>NC_090929.1:1726399084-1727076057 GCF_040938575.1 Ambystoma mexicanum
ATTTAAGTATTTTCTATACTGATGTACTGCCTTGCTTAAACTGGTCCACAAACTGATGGGGAGTGTTGCTAGGGTGTGTAAGAAGATATTTCTGTATAACTTGTGCTTTCGCTCACTTGTGAGAAATGCTAGAGTGCCATTTGTGTTTGGTTTTCACTGTGCCATTTTGCTCAGTTTTCACTCGTGCTCAAATTGTCTACAATTTAACTAGGGAGTTGTGTATACTTTCTTTGACCGAATTTAACTTGCTTAAGAACTGTGATATATGTGTTTAACTAGAAGTGTACAAAATAAATATATATATTCTTTTTTACAAAGCTTTAGTTAGTGTTTCTTTGTTCCCTAGTACTGTGATACCTATTGTGTAAACCTTGAATACTGCTCATTGAGATAAGTCTGACTGCTCAGCCATAGCTACCAACTAAATCTTTGTGGTACAGACTGATACCAAAGGGGATTTATTGCTCTCGCCTGTAGTCTTAATCTACTGTAGTGCTCCCTAAGGGAACTGCACAGGATTCTGCCTAACAAAGGAAAGAATACCAGTTTTGTTTTTGAGGCATGGAACTGTTCCAGTAGCCACTAACACTGCACTCTGCTATCATGGTGGTGCCAGAAGTGCGCTTGACAATAGCATCCGACCGAGAGGTGTTGTAGTCGGTTTCACCATCATCTAAATCCCCCAAGTGAAGAAGAACAAGCAATCGTTGAAGCTAAGAAAGACTAGGTCGAACTATTTGTCGGAAGAGTCATCCAAGCTGCTCAAAGCAATTCCAGTTAAATATTGATTGTACACTAAAACAGAAGTGTTCTTCACGTCCCTATAGCCCCAAGAGTTCAGGCGGCCGTGAATGCCAAGTGACTGCAGATTGTTATTTGGGAGGTTATCCAGTTGGCGAATGATACTGAACAAGGTCGCAATGCAATCAAAGGTGAGCTAAGAGCGAACAGGTTGATGACCCTTGTGAGAAACCAGAGGGTGTCTCACCCGCTAGTCCCCGGGGATCTCTCAGGTGGCCAAGGCACGGCCATCGCCTTTGGATCCAGACCCTGTGGGTGGACCAGTGCAGGAGGATTACCTGAGTGAAGAGTCTTCAGGGAGTGGGGGTGAGGCAGCCAATGGTGAGGCGCAGTATTCCCCCTTTTTTGTTCATCTACTCGATCCTATTTTGTAGGATCCTCTGAGGTTCCAACACCCCCCCCCCCCATTTTTACACAAACACTGGGCTGAGGAAGAGGGTGACTGAGAGGAACAAGGCTAACACTCATACATTGCACTGGACATGTCCCGTTAATCGGGTTAGGCAAAGACAGGCACTTGACTTCAAGTGCATACATCTGATAGCAATTAGGTCTCCTCACACAGATGAAAGGCAACCCTAAAAGACACACTCTGAGCAAGGCGGAACACGATTACGAGCCGGACTTCCGGGGATTGAAGTCAAACCTACTGTAGCAGATCGACGTACCAGGGGTTGAGAGCAACAGGGCGAAAACCCCAAGAGTTCCCTACTGGAGGTTGTTGCCACCAACAGGCTGTGAAAGACTCGTTGTCATGCCTGCGCCATGGGCGCATACATTGGCGATCATTATGGACTAATGGTTATTCATTTATCTACAGAAAACTCTTGCTTCAACCGCTATTCACTTCTTGGACCTTATTTCCCATTTGCAAGACTTTGGTGCTTTTCTATTTTTCCCAACAAACTACACTTACCACAATGCACTTGGCTATAACTATCTATTCCTGGCTATTCCTATTTGTCATCATCAAAACTACAATCCCCAGAAGCCCTAGGGATCAGCTCTGCTTCCACCAGCTCAGGAACAGAGAGGGAGGAGGCAGATTGTATGCAGGTGTGCTGATCCAGGTGCGACCAATTAGCCGGCCTCTGTGCTGGGCAGGGCGGTATAAAAGCTGCTGCCTGCAGGAGCTCAGTCTCTTGCATTAAGAGTCCTTCCAGCACCTTTTTTCTTCGAGCTACGAATTTTTGTATGCTGTTCCTGCTTACTCCTGCTTTTGTTCCAGTGCCCTGCCGGGCTCTCTGCCTTGCAGCCTGCTACACCCTGCTGCCTACAGCCCTAGCCTTTTGGGCTCCCGGCCTCAGCCCAGCTCCTCTGGGCATCCTGCCTTGCAGCCTGCTACACCTTGCTGCCTACAGCCCTAGCCTTTTGGGCTCCCTGCCTCAGCCCTGCTCCTCTGGGCGTCCTGCCTTGCCCCCTGCTACACCCTGCTGCCTACAGCCCTAGCCTTGCTACACCCTACTGCCCACAGCCCTAGCCTTTTGGGCTCCCTGTCTCGCAACCCTTCTCCTCTGGGTGTCCTGCCTTGCAGCCTGCTACACCCTGCTGCCTACAGCCCTTATCTTCTGGGCGCCCTTCCTTACAGCCCTGCTCCTTTGGGCTTACTCCTTGCTGTCCGGTCCTTCTGGCTCCTTGCCGCGCAGCCTGCTTCTCTCCGCTGCCAACAGCCCTTGTCCTCGGGGCTTCCTACCTTGCAGCCGATCACGCTCCGCTGCTTGCTACCTAGTCTTTGTCCGCTGGGTTCTCAGCCTAGCAGCCCACTACAGTCCTCTGCAGCCTTCTACAGTCAGCAGCCCTGCTCCTCTGGGCTCTCTCTTTGCTGCCCGGCCCTTCTGGGCTCCTTGCCGTGCAGCCTGCTTCTCTCTGCTGCCCTAAGCCCTTTCCCTCTGGGCTTCCTTCCTTACAGCCCTGCTCCTTTGGGGCTTGCTCATTGCTTTCCTGCTCCTCTGAGCTCTCAACCTTGTACCCTACCGTCCTCTGCTATCCACAACAGGTCACCTACATTATTTACTTTCAGTTATTGCAGTCCCCCCGTTTCCTGACTGCTGCTCCCTTACTTTCTTCCTTGTTTTCAACCCTCTGTTCTTTATCCCTCTCCAATCCTGTTATACGGCTTTCCCTTCATTTCCTTCTGCTAGTTTGTTTATTGACTTCCTTTTTCCTGGATTTGTCTGTTAGTGTCTTCTCTTGTACTGTTTGTAGACCCTTTGTACAGAGCTTGTTTATTGGTTTCCGTCAGGCAACCTCTGCCCCTTCCCTTGTCTCGTTTCTGCGTTACCGACACCCATAGCTGTTGTTCCAAGCCATGAGCAAACAGCGTGGGCCTCTGTCATAGCAAACCGTGCAGAAGGCTAGAGTTTTTCCTAAGGTCCGTGGAATACTCTTTTCCTATATCTGCATACACCCCTAGAGGGAATCCATTCTGTTGTACCTTATTTCCTTGCTACACTTGCCTACTCTTCGTTCTCTTTACTTTCAGCCGTGTGTGTACTTATCTGTCCACCTTACTTCGGCACAACTACCCAAACCCTTCCTGGGTGTCCTGTGCCACTCTTGACATAGTGCCATCTGTGACAGAATGCAAGAGCCAAAAATGTCTTGTTCCATAGGCAGGAAAGGCACACACAGACCAAGGATGCTTTCCTTTCGGGTTAAGAAACCTTTGCAAAAATCTATAGTTTCCCTAAAGACGGCAAACAAGAACCTTAGTCTAAAGAACAGTCTCGCCTTAGTAAACAAAGATTTACAAGCACGGTACTAAACTCACTGGCTTGCTGACCCTTCTTCCATGTATAACTATTATTACATTTGCGACTATGATCCGCAGTCCTTATCTGTTGAAGAGCTACAGCAAGATAATGAATTCTTACAGATCTTGTTAGCCCAAACAGTGAAAAACACTCCTGCGTCTTCTGACAATTCTTCTAACACTGCTACAGCCAAGGATATAGCACTCATTGTGGGAGACTCTAAACCAGAGTACGCTGTTGCCAGAGTGATATGCTCAAGATCAGCTTGGCAAGCTCCCCAGACTGCTGGAAACCCTCATTTGACAGGACAAGGCATTCAGAATCCTGAGGTTAGTGCACCTAGTCCTGGGTACAAAAGACCAATACTGACCATCGGTTGTCTTAATGCTTCCCCAGTATCTACTAACCCCAATAACCTTAAGGTCAGTCTTCCTATTGCTACAACCGAATTTTCTGCTACACCAGATTCTGAAGCTTTAGATCAGGCTAATCGTACATACCTGCTTCAAGAACAACTCCTACGCCTTAAAAGACAGACCGAAGATCTCTATGATGACTTTGTTTATTTACATAGTAAATATTTAATGAAGGGACACAATATTCCAGACCTTCTGACACTATGCCCTACACCCGATATTCTGTCTTTAGAGATCGAAATGATAAGGCCTTGAATTGCCACGCAGAAAAGGATACAAACTTATACCAAGCAGATGGAAGACCTACATTTAGCATATGCATCCCTTCTAAAGTCTGAAACAGCTCTTTCACCTTCCAGCCACAGTAACTCAGGTTGTTGTACAGACAGTAAAGAATTAACTCCTTCGGTGGGCCAAATCACTCACACTGCCATTACACCACAAGACAAGTGTAATCTTCTGATTAGAGATCCTTCTGAGTCAAAGGATTGTTCCGCTCTTACCCCTGACTACTGTCCTTTACTCATAGCCTCTTCTGAAGTGATCAAATCAGAAATGTACTCTGCTTCTAAGGGTTTGTGTACATCAGACCACGGGTCAGATTCTGAACAATACCCAGTACCTGTCTGGAATCCAGCCTTTCCATCAGTCAATACCCCAGACCCACCTAGCATTAGGAGCACACAAGACTTTGAAGATCAGTCTTCAGAACGCCTACCCTATCCTGACCCCACATCTGTCATACTACGCGTTACTGTATCTGCTAGCCCAATCTCTGCTGCTCCTCCTGCTAATACTTCAAAATCTGCTACTGTTGCAGCATCTCAGATCACTTTTTCTGCAGTAGAAGCACCCCCTTCCTCTCTGCCTGCAAGGACAGAACCTGTTGCTAAGCCAGTTAACAGCTCTTCTTTTAAGACTACAGCTCCGGTTGTTCCTGCTGATGCCTCTGAAGGACTAGAACTACCAGACTCTACTCTATCAGTCTCAGGTGCGTCCCTGCCCGCTGGTTCTCCTATGGCACCCACACACCCAGTTGCTACAGCATCGGAACTCTCTACAGCCATTCATGATCTCCCTGCTGCTGTGGCTTCTGAACTTCCTACAAATCATGGAGAACCCGCCGCTGTGACTCCTGAATTCTCTGCGGCTAATCTTGACTTTGCCATTACTGCTTTTGATGCCTTGGAAATCCTTCCTAGAGCAACCAACTCTGCTGTACCTCTGGCTCCACCTTTCAACACCTTACTGTTGCCTTTCAAAGCAAGATTTGCCATGGAGCCTGCAGCAGTCTTTCACAGTTCCTCTGTCCATGAACACACTGTTGGGTTTTGTGCTCCAAAGACTTTGTCTTTTCTGAATTCTACCTCAATGGTTCAGAACATTGGTACTGTCTCCGTCCTTCAAGACTCTCACCTTGCAACCTCAAACAGTTTTTGGTGCTTCATGATATGCCTTTTTGGTATGAGACTCTTTCACGGTGTGACAGACATTCTTCTTGTTGGTCGGTCTTCAGGGAGCCAGGAGAGGGGCCTGGAGAAGGACATACTGTCATGCCTGCGCCATGGGCGCATACATTGGCGATCATTATGGACTAATGGTTATTCATTTATCTACAGAAAACTCTTGGATCAACCGCTATTCACTTCTTGGACCTTATTTCCCATTTGCGAGACTTTGGTGCTTTTCTATTTTTCCCAACAAACTACACTTACCACAATGCACTTGGCTATAACTATCTATTCCTGGCTATTCCTATTTGTCATCATCGGAACTACAATCCCCAGAAGCCCTAGGGATCAGCTCTGCTTCCACCAGCTCAGGAACAGAGAGGGAGGAGGCAGATTGTATGCAGGTGTGCTGATCCAGGTGCGACCAATTAGCCTGCCTCTGTGCTGGGCAGGGCGGTATAAAAGCTGCTGCCTGCAGGAGCTCAGTCTCTTGCATTAAGAGTCCTTCCAGCACCTTTTTTCTTCGAGCTACGAATTTTTGTATGCTGTTCCTGCTTACTCCTGCTTTTGTTCCAGTGCCCTGCCGGGCTCTCTGCCTTGCAGCCTGCTACACCCTGCTGCCTACAGCCCTAGCGTTTTGGGCTCCCGGCCTCAGCCCAGCTCCTCTGGGCGTCCTGCCTTGCAGCCTGCTACACCCTGCTGCCTACAGCCCTAGCCTTTTGGGCTCCCTGCCTCAGCCCTGCTCCTCTGGGCGTCCTGCCTTGCAGCCTGCTACACCCTGCTGCCTACAGCCCTAGCCTTGCTACACCCTACTGCCCACAGCCCTAGCCTTTTGGGCTCCCTGTCTCGCAGCCCTTATCCTCTGGGCTCCCTTCCTTACAGCCCTGCTCCTTTGGGCTTACTCCTTGCTGTCCGGTCCTTCTGGCTCCTTGCCGCGCAGCCTGCTTCTCTCCGCTGCCAACAGCCCTTGTCCTCGGGGCTTCCTACCTTGCAGCCGATCACGCTCCGCTGCTTGCTACCTACAGTCTTTGTCCGCTGGGTTCTCAGCCTAGCAGCCCACTACAGTCCTCTGTAGCCTTCTACAGTCAGCAGCCCTGCTCCACTGGGCTCTCTCTTTGCTGCCCGGCTCTTCTGGGCTCCTTGCCGTGCAGCCTGCTTCTCTCTGCTGTCCTAAGCCCTTTCCCTCTGGGCTTCCTTCCTTACAGCCCTGCTCCTTTGGGGCTTGCTCATTGCTTTCCTGCTCCTCTGAGCTCTCAACCTTGTAACCTACCGTCCTCTGCTATCCACAACAGGTCACCTACATTATTTACTTTCAGTTATTGCAGTCCCCCTGTTTCCTGACTGCTGCTCCCTTACTTTTTTCCTTGTTTTCAACCCTCTGTTCTTTATCCCTCTCCAATCCTGTTATACGGCTTTCCCTTCATTTCCTTCTGCTAGTTTGTTTATTGACTTCCTTTTTCCTGGATTTGTCTGTAAGTGTCTTCTCTTGTACTGTTTGTAGACCCTTTGTACAGAGCTTGTTTGTTGGTTTCCGTCAGGCAACCTCTGCCCCTTCCCTTGTCTCGTTTCTGCGTTACAGACACCCATAGCTGTTGTTCCAAGCCATGATCAAACAGCGTGGGCCTCTGTCATAGCAAACCGTGCAGAAGGCTAGAGTTTTTCCTAAGGTCCGTGGAATACTCTTTTCCTATATCTGCATACACCCCTAGAGGGAATCCATTCTGTTGTACCTTATTTCCTTGCTACACTTGCCTACTCTTCGTTCTCTTTACTTTCAGCTGTGTGTGTACTTATCTGTCCACCTTACTTCGGCACAACCACCCAAACCCTTCCCGGGTGTCCTGTGCCACTCTTAACCGAGTGCCATCCGTGACACTCGTGGAGAAGGCCAGATCCTGCAAGTGAAGACTGCATTGTGTTTCAAGGACACCAGCGACCCTCCCAGCAGAGTTGGGGTGGCGAGGCCAAGACTGTGGTACTAACCTTGACTCGTGAATTGGATAAAATAGAACCAAGAAAGAAACGCACACAGCCGTTGGGTTGGCAAGTGGCCTGAGAGACCGGTGTGTGTTAAAAAAGTTTGTAGTGGCAACATTATATTGCAAGTGAAGGCTGCAGGCGTGTGGATGAGGTGCGATGGAAAAAAAAGGGAGACATGTGAATGAACTTGAAGTAAAAAGACAACTGTGGAATCAGCGATACTGAGTAACGGAGTGGTCCAGCGAAAGGAATTACCCCACTTGAAAGTCTCAGTGAAAGGTGCGTTGTTTGTAACCATAAAGCGAATGAAGTGCAAAAGCAAAATAAGCAGAATGATCTCCTAGAGAAGGGGAGAGTGGAAGTTGAATCTTGAACTATAAGTCGAAGTGGTCCTGCAGAGGTCTGTAAAGAAAGCCACGCACATTCGAATGTCTTCGACACCCGAAAGCGGTCTGAGCCCGGCTGAGGGAGACCAGAAGTGTAATAAAATAAGCTTGGGGAAGGGAGTTTTGTTGAACTTTGTGTTTGAAGAGGTCTGAGCCCGACAGAGCTGGACCTACGTGAACTTTGTGTTGAAACATTATTTGTAGGGCTGCACAGGAGGCATTAACGTGGAAGGCCAGATGGACCTTGATCCATGTTTCTGGAACTGTTTATTGTACTAAGAACCCGAGCCAGAGTGTGTCATCCTGCCTACAAAGACAGCCTTATTCCGTGGGTTCTAATGCAGGGAGGAGAGCTGATTTAACTACCTTTATTAATTTGAACACTGATTTTTCCTTTGCATGCATTTGTCCCTTATACACTTTTTGTACAAGAGATAGGGCAGACGTTAGGGTTTGTTAGCATAGGCCATTTTGATTTTACAGACTTCACTAGGACTTTTTTGTTTATCGTTTGATGGTCAAGACTACTCCCATCTTAGTTATAGGGCGGAGTAGGAGTTTTCCAAACCCCAGAAACTTCAATAAAGGTTTTACAAATTGTACCTATTGTGTATGTGTCATATTTGTGATACCATGTCTTTCCTACACCATCCAAAATGGGATATGTTTTGGACCTCCTGATGGCGTTGAAGGGGCTGTGTGCAAGAAGATTAGGTTATGTTGCACGTACATACCCCCAAATGACACAGAGTACGGGTCCCTGATACATATTATAGGGGCCTTGCATAAGTTGAAGACTGGAATGGAAACCAAAGCAGGTGCACAATCTGAAGATTGGTTTGATGCGTTGTTCTCATGGGCGTCGTCCTGATTTGGGGCACTGGTGAAGATACTGGTTCAGATCGTGGTGTTCCTGTTGGTGGTGTTTTGCACATGACAGATGATGCTCCGATTCTGTGTCAATAGTATCCTGAGCAGCGCAAAAATGAAAGTTACTATTGGGGCAAGAATAGCTCTCCCGGGTGCACAAGAGGGGCAGGCCCAAACTGAGAATTTGAATAAGCCAAGTATGGTCAGAATTTAACAACCTCTCCACTCCCCAGGGATGTTAACACCAGATACTGAGAACTACACTGAGAAGTGGGTAGATTTAGCAGGTGATGGGGATTGCATATATCTTACATGTTGTCCAGAAAAGTATGTATGAGATGGGAGTAGTTTGCGTCACATGTGCAGGGCTTGGGTCCCTAAGGTTGAAGCGGATCGACAAAGGGAAAGAGATAATTTAGTTAATGGAGGATTAACTATAGGGGGGAATGTTGGGATGCACGTCCAGACCATCGCCCACCTAGGAGATTTAGATTGCGGAAAATATATAAAAATATGGAGATGTCACGACTCTCGCCCAAAACACCCTCTGGCAAGGCCTCCACCTCGAGAGGTTGTACGATCGAGTCTTAGAAGGGTGTAATTGTCTGGTACGGTGTCACAACCCTTGCCCAAAACCCCCTCTGGCAAATCCATTGGCCAGGTGGAGTCAGGACTCGGGCCTCTAAAGCCTGGCATCCTCTTCAAAAGCCCTCATGGGGCCAGTCCTGGCGCCTATGGCCAAAAGCCTATGGCGCCAGGCTCATACACCATGAACAACAATGTGCTTGGGAACTACTTTATTTTATTGTCAGCCAACATGGAGGCATCCACATAGCTTGGTTCCTAAGAACCAAGCTATGCGGTCTAGTGTTTTGGGTGTGGCAGGCTTGGAACTACTTTCCCTGGTACTACTTTACCTGGGCTATATAAACCACACCCTGACTGCAGAACATGCTTCGTGTTACTTTGCAGCTTGCAACGTGACGCTCACCGTGTCGAGCTATTCCCTCAAACCTCAGAGAAGCAGAACCTGCAAGGAGACAAAAGGAGCATCATTAGCAGCAGCATCCTACCTGCAGTCTTCATCTTTAAACACTCGCAGCTACTGAGAAAAGCTTCCTCGAATCTGCACGCCTCCCGGATAGAACGACCTGAAAGAGGAAGATAGAGGCAACATTAAAGAAAGCTGTAGAGACATTTACAAATTACGAACTGCTCAAAAGGCTTACCTGGATGGTCGCCTCTCGGCTGGCACCACTCCGGACATTCCACTCGCGCTGAAGAACACTGCGACCTTCAAGGAAGGAAAACACAGGTTAGCAAAAGCAAGACTTCGCAGCGCTGCGCATAGCGCTTACTTACCGCATCATAGCACTCTTAATGCGCCATCATTTACCAGCGGGGCTCAACCACGCCAGTTCGCTGCGCTGAAGCTTTGCATACCTAAGGGAGAAAAAAGAGACATTTTAAACAAAGAAAAGCATGCAGGATAGCAACAAAACTAAAGAACAGCAATAAGACCTACCTGAACAATATCAAACGGGCCGGCATCAGTGAAGTAACTGGACGGCACTCGCCCATGAAAGACAACGCGCCACTGCAAAGAAGGCAGGATGGAGAGCACGCCTAATTCTACCACAAGGTGAGGAGAGGGTGCCAGAGGAACTGAAAGCATACGGGGGTGGAGGGAGGATACTTATCCCAGTCGGTCAGTCTTGAACACAGTCCTCCTGTATTTTCAGGCAGAACCTTCCCCGCAGACCACATCAAGGCAAAGCTGAGAAGCATACCAGGAAGTAACCCAGCTGGGTGGCGTCCCAGTGGATACCAGGTGAGCGTAACAGAACACGAAGCCTACCATAACAAATCCACCTCGGTGCCATGGAGACATCAGAAATGGACCAATTGGCCCAATTACTAGGAGAGCTTCATGCTGAGGTTCATTCTGCCCGACAAGAGACTAATGCCCTCCGCAGAGACCTAATAGTGACCAAAGAACACACTGAAGAGATTAGCAGGCAATACTTGAAATCACAGGCAGGACAGACGCCTCTACCTGGAAGCAATCCAACAATGCAAAACCCTGCCATACCACCCACTCCGGTACAGATCACGTTACCTGGAACAGTGCCCCTGGCACCACCAGAAAGGTTCTCAGGCGACCCACGGAAGTATGCGGCATTCATCAATCAGTGCCGCTTTCTATTTCTTTGTAGGCCTGGAGCATTTCCAAACGACCAAGCTCGGGTAGCTTTTGTCTTATCATACCTGAGTGGTAGTGCAGCAGATTGGTTGGTGCCGTTGGTAACCCATGACGATCCTCTATTACATGACTTTGGGGGGTTCCAGAGAGAAATGGAAAAACTTTTTGCTCGCCATACCCAGGAACAAGCAGTAGACAATGAACTCTTGTCCCTCCGACAGGGGAATCAGGACTTGTTAACGTACATTGCTACCTTCAACAGACTGGTTGCCGAAGCTAGGTGGCCAGAAAACAAATGAACCACGTTATTCCATCGAGGCTTACGATTCGAATTAAAGGACGTCTTAGCCCAGGTGGTTGATCCACCCAGAGACTGTGCAGAATTCATAAATCTGGTTGTGCAGCTAGACCACCGGTTGCAGGACCGAAAGTCAGACCGGTCTAAGACGGACCCCCGGACCGTGTATGTTCGACCAAAGGAAAACACACCCCGTGTACCTGAAAATGCTGTAGAACCTATGCAGATTGGAGGGATACGGCCTCCATTAACAAAACAAGAGCGGGACAAAAGAAGACAACAATAGCTTTGTTTGTATTGTGGGAAACCAGGACATTTCCTGAAGGACTGTCCAGTAAAACCCCCAAGAAGAACAGTCGGGGCCACAGAGAAGGATGAAGCTAGGGAATCGGGAAACTACCTAGCTCGACAAACGTAGAGGTCAGTTTGACGAGTGAGAAGAAAGAGTTGCTGACCTCGCACTTTGCAATACCAGTGATCTTAATTAACCACCAACAGTTGTCAAGAATGCATGCCGTTGAAGCATACATCGATAGCGGAGCAGTTGGAAATTATATTGATCAAGAACTGGCAGCAGAGATGGGGCTTCCTTTGTGTTCTAAGCCAACTATGGACAAGGTAACCACCGTGGATGGGACAGAAATCGCTTCCGGACCAGTAACCCAATGCACAGCCCGGTAACCTTGCTGTTTCAGGACGGACAATCAGAGTCTATTTCATTCGATCTCATCAAGGCACCTCAGTTCAGGCTAATACTAGGGATGCCATGGTTGGTTGCTCACAACCCTTTGATAGACTGGCGGGCACGAAAATTAACCTTCCCCGGTGACTGCTCCCCTGCCTGCTATTACCAAGAGGAGAAACCCGACGTCTGTATCCCCATGACTCCGGGAGCGACAGTATCAACCCTGGGAGCAACTAATACCTTGCCAAGTGAATACCATGATTTCCAGGATGTTTTCCGAAAGGACCAAGCCAATACATTGCCGCCGCACAGGCCCTGTGACTGTCAGATCGACCTTGTTCCTGGTGCACAAATCGATTGCGGTAGGATCTACGCTCTCACAGAACCAGAAAACCTTCATTTGAAATCCTATTTAGACCAGTACCTTGCAAACGGATTTATCCGTCCTTCGAAGTCCCCCGCAGCCAGTGCTTTGTTCTTCGTACCGAAAAAGGAAGGAGACTTGAGAACCTGTATTGACTACCGCGCATTGAACCAGATCACCGTGAAGAACCGCTACCCCTTGCCACTTATCCCTGAGATGCTAGACCAAGTTAAAGATGCCCAGATTTATACCAAATTGGACCTCTGAGGAGCGTACCACCTGGTCCGAGTCAGAAAAGGAGATGAATGGAAAACCGCCTTCTGTACTAAGTACGGCTTGTTTGAATATCAAGTCATGCCCTTCGGGTTATGCAACGCTCCTGCGACATTCCAATATTTCATGAATTACGTCTTAAGGGAGTTAATTGATGTGTGCGCCTTAGTGTACATAGACAACATCTTAGTATACTCAGCCTCGGAACAAGATCATGTCAGGCACGTTCGTTCAGTCCTCACCAAGCTCTGTCAACATCGCTTGTTTGCAAAGCTTGAAAAATGCTTTTTTCACGTCACCGAAGTAGAATTTCTTGGTTTTATCCTTACTTCAGTAGGCATCAGAATGGACGAGCACAAGGTAGATGCCATTCTGAAATGGCCTTCACGACGTCTCTGAAAGGGGTACAAAGCATGCTGGGCGTTGCAAACTTCTACCGCTGGTTCATCCCAGACTTCTCTCAGGTTGGGCACCCAATCACAGTACTATTACGAAAAAACTATAAAAAGTTTGCTTGGACCGAAGAAGCAGAAGTAGCCTTTCAGGAACTTAAACGAAGGCTTACCTCCGCTCCAATCCTGCGACATCCTCGTCCAGACCTCCCTTATGTCATTGAAACTGATGCGTGTAGTCTCGCAATGGGGGCTGTCCTTTCACAGAGAGACCCGGAAACCGGCCAGCTACATCCTGTGGCCTTCTGGTCAAAAAAGTTCTCACCTCCAGAGATTAATTATGCCGTCACGGACAAGGAACTCCTGGCTATCAAATCCGCCTTGAAAGCCTGGAGGCACTACCTTCTGGGGGCCAGACACACCATTACAGTCATCACAGACCACCGTAACCGCAATATCTCAAAACAGCCAAGGCCCAGTCCTTACGCCAATTACGGTGGGCCCTTTTCTTCGCCGAATATGATTATGTAATCACATTTCGACCAGGAGTCAGAAACAGAAAAGCGGATGCCTTATCTCGCATGGTGTTACTCACCAAACCAAGGTGGCCAAAGGATCGACTTCTTCCATGGCTTCTGTTTTTGTTACTCACCGGTATGGGGAGTGCGTAAAAAACAGACCGGTCCTTTTGTGCTGGGTATTTGCTTGAAGAGCTCGGGTTGGAGCCTCCACCCGAGCCTCCTCTCTGTGAGGGAAATGAACTCTTTAAACTGATTTGACCACCTGCTGAACTGTAGCAGGCAAGGTGACCGATCAATCAAAAGAGCGAGGAGAACACACCACCACGGACCCAGCTGTAAAGAAAAGACAAGAGATGAATATTCTAACAGAATCAACCCTGGCTTTCCCCAAAACCATTACCCTTAATAGAGTACCTGAGTGAGTTCCCCTTATGCCGTAAAAAAGGACCTGGAGCAACCTATAAAGCAAAAGAGACTTTAGGTACTAGCTAAATGTGAAAACTGCCCAATGATGGTAATCAAGGAATAATACTTTACCACTGGTGGAGGCGAGAATAGTGCAAAGAGTCCCGGGCAACAACGAAAGTATAAAACAAAAAAAAGGAAGGTTAGTAGGGTAGCTATCCCCGGACGGAACGAGGGTCGCACTGGTTTCGGGATGGTGCACCACAGCAAAGCGTTCCAAAATGCACTTTAGGAATGAAAGCAATGTAATCCAAAAGATGGGGTAACAGTTCGGTGAAAAAACAGGACTCAAAAATGAGGAATTGGCCTTACCAGTGTTATTTCCCAGGAGAAGGCACACACTCCGAGGAATGAGCTCAATAGTCCGTGGACAAGTGAGAGATGGTATTCATACAGGAAGCAACTGTAGCAAAGTCATAAACCAGGAGTCCAGATGCAGGCAAAAGGTCTGGTAGACGAGCGGACAGTAAACAAAACCAAATCACAATCCAGGAGCAGGCAAAGGGTCTGGTACACAAGCGGACAGCAAACAAAACCAAGGCAGGATCAAGAATTAGGAGTCCGTGTGCAGGCAAGGTTGGTACACGGGCGGACAGCAAACAATCCCAAGGCAGAATCAAGAATTAGGAGTCCGTGTGCAGGCAAGATCGGTACACAGAGATAACGGGAGACTTCCGGAATTAAGGCACCGAAAGTAGCACTTCAGAAAAATGCCGGCTGCAACTATAAACAGAAGCGGTGTTCAGAAAACTGCCGTAGGTTAAGTAACAACAAGGAGGCGGAACATAGTTGAAAACGAGGCTCCCGTATTAATGCCGGAAACTACAACCCATGTTAGGTGTTCTGGGAAATGTAGTTTATTGCAGCTATTCTCCATGGCAGCTGCCACCGTGAGAAGAAAGGTGCATGACAGCGCCGTAGCCCCTTATGAAGAGCAACCACTTTCTTGTTCCTCCTTCTAGCTTTACATAGAGCTCCCCAACTGTCCTTGTTAACGCGGGAGACCGGGGGGGGCATGGGGCAGACACCGGGATGTGGGATGAGGCGAATGTCGGGGTGTAACAGCATCCACCCCCAAAGGCGGCGCAAACCCCCTCCGAGCATGGAAGCGGCATAAGAGCACTGGGGAATGTATGTTGCATAATGGTTCCCAGGATCTGTCCTCAGGGCCGTACCCTTTCCAATCGACCAGATAGAAGGGGCGCCCCCTGCGGAGACGAAAGTCCAAAATCTCTGCCACTTCATACTCATCACCCCCATCCACCTGAACCGGAGGAGGGCGATCGGGCAGCCGAGTAGAGGGCGGACAAGGTTTCAAAAGACAGACATGAAACACAGGATGCTGCTTCCAAGAGGTAGGTAATGAAAGACTTACAGCCACCGGATTTACAATCTCCGTGATGGAAAAAGGACCCACGAATTTAGGCAGCATCAAGCGTTTGCCAGGCATTCGCAAATTGCGGGTGGACAACCAAACCTTCATGCCCACTTTATAGTCGGGTGCAGGTTTTCTATGACGATCGGCGTTCTTTTTAGTCCTCGCTTGGGCTTGGAATAGATGCGACCGGACCGTTCTACGGATCGTTACCAACTCCCTCACACAATCCTGAGCCGCCGGGTTGTCGATGGGAAGATTCGGGTCTAGTGGCAATGATCGTGGATGACATCCATACAGAGCAAAAAACGGTGAGACCCCTGAGGCGGTATGCATAGAGTTATTATAAGCGAATTCCGCAGAGGGAAGCATTGTCAACCATGAGGCTTGAAAGCGGAGACAGAAGAGGCATTGAAGGAATTGCTCAAGGGTGGCATTAACCCTCTCAGTTTGTCCATCAGTCTGAGGATAGCGAACTGAACCGGTCATCAATACAAAGGGACGCAGTCAAGGCCCTCCAGAAACGTGATGTAAATTGAGAGCCACGGTCCAAAATCATGATAGTAGGCAGACCAAAGAATCGAAAAACGTTCTTAAGAAAAAGGGAAGCCAAGACAGTAGCAGAGGGCAGACCCGAACAGGGAATGAACAATGCCATTTTGGTGAAGTAGTCAATGACCACCCATATGGTATCAAAGCCCTTCACAGGAGGTAGGTCCACAACAAAGTCCATAGAAACCATGTACCATGGCTTGTGGGGCACAGGAAGAGGCTGTAACAGACCCACAGGTTTAGAACGGGAGACTTTGCATTGAGAACATACTGAACAGGATGCCAAATAGTCAACCACATCCCTGGACATAGTGGGCCACCAAGACCATCGGCGTAAGGCCTCCAGCGTCTTCTGTTGACCTGGATGAGCCGTGAATAGGGAGTCTTGCGACCAAGCCAGGGCACGCAGGTGTGCCTGCCCTAGAGGCACAAACAGGCATCCCTGAATGTAGGGCAGGCCTTGCACCACATCAAGATTAAGAGTGTCGCATTCCTCCTTATGCGTGGAGACCCAGTCTGAAATCAAAGTCCGCAGAGTAGGTTGAGGGGTGCAGGCACAGACAACGTTACAAGGTAATAAGAGAGGTTTGTCAGACATTTTGCTGCCAGAATGAAGGGCAATGCGCGACAAAGCATCCGCGCAAGAATTCAATCGGGCCAGCCGATATGTGATTGTGAAACGGAACTGGGAAATAAAAAAGATGCTAGCGAGCCTGTCGGGCAGTAAGGCATTTCATTGATTTAAATGCCAAAAGACTCCGATGATCTGAAAAGACTGTTACCTGATGACGAGCCCCCAAAAGATGATGCCGCCATTCGGAGAAAGCATCTTTTATGGCTAGGAGTTCCGGCTCAGTGATCGGATATTTACGCTCATAAGGGGTCAATTTCCTTGAAAAGAATGCAACCGGATGAACCTCTCCCGAATCTGGACATCTCTGGGAGAGAACTGCCCCGATAGCCGACCCAGAAGCGTCGGCCTCAACCAAAAACGGGAGTAAAGGGTTAGGATGCTGTAATACTGGAGCGGAAGTGAATGCTGCTTTAAGGGCATCAAAAGCTCGCTGTGCCTCCTGGTTCCATTGGTAGGATTTCTTAGAGCTAGTCAGTGCCGTCAAAGGCGCAGAGATAGAGGGAAAAGAACGGATGAAGCGCCTATAGAAGTTCGAAAACCCCAAAAATGATTGCAAAGCTTTAATCGATGTAGTAACGGGCCAGTCCAAAATAGCTCTAACCTTGGAACGGCTCATTCGTATACCCCGGCTGGTCAGATCATAACCAAGAAATTCCACCTCAGTGGAATTGAAAACACACTTTTCAGCCTTGATATATAAGTGGTTTTCTCTCAGCCGTTGCAGGACAATTTGCACGTGTTTTGTGTGTTCCTCTTTGGAGGACGAATATATGAGGATATCATCCAAATATACCACTACAAACTGATCTAAACAGTCATGGAAAATGTCATTCATAAACGCCTGGAAAGTGGCCGGGGCGTTGCACAGACCGAACGGCATAACCAGATATTCATACAATCCATAACGTGTTTTGAAGGCAGTTTTCCACTCGTCCCCTTCTCTAATTCGAACGAGATTATATGTACCCCGAAGATCAAGCTTAGTAAAAATTACGGAGGAACCAAGCTGATCTAATAGTACTGAAATGAGCAGGAGTGGGTACTGGTTCTTTACCATCACCGCGTTTAATGCCCTATAATCTATACAGGGGCGGAGGTCACCCTCCTTCTTAGGGACAAAAAAGAGAGGGGAGGCCGCAGGGGACCTGGAAGGTCTGATGAAGCCTATAGCCAAGGCCTTGTCTATATATTCCTTCAACACCTTATCTTCTAGTAAGGTAAGAGAATAGACCCTTCCAGCAGGAATCTTAGCCCCTGGCAATAAGTCGATGGGGCAGTCGTAGGGCCTATGGGGTGGCAACTGGTCAGCCCCTCCTTTGTCGAATACGTCCCGGAATGACTTGTATTCAGGAGGGATTTCAGGTTCAGGAGACTTAGTAATGGCTCCAATTACAGACATGGACGCCACCAAAGCCTGACAGGAAGACTCAGGGGACACACTAGTGTCTTGGAAACATTTCTCATTACCCTCTTATGAAGGAAACTGAACAGTTTTCTTTGCCCAGTCAATAGCTGGATTATGGTGTTGCAACCAAGGGATGCCCAAAATGTCCTGGAATTGAGGGGCTTTGATTAGATCGAAGGAAATCGACTTTGCATGTCCTTCCTCTGTTTGCATACGAACTAAGGAGGTATTTTGTGTAACCAGGCCAGAGATCAAAGATGTGCCGTCCACAGCGTGAACAGCCTCGGGTTGGGCCTTAGACAAAATAGAAATATTATTACGTGTGGCGTAATCGTAATCCATGTAATTTCCGGTTGCCCCAGAATCAATGATAGCCAAGGAAGGAAAGGTATTAGCTTCAATAGTGGTAAACACCACCGGAAGGCTAACGAGAGCAGAAGCAGCACCATGGGAGTCCAAGGAAAGTACCCCCGGCGTACGGACTCTGTCTATCGCCGGGTTCTGGCGTTTCCCGTCTTTTTGACAGGTTTCTTAGGGCAGTCCTTCAATTGGTGTTCAGCAGACCCGCAATACATACATAGATTATGTGATCTACGATATTCGCGTTGTGCAGGGGTCAAAGGGCCTCTTATTGCCCCGATTTGCATAGGTTCTGGAGAGGAAGTGGAAGGAGAGGCCTGGTCCAAATGGGGAGTAACAAGGACTGGTGCCTTGCGTTCCCCTTTTCTTTCAGACCTTCTAGCATCTATTTGCAAAACCAGATCTAGCAATTCACCAAAAGTGGTAAGAACCACCGGTACTGTAGCCAAAACGTCCTTTAATTCTTCCGACAAACCTTTATAGAAAACGGCTGATTTTTTCTCTTCAGGCCAATCTGTCTCAGCTGCTAATTGGTTGAACCTGGTAAGGTACGAAAACAAAGAAGACGTGCCTTGACGCAGATTGAGGAACTCCAGGTCAGTAGCCTGAGATTTATAGCAGGTGTCAAAAACTCTGTTCATGGCATTGATGAGTGCATCACAATCGTAAAGGACATAGCTATTGGACTTGAGTAATGGATTAGCCCAAGCTGCTGCTGTACCCCCAAGATGAGAAAGAACAAAGTTTGCCTTTGTAGTGGAATTAGGAAAAGCAGTGGGCCAACACAGAAAATGTAACTTGCACTGGTTGATAAATTTCCGGTATTGTGTGGGTTCCCCGGAGAAACGTTCTGGGAGGGCCAGCGGGAACTGAGTAGCCATAAGCACCGGGTTTGCCGTAAAGCCAGAAGCAGAGGCCGTAGGAACACTCGAACCTGATGCAGTAGCACCAGAAGTATCCACCCCCGTGGTTTGGGGAGTTGGAAAACTCTGTAAACTGTCGATCCTATGATGGATAGCATCATGTGCAGCTGTCATGTCAGAGCGAAGTTCGGACACCAACCAAACCAAGGTGGCCAAAGGATCGACTTCTTCCATGGCTTCTGTTTTTGTTACTCACCGGTATGGGGTGTGCATAAAAAACAGACCAGTCCTTTTGTGCTGGGTATTTGCTTGAAGAGCTCGGGTTGGAGCCTCCACCCGAGCCTCCTCTCTGTGAGGGAAATGAACTCTTTAAACTGATATGACCACCTGCAGAACTGTACCAGGCAAGAGGACCGATCAATCAAAAGAGCGGGGAGAACACACCGCCACAGACCCAGCTGTAAAGAAAAGACAAGAGATGAATATTCTAACGGAATCAACCCTTGTTTTTACCAAAACCATTACCCTTAAAAGAGTACCTGAGTGAGTTCCCCTTATGCCGTAAAAAAGGACCTGGAGCAACCTATAAAGCAGAAGAGACTTTAGGTAGTAGCTAAATGTGAAAACTGCCCAATGATGGTAATCAAGAAATAATACTTTACCACTGGTGGAGGCGAGAATAGTGCAAAGAGTCCCGGGCAACAACGAAAGTATAAAACAAAAAAAAAGGAAGGTTAGTAGAGTAGCTATCCCCGGACGGAACGAGGGTCGCACTGGTTTCGGGATGGTGCACCACAGCAAAGCGTTCCAAAATGCACTTTAGGAATGAAAGCAATGTAATCCAAAAGATGGGGTAACAGTTTGGTGAAAAAACAGGACTCAAAAATGAGGAATTGGCCTTACCAGTGTTATTCCCCAGGAGAAGGCACACACTCTGAGGAATGAGCTCAATAGTCTGTGGACAAGTGAGAGATGGTATTCATACAGGAAGCAACTGTAGCAAAGTCATAAACCAGGAGTCCAGATGCAGGCAAAAGGTCTGGTACACGAGCAGACAGCAAACAAAACCAAATCACAATCCAGGAGTCCAGCAGCAGGCAAAGGGTCTGGTACACGAGCGGACAGCAAACAAAACCAAGGCAGAATCAAGAATTAGGAGTCCGTGTGCAGGCAAGATCGGTACACAGAGAAAACGGGAGACTTCCGGAATCAAGGCACAGAAAGTAGCACTTCAGAAAAATGCCGGCTGCATCTATAAACAGAAGCGGTGTTCAGAAAACCGCCGTAGGTTAAGTAACAACAAGGAGGCGGAAGATAGTTGAAAATGAGGCTCCCGTATTAATGCCTGAAACTACAACCCATGTTAGGTTTTCTGGGAAATGTAGTTTATTGCAGCTATTCTCCATGGCAGCTGCCACCGTGAGAAAAAAAGGTGCATGACAGCGCCGTAGCCCCTTATGAAGAGCAACCACTTTCTTGTTCCTCCTTCTAGCTTTACATAGAGCTCCCCAACTGTCCTTGTTAACGCGGGAGACCCGGGGGGCATGGGGAAGACACCGGGATGTGGGATGAGGCGAATGTCAGGGTGTAACATATGGGCATAGATGAAATAGTATATACAACTCCAGACCAGTACCTATTATACCTGAAGACAAACTCTTGGGTATCACGACAGCCTTAACACAAGCAGAACTACGAAAAGAAATCCATCGGACAATGAAACCTGATGCCTACCTCACATGGCAAACTCAAGGAGAACAATATACCATTGAATCCTTTCTGAGTGAGAGAACTATGAGAGTCTTCTCCCCTTCAGCAGCAGCAGACCCCTCTCCTATCACTTGCGGAGTCCCGCAGGGCTCATGCGTCTCCCCCACACTATATAACATCTTCACCAAACCCCTGTTCGACGATTTGGACCATCTGGGTGTCACCTACACTAACTATGCTGATGACACTCAGATTCTCCTCCCACTTTCAGGGGATCACAGTAAGGACAGAGAGTTGGTGAATAGGGTATATCTCATCATTCAGGCATGGATGGCATCTCATGGTCTATGCCTGAATGATGACAAGACAGAGCTCATCATCTTAGGTACCCCTGCTAATATCAAGAAACTAGGCCTTGAATATGCCGAATTCAACATAGATGGCAATCTCATCAGAGTATCCAGGGAAGTAAAAACCCTTGGCTTTTATCTGGATGCCACTATGTCATTCACTAAACAGGTCAACTCACTAGCATCTACCACTGCGTACACGTGCAAATTAATAAGGGCAGGCAGACCATTCCTATCCAATGACAGCTGCCTGATCCTGGCAAGAGCACTCATACTATCTAGGCTTGATTATTGTAATGCCCTCTATAGCGGTGCCAACAAAGCCATTATCCACAGGCTTCAAATCTTACAAAACAATGCCTTGAGAGCTGCCCTCGGCATTAATAAGAGAGATCATATCTCTACCACCAGACGCCAACAGAAATGGCTCTCCACAGACAACAAAATCAAACTAAAGTTGGCCTCCCTAACCCATAAAGCCCTCAACAATGCCGCCCCCAGTTATCTGATGGACAAGGTAAAGAGAAAGTCCTCCATCCGACAAACAAGAACTACCAATTCCAACTGTCTGATAATTCCCAGATTCAAACTCTCCACCATTGGCGGGAACAGCTTCCCGGTGAAAGCTGCCACGCTCTGGAATTCTCTGCCACACAACCTAAGAGCTGACCAACCATACTTGCACTTTAGAAGACACCTCATCAGTCACCTTAACTCCAATAACCCTTGTATTTAGCTGCACCTTCTACACCTATGTATAGATAGTGACACTTTTGTTCGTGATTCTGCCCTCGCCTCTAACAGCCCTGCACACATCTGTACACTTACCTCCTGTATAGATATTGTCTTTTTATGTTTAAAGATTTGTATACCTCTTATTCCTGTAATCCTGAATATTTATTTTCAGGATTACCCGCCTCTAACAGCCCTGTACATATCTGTATATCTACCCCTGCATAGATATTGACTTTGTATGCATGAAGATTTGTATATTTCTTACTCTTGTAATTCTGATTATTTTTATTACTACTTCAAAGTGTATATTTCTGCAACATTGTAAGCTTCGAATTATCTTTTGCCTGCGCCCTGTTGCCCCTGGGTAAGGTGCGCCATACAAATAAATAAACAAACAAACAAACAAACAAACCATCAAGGACCACCTACTCTTTTTTAGGGATCGCCTATATGTACCCAAGAAGGAATTACAACAGCATATTATTTCAAACTATCACGATTCACTGATCGAAGGTCATCCTAGGATCGCCAAAACCCTAGCTAAGGTGAAAGAGAACTTTTGGTGGCCTACCTGGCGTAAGGACATCATTCAGTATATTCCGTCCTGCGGTGTCTGCACACAAAATAAATCACAGAAACAAAAACCATCTGGTCTCCTACAACCATTGGACATTCCTCCAGTTCCATGGCACACTCTTTCCCTTGACTTCATCACTGATCTACCTCCAAGCCAAGGGTTCAACACCATCCTTGTAGTTGTGGATTTATTCTCGAAGATGGCCCATTTTATTCCTCTCAAAGGCCTCCCAGACGCAACCACTTTAGGAAAAGTGTTCCTGGAGGGCGTGGTTAAGCTACATGGCTTCCCTTCGGTTCTGGTCTCTGATCGAGGCAGCCAGTTTGTTTCAAACTTCTGGAAAAAATGCTGTGCAGTGGCGCAGATCGACGTTTGGCTATCTACCAGTCACCATCCCAAAACGGACGGCCAAACCGAGAGAATCAATCAGACACTCGTGCAATATTTACGGTGCATGCTGCACCACGAACAAAGGAATTGGAAAGACTTACTATGGATAGCCGAATATGCATATAACAATTCTTTGCATTCAAGCACGGGACAAACACCCTTCTATACCCTTCATGGCAGACATCCACGTACCTCTGAACTAGACCTTCCAGCCAGCTTGGAAATGCCAGCGGTAAAGACTCTACACACAACCATTACTCAGGCTTTCAAAAGGGCAAAGGAACACCTTATTCATGCCAAAGAAAAACAAGAGAGATTTGCCGACCAACACTGGAAAAAGGCCCCTTATTATCAAGTAGGAGACAAAATTTGGTTAGCCGCTAAATTCGTACCCATCAAGGGAACCCGGACCTTTCATCCCAGATTCTTAGGACCCCATACCATTAAGGCAATTATCAACCCAGCAGCTGTGAAACTGGACTGGATTAACCACCTAATCTACACATCCACACGGTATTCCATGTGTACCTCCTGAAACCAATGCAACCCGGCACACGGATTGGGACACCACCTAAGCCCATACTTGTTGACGGAGAACCAGAATTCTAAGTCAAAGATATCTTGGACTCTAAATACTCTAGGACCAAGCTATATTATCTCGTCGATTGGAAAGGATTTGGACCACAAGATAGATCCTGGGAGCCCAGTGAGAATATCCACGTACCACGTCTAATCAGGAAATTCCATCGGAACTTCCCAACCAAACCTGGGCCAGACAGAAGGAACACCATGGGAGGGGCCTTAGAGGGGAGTGCTGTCACGACCTTCGCCCAAAACCCCCTCTGGCAAACCCATTGGCCAGGTGGAGTCAGGACTCGGACCTCTAGAGCCTGGCATCCTCTTCAAAAGCCCTCATGGGGCCAGTCCTGCATATACACCATGAACAACAATGTGCTTGGGAACTACTTTATTGTATTGTCAGCCAACATGGAGGCATCCACATAGCTTGGTTCCTAAGAACCAAGCTATGCGGTCTAGTGTTTTGGGTGTGGCAGGCCTGGAACTACTTTCCCTGGTACTACTTTACCTGGGCTATATAAACCACACCCTGACTGCAGAACATGCTTCGTGTTACTTTGCAGCTTGCAACGTGACGCTCACCATGTCCAGCTATTCCCTCGAACCTCAGAGAAGCAGAACCTGCAAGGAGACAAAAGGAACATCATAAGCAGCAGCATCTTACCTGCAATCTTCATCTTTAAACACTCGCAGCTACTGAGAACAGCTTCCTCGAATCTGCACACCTCCCGGACAGAACAGAATAGAGGCAACATTAAAGAAAGCTGTAGAGACATTTACAAATTACGAACTGCTCAAAAGGCTTACCTGGCTGGTCGCCTCTCGGCTGGCACCACTCCGGACATTCCACTCGCGCTGAGGAACACTGCGACCTACAAGGAAGGAAAACACAGGTTAGCAAAGGCAAGACTTTGCAGCGCTGCGCATAGCACTTACTTACCGCATCATAGCGCTGTCATGATGCATACCCCCGGGCATCCAGACCACGTCCATCAGCCCCGGGAGCAGGCATCATGTTGCCTTGAGAAAACCCAGCAACCCCTGCTAGGGGCTGTCTGGGTTCAGTCCTGGCGCCTATGGCGCCAGGCTCATATGGGACATCAGTCCTGGCGCCATAGGCGCCAGGCTCATAGGTGCACACTTACCTGATGCAGACCATGCTGCAAGAAGATCCAAGCCCATGTGAGGCCTGGAAGGGACTACTTTACCTTAGGGACTATTTTGTTACTCGGGTGTGGTTGGGGAGGAATACCTACCTGGGACTACTTTGGAGGCTATTTAAAGCACGCCCGAAGAGCAGCACACGCTTCGCGTTATTCTGCATCCAGCAGCGTAACGTTCACCGTGCCAGCAGCAGCATCCAGCCTTCTGCCACGCCCGCCTCGAACCTGGAGCACCTAGAAAGAAGGAAAGAAGCAAAGGTTAGAACAAGAGTATTACCTGATTTCTTACCTGATCCCGGATTCTTCGCATCTTCAAACCAGTGGAAAGACTTTATTTTAACAGCGTTGCATCGCCAGCAGCAACGCCGCGCCATACTCACCGTTCCACGCAGCATCTCTTCGATCCGGCACTGTCTTCATCTTTACATCGCCGAATCCCGGCACCTAAGGGGGACAAGAAACAACAAGGTGAGCAGAGAGAACAGACAGAGACAATCTCTTTAGCTGCCATATGCTTACCTGATTTTACCGCCGGAGGTATTATTCATCAGCACGCCACCTCTTCTTTTGCCGCACCTGTGAGAAAAGGAGAAAGCAGCAAATTTAACCCTGGGCATTATTTACCGGACAGTGTTGGGTAACACAGACTTTTACCGGAGCTCTTTCAGTTGTCAATCTTCTTATTGGGTCAAAGCTGCAAGATAAAAGAGGAATTGGACAGGAGTGAATTCCAGACATTTTGAACTCTTACGAACTATATATTATTGCCGGGACCTTTTGGAGTCAGGATTCGTCTACAACTCTTCCAATATCTTCAGGCCAGTGAAGTAACTGGTCATCAATGCGCCCCTGCGTACTTCGCAGGATGGAGAGCTCATCCTTCAAGAATATAAGGTGAGATTGCTGAAAGGGCACTTCAGAGGTGATTAGTGGGGAGGTCAGTGGGGGTGCTATCACTTGAATCCACAAGTGGCTAAATCCATCTCTCCACTTGTAGGAGAATATTTATACGAGTCAAGCAGACAAGATTAGGAGGGCAGATCCAGTCAGTCATCGCTGCACTACGCATCACGTGGGTGGAGGCCGCAGCAGTCCGGGTCCGACCGACACCCCTGCGGGAGCCAGGCGAGCGTAACAAGCGTTCTTAATGCGCCATCATTTACCAGCGGGGCTCAACCAAGCCAGTTTGCCGCGCTGAAGCTCTGCATACCTAAGGGAGAAAAAAGAGACATTTTAAACAAAGAAAGGCATGCAGGATAGCAACAAATCTAAAGAACAGCAATAAGACCTACCTGAACAATATCAAACAGACCGGCGTCAGTGAAGTAACTGGACCGCATTCGCCCATGAAAGACAACGCGCCCCTGTAAAGAAGGCAGGACGGAGATCACGCCTAATTCTACCACAAGGTGAGGAGAGGGCGTCAGAGGGACTGAAAGCATACGGGGGTGGAGGGAGGATACTTACCCCAGTTGGTCAGTCTTGAACACAGTCCTCCTGTATTTTCAGGCAGAACCTTCCCCGCAGACCACATCAGGGCAAAGCTGAGAAGCATACCAGCGAGTAACCCAGCTGGCTGGCGTCCCAGTGGATGCCAGGTGAGCATAACAGAGATGGGCACGGGACGGTGTAGGGGGAAAGAGGGGTGTTATGAGTGAAGAAACATACAGGGGAAAGAACTAACATCATGTTTATGTGTAGGCCGTGCCGAATCCTCGCAGGCCGTGTTTTCACAGAAACACAGAACAGCAAGGCCTTATCCTTCACCTCACCATTGCAACACGATTCTCATGCGTGGCAAGGAACACACATTTCTTCCCACATAAATTAGGTCTTTTAACTAATTAGGTTGGAATGTGTGTAGCCAAAGAAGTGAAGGGCTGTGGCCTAGTACCAAGGTTGTATTCCTGTGAGCGAAGGCAGATGTTACGCTCAGATGTACTTTCAAACAGGAATAAATATATCCCGCAATAGAATTGACACTAACCTGGGCAGTCAGTCGAATCCAAAGGTGCAACTCTGCAGATTAGGAAGATCTCCTGGAAAATCCTGTTCCCTCCCCACCAACGTATACTGTTCGGTGGAGGAAGAAAAACAACTCCCAGGGAAAACCCTCTGGGGAAGAAAAACCCTGAGCTGAAGCGTTTGAGGTTTTGATCAGTCGGTCGTTTCCTGGAAACCGGGCTTGTGGAGACTGCTGGATGATGATAAGAGCCGACCTAAGTAGGAGACAGGAGAGGTGAGTACTCCGCGGAAAGAGCGAATGGACTGTAGATAGAAGGTGGTGATAGATTTAACTTACAGTCAAGAAGGAGGGAAATGGTTTCTTGGTTTAAAGAAGAAATAATACGTTCTCTGCCTCAGATGCTGAAAACAAATCACTGATAGTATGGCAAGAAAGGAAGTTAGTAAGGAAATAGAAATGGACTGGGAATAAAGAGGTAGAATGGATACAAACTCGGGGAACTCACTTTTCAGAAGTAGAAGGGAGACCTGCGAGAGGGATTGAAGATGTAATGAGAAAGCGGGTTGTCACTTTAACAAGTGGACGAAGTCTAAAGAGGGAATTGGAAAGAAGAGAATAACAGTGAAGGTCCTGACGAGAGGAGAGAGTAATAGACTATAGAATTCACAAAGTCTAGATGCGAATTTACGAAGCGCCGTGTAGGAGAGTAGCGACGCATTTGCTTGACTTCCTGATGTCTGTATATGGGGTCACGTGACTTCGTTTGTGCGTTCTCAGTAGACGTTCGTCGGCAGCTCCGTTGTTCATAGTACAGATGGCATAGTCGTCGGCCATGTTAGGTGAGTGAAGGCAAGCGTCCCCAGATAGCACGATCCTCCCCGCAATGAGAGACAATAATGGACTCTCCCAGGATGGGAATAAGGCCAGTACAAAGTGCGGGTGAGCTTAAATGGGAGTTTATCAATCAAAATAGGGCATGCAAAGAACTCTGCAAACTCCAAGAGCGCTCTGTCTGACAATAGCAAAGACAGGCGTATATATTTACAAAAAACGTCATAAGACCCTACATACTATAGGGGGCACAAGTTCGTGGGGATTGGGTGGCGACGACTAACTATAGGTGCTGCTGCGATGTGGTTGGTGGACGTCACTGGATGCCCTCGTGGGTTGGGCTGGGCCTGGCAGGTCAGCTGGGCTCATCCGGCCGGTGTTGTTTTGCCAACCGAGATCAGTGTCAGAGATGAATGTCTTTCCTGACTTTTTGCCTAAGGCCATGCACACCGCAGTCATTCAACATTGCAATATTATCTTCCCTGGTAAATCTTCCAATAGGTTATTCTACAGGTTAATGCAACACAGGAGGAATGCACCTAGAGTGGGGTCTGTTGGCGATTCATCAATACATGGTTACCACCATCCTGTTGACCGGGTATCAGAGGTCGTGGAGTTGGGTCTTGGAGCATGGGACAGGCGGTTCGTGTCATTATGTCTTGTTAGAAGTCATTATGGATGTGTTTGGTAATGTTGCCATAATATTGGGTGTCCTAATTTTCCAGGGGCCATTAACCTAAGGTGAGCCGGCGGGTCGTGGAGTCTAAGAAAGGGCGCCTTTGGATCTGTGTTTAAGGGCCGGGGTTTTACTGCTGGGTTGTAAATAATTCAGGTGGCAGGCCGTTGCCTTGGGTGCTGCGAGGGAATGTGAATGCTTGAAGCGGCTCCAGCCGAATTGGGGGAGGTGGAGCAGGGCAGCACAGACCTCTGCTTTTTTGTCTGACAGGCTTCACTGGGAGTAAGGGGGAATGGCCTTGCACGTGTTCACAAAGGTATTTTCCTCGAGTGTTGCAGATTTTCGCGGAGAAGACATAAACATACATATAATATACCGTACCCACGGAGTCTTTTCAACGTTCATGTTTTGACATTGTTAGTGCCTTCCACATGGCCGATTAACACACGTTATCTATACGCTAAATATTTAACACCCACAAAATTCTGTTACATTTCTATACAGTTACGATAAGTGAGGTAGTGGAAAGGTTGGTGGAGCACGCAGGAACAAACCGTCAACAAGGCTGGCGATAGTGACGCATAGTGAGCTTGGACTTACAAATGGTGTCTTTTAGTGCATCCCTTACATAAACTCTCAATAGGGTAGCATTTGTTCTCCGTTGCGCTAAAGCAGCATTAGTTCAGTTATGGCGTGGGGCCGTGGGGTGCAGTCTTCTCGGTGAAACACATAACACGAAGACACCCCGGACATCTTTACTATTTACACATAGCTGCGGGGATGTGGGTACTCCATCCCAAATGTCATGTAAGCACACATTCTACCATCTACATGGAGGTTACAGTTTTTTAGTTAACAAAGGCCGTGGAGAGAAAACATTCATCACAGGGGGTTTGTTCATCAGTGGTCGGGGACTCTGCTTTTGTCAGGGGACCATTTTACAGTTCTTTTTCACCCCGGCCCTGTTGACCGGGTCACACTGGGGACAGCGATACACTGCGGAAGGTGAAATGTTACAGTGTTGATATCTAACACTAGCTCATGCCCGTCTTGTTCGTGGGAACAGGCTCTTAGCGGATCCGCCAGAGAGCTGTGGCCACAGGGACAAGTGAAACTCTCCAAGGGTGGGGGCTGCACTGCGGTGCACCAGGGCTCGAACCATCTTTGTTTCTCAAACTGGTTTCCAGGGCTTAACTATATTCAACAGGTTTGGTCAATGTCTTCAGCCAGTGGCCCACCCACCACCTGGGCCCTGGTGGCAGGGGGAACCCTTGACGAGCCATGGACTTCACCGGGGGAGAGGATGCAGGGGAGGGGGGGGTCTTTTTGGACCAATCCTGCCATACATTTCCCCCCTTTCGTTACTTAAGTAACGAATACTTTAAATCTTCCAATCTTCGGCACTCCTCCTCAGCTATAGCGTCATCCCATGCAGGGGTACCTTTTATGGGCATCCATGCTCTGCACACCCCTCGCAAGCTCTCTCCTCTCCTAGCATATTCATCTGGGGTGCAAGTTAGGTATATACAACCGCTCTCCCCTTCTAGGTCCACCCATACCTCCTCGTACCATTCAAGTTTACGGGGCTCTTTGATTGTAGTGTGCCATAATTTGTCTACTATGTCTTTGTCATGGTACATGGGCGCCATCTGGAATTTGGACGTGTACTCTGTTCCTGTTTGTACCTGTACTTCCTGCATAGTTTGTATCGTACCGCGTGCGTTGCCCATTGTCACCATCATCATTGCACCATTTGGTACTGCGTTAGCACAACATCGAAGACCCACCTGGCACAGGCAAAAAATGAAAAGGAGGAACACTACAGCCGGCATTAAAAATTTAACAGTCATTCCCAGCCACGATGGGACCCAGGAGAAGATCTTGTCGAACCATGCACTTTCCTCTGCTCCACCTTCCATTTTCATTCTTTCTCCTAGGTTATGTACTGCTTCGATCACATGGGACGTTGTCTGCGTCTTCGGAAGGTACGAAAGTGCAGCAGGCACTTCCAGTTTTTCGGCAAACACCTCCGTCCATTGCTGTCAACAGGTCCAAGACATACCTGTTTTGCATGGTCATTAAGCGTAGTGCTCGTAGTTCCACTTTTATCACGTTAAACCCTTCTTCAGTATCATTTGCCAGTTGGATCAGTTCCCAACGTGTGATTTGGAGCCACTTTGCGTTTGTTCGCGCCTGGATACTTGGGATGAGTGAGGCGAAGAACGTTTCTGCAGAGCTGAATAATCGATATCTATCCGGGATCCGTGCCAGCAGTTCTGATGATGCTCTTGATATGTAGTTTGATGATAGTTTGTTTCGGGACAGCACCCCTTCCTTGTTCCCGGAAGACAGGACATATACTTGTGATTCTGCAGTTGGTTGGGCCCCACTCTGCTGAGATTTTGTCTCCTTGCCCCCATCAATGTGGCTTTCCGGTATTACCATTAGCCCGGAGTGCCGGGTGGCCAACGAACATCTGCCACCCCATGATTGTGGAAGGTGTAGGTATGCTTGGTTGCCGCATACCCAATAGGTATCCATCAGGGCCGCTGTCCCTTTTCTCATATCTGGGATTGTGAGGGTCTTGTTACAGTTCTTATTTGCCCCCATGGTGGTTCTCCCGTCCCCCTTGAAACACAGTTCATAGTTTATTTCTTTCTGCAGCTTGAAGGGTTTTTCGATGGCCGTTACCCAAGTCAACTTTGAGATATGTTCCTTCCATATGGGTGTGCATGTCTCTTCAATCCATTGCAGTTTCTCTGGTGCCACACCCCCCAGTGCTTCAGCCTTGCACATTATTTCTTCGTCCTTCCACTTGTTGTCTGAAAAAAGTGTCCCTTGTATTATAAAAAATGGCTCCTCCAGACATACCACTCCTACTGCCTTCGGATAGCAGGTCTTCTCGTTCTGCAGCATTCTAAAAGTCACCTCATGTGCCTGGAAGGTGTTCTTAATTCTGCACAACGTGAGATGAAGGAGACACTGGGCATCGACAATAGGCAACTCTTTAGGTAACAATACTTTGGGTGTGCCTGAAGCATTGGGAATAAGGGAGCAGACATAACAGCTCTCATTTGTTGTTTGTTTAGCCGTTGCACTCATGTCTGCATACCATTTATTTGTCTGGTGGGGGTGTCGTGGGTCTTCCATTTTATCTAATCCTAATCCATAATACTCGTTGTATTTCCTCCTCCCCGCCTCCCTCTTCCGTCTGTCATTTCTTTTCCTAAGGTATTTCCCATGGGCGGTGGACAGTGTGGGCCCCCCTTTCTCCCTCTCGCCCCCCTTTACCCAATCATCATATAATATGTCATATTTCGCTGTCATTTCTTCATGCTCTTTCTTCATGTTTTCTAGCAGTGTGTTTTTGGTTACGGGCGCGGGCCTGCTGGTGGGGGTGTTATATAGCCAGGATATATCAGAGGGGTTACGATCATTTAGACTGCGGGCATTGTAATCAGATACCTTTGGCGGGGAAATTGTGTTGTTTTGCCTTTTTCCCTGTAAACTTTCATTATGCGAGATAGCAACATTGGATGGTGTCGTGTAATATCCCCATACCAGTTTAGTGCCATCCCATACCAAAAAATCACCTTCTTTCGTATTTACAATTGCTGTTTCATTTGTTACATTAGTCCCGTTAATCCCTCCCCCCTCGTTCATCTCGTTAGAGATGAACGCTATAAACCAATACGTAACCAGGCCAAACACAATTGTAAAAAATAATGTAATGCATATAGACAATCCACACTCATACGAATATCACCATCTCTCAGCTAAAAAATCTCTATATCTAATAAATCTATCCGTTGCAGGCTGCCCGTTAGTTGCCATGGTAGTTCCTGTTTGAGATATAAAAGTGCATTAAGTGCATGCATGTAAACATTTTGTTGGCACTACCAGTGCCAAGATATCATGGAAGGGGAATAGGATTAGGGAAGGGAAGGGGAGTTGGGATGTACAGAGAAGGGAGCATATGACATACATAATCTTCACATTATTATTTTACACATAAACCCATTATTATCATATATCTTTTTTTTTTTCGTAAACCTTCATTATTATAGATAACCTGTTTTTTAATGTTTTTCTTTGACAATTTTCTCTGGCATGTATACTTCATCCACACACATTTTTGTATTCACTCATTATTTTCATCAGCATTGTTTGCTGTTGTCTGTGCCCCCTCGTCCACCTCTTCCTGCACACTATTATATGCTTTTCGTACATCTGTCAAATGTATCCAGTACTTGAGGCCCTTCACTTTTACAGCCGTAGGGGTGCAAAATGCCACTTCATATGGCCCGTGGAACCGTGGTGCATTCCATCAGCGCACAAAGCTCCGGACATAAATGAATTCTCCCGGCATCAGTTGTACTGGTGTTTCAGGTTCCGTAAGGGACTCCGTTGTGTTCCCTTCTTCCCTTGTGAATGGCGGGGAAAGCTGCTTTGATATTGTGCGTGCTGCCCTAGTTAGCTTTTTCAGGTAGTCAGTGAACTCATCTCCCAATATCGCAGCGCTTCTGTGCGCGTCTGAGTGTTGGCGCAGTGGGGAGTGTGCTGTGTGCATTCGTCTCCCAGTCACGATTTTGTGCGGGGACAAATGGTGGTCCTTGCTTGGCTGATTCCTCAGCTCAAATAGCGCAAGGGGTAAACAGTAAATCCAATTTTTCTTTAATGAGAAACATAATTTGGACAATCTTCCTTTTAGCAGTCCATTCATCTTTTCTACCACGCCATTACTTTGAGGATGATAAATCGAGCACAATTTATGTTTTATTCCCAATAATGTCGTCACTTCTTTGAAGAGCTCGTTCACGAAGTGAGTGCCGTTGTCTGAGCGAATTACGTCGCAAATTCCCCAGCGCGGGAATACTTCCCTTACTAGGAACTTTGCAGCGCTTTTAGCATCAGGTCGTGCACATGGGCCTGCTTCCACCCACCTCGAGAATGGGCATACAACCACAATCATGTAGCGTGCTCCATTACACCTTTCTCCCATATCTGCGTAGTCAATATGCAACTCCCTGAAGGGTCCTATTGGTTTTGGAATTGTTCCCCTGAGAGTACGTAACGTCATTCCAGAATTGTATATCTGGCACGTTGTGCATTCATTGTCAATCTTGATATGTGCTCCTGGAGGCAGGGCACGAACCAGTCCTCTTGTATTTCTGCTGCAATATGTTGTTTGGTGTTGTGTGCTGGGAAGTGTAATTGTTGAAATGCTATTTCTAATAGCTTTACTGGCATTACCACTTTTCCTGAGTTATTTTGTCGCCATAGTAAGTCTGTTGCTGATTGGCTGCACCCTCGTTTTACCCACATCATCTTTTCTTCGCCACTTGCTCCTTCCTGTAGTTCTAGTATTTGTGATATGGGCATCGCATTGTATCCTTCTGGGAGCTCTTCGTTTGTCTTGTGCTGCAGCATGTACTCACCTGTTTCATGTTTTCCAAAGTATGAAGCTTCCTTGGCAGCAGCGTCTGGTGCCGCGTTCCCCAAAGACACAACATCTGTGTTGGACATATGTGCTTGGCACTTCACTATTGCTACCACTGTTGGATCTCGTAGGGCTTCAATTAACTCTATCAGCAATTCTGCATGTTGCACTGGAGTCCCATCTGCTCTTCGAAATCCCCTCCGCCCCCATCTTGCCAGACCTCCATGTACCGTTGTCGTCATGTAAGCTGAGTCTGTGTATATTGTTACTGCACAACCTTTAGCGGCATGTATTGCTTCTATTAAGGCAATTAGTTCAGCTGCCTCCGCTGAGAAATGTGATGGAAGACGATATTGCACTAGTGTCTCATACTCACCTTCTTCTAACCTCACCACTGCCATCCCCACATGTTTCTCTCCCGTGTCCATGTCAATTGATGCCGACCCATCCACAAAGTACACTTCCCCCTCGCCCAGGGCATTCTCGCACACTACTGTGTCCTCTCCCTTTTCCCCTGTGTAAGTCGCACAATCCTGTTCCTGCATGTCCTCCAGTGTGCATGTTTCTGTAATGAATGTTGCCGGATTCACTGTCCTGCATCGTACCACATTGATATTGGCGCTCGACAATATTATCTCACAGGCAGTTGCTCGCTGTGTGGTCAGTGTACTTTTTGATCTCTCAAGTATTGCAAATAATGAGTGTTCCACAAACAATGTGACAGGGCATCCCATTACTATTGTGGCACTTTTTTCGATGGCGAACGCGGCGGCGGCGAGGGATTGCTCGCACGCGAAGTGTCCTTGCATCACCGCATCCAAGGTGCCACTATAGTAAGCCAACGGTTTGTGACCTAGAGAAGTCTTTTGTGTCAGTACAGCAGTCATGAGTGTTTCCTTACAATGTGAGAATAGGAAGAACTCGCGTTCATAATCAGGGTTAGCCTGTACTGGAGCACTCGAAATCCATTCTTTTAGTGACTTGAATGAGGCAATCATCTCTTCTGACCATTCTATTTTCCTGTTCTCGTGTTGTGCCTCCTTGAGTGCTTGCAGTAATGGTCTTGTGTAGGCTGCATAATCTAATATCCATGCTCTGCAATAATTGCACATGCCCAAGAATTTCTGCATCTCCTTCACTGTTGTGGGTTCTCTTACTGACCTTATTGCTTCTACTCTGTCAGGGATTATTCTTTTTCCGTCTTTCGATATCAGCTGCCCTAAGTACAAGACCTCTTCTTGGCAGTATTGTAGCTTTTCTTTGTCCACTTTGTACCCCTTGTTTGCCAGCAGTGACAGGAGTGTTACTGAGTCTTTTCTGCATGTTTCCGCATTCTGTGCGCAGACGAGCAGATCGTCTACATACTGAATGATGGTGCTTTCAACTGATAAATTACCCAGGTCTTCGTGCAGAATGCGGTTGAAGATGCTTGGGCTCTCACAGTATCCCTGTGGTAGTCTGCAATGTTCGTATCTCTTTCCCCCTAATGTGAATGCTGTCAGGTATCTGCTTTCTTCTGCCAAGGGGATGGAAAAGAATGCGTTTTTCAAATCGACCACTGTGAAATGTGAGGCCGTTTTTGGGATGCTGCACAATATTGAAGCAGGGTTCGGGACCAAAGGGAACTCTTTCTGTATGACATCATTTAAGGGGCGTAAGTCCTGGATCATCCTCCAAGCCCCTCCCTTTGCTTTTTTAATTGGGTAGATGCATGTATTGCATCGTGAGTTTGAGGGCACTATTATTCCCTGAGCTAATAATGCATTTATTGTCTCTTTTATTCCTTCCTCCGCTTCACGGGACAATGGATATTGCTTTACTCGGGGCAAGATTGACCCTTGTTTGAGCTTTATAACCACTGGCGTTACTCCATGCAACAACCCCACATCATGTGGGCCTGTTGTCCACAAATTGCCTGGCACTAGTCGCATGTCACCGTCAAAAAATGACGGTGGTGTTCCCACCACTGCCATCAATTGACTGGGAATTTGCCTAGCCTGAATCAAAATGTCACAAGGCATTGCTATTTCCATTATTATTTCGCCATCATTGTCTGAATCGGAGAAGAGATCCTCATCAGATAAGTCTCGCAGGGCAATATTGGCGTTGACGCACAGTACAGTGCGCCATTCACATCCATCTATGTCCATCCCAATTACTGCAATCCGTTTCGCTGACACCTGTACAGCATGCAAGTCTAATGATACCACTGACCCTGGTGCTATGTCTGGGCGCACTATTGGGCGGAAGATGAATTCCGCGGGTATTCTCCAATCCAGCTTTTTTAGCTCAGGAACTACTTGGGCCAGTGTTTTCAAGCCTTCAATAAACATTCTTTCATCCACTGGCAGGCCACGTATTTCTGAAGCAGTTGTTTGAGCCTGTACCACCAGCATTACACGTAATGGGCAGATTCCTGGTGTTGAACACACTATTCCTCTTTCTGTGAATGATATTGTCATGTTAAGTTTGCTAAGAAGGTCCCCCCCTAGCAAGTTTATTGGCGATTGTTCGTAATACAGTAAGGGTGTTTTTACAGTTTTACCCCCCACTGTCACATCCAAAGCTTCTGTGTAAGGAACTTCAATTACAGCCCCAGAGAACCCCTGCGTCTCTAACTTTCGGTTAGATAACGGAAACCGGCCCTCCCTAATACATGATTTCTCCGCTCCCGAATCCACCATGAATATGAACTGCTTGTCTCCTATCTGCGCCCCTACCAATGGTTCCTCTGCTGCATCGTAGGTGGTAGATAGGACAGGACATGCAAGTGTTCTCTGTGGGCTGTCCTATGCGGGGTGTCTCATTTCCCCCCCTTGGTTGAACACGCTCCCTGAAACTACTGATACCCCACTAAAGGGGGCTGGTGCTGGGGCTCCATTTGCTGTGGTTGCGAAAGGATTGCCTGGGGTGTAGTGCATAGTGTCATTGTTCTGTGGGTGATTCTGGGTTCTGTATTGGTGTCCCTGTCGCTGTTCAGGGTACCCCTGCCTTGGGTCCCTTTGTTGTTGTCCCATTGGGAGGCCATATGGGCTCCCCGGATGAGGATGGCCATAATGTTCTACCTCTGGAAACCCATTGTTTGTTCTACTCTGGCACTCTCTCGAAAAGTGTCCCCACCTTCCGCAGTTCCAACAACTTCCTTGCGCACCCCTGGGACCCTGCCATCCACTTCCTCCCATTCCCCCGTACCCTTGTCCACTCCCTCTTCGACCCCTGTACCCACCTCGTCCCCCTCGAGGGGCCCACTCTTGCCACTGCAGACCTCCACTCTGCTCCTGCTCGTTCCACTGCCGTGATTCTACTCCTGCCCAATTCGTTGCCATCCTCCCCTGTATTGCTACCAACCCCTCCGCCTCTTCGTCTCCCTCCCTAATGTGTGGGAGCGCGGCCACTGCTGCGGCGACCTTCACCAGCTTTGTTTGTACTAGTTTCGCTTCGTCTGCCAATCTTCTCTGCGCCACCTCCTTTTCCCTTTCCTTGATTCGTTTGCAGTGGTGAACTATTATGCTTTGAATTTCAGGCCACCCTTTTGCTTCAATGCCTGCTATTTTGTCAAGTGCTTTTTGCACCTCTTTTGGGAGCCCCTTCTTTATTATAAAATAAAATAATGATGTTGATTGATACCAGGGCGTGCCTGTTTCGGTTCTCCACATCTCTTGGACTCAAAAAATGTAATCCATAGCATCTTCCCCGTCATTCATTGTACATTGCATTACTGACTGCAAATCTGGGGTATCTGGAAACGTTTCCCGCAAGGCGTCCCACACCCTGGCACGTACTGTATTGAAAGAGGCTCCATCATGGCGATCGCAGTCTAACGTTACTCCCGGGAAGCCAGCTTTTACCCATACTCTGTCAGCTTGATCCCCGACTGCTGATACTAGCAAACTCTTCACGTCCCCTATTGCTAGAGGTACCCCGGCTGTGTGTTTCTCAAAGGCATATATCCACTTGCTTGCCCCTCCTGATAGCGGAGGCAATCATTTTAACAAATTGGCCTTATCCATCTGAGCCCAGGGTATGTAATTCGGCCTCCCTCCTCCTCTATGTATCAATGGGAGTTGTAACTTCCCCTTTGTCATTGTATCTGCACTCATCTTTACTCCTGATGTTCCTAATGGTGCCATTTTTCCCAATCTGTTCCTTAGTCGCCCTGTCCACTCCTCGTCCATCGTCCTCACTGAGCATGCGCCATCCAACTCCTCGCTTCCCCCTCCCATTGCCACACTTATCCTTTCACCTTCTTCTAAGTCATCCCCTATATCACACAATAGCTCCTCTCTGCCTCCTGTGGTCCTTACTTCATCACCAGTACACCCCTCTCTTCCCTCTAGTTCAATTATCCGTGTTGGTTCTTCTTCTATCCTAAACAGTATTTCTCCCTTTTTCCATCCTTCTCCAAATGTCCTATTCTCACTCTGCGCTCCTGATGCAGGCTCTGATCTAGCAGTGCTGATCGCAGTCCGTTCACATATACTTTTAATTCTCTAGAGCTCATCTTTCGCTATAGAGAGTCTGGATTCCAGATCCCCTGTTAATTTCTCTATATCCATCCTTGGTGTACTTACCTGCTCTCGTTCCCTATGGTTCTCATATGGTGTGGGTGCAGTTGGCCCTTGTGTGGTAGTGGTTGTCGTTGGGGGTACGTAAGTTGGGTCACTGTATCCTTCTGCGGGTACTGGCTTGTTTAGCATTGGGTACAACCTAGTTACCTCTATCGGTGGCTTCTCTTCTGACAGTACCTTGTCATCTTTTGGTATCAGCAATGGGTTGTCAGTAGTAGATGGTAGGTCAGTATCTGATTCCCTGTTCTTAGGAGGGGGTATTTCTTTAAACAGTCTCCATAGGTCTTATATTTCCCTCCTATTGTGTAGTTGCTTCCCCTTATATTTCAAGCGAATGCATGTGGCTACCATATCTAAGATGCTCTTGTCAAATGATCCCCCTTCTGGCCATATCTGAGGTAACCCTTCTCCCTTCAACTCTGTGATCCACTGGTCATGATATTTCTTAATCCGTTCTGCGTACCCAGGTAGGCTCTTACAAATATGTGATAAGGGTGTTTCTGCCCCCATACTTCGTACTTACTGGATACTAGTGTACCTCTCTATGTATGTTTGCCTTTTTAATATGGATGTGTCAGCAGGTGAATTCACGTATCTTATGTCTTATTGAGCATGGGCGTGCTTTCCCGCCACCTGTGCTGTATGAGAATGGCTGCACCCAGCCTCTACTTTATACTCTTTTAGGGGGCACGTACAAGAGCAAACCATCAACAACTGTGACAATTGAACCCAGCAGAGCAAAGAAATAAACACTCACTTTACCACATTTCACTCTTCTTTCTGATATTTCTCCTGGTCACACTTACCGTAACCATACCACAATTACGTACTTCTGACCACCTTTACACACTTATTATATCACATATGTTCTGACATTTTCGATGTATACACACTGTCACAAGCAGCACTCTATTCATAGCCCAGTTTGTCCTCCCTTTCCTCCCTTGCCAACTGTCCCTGATCGTCTTAGTCTGATATATATATATATACGTGTATATATATATATATATTTGTCTTCTAGTTTTGTTGTAAAATTATTTTTCTACTTACATTATATCCCTGTTTGTACTAACCCGTTTTTATTGTCCCGTGAACCCAGAGAGAAAATAGAAATAGTAGCAGTCACTAATGTGTTTTCCGTGTCTTCCTTTACCAGACACCTTTATCTCATATTCCACTTCTTCATATATTCCCAGTACTAGTCAAGATAGCACTATGCGGCGCCGCCTTCCACCCCCTTGCGGAGCTAGGTTCCCGTCTCTTTATCTCTGTTCACCTCTTAATCCTAATGGCCATATGCAAAGAAAAAGCAAAGAAAGTTCAAGATGGTCCTTAGTAGACCCAAAGTGCCCCCCTTTCAACCAGCCTCGTTCCCTGTCCTATATTTCCTCCCCTGCTCCCTTTAAGGTCTCTCGCACTCAATACTCACGTGCCCGTCTTGAACCGAGAGTCTCCGAAACTGGGTCCGTCCAGGCAGTGTTGCCGTTTGCTCAACGGTCAGCCCCGGCTCCGGCGAGCGGTACTCAAAGGGGATTTTTCAACCGGGATCCCGTACCCTCTCTCTGGTGAGTGCGCACTTCTGAGCGTACCGGTCGCCGTTGGCGGGCAGCCTCCCGGAGCCGGCGCACCGTGCGTATCCCTTTTCGACCGGAGATTATCGTGCCAAAGGGGACGGTGGGGATATATATATATAAGGAGAGAAGTTAATATCACGCTTTCGGGGTCACCACTGAAGGCAAGCGTCCCCAGATAGCACGATCCTCCCCGCAATGAGAGACAATAATGGACTCTCCCAGGATGGGAATAAGGCCAGTACAAAGTGCGGGTGAGCTTAAATGGGAGTTTATCAATCAAAATAGGGCATGCAAAGAATTCTGCAAACTCTGACAGCGCTCTGTCTGACAATAGCAAAGACAGGCGTATATATTTACTAAAAACGTCATAAGACCCTACATACTATAGGGGGCACAAGTTTGTGGGGATTGGTTGGCGACGACTAACTACAGGTGCTGCTGCGATGTGGTTGGTGGACTACACTGGATGCCCTCGTGGGTTGGGCTGTGCCTGGCGGGTCAGCTGGGCTCATCCGGGCGGTGTTGTTTTGCCAACCGAGATCAGTGTCAGAGATGAATGTCTTTCCTGACTTTTTGCCTAAGGCCATGCACACTGCAGTCATTCAACATTGCAATATTATCTTCCCTGGTAAATCTTCCAATAGGTTATTCTACAGGTTAATGCAACACAGGAGGAATTCACCTAGAGTGGGGTCTGTTGGCGATTCATCAATACATGGTTACCACCATCCTGTTGACCGGGTATCAGAGGTCGTGGAGTTGGGTCTTGGAGCATGGGACAGGCGGTTCGTGTCATTATGTCTTGTTAGAAGTCATTATGGATGTGTTTGGTAATGTTGCCATAATATTGGGTGTCCTAATTTTCCAGGGGCCATTAACCTAAGGTGAGCCGGCGGGTCGTGGAGTCTAAGAAAGGGCGCCTTTGGATCTGTGTTTTAGGGCCGGGGTTTTACTGCTGGGTTGTAAATAATTCAGGTGGCAGGCCGTGGCCTTGGGTGCTGCGGGGGAATGTGAATGCTTGAAGCGGCTCCAGTCGAATTGGGGGAGGTGGAGCAGGGCAGCACAGACCTCTGATTTTTCCTCTGACAGGCTTCACTGGGAGGAAGGGGGAATGGCCTTGCACGTGTTCACAAAGGTATTTTCCTCGAGTGTTGCAGATTTTCGTGGAGAAGACATAAACATACATATAATATACCGTACCCACGGAGTCTTTTCAACGTTCATGTTTTGACATTGTTAGTGCCTTCCACATGGCCGATTAACACACGTTATCTATACGCTAAATATTTAACACCCACAAAATTCTGTTACATTTCTATACAGTTACGACAAGTGAGGTAGTGGAAAGGTTGGTGGAGCACGCAGGAACAAACCGTCAACAAGGCTGGCGATAGTGACGCATAGTGAGCTTGGACTTACAAATGGTGTCTTTTAGTGCATCCCTTACATAAACTCTCAATAGGGTAGCATTTGTTCTCCGTTGCGCTAAAGCAGCATTAGTTCAGTTATGGCGTGGGGCCGTGCGGTGCAGTCTTCTCGGTGAAACACATAACACGAAGACACCCGGGACATCTTTACTATTTACACATAGCTGCAGGGATGTGGGTACTCCATCCCAAATGTCATGTAAGCACACATTCTATCATCTACATGGAGGTTACAGTTTTTTAGTTAACAAAGGCCGTGGAGAGAAAACATTCATCACAGGTGGTTTGTTCATCAGTGGTCGGGGACTCTGCTTTTGTCAGGGGACCATTTTACAGTTCTTTTCCACCCCGGCCCTGTTGACCGGGTCACACTGGGGACAGCGATACACTGCGGAAGGTGAAATGTTACAGTGTTGATATCTAACACTAGCTCATGCCCGTCTTGTTCGTGGGAACAGGCTCTTAGCGGATCTGCCAGAGAGCTGTGGCCACAGGGACAAGTGAAACTCTCCAAGGGTGGGGGCTGCACTGCGGTGCACCAGGGCTCGAACCATCTTTGTTTCTCAAACTGGTTTCCAGGGCCTAACTAAATTCAACAGGTTTGGTCAATGTCTTCAGCCAGTGGCGCACCCACCACCTGTGCCCTGGTGACAGGGGGAACCCTTGACGAGCCATGGACTTCACCGGGGGAGAGGATGCAGGGGAGTGGGGGGGTCTTTTTGGACCAATCCTCCCATACATGAGTCAAGCCGAACGGTATTGCACAATCGCAAGTGCTGCCATAATGACCAGCGATGAAAAGGTGTAACAGTATGCCCCCTCCTCAAGGGGGGAGAGCCCGGTTTTCCGGGATGAAGCCGGAAACATTTCCGAACCAGACGAGGAGCATGGACTCCAGAGGCCAGCTCCCATATCCTTTCTGCCTGGGAGTAACCCTTCCAGTCGACTAGAAACTGCAGGCGACCTCGAAAATATCTAGAACCGCAGATGCCAGCAACTTCGTATTCAGGCCCAGTATCAGTCATCACCGGTGGAGGAAGAGTATTAGGAGTACGTTGAAAACGATCCTCCACAGACATCTTGATTTGTGAGAAGTGGAATACCGGATGAATACGAGACCAAGAAGAAGGCAAAGCCAATCGAACAGCAGCAGTTCCAACCAAAGACAATACTTTAAAAGGCCCAAAGAATTTTGGAGATAATTTGGACGGCACTAGGTGTCTCAGAAGAAAGCGGGCAGATAACCAGACAGCGTCACCCACTTTAATGTTTGGGAGATCTTGGCGATGACGATCTGCTAATAGTTTAGCTCGATCCTGGGCTTCTTGTAGAGAGATACGAGCAAGTTGATGTCCTTTCTGGATATCCGCAATCAAACTGTCCACTCCTGGACAGTTGGTGAAAGACCTGGATACAGAAGGCTCAAAGGATGGATGGTATCCATAAGAACAGAAGAAGGGGCTGGTCTTCAGCGCCGAATGTCTGGCATTGTTATAGGTGAATTCTGCCAATGGTAGTAAATCCACCCAGTTATCTAGTGCAGCAGAAACAAAACAACGTAAGTAGCCTTCTAATGTTTGGTTGAGACGCTCCGTCTGGCCATTGGTTTGGGGATGGTAGCCCGAGCTGAGAGCTCTCTTAATACCCAGTATGTGGCATATACCCTCCCAAAAAAGGGAAATATATTGGGAACCCCGATCGGAAACAATGGTATTTGGAAGTCCGTGATGGGAAAATATTTCAGAGATAAAGATCTTAGACATCTGATCCGCTCTAGGTAGCTTGACTAATGGGGTAAAATGTGCCATCTTCGTGAAGTAATCTATAGTCACCATTATAGTGGTGTGATGAACAGAAGGAGGAAGGTCAACAATAAAGTCAGTGGAAATGACTTGCCATTGTCTGTCCGGAATGGGCATACGCGAAAGTAACCCAAACGGAGGGCTTTGTGGAGCCTTGGATTGTAGACAAATAGTGCAAGCTGAGACATAGTCTCGAACATCCTTGTTCAGAGTAGGCCACCAAAAGTGCCGAGAAATTAGATCAAGAGTAGTTTGGTAACCTCGATGCCCCGCTGCCTTTGAATCATGGCACATGAAGAGCACTTCCTTCTGTAGATCGGAGGTGGGGACAAACACCTGGTCTTTAAAAAAGTAGTAACCATTATTCTTGGTAAGCTGATGAGGCGAAGACAAATTTATACAGAACTGTTCGCGACGAGCAGTCTCCTGTCTGAGAATTTGAAGGAAATCAGTAACGGTTGCCAGAAACGTAGTCTTTGGGAATAGTAACTCTAGATGAAATTTCTTAATCGGAGGGTCTTTTCGAGAAAGGGCATCTGCTTGTAGATTTTGACTTCCAGGAAGGAAAGTAAACTCTATCCGATAGGGTAAGAAAAAATTAGCCCATCGTGCCTGTCTGCTGTCCGTGGTGTGAGCTTGCTGCAGGTCTTTAAGTTTGCGGTGATCAGTACGGACTTCAATCGGATGCATAGAACCCAACAAAAGATGCCTCCATTCCTCAACGGCTTTTTTGATTGCCAATAATTCCTTTTCAAGAACAGAGTAATCCTCTTCAGAAGATGAGAAAGTTTTAGAGAGATAAGCAATGGGTCTTTCTTCGCCTAGCTCATTCCGTTGTAATAGGACAGCTCCTAAAGCATGGTGGGATGCGTCCGTTTCTACTATAAAGGGACGTGACTGGTCCGGAGTTAACAAGATAGAAGCAGAGGTAAAAAGAGATTTGAAGTCCAGAAACGCCTTTTGTGCAGAATCGTCCCATAAGAAAGTTCTTCCTTTTTTAAGAAGTCGGGTGATAGGAAGAATCATTTCCGAAAAACATGGAATGAACTTACGGTAAAAATTAGTAAATCCTAAGAACCGTTGGATATCTTTGATACTTGCGGGTGAAGTCCAATCCAAAATCGCCGATACCTTCTTAGGATCCATAGAAATTCCCTGGGCGGACAAGACAAACCCTAAGTAAGTTACCTGGTCCTTGTGGAATTCACACTTAGTAGCCTTACAATACAGTTGATTGGCTTTGAGACGGGCTAGAACAAGGTTGACATGTTGAATGTGTTCTTCTTTACTGGATGAAAAGACGAGAATGTCATCTAGATAGATGATAACAAAATGGAGAAGAACGTCAGCGAATAAATGATCCATGAATCGCTGGAAGATTGCAGGTGCGTTAACCAGCCCAAACGGCATTACACGTTACTCATAATGACCAAATGGGGTCCGGAAGCTGTCTTCCATTCATCACCTGAGGCGATATGAATCAAATGATACGCACCTCGTAGATCTAACTTGGTGTAGAAAGAAGCCCCCTGAACATCTTCCAAAATAGCTGGGATTAACGGCATAGGATATTTATCTGCTATAGTGATCTTATTGAGTCCTCCATAATCAATACATGGTCTCAGCTCCTCTGAATCTTTCTTAGGGATGAAAAACAGCGAGGCACCAGCAGGTGATTTAGATTCTGCTATAAGTCCATTCTGCAGGTGAGTATGAAGATATTCCTTGAGGGCTTTCTTTTCTGGTTGGGACAGGATGTACATGCGGCCAAATGGTACTTGTTGATCTGGGAGTAAATCAATGTGACAATCGTCTCTTCTGTGAGGAGGCAACTTTGGGATTGTCAGGGTGTGAGAAAACTGATTGAAATCGTTGGTGACAAACCGGAATGTTACCTAAGTATCCGATAGAAGGAACTACAGTGGGATTTATCACCATAGACGGAATCTGAATCCCTACTGAGGCTTGAGAAAGACAGTGGGAAACACAGTATTCAGATCCCAGAAAAAGAGTGCCTGCAGTCCAATTTATAAAGGTGTTGTGAGTCCGTAACAACGGAAGCCCTAAAATGATGGGAAAATGTGCAGTCTTGATTAAATCAAATACCACCGTCTCCTTGTGGGAACCAATTAAGCAAGTTATGGGTGCCATCTGTTCTCTAATGGGTCCGGATCTCAACGGGCAGCCATCAACTTGGTGGATCTGCTTACTCCATGTTGGACAGCTCACATATCATCCAAAAAATTGACAGCTGCTCTGCTATTAATGAATGCTGGGACTCCTTGTTAAATTTGATTGGGTAGGGCAATGACGAGAGAGAGAACCAACATAGGTTATTCAGTTGGATAGGCCTCCAAGGATAAACCCACTCTCTTAGGGGAACATTGTTTAGTAACACCTGTCGTAGTTCCCCTTACGGCAGGGTTTTGCCGTTTCCCTGCATCAGGGTGCGTGATCTACGAGGAGGAACTATAGGGCAATCCCGTAGAACATGAGAGGAAGCCCCGCAATACATACATAACCCCTGACTCATTCGTCTTTCTCTTTCGCTAACTGACAATGGACCCCTGGCTAAACCTATCTGCATAGGTTTGTCTGCTGACATAGGCTTGTTAACAACAATCGGAGATTCGGAAAGGGTTTTACTACTCTTCCCCTTCCTTCTTTCTTGAGAACGTTCATGAAGACGATAGTCGATTTGCATGGTTTGTGTAATCATATCGGCTAAATTTGCGGGACGGGGGATTTTAGAAACCTCATCCTTCAGAGTCTCGGAGAGTCCCCGTCGAAACAAGGTGAGTAGACCATCGTCTGGCCAGCCAGTTTTGGCAGACAGCTGTTTAAATTGGGTTATATAAGTCATGAGGTCTTTACTGCCCTGTCTTAAGTCTAATAGTCTTTCTTGGGTAGCAACCGATATTTCTTGTCAGCCAAACATAGAACGTAGGCTATTGGTAAAGGCGGGATATGAATCTAAAATTGCATTCCCTGAAGTCACCAAAGGGGTAGTCCAAGCCAAAGCGGGCCCAGTTAAGTGCAAGATCAAAAATCCAACCTTATCTTTATCAGTAGGGAAAAAACGGGCTTTAAAGGTGAATTGAACCGTACAGCTGTCAAGGAATTCTTTCAGCTTGTGCGGGTCTCCATCATATTTACCGGTCTGTAAGGTGGAAGGAGGAGTATCAGTAAATGCTCGTGCGACTTGCTGCCGTAATTGAGCATTGTCTGATTTGAGAGATTGCATCTCTAAAGACATAGACTGCATAGCAGCCATAAGTTGTTGCATTTGTTGATCCATCGGATCTCCGCTGATAGTCCAGTAGTGTCTTTTATGGCGTCGCTAACTGTTACGCTCAGACGTACTTTCAAACAGGAATAAATATATCCCACAATAGAATTGACACTAACCTGGGCAGTCAGCCGAATCCAAAGGTGCAACTCTGCAGATTAGGAAGATCTCCCGGAAAATCCTGTTCCCTCCCCACCAACGTATACTGTTCGGTGGAGGAAGAAACACAACTCCCAGGGAAAACCCTCCGGGGAAGAAAAACCCTGAGCTGAAGCGTTTGACGTTTGGATCAGTCGGTCGTTTCCTGGAAACCGGGCTCGTGGAGACTGCTGGATGATGATAAGAGCCGACCTAAGTAGGAGACAGGAGAGGTGAGTACTCCGCGGAGAGAGCGAATGGACTGTAGATAGAAGGTGGTGATAGATTTAACTTACAGTCAAGAAGGAGGGAAATAGTTTCTTGGTTTAAAGAAGAAATAATCTGTTCTCTGCCTCAGATGCTGAAAACAAATCACTGATAGTATCGCAAGAAAGGAAGTTAGTAAGGAAATAGAAATGGACTGGGAATAAGGAGGTAGAATGGATACAAACTCGGGGAACTCACTTTTCAGAAGTAGAAGGGAGACCTGCGAGAGGGAGTGAAGATGTAATGAGAAAGCGGGTTGGCACTTTAACAAGTGGACGAAGTCTAAAGAGGCAATTGGAAAGAAGAGAATAACAGTGAAGGTCCTGACGAGAGGAGAGAGTAATAGACTATAGAATTCACAAAGTCTAGATGCAAACTTACGAAGCACCGTGTAGGAGAGTAGCGACGCATTTGCTTGACTTTCTGATGTCTGTATATGGGGTCACGTGACTTCGTTCGTGCGTGCTCAGTAGATGTTCGTCGGCAGCTCTGTTGTTCATAGTACAGATGGCATAGTCGTCGGCCATGTTAGGTGAGTCAAGCCGAACGGTATTGCACAATCGCAAGCGCTGCCATAATGACCAGCGACGAAAAGGTGTAACAGTATGCCCCCTCCTCAAGGGGGGAGAGCCCGGTTTTCTGGGATGAAGCCGGAAAAATATCCGAACCAGACGAGGAGCATGGACTCCAGAGGCCAGCTCCCATGTCCTTTCTGCCTGGGAGTAACCCTTCCAGTCGACTAGAAACTGCAGGCGACCTCGAAAATATCTAGAACCGCAGATGCCAGCAACCTCGTATTCAGGCCCAGTATCAGTCATCACCGGTGGAGGAAGAGTATTAGGAGTACGTTGAAAACGATCCTCCAGGGACATCTTGATTTGTGAGAAGTGGAATACCGGATGAATACGAGACCAAGAAGAAGGCAAAGCCAATCGAACAGCAGCAGTTCCAACCAAAGACAATACTTTAAAAGGCCCAACAAATTTTGGAGATAATTTGGACGGCACTAGGTGTCTCAAAAGAAAGCAGGCAGATAACCAGACAGCGTCACCCACTTTAATGTTTGGGAGATCTCGGCGATGATGATCTGCTAATAGTTTAGCTCGATCCTGGGCTTCTTGTAGAGAGATACGAGCAAGTTGATGTCCTTTCTGGATATCCGCGATCAAACTGTCCACTCCTGGACAGTTGGTGAAAGACATGGATACAGAAGGCTCAAAGGATGGATGGTATCCATAGGAACAGAAGAAGGGGCTGGTCTTCAGCGCCGAATGTCTGGCATTGTTATAGGCGAATTCTGCCAACAGCAGTAAATCCACCCAGTTATCTTGTGCAGCAGAAACAAAACAACGTAAGTAGCCTTCTAATGTTTGGTTGAGATGCTCCGTCTGGCCATTGGTTTGGGGATGGTAGCCTGAGCTGAGAGCTCTCTTAACACCCAGTACGTGGCATATACCCTTCCAAAAAAGGGAAATATATTGGGAACCCCGATCGGAAACAATGGTGTTTGGAAGTCCGTGATGGGAAAATATTTCAGAGATAAAGATCTTAGACATCTGATCCGCCCTAGGTTGCTTGACTAATAGGGTAAAATGTGCCATCTTCGTGAAGTAATCTATAGTCACCATTATAGTGGTGTGATGAACAGAAGGAGGAAGGTCAACAATAAAGTCAGTGGAAATGACTTGCCATGGTCTGTCCGGAATGGGCATACGCGAAAGTAACTGTTAAGACGGATTTCCGAACTCTGTCCTGGTGGCGCAGAAGTTCAGAAGGCCAACCTAATTATTTGGAACAGGGTAACCTCTGGACGAGCCAGACCAATTAAGGTAGCGATCGCGGCGGTCAAGACTAGGTCTCAAGAGGGGTGAGGGTGACTGAAAGCCCGCAATGAGCACACAAAGCAAGGACACTTACAAACTACTCCAAACTGGTGTTATATTAAAAATATATACACATTTATTCCAAGGCCTCTAAAACAATGACCGTAGCGAGAAAATCACAATATAACTCTAGTAAACCAACACATACCATACCAATACAATATATATACAAATACAACAAGTCTCAAGCGTTAGATGCACGAAATGTGTAGTCCACCTAAAAGGGAAGGAAAACAGGCAGTGCGAAATAATGCTTAGACCCAGTCCGCCTTCAGAGGCACCTAACTAAAATGAAGTCCGAGCCCTGCGAAGAGTGGAGCCTTGTGCTCAAAAGTACCTGCACACGCTGGTGCCAACGGGCAAAAGGGGAAGCTCTTCGAGGGAAATCAGGCAGTTCAGTTTAGTGCACAAATGAAGAAGAACAAGTTCTGCGACTCAAGCGCAGCCTCCACTGTGGGCAGAAGCAGAGCGCGAGTACGGAAAAGGGTGCTGTTTTGACACAGCGGGGAAAAGCTATGGGCTCCTGCAGGAGGGCAACCAGTTCCTAGCTATGCTACTCACCGGTCCCCGATGCAAGCAGACCCAGGCTTCTCCGCGTCAGTTTCAGTAGCTGGCAGGTTCAGAAGAGCAGGGAACGTCTCGTTGTCGTGTTGAGTCTGCAGCGGCAGAGTTGAGTAAAAGACGTCCCAATCGAAGAAACCCGCACAGTTTGTTACCACAGCAGGGCAACGGAGCGGCCGTGTGTATCTGAGCCAAATGTACACTACTCACTTCAGACCTGGGAACGCCAAGTGTATGAAGCGTGTGAGAGTGACAAGGACTCGAAATACTACACAACCTGGCGGCGGTAACAGAGCAAGACTCCTGTGTAGGCTGGTCAGTCAGCTGGATGGCCCGGAGACGCTTCCGAAGGCTTACTAGCAGGAGATGGTGAAGATGCCGAGAATAGCTGTTCCCGCTATTCCAAGGGTCGAAGTACCAGTACAGGCCTTCTGGTTCGATCAAAGGTAAAACGGGTTTCACAAGGCGACAGCAGTGCAGAGGAGAAGTCCTTCAGCGGGTCACCAGCAATTCCTCTGTTCAGCCTCTTGGTTGCAAGATACTTGGCTCCTGTATTCCTTCGTTCGTGAGAACTCAGGAGATCGACATGGTAGTGGTGTTTCCAGCCCCCTCTTATCCACGGTTCCCTTTGCGCCAAAACGGAGGGGACCCAATGGGAGATCCGCTCATCAACACTCACACCATTCGTGGACCAATCACGGACCACGGTGGTCCCAGGCATTCACATCACCCTAGACTCTCTGGCACCCAGGATGTGTATTGGGACCAGACATCCCAGCCCACATCCTGGAGGCACACACCAGGCATGTAGAAGCCCGCAAAAGCATCCGTGTTTTGCGGGAAAGTACATGCCCAAATAAGGAAGGCCCCGGGTCGGCTCGACCTGGGGAAGGTGAAGGGAGCAAGACGGTCAGCGGACAGGACAAAGGAGCCTCGTGGACTGGCCATTTTGGGAGCCAGGCCACCATTTTGGGTTGAGCGCGAGAAACGCGCTTAGAACGCCAAAAGGAGCTCAAAACACAAGAAACGATCGCTGCCACCATTCCCGTCCGTGAATCACTTGCACCGATCAGTTACAATCCTAAAAGAGTATCTAGGGCCTATAGAAGGCTAGAGACCCAAGAGAGCTGTAACTTAGCTTACAGTGCCCTCTTGTGTCATGTTGCACGAAAGCCGCAACATGATAAAAGAAACTACGGAAAACAGCGTTTCCCGGTACTGACTGTCTTAAGGGCATGTCAGTTTCCCCGTAAGAATGGAGCGAAAGCCCAGAGGAGTGCGGCAGAAGGCTGAACTTCTCTGGCAAAGTCGAGAACAAGGTGAAAAACAACAGCAAAAAGTTTAGGGGTTGCCACATGGAAGGAAAATTACCTACAATTACGAAATCTTTCCTAACACTCGCCCCTCCCAGACTATGGACAGGGGGAACTAATCCACCCCTGGATGAGTCTCTTGTTCAGGTCGGTTAAACATTCTGGACAACCCATCAGCATTGCTATGTTGGACACCTGGCCTATGCTCAATAGTGAAGTCGAAGCCTTGTAGACTTATGGACCACCTAAGCAACTTTGGATTCTCCCCTTCATGTTCATTAGCCACTTTAAGGGCTTATGGTCAGTTTGCACAGTGAAGTGGGTCCCATAGAGGTAGGGCCTCAGCTTCCTCAGGGCCCACACAACAGAGAAACATTCTTTCTCTACCGTGGACCATCTGAGCTCTCTGTCCTTAAACTGGTGGCTAATAAAACCAATCGGGTGTTCCTTACCCTTCTCATCTACTTGTGATAGTACAGCTCCTATCCCAGTGTCAGTGGCGCCCGTCTGCACGATAAAAGGTCTTTGATAATCAGGGGCCCTGAGGACAGGGGCCTGGCACAAGGAGTCTTTTAAGCCATTGAAGGCCTTCTGACACTCTTCAGTCCACGTTACCTTCTTGGGTTTCTTCGGAGTTGTGAGGGCAGTCAGAGGGGCAGCTATGGTGCCATAGTCTGCCACAAAATTGCGGTAATACCCCGTGAGTCCTAAGAAGGCTCTCACTTGGGTTTGTGTAGTGGGGGTAGGCCAGTCTTCTCCAGTATTGGATCTTTCATAGATTCAGATGCTTGAATATTCCCCGTCGTCAGACTGGGAATCCTCGGTGATAAATTTAATAATAATTTTTTTTTTTTTATTTTAAAAATATACACACATTGTTACCTAGCAGTGCATGTACATAGCCCATTATGGCCTATGAGCCATTTCATTGTGTAGTCCCTCCACCTCACTTTGGTCCTTTATGGCCCCAGCCAATGAGGTGGCAGGGTTTAAGCTCCGCCCCCGGCAGCCATCTTTAGATTTTTCACCGCAGTCTAACAGACACAGGGAATCCTCAAGCTCTCTGAGCTTTTTTCAAATTCTTTCTACTTTTGTGTGGAATATATTTGGTAAATATATTCCATTTTGTTCCCCTTCTCAGGGGCTTTGTTTCCAATTAACCTGGGAGACAAAACTTGTTGTTTTCCTCTCAAAATCGTCGACTGAACTTCTCTTCAGAAATGGAGGCACCTCAGGCTGTCAGGAAGCCTTCCCTGTTCAGGGACTGCACGAGGTGCAAAAAGAAATTGGTTTACAACAAAGACCCCCACGAGCATTGCATTTATTGTCTGTACCCACATGACATTAAAAAATGCGAGATTTGTAGAACCTTTTCCACCAAGACCCTTCATGACAGGCATAGAAGACTCCTTTCTTACCTGGAATCCAGGGATCAATCTTCGGACGAAGAGTCTGTCAGAACAGCTCTTGTCCAATCCAGCACTCCATCTGAGAGACAAACTTCAAAGAGAAGGGCCTCTTCAGTGGAAAGGAGTTCCTCTCCCAAGTCCAAAAAGAGGAAGCTGGAATTAATACCCTTTCTGCCTCCAGTTGACTTACCAAGCCAGAAAAAGTCAGCAAAATCTGCCTCCAGAGGTAAGGAGGAGTTTGCAAAAAACGGGGGGGGGAGTCGTCGGCGGGGAAACCGCCCACGAATGAAGGGAAAGGTAAAGGCCCGTCATCGGCCATACCGTCGACGAAACCAGCAACGACGACGACCACGCTTAAGACATCGTCGACAATAAGATCATCGTCATCGGACACGTCGACCGGGAAGCAATCGTCGACGAGCAAGAAACACCACTCGTCCACGAAGCATTCATCCATGACGCAGTCGTCCACGGAACGCATCCCACATTCGTCAACGAAGCTCTCGTCGACGGCGGCGAAGCCCTCGTCGACGGGAAAATCTCAGTCGTCGCCGGCGAAGCCCTCGTCGACGGGAAAATCTCAGTCGTCGACGAAATCTCATACGGGATGCTTGTCGACGAAGATAGCATCGTCCATAACACCTTCAGCGGCACCACAAATTTCGGCAGTTACGGAGGAATTGCTGACTTCCACATTTGAAACTCCTGTCATTGAAAGCAATGTCATTGAGAAGAATACTGAGACTGAACCACTGGTACAGCAATTTTCACCTTTGGGTCACATGGCAGAACTTCCGGATGTAATTCTTCAGGAAGAATTCTCTGATGCGAAAGTGATGGAAGAGTCCACCGGTCCCTTACCGAAACAATACAGCCCTCCTTGGCAACCGTCCACGGGAGAATCCGAATACCCTCATGACCCGATACTCATGTTATCCGTGCAGAGGATTGTAGAAGAATTTTACAGGCGGCAAAAGGAGAAGCAAATCCCGATTGATCCCATAGAATCAGGAATTATTCCTAGAGAGTCATCTCCGATTCCAGGCACATCTGGTTGTTCTCCTCACAGGAGTAGACCGCAAAAACGGATGAGATCACCGGAACCTGCTCGAAGACCAAGGAGCAGCACCCACAGTGCTTCACCTACAAGAGTCCCGTCGCCACAGTCATCGCACAGACCGCGATCTCCGGATGTGGACCCTACTATGGTACCGTCCACCATCTCGGTATCAGACTGGCAGGAGGATCCTTTTAGAGAATTCTCGGAACCAGAAGAAGGAGAAATAACACAGGAGCCAGACGCATCCAGTGAGTGGGATGACTACGTAGTCGAGAAGCCCAGGAGGAGAGACTCGCCGGGCAAGGCCTCACCGCCGGATGATCTCGTCTCTTTCCACACCATTATAGGTAAAGCCGCAGAATTGTTTAAAATTCAGGTTTCTTCTGAGGAAAGGAAATCAGTGCTCTATGAGCACAGGGACAAACGAAGGAGGACAGTGACCACAATTCCTCTCCTCGATACCATCTGGGATTCCGGATCCAAGATCCTATCCACACCCTTATCGACTCCGGCGCTGGTGTCCAGGCCAGAAAAGAAATATAAAGCTCCGGATTCGGCACCTCTTTGTTTGAGAGGTCATACGAAACCAGACTCGGTTATCACAGTGGCGGCCAGAAAGAAACTCGCCAACCCCTCCTCACCGTTGTCGGCACCACCGGATAAGGACGGACGTAAACTGGAAGCCATGGGCAGGAAAGTATCATCTTCTGCATCGCTTACAATCAGAGCGGGCAATGCGCTGGCCATGACCGCAAGGTTCGATCGCGAGCTTTGGCTCCGCATGTCTAAATTGGCGAAACAATTACCACCAGAGCTCCAGGAGGAGGCAAAATCGATAATCGCGGATGGTGAAGCAACATCGGATCACATGATCGACGCAGCGGTTGATGTGGCCGAATCAGGCTTCAGGCAGATGGCGCACGGCACAGTGCTCAGAAGGCAGGCCTGGATGAAGGCTACTAACTTTAGACCTGAAGTCCTGGCGCAGATATTAGACATGCCGTTTGATGGACAAGATCTCTTTGGAAAGAAGATAGACGATCATTTGAAGGGAATCAAGACAGACACGGACACAGCCAGAGCCATCAGTTCTTTAAAGGACAAAAGTAAGGACCATCGGTCTTTTCGTCCCTTTAGAGGCTCATCTTCCAAGTTCAGAGGATACGGTCGTTCCTCGTATGGTCAAAAAGCACAAGGCGGCACGTACCAAGACAATAAATATCAGTCATCCAACAGATACGCCCATAGAGGCAGACGTGGCTCCGCCCAAGGGAAGTCACAAGGCAAGCAAAACGGACGACCAATTTTTTTCCCCTCTTCACCACACCCCGGTGGGGGGAAGGGTGAGCCAGTTATTCCAGCGCTGGCAATCAATTACATCGGACAAATGGGTGTTGCAGGTGATCCGAAAGGGTCACACCTTAGAATTTCTGGACCAACCTCCTTCCCTGCCTCCAACATCTCGCAGAGTGCATATGCTAAAACAGGTCATGTCCGAAGTGCAAAAACTGCTCCAGAAGGCAGCAGTAGAACCAGTTCCTTATTCTCAGAGGGGAAAAGGTTTCTACTCGCGATTCTTCCTCGTCAGAAAGAAAAACGGTCAATGGAGACCCATCTTGGACCTGAGGGCACTCAACAAATTCATCAAGTGCATAACATTCAAGATGGTAGCTTTACAAGGGGTGCTACCTTGGTTAAACAAGCACGACTTCTTAGCCACTTTAGACTTGGAGGACGCATACTTCCATATACCGATCCATCCAGCGCACAGGCAGTTCCTCAGGTTCACGGTGGGAGAGCTTCACTTTCAGTTTCAAGTGCTCCCGTTCGGGCTAAAATCGGCTCCGAGAGTTTTCACAAAATGCTTGGCGCCGGTAGCGGCAAGTCTCAGGAGGGCAGGAACGGACGTTTTTCCATACCTGGACGATTGGCTGATAAAGGCAAGTTCCGCTGCAAAGGCTCGCTCGGCAGTGTCGAGGACTGTCAACCTCCTAAAAGAGTTAGGTTTCTCCATAAACCAGACAAAGTCCTGCCCCGTTCCCAGCAAGGTAGCTCTCTTCCTGGGAGCCGAACTCGATACCAGCATTCCCAGAGTGAGGCCATCCGCAGAAAGAATAGCAGCGATTCTACGCTCAACTTCGAACTTCCTACAGAAAGAGACAACATCCGTACGCTCTTACAAATCCCTATTGGGCATGATGTCATCATGCATATTCCTCATACCGAACTGCAGGCTTCGCATGAGACCTGTGCAGGAAGCTCTGGACCACCAATGGAAACAAGCTTTCGGAGGCTGGGAAGACATTGTCCAGATTCCATCGACGTTGCACAAGGCCCTTCGATGGTGGAATGTTCCGAGGAATCTTCTGCAGGGGATGCCGTTTCAAGCACCGACATCGACCCTTCTGCTGAGGACGGACGCTTCCTTATCAGGTTGGGGCGCTCCTCTTGCGGACCTCCAAACCAAGGGCTCTTGGTCGACACAAGAGTCCCAGCTCCACATCAACGTGTTAGAGCTCAGGGCAGCAAGGTTGGCGCTGAAAGCCTTCCTACCGGTGATAGCTGGTCAAGTTCTTACAGTCCAGACAGACAACACGACCTCCATGCACTATACAAACAAGCAGGGAGGCACAAGGTCACAGATCCTGTCGCAAGAATCCCAACAGCTTTAGGCATGGGCCTTGCACTACGGGGTGCAGATCAGGGCAGAGCATCTTCCAGGAGTGGACAATGTCCTAGCGGACAGGCTAAGCAGAGAATACACAGCGTCCCACGAGTGGGAGCTGGACGAAAAAGAAACCCAACGGATATTTGCCTTATGGGGCCATCCGCAGATCGACCTTCTTGCCACCAGGAACAACAAAAAATGCAAGAGATTTGCTTCAAGATACCCAGAGCACCAATCACTGGGAGACGCGTTCTCAGTGAATTGGTCGGGGAAGTTCCCCTATGCCTTCCCACCCATTCCCCTCATGTCGAGGGTACTTCGCAGGGTAAAAGAACAGGATTGTTCTTTGATTCTAATTGCACCGGATTGGGCACGGCAAGTCTGGTACCCGACGCTGAGGCATCTATCCTGTCAACCCCCGATTCGTCTCAAGACACATCAATATCTACTGACACAACAGAACCGCAAGGTCCTCCACCACGACCCGAGGAGCCTGTCTCTCAAAGCATGGTTCCTGAGCAGCGCAAACTGATGCACCTAAAGTTACCTTCAGAATGCTGGGATATCATCAGGGCCGCTAGAGCCCCGTCCACGCAAGTCACCTACACCAGGAAATGGACCAGGTTTTCCAAATGGTGCGAGACCTCTGCAATCGATCCCCTCACGGCCTCGGTTAATCAGATTCTGCCCTACTTGTTGCACCTGGCTAAGTCAGGGCTCTCACTGTCCTCTATCAAGGTCCATCTGTCAGCCATAGCGGCTTACACAGTAACCGCGGAGACGCAAGCCTTACTTTCCTTACCAGCGGTTAAAATCTTCCTGAAAGGACTGATGCGTACTTATCCGCCTACACCTACACCAGTTCCGGACTGGAGCCTCAACACCGTCTTAACAGCCCTCATGCAACCTCCCTTCGAACCCATACACAGATGCGAAATGAAATTCTTGTCCTGGAAGACATCTTTCCTGATAGCCATCACATCAGCCAGAAGGATCAGTGAGTTACAAGCTTTGTCTTCTGAACCCCCGTTTACTTTGTTCCAGAAGGACCGCGTCATCTTAAGGCCTCACCCGAAGTTCCTCCCCAAGGTACTTTCGGAGATGTCGTTCACTGAGCGCATTGTTTTACCAACCTTTTTCCAGAATCACGCTTCTGAAGCGGAAAGAACATTACATTCTCTAGACGTTGCTAGAGTGTTGAAGTTTTACTTGCAAAGAACCAAGGAGTTCCGCTCCTCAAACCGGCTATTCATTTCTTTCTCTGGCCGTACCAAGGGTCAGCATATATCTAAACAAAGTCTGGCACGCTGGGTATCGTCCTGCATCACCCACTGCCATCAGTTGAAAGGCGACCCTTTAACTAGACCGCCGTCTGCGCACTCCACCAGAGGAAGGGCGGCGTCAACAGCATTCCACGCAGGGGTGGCATTGAAGGACATATGCAGAGCCGCCACGTGGAGCACTCTGCATACTTTCGCCAAACACTACTGCCTGACTGAAGATACCAACAAAGAAGCTGCAGTTGGACAGGCAGTGCTCCGCCATCTCTTTGTATAAGGTAGGACCAGCCTCCTTTCCCACCTTTCCCGAAGTATGTAACCGTTGTGTTGCTGCATGGTAAAGGTTTGATCAGAAATATGTTTTTTCTGTATTTATGCATATATATATATAATGGTGGCATGTTTTAACTGCTTGGTATTCTATTCAAGCATCTGAATCTATGAAAGATCCAATGCTGGAGAAGTCTTAGTTACTTACCTGTAACTGTATTTCTCCAGCATTGGTATCTTTCATAGATTCACATGCGCCCGCCCGCCTCCCCTGAGAGGCTGCTTCTATGCTCGGCATCCATCATACTGTAATCTCTACGGTTCAAAATCTAAAGATGGCTGCCGGGGGCGGAGCTTAAGCCCAGCCACCTCATTGGCTGGGGCCATAAAGGACCAAAGTGAGGTGGAGGGACTACACAATGAAATGGCTCATAGGCCATAATGGGCTATGTACATGCACTGCTAGGTAGCAATGTGTGTATATTTAAAAAAAAAAAAAAAAATTATTATTAAATTTATCACCGAGGATTCCCAGTCTGACGACGGGGAATATTCAAGCATCTGAATCTATGAAAGATACCAATGCTGGAGAAATACAGTTACAGGTAAGTAACTAAGACTTATACTGCTTGTACTTTACTGGGTAGAGGCTGTATCCTCCCTCCACCTACTTCATGTCCAAGGTAAACCACTGAGCCTTGTCCAATCTGGCATTTACTAGCCTTTATGGTCAAGTGTGCTTTCTGAAGAGCCTGGAGCACAATCCCGAGGTGTTTCACATGGTCTTCCCAGGTGGCACTGAAAACTGCTATATCGTCCAGATATGCAAGACAGAATTCGTCCAACCCATTCAAAACATGATTCACAAGCTTCTGGAAAGTGGCAGGTGCATTCTTCAACCCGAACGGCATTACCCGGAATTGGTAAAGGCCGTCTGGAGTAGAAAATGCTGTCTTCTCCTTGGCATGTTCTGCTAAAGCTATTTGCCAATAGCCAGCAGTGAGGTCAAACATGCTGAGGTACTTGGAGGCACCCAAAGTATCCACCAGCTCATCTGTTCGAGGCAAGGGGTGTGCATCTGTCTTGGTGACAGCATTCAGAGCCCTGTAGTCCACGCAGAACCTCAATTCAGAAGTGTCTGCCTTTGGAACCAAAACCACAGGGCTGGACCAAGGACTACTAGAGGGTTCAATCACCCCAAGGTCTAACATCTTGTTGACCTCGGTCTTAATATAAGACCGTACTTTGTCTGACATCCTGTATCCCCTACTTTTGGTAGGTACACTGTCTCCTGTGTCTATGTTATGTTTGCACCAAGGTGTCAAACCAGGCGACTGTGAAAACAGGGGGGAAAACTGCCTAAGCAAACTTTTCACCACCGCCTGCTGATCAGAAGTCAGGTGAGGGGCCACTCGGACACCCTCAATGGAGCTATCTGAAGGACCGCTTTGGAACAGGTCGGGGAGAGGTTCAGACTCCTCTTCCTCAACATCTGAAGCCAGTAGCAGTGCTGCGATTTCGACTCTTGGGACGAAAGCCTTCAGTATATTCACATGAAACACTTTTGGAGCCTGTCCAGGCCTTCCAAGGTCCACTAAATAGTTAACCTCACCCAGGGGCTCCACCACTGTGTAAGGGCCTGACCACTTGTCCTGTAAAGCTCGAGGCCTTATGGGATTCATGATCAGGACTTGCTGACCAGGTGTAAAGTTGATGAGGGAAGCTTTCTGGTCGTACCAATGTTTCACCAGCGCTTGTCCTGCCTTCAATTTATCACTAGCCAAGCCCATCAGAAGCACCATCCGTTTTCTGAGCCCTAGCACATAATCAACTACGTTGGTAGTAACAGGGGGAGTGGGCATCTCCCATCCCTCTTTGACTATGGCTAAGGGTCCCCGTACAGGATGACCGAACAGAAGTTCGAAGGGGCTGAAGCCAACACCCTCCTGTGGTACCTCTCGGTAGGCAAACAGTAAGCATGGTAAAAGAAGATCCCATTTTCTTCTCTGAGGTTCTTCCAGAGCCCCAATCATGCTTTTTAACGTTCTGTTGAAACGTTCCACCAGACCATTGGTCTGGGGGTGGTATGCAGAAGAGAACTTGTAGGTGACCCCACATTCTTTCAACATAGCCTGCATATACTTCGACATAAAGTTGCTGCCACGATCCGACACAACTTCTTTAGGGAAGCCAACCCTAGTAAATATGCCAAGTAAAGCTTTTGCAACTGACTTGGCAGTTACAGTTCTCAATGGGATGGCCTCAGGATATCTGGTTGCATGGTCGACCAGCACCAGGATAAACCTATTGCCTGAGGATGTTTGTGGGTCAAGGGGACCAACGATGTCGATCCCTACCCTTTCAAATGGTACCCCCACAACTGGGAGCGGTACCAACGGAGCCTGGATTGTCGAGCCAACCTTACCAGATAACTGGCAGGAGGCACAACTCCTGCAGTGACTTTCTACTTGCACCCCCATCTTGGGCCAGTAGAAGTGCATGGATAACCTTTGCTTGGTCCTCTTCATACGAAGGTGACCAGCAAGGGGCACTTCATGCGCCAACTGCAGGAGGAAGGGCCTAACAGCAAGGGGAACCACCAACCTCCTATGGTCTCCTTCTGTAGACTCTGTGGGCTCACTATACAGGAGTCCACCTTCCCAATAAATCCTATGCGTCCCAGGAGGTTCACCCTCAAGCTGGGAGCAGGCCTGTCTCCTTAGGCCTTCCAGAGATGGGCACTCACGTTGGCCTTTACTGAATTCGTCCCTATCAGGACCTCCTTCAACTAACAAGTCTTTTAGTTCAGGATGGTCGTTGGGGTCAAATACTTCAGGCATCGCCACCTCCTCGTCAGGCCCGGGCGATTGACCAACTTCCTCCACCGCAGTGTTAGGCGAGCTCGGGGGAATATTCTCTTTCCCTCGTCTTGACTTGTTGACTCCTTTCACCTTGGGTTTCCCCTTCGGCTGGGGCGGCGTATTGGTCTTGGCCAATGCTGCCCGTGCTTGAGACCGTGTGTAGGGTCTTTCGGCAGTGTCTCCTACGAGCCCTAAAGCTCTGAGATCATTACCTAACAAGACCTTTCCCGGGACGTTTCTCTGAATGCTCACTGGAATCCTGACTGCTGTACCATTTAAAGTAAGATTTACAGGTATTACTGGGAACATACGGAGTGGGCCGTCAGCCAACTTAGTGGGCATCAGAGTAGCTCTGGCAACTTCCTCTGAGTCTACCAAGGTAGAATCCACTACAGTGCGACTCCACCCACTATCCCTAAGAGCTGGAGTATCTACTCCATTGATCAGCACACTGTCTTTAAAGTAGTGCTTGGTATTATCTGGAATCCTAGCATAAGCCTCTGCGACTTTAGGCTCCCAGGAACCCAGGGAAACTAAAACTACCTCAGCCTCTATCCCGCTGGGAAATGAGTCTGAGGAGAAGGATGCTCCTGCAATCTCTTCTTCCTCGTAGGAGGAGAAGGCCAGATTAGCGGAGTGGACCCCCAAAGGTCTAACCTTACACCGGGGATCCCCCTTCACGTGGTCAGTTGCTCCACAAGCAAAACAAGATCCATTGGGTCTGTTTACATAGGGAGGCTTATTGTAACCAGAGTTCTGTTTCGGAGGCTGACCTCCACTACCCTGTGAGTTCTCTTGTGTCTTACCCTTATTTTTCTTTTTGTGGCCCTTATGAGAAGAAGATTTATCAGATTCTCCACCCTCCTTATCTTTGGACTTTTTCCCTTCCTCCTGCTTACCAGGATGAGTTTTGTCCTTATGGGACACTCGATGTGACACCCATAAATCGGCTGCAATGGCCAGCTTCTTAGGATCTATCTCCTTCGAATCGGCCAAATGCTGCTTAAGCTCCGTGGAAGAAGATGCAAAAATGTGTTCCAGCATGACAAGATTTATCATGCCTTCGAAGGTAGAAACCTTATAACCTTCGACCCAGCCAGTTAAGTTTTTCAAGGATTCAGTGACATAAGATACCCAAGTACCACCTTCCTTTTTCTTATACTCTCTGAATCGTTTCAAATATTGGGCCGGAGTCTTCCCAAACTTTAAAATGAGAGTTTGCTTTAACATTGCGAAATCAGCTCGCTCAGCCTTCGGCATTTCCATAATGGCACTACAGCCAGAATGGGGCAGTCTGCTGAGTAACCAGGCAATCTTATCAGCATTGTCAACTTGTTGAACTTCGCATGCATACTCAAACGCATTCAGCCAGTCCATAATGTCATTCCTTTCCTCATACACACTGAGCAGATCTTTCGGAAACCGTGGATGAGAGGGAGCCCCAGACCCATGTCCAGGACCCTTGGACCCATTTGCAACCTGAAGCTTGGCCAGTTCCAACTGGTGATCCCTGTCTTTCTGTTTTTGCCTGTTCGATTTTTAGTTTGGCTATGCTGAATTCAAGCTCCTGCTGCCTAAACCGCAGCTCTTGCTTCTTGAATTCAAGCATAGCCTCCCCATCAGCACTGGCAGAGGAAACATTAGACATCTCATCCTCCCTGTCCTCGTGGTCGCGGTGGATCAGTGTAGCGGCAGAACCGTCGGTTCTACCAGTGAGAGCAGCCCCACCTCCTTCTGCACTGTCCTCAGAAGTTATAGCGTCAAGCTGCGCTTCTTGCCACGCCACGATTCTTTGGATCATATCCAATTTCGTGCCTTGAGAGGAAACACCTCTCTCCGCACACATCTTTTTCAATGTTTCTGATTTGGAAGCATTTAAAGTTAACAAGGTATTTGTTTCCATACTGTTAGATAGGACTATGGCCTTTTTAAAGTTATACTACAACAATTCACTACGTGTCCTGGTTGGAATAACCTGAAATGCCTTAGTTCGTGCGCAACACTGGATACCTTCAGTCGTATCCCACCGCTGTAAACCAATTTGTTAAGACGGATTTCCGAACTCTGTCCTGGTGGCGCAGAAGTTCAGAAGGCCAACCTAATTACTTGGAACAGGGTAACCTCTGGACGAGCCAGACCAATCAAGGTAGCGATCGCGGCGGTCAAGACTAGGTCTCAAGAGGGGTGAGGGTGACTGAAAGCCCGCAATGAGCACACAAAGCAAGGACACTTACAAACTACTCCAAACTGGTGTTATATTAAAAATATATACACATTTATTCCAAGGCCTCTAAAACAATGACCGTAGCGAGAAAATCACAATATAACTCTAGTAAACCAACACATACCATACCAATACAATATATATACAAATACAACAAGTCTCAAGCGTTAGATGCACGAAATGTGTAGTCCACCTAAAAGGGAAGGAAAACAGGCAGTGCGAAATAATGCTTAGACCCAGTCTGCCTTCAAAGGCACCTAACTAAAAGGAAGTCCAAGCCCTGCGAAGAGTGGAGCCTTGTGCTCAAAAGTACCTGCACACGCTGGTGCCAACGGGCAAAAGGGGAAGCTCTTTGAGGGAAATCAGGCAGTTCAGTTTAGTGCACAAATGAAGAAGAACAAGTTCCGCGACTCAAGCGCAGCTTCCACTGTGGGCAGAAGCAGAGCGCGAGTACGGAAAAGGGTGCTGTTTTGACACAGCGGGGAAAAGCTATGGGCTCCTGCAGGAGGGCGACTAGTTCCTAGCTATGCTACTCACCGGTCCCCGATGCAAGCAGACCCAGGCTTCTCTGCGTCAGTTTCAGTAGCTGGCAGGTTCAGAAGAGCAGGGAACGTCTCGTCGTCGTGTTGAGTCTGCAGCGGCAGAGTTGAGTAAAAGACGTCCCAATCGAAGAAACCCGCACAGCAGGGCAACGGAGCGGCCGTGTGTATCTGAGCCAAATGTACACTACTCACTTCAGACCTGGGAACGCCAAGTGTACGAAGCGTGTGAGAGTGACAAGGACTCGAAATACTACACAACCTGGCGGCGGTTACAGAGCAAGACTCCTGTGTAGGCTGGTCAGTCAGCTGGATGGCCCAGAGACGCTTCCGAAGGCTTACTAGCAGGAGATGGTGAAGATGCCGAGAATAGCTGTTCCCGCTATTCCAAGGGTCGAAGTACCAGTACAGGCCTTCTGGTTCGATCAAAGGTAAAACGGGTTTCACAAGGCGACAGCAGTGCAGAGGAGAAGTCCTTCAGCGTGTCACCAGCGATTCCTCGGTTCAGCCTCTTGGTTGCAGGATACTTGGCTCCTGTATTCCTTTGTTCGTGAGAACTCAGGAGATCGACATGGTAGTGGTGTTTCCAGCCCCCTCTTATCCACGGTTCCCTTCGCGCCAAAACGGAGGGGACCCAATGGGAGATCCGCTCATCAACACTCACACCATTCGTGGACCAATCACGGACCACGGTGGTCCCAGGCATTCACATCACCCTAGACTCTCTGCTACCCAGGATGTGTATTGGGACCAGACATCCCAGCCCACATCCTGGAGGCACACACCAGGCATTTAGAAGCCCGCGAAAGCATCTGTGTTTCGCGGGAAAGTACATGCCCAAATAAGGAAGGCCCCGGGTCGGCTCGACCTGGGGAAGGTGAAGGGAGCAAGACGGTCAGCGGACAGGACAAAGGAGCCTCGTGGCCTGGCCATTTTGGGAGCCAGGCCACCATTTTGGGTTGAGCGCGAGAAACGCGCTTAGAACGCCAAAAGGAGCTCAAAACACAAGAAACGATCGCTGCCACCATTCCCGTCCGTGAATCACTTGCACCGATCAGTTACAATCCATCCTAAAAGAGTATCTAGGGCCTGTAGAAGGCTAGAGACCCAAGAGAGCTGTAACTTAGCTTACAGTGCCCTCTTGTGTCATGTTGCACGAAAGCCGCAACATGATAAAAGAAACTACGGAAAACAGCGTTTCCCGGTACTGACTGTCTTAATGGCATGTCAGTTTCCCCGTAAGAATGGAGCGAAAGCCCAGAGGAGTGCGGCAGAAGGCTGCACTTCTCTGGCAAAGTCGAGAACAAGGTGAAAACAACAGCAAAAAGTTTAGGGGTTGCCACATGGAAGGAAAATTACCTACAATTACGAAATTTTTCCCAACAGTAACCCAAACAGAGGGCTTCGTGGAGTCTTGGATTGTAGACAAATAGTGCAAGCTGAGACATAGGGCCTCATTACACGGTAGGCGGTGAGCCATGGCGCTATTAGCGCCATGGCTCATGCCGGTAAAATACCGGCACCGCCTTGGCGGAAAGGGGATTTACCGCCCCATCCCAAGGTTGGAGGGGCGGTAAATCCCCCTTCCGCCATTGCCCTTCCCCATTCCCATTTCTGCCCCATAGGGCTCTATGGGAATGGGGAAGGCGCTAATTACGGCACCGCAATTTTGCGGTGCCGTAATTAGCTCCGAGGTCCCTTAGCGGGTTGGTATTTAACGCCTGCAAAAAGCAGGCGTTAAAACTCCAACCCGCTAAGGGACCTCGTAGTAAGGCGGCAGGGATTTACCGGTACCGGTATTTTACCAGTGCCGGTAAATCCCTACCGCCTACCGTGTAATGAGGCCCATAGTTTCGAACATCCTTGTTCAGAGTAGGCCACCAAAAGTGCAGAGAAATTAGATCAAGAGTAGTTTGGTAACCTCGATGCCCCGCTGCCTTTGAATCATGGCACATGAAGAGCACTTCCTTCTGGAGATCGGAGGTGGGGACAAACACCTGGTCTTTAAAAAAGTAGTAACCATTATTCTTGGTAAGCTGATGAGGCGAAGACAAATTTATACAGAACTGTTCGAGACGAGCAGTCTCCTGTCTGAGAATTTGAAGGAAATCAGTAACGGTTGCCAGAAACTTAGTCTTTGGGAATAGTAACGCTGGATGAAATTTCTTAATCGGAGGGTCTTTTCGAGAAAGGGCATCTGCTTGTAGATTTTGACTTCCAGGAAGGAAAGTAAACTCTATCCGATAGGGTAAGAAAAAATTTGCCCATCGTGCCTGTCTGCTGTCCATGGTGTGAGCTTGCTGCAGGACTTTAAGTTTGCGGTGATCAGTACGGACTTCAATCGGATGCATAGATCCCAACAAAAGATGCCTCCATTCCTCAACGGCTTTTTTGATTGCCAATAATTCCTTTTCAAGAACAAAGTAATTCTCTTCAGAAGATGAGAACGTTTTAGAGAGATAAGCAATGGGTCTTTCTTCGCCTAGCTCATTCCGTTGTAATAGGACAGCTCCTAAAGCATGGTGGGATGCGTCCGTTTCTACTATAAAGGGACGTGACTGGTCTGGAGTTAACAAGATAGAAGCAGAGGTAAAAAGAGATTTGAAGTCCAGAAACGCCTTTTGTGCTGAATCGTCCCATAAGAAAGTTCTTCCTTTTTTAAGAAGTCGGGTGATAGGAAGAATCATTTCCGAAAAACATGGAATGAACTTACGGTAAAAATTAGTAAATCCTAAGAACCGTTGGATATCTTTGATACTTGCGGGTGAAGTCCAATCCAAAATCGCCGATACCTTCTTAGGATCCATAGAAATTCCCTGGGTGGACAAAACGAACCTTAAGTAAGTTACCTGGTCCATGTGGAATTCACACTTAGTAGTCTTACAATACAGTTGATTGGCTTTGAGACGGGCTAGAACAAGGTTGACATGTTGAATGTGTTCTTCTTTACTGGAGGAAAAGACAAGAATGTCATCTAAATAGATGATAACAAAATGGAGAAGAACGTCAGCGAATAAATGATCCATGAATCGCTGGAAGATTGCAGGTGCATTAACTAGCCCAAACGGCATTACACGATACTCGTAATAACCAAATGGGGTCCGGAATGCTGTCTTCCATTCATCACCTGGGGCGATACGAATCAAATGATACGCACCTCGTAGATCTAACTTGGTGTAGAAAGAAGCCCCCTGAACATCTTCCAAAATATCTGGGATTAACGGCATAGGATATTTATCTGCTATAGTGATCTTATTGAGTCCTCGATAATCAATACATGGTCTCAGCTCCTCTGAATCTTTCTTAGGGATGAAAAACAGCGAGGCACCAGCAGGTGATTTAGATTCTGCTATAAATCCATTCTGCAGGTGAGTATGAAGATATTCCTTGAAGGCTTTCTTTTCTGGTTGGGACAGGATGTACATGCGGCCAAATGGTACTGGTTGATCTGGGAGTAAATCAATGTGACAATCTTCTCTTCTGTGAGGAGGCAACTTTGGGAAGTCAGGGTGTGAGAAAACTGATTGAAATTGTTGGTGACAAACCGGAATGTTACCCAAGTATCCGATAGAAGGAACTACAGCGGGATTTATCACCATAGACGGAATCTGAATCCCTACTGAGGCTTGCGAAAGACAGTGGGAAACACAGTATTCAGATCCCAGAAAAAGAGTGCCTGCAGTCCAATTTATAAAGGGGTTGTGAGTCTGTAACCACGGAAGCCCTAAAATGATGGGAAAATGTGCAGTCTTGATTAAATCAAATACCACCATCTCCTTGTGGGAAGTGATTAAGCAAGTTATGGGTGCCATTTGTTCTCTAATGGGTCCGGAGCTCAACGGGCAGCCATCAACGCCTTGGATGGAGGTGACAACAGACTTGGTGGATCTGCTTACTCCATGTTGGACAGCCCACATATCGTCCAAAAAATTGCCAGCTGCTCTGCTATCAATTAATGCTGGGACTCCTTGTAAAATTTGATTGGGTAGGGCAATGACGAGAGAGAGAACCAACATAGGTTGTTCAGTTGGATAGGCCTCCAAGGATAAACCCACTCTCTTAGGGGAACATTGTTTAGTAACACCTGTCGTAGTTCCCCTTACGGCAGGGTTTTGGCATTTCCCTGCATCGGGGTGCGTGATTGACGTGGAGGAACTATAGGGCAATCCCGTAGAACATGAGATTAAGCCCCGCAATACATACATAGCCCCTGACACATTCATCTTTCTCTTTCGCTAACTGACAATGGACCCCTGGCTAAACCTATCTGCATAGGTTTGTCTGCTGACATAGGCTTGTTAACAACAATCGGAGATTCGGAAAGGGTTTTACTACTCTTCCCCTTCCTTCTTTCTTGAGAACGTTCATGAAGACGATAGTCGATTTGCATGGTTTGTGTAATCATATCGGCTAAATTTGCGGAACGGGGGATTTTAGAAACCTCATCCTTCAGATCCTCGGAGAGTCCCCGTCGAAACAAGGTGAGTAGACCATCGTCTGGCCAGCCAGTTTCGGCAGACAGCTGTTTAAATTGGGTTATGTAAGTCATGAGGTCTTTACTGCCCTGTCTTAAGTCTAATAGCCTTTCTTGGGTAGCAACCGATATTTCTTATCGGCCAAACATAGAACGTAGGCTATTGGTAAAGGCGGGATATGAATCTAAAATTGCATTCCCTGAAGTCACCAAAGGGGTAGTCCAAGCCAAAGCGTGCCCAGTTAAGTGCAAGATCAAGAATCCAACCTTATCTTTATCAGTAGGGAAAAAACGGGCTTTAAAGGTGAATTGAACCATACAGCTGTCAAGGAATTCTTTCAGCTTGTGCGGGTCTCCATCATATTTACCGGTCTGTAAGGTGGAAGGAGGAGTATCAGTAAATGCTTGTGCGACTTGCTGCCGTAATTGAGCATTGGCTGATTTGAGAGATTGCATCTCTAAAGACATAGGGCCTCATTACACGGTAGGCGGTAAGGGTTTACAGGTACTGGTATTTTACCGGTACCAGTAAATCCTTTCTGCCTTACTACGAGGTCCCTTTGCGGGTTGGGGAATTTAACGCCTGCTTTTTGCATGCGTTAAAAACCAACCCGCAAAGGGACCCAGGGAGCTAATTACGGTACCGCAATTTGCGGTACCGTAATTAGCGCCTTCCCCGTTCCCATTATGCCCTATGGGGCAAAAATGGGAATGGGGAAGGGCAATGGTGGAAGGGGGAATTACCGCCCCGCCAACCTTGGAATGGGGCGGTAATTCCCCTTTCCACCAAGGCGGTACCAGTAAATTACTGGCATGAACCATGGCGCTATTACCGCCTACCGTGTAATGAGGCCCATAGACTGCATAGCAGCCATAAGTTGTTGCATTTGTTGATCCATTGGATCTCCGCTGATAGTCCAGTAGTGTCTTTTATGGCGTTGCTAACTGTTACGCTCAGACGTACTTTCAAACAGGAATAAATATATCCCACAATAGAATTGACACTAACCTGGGCAGTCAGCCGAATCCAATGGTGCAACTCTGCAGATTAGGAAGATCTCCCAAAAAATCCTGTTCCCTCCCCACCAACGTATACTGTTCGGTGGAGGAAGAAACACAACTCCCAGGGAAAACCCTCTGGGGAAGAAAAACTCTGAGCCGAAGCGTTGGAGGTTTTGATCAATCGGTCGTTTCCTGGAAACCGGGCTCGTGGAGACTGCTGGATGATGATAAGAGCCGACCTACGTAGGAGACAGGAGAGGTGAGTACTCCGCGGGGAGAGCGAATGGACTGTAGATAGAAGGTGGTGATAGATTTAACTTACAGTCAAGAAGGAGGGAAATGGTTTCTTGGTTTAATGAAGAAATAATCCGTTCTCTGCCTCAGATGCTGAAAAAAAATCACTGATAGTATGGCAAGAAAGGAAGATAGTAAGGAACTAGAAATGGACTGGGAATAAAGAGGTAGAATGGATACAAACTCGTAGAACTCACTTTCAGAAGTAGAAGGGAGACCTGAGAGAGGGAGTGAAGATGGAATGAGATAGCGGGTTGGCACTTTAACAAGTGGACGAAGTCTAAAGAGGGAATTGGAAAGAAGAGAATAACAGTGAAGGTCCTGACGAGAGGAGAGAGTAATAGACTATAGAATTCACAAAGTCTAGGTGCGAACTTACGAAGCGCCGTGTAGGAGAGTAGCGACGCATTCGCTTGACTTTCTGATGTCTGTATATGGGGTCACGTGACTTTGTTCGTGCGTGCTCAGTAGACGTTCGTCGGCAGCTCCGTTGTTCATAGTTCAGATGGCATAGTCGTCGGCCATGTTAGGTGAGTCAAGCCAAACGGTATTGCACAATCGCCGGCGCTGCCATAATGACCAGCGACGAAAACGTGTAACAGCAGAGGTCTTAAAATGCCAAAACACAAACCAGGATTTAAGACACTAGCACCTCAAGAACGACAGAACTACCAGATGTGCAGGGAAATGGGCTCTAAATCCTTAGTGAATTGGATTGATTAGTGGGACGCTAGGTTTACTCTTGGGAAAGGGAACTGATAAAGTGGGAAGCGGAGAACAACATGATCTATGTTTTGTGCCAAAGAGCGCTAAGAATGATGCCCGTGCAGGGAGGAGGGCATGATGGGGGCGCCAACATGTCTGGGATGTGAAAGGGGCTGTTGTTCGCAAGGACCTTGCTGACCTCGAAGTTGCCCACTGAGCTTGCATTGATAGCCAGGTGCATATCACACAGTTAGGATCGAAGATGGGGCGGTGCTATTTGGTGTTAACCAATTGCTTTGCACCATTTAATGATGGACGAGGACGTTACTGACGTGTGGTGAAGAGGAGCAACAAGAGGTGTGCTGCCAATGACCTCTGCCTTAATGCCAGTAAGACTGAGATTCTACTCATCGGCACACCCACTCCCTCCTTCCCTGCAGCTCTCTGGCCGGACTCTCTTGGCCCTCTTCCTGCACCTACCTGCACGGCAAAAAACCTCGGGGTTATCTTCGACTCCACACTCTCCTTCTCTCCTCATATATCTGACGTCTCTAAGAAGTCACACTACCAGCTGCACCTCCTCAGAGGTATTCTTCCCTTCCTCTCGTTCCCCCAGAAGCTCACTGTCTCACGAGCCCTGGTTCTCTCAAAGCTGGACTACTGTAACAGCCTCTATCTTAATCTGCCTGCCTCCACTCTCCGCCCTCTGCAACTCATCCAGAACAGAACTGCGAGACTTGTCCTTGGCCTTAAGCCCAGGGACCGTATCTCTCCAGGACTGAAATCACTACACTGGCTCCCAGTGACTGCGAGGATCAAGTTCAAAACCCTCTGCATTGTCCACAAGGCCGTCTGGGGCCTTGGGCCAAAATACCTTCAACTCTCTCTTCCTAAATATCTTCCTTCTCGAGCTCTTCGCTCATCCGCCTCCAACTCCCTCAGGGTCAGCCGCTTCTCCAAACAACGAGTTGGGGGCAGATCTCTTTCCACTGCAGGGGCCTCCCTCTGGAACAGCCTTCCTACCTCCCTGAAACTTGAGGAGAACCACCTCCGGTTCCGGAAGCACCTCAAAACCTTCCTCTTTGCCTCCGCTTTCTCTTCCCCTCTCCCCTGCTAATACTACTGAAACTGCACTGAATCTGCAACTGGGCCATTCACCGTTCTCGGCCCAGCCACTCTCCCCTGCACTGCCTCCACGGCAACCCCTGCACTACGGGACTGTGTCTGTATCCATACAGCCCCCCTTCCCAGCACTTGTCTGCACTTACCTCGCACTTGCCACCAGCTGGCCCTTGTTATTTATCCTGTATGCTGTATGCTTATAACCCTGTACTGCACTTTCCCCTCTCCCTTCCCCCATGCACTTTTCCCTTCCCCTCTACCCTTGCACTTGCGCGATCTGAATGACACCTGGCCTAGTAAGATCATTGTCTGTCTCCCCTTGTCCCCCCCCCTGCCTCGTCGCGCCTTGAAACACTTGTGTATAGGCGCGTTACAAATGCCTTATCATATCATATCATAACTCCCTCAGGGTCAGCCGCTTCTCGAAGCAACGAGCTGGGGTAGATCTCTCTCCGTGGCAGGGGCCTCCCTCTGGAACAGCCTTCCTGCCTCCCTGAAACTTGAGGAGAACCATCTACGGTTCCGGAAGCACCTCAAAACCTTCCTCTTTGCTTCTGCTTTCTCTCTCCCTCTCCCCTGCTAATTCTTCGCTGAATCTGCACCGAATCTGCAACTGGGCCACTCTCGCCGACCTCGGTCCTGGGCCCAGCCACTCTCCACTTGCACTGCCTCCCTGGCAACCCCTGCACTGCGGGACTGTCTCTGTATCCCTACAGCCCCCGTTCCCAGCTCTCGTCTGCACTTACCTTGCACTTGCCACCAGCTGGCCCTATTCATTTTATTTATATATACTTACCTTGTACTGCACTTCCCCCCTCCCCTCCCCTTGCACTTTCTCCCTTCCCCCTACCCCTGCACTTGCGCGATCTGAATGATACCTGGCCTAGTAGGATCGTTGTCTGTCTTCCCCCGTTTCCCCCTCCCTGCCTCGTCGCGCCTTGAAACACTCGAAACCCTTGTGTATAGGCACGTTAAAAATGCCATATCATATCATATCATAGCGGAACCAATTTTAGGATGGGTCATATGTAATCATTAGCATACATATAGGTGTCAGCCAATGAGAGTGGGGGATTAATATTGTATATCGAGTGTGTCCTATGAGAAACCTGACGGTGTCTCCCTGACTAGTCCCCGGAGATCTGTCATCCAGGTGGCCAGGACACGGCCATCGCTATTGGATCCAGTTACTGGGGGTGGACAAGGGTCAGGCAAAGTCAGGCAATTTTCCAGAATCTCATACACCTGACGGCCCTTTCCCTTCTCACAGATAAAAGGTGAAGCACGAGAGCACAATACGAGCAAGGTAGACCACACACCGAGAGAGCTAACTCAGCACAGCACTTCAAGAGGAGGAGAAAGACGGCACGAATAGAGAGGGTGACAAGGAAAGAAGCAACCTTACCCTTTCCGACCAAGGCCCGTGAAACCTCAGCAGAAGCAATCATAAGACCACGTACAATAGCCAGCATGTGTTGCAGCAGATGCCAACGGTACATAGGGTCCTCCTCCGCTGACAACCAAGCCATGGAGAGATTCTTAGCCCCCTGGTACCGTCCTTGACTCCAGAGACAAGAAAAGCCAATCAGTTCACAGCCGGTGAGTCGAGGGGAGAGCCGATTAGAAACCGAACTGTGTTTGAACAAAAGTAGCAAAGCGGCTAATTGAAGAAAGTACAAAGAACTGTTTGATTAATATAAGAGGGAAAAACCAGCTACAGAGGAGGCAGACACCACGTGGGTGTTCATTTGAGAAGCTCTGGGCGAATACCCTATGGTGGAAACTACTGTTAACAGAAGGCCCTGGGAACGGCATGAGAAAAGGGGCAAAGTGTTCATACAGAGGTCTAGTAAAATCTTCTATACAGGGGAAATCCTTTGACTGACAGATGAGTGTGAAGGTAAGGGAAGCAAATACTGCATCGTAAAGTTGGCAACAGTGAACTCGATGGAGGGATGCCCATAAAAAAGGGAGAAGCCAAAAGTCCCCATTAACCGTGTGTTGACAAGAGTGAACCTGGCAGAGGGATGTTCACAGTGAACTGTTCAAAAAGACATTTAGATTTGTGAATGTCACAGATGAAATTGTGTTAAAAGCTGCAGTGAACCCGACGGAGGGAAGCGAACATTCGAGAAAGGTCTGAGCCCGAAAGTGGGGGACCCAAGGGTGAAAAGGCATCACCCAATGTTCAAGCGGAAAGGAACTTTTTGTTTATTATTTTGTTGAAGACATCAGGTCCTCGGAAGCAAGATACTTTTCGTAGAAAAGAGACTTAACCACCGAAGTCCTGATAAACTGAGAGTGGAAATGTTAGCTCGTGCTGGGGAAGCTCGAGCATGTGCTATGCTCAGGAGTCCCACCTTGTCCCGTGCTCAAGTCATGGGGGATACCCCGACTATTGCATCCTGACTTATTATTTGTGAAGACTTCTTTCTTTCCTGTAAATCCTATCCCGCACTCTTTCTATATATTTAGTGTAAGGATTGGCAATAGGTTTTTCTTAGTATATGCCCTTTTATTTGACTAGATGCCACCAGGACTGCCTTTTTATTATTTGATGGTTGTAGCTTGCTCCCATTTTAGATTTCGGTTTAGATCAGGCGTTTTTCCAACCTTCCTATACATTTTATTAAACACACTTGAACTGTGATCACTTGTGTCTGTCTTTACTGTTGCCACCATGAGTTCCTTACATATGATGTCTGGAGTGGGATATGACTCAATAGAAACTACAATTTCAAAAACGTAGTCAGAGAGCCTCTAACCCTTCCATTGTCACCAAGGAATCAATAGGGTTTGATATATGCAGTAGTAAGGAATCTATTATCTCTCCTGGGAAAAGAGGAATGATTCCTACGGATTTGGTCCTGATACCCCCTCCCAGTGTTACATCCGATTGGCCCCAAAATCTGGCCTGGCATGGAAGTTCGGGATAAACGTCTTAGCAGGCGTTATTGATTCCGACTTCCGGGGAGATGTGAAGGTTCTATTACAAAACCATGGAGAGATCCCTTTTGAAGTACGTCGGGAGATCAAATTGCCCAGGGAATTTGAGAAAGAGCGCTATTCCCTCAGTTTAAAGAAAGTGAACCAGATAAAACAGACAGAGGCAACTTAGGCTTTGAGGAAGCTGATAAATCTCTTAACATCAAAGAAAGGAAGGGAGATGAGCCCGCCATCTATCCCGACCTAGCCTTTGCTCAGCGATATGATCCAGCTCTCGTTGAAGCTTTTCTACAAGCAATCCCAGAAGAAGGCTTAGAGAAGGAAAGTCCCTTTTCCTTCTTAAAACAAGGATTGCTTTATAGAAGAGAGACCTCTATGGAAGGACTAGTAAAAACACAATTGGTAATACCCAAGAGCCACCAAAAGATTGTACTGGAGATTGCGCATTCCCACCTTACCGGGGGGCATTTAAGACAATCTAAAACCCAAGTGCATACTTGTGGGAAGTTTTACTGGCCAGGCATCCACGCTGCTATCAAAACCTTCAGCCAGACATGCAAAATCTGTCCAAAGTCCAGCACACACATCCAATTACCTGCCCCTCTCAACCCGTTGGCAATCATAGAAATCCCATTTTCAAGAATCGGTATGGACATAATTGGTCCTCTAGAGACAACCCAATTAGGTAATAAATATGTCCTTGTGATTGTGGATTACGCAACCAGATATCCTGAGGCCTCCCCAAAGCAAAATAAAACCACGCAACAAATCCTCAAACATCTTCTACCGTATTTTTCCATGGTCAGTTTTCCCAAAGAAATACAGACCAGGGTTCAAACTTTGAGTAAGCTTATGGCCGAAATGATAGCCGAAATGATAGCGCTACTCGACTCTGTGTACCATCTTCAAACCCATGGCTTGGTAGAAAGATTCAATAAGACCCTGAAACTGATTTTACGAAAATTGGTAGACAAAGACGGGAAAGACAGGGATGGAATAAGCCTGTGGACACTATTTGCAGCGAGTTAAACCCCACAAGCTTCCACCAATTTCTCTCCATTCGAACTGCTCTGTTAGAGAGCCCCGAGATATCCTGGACATGCTTCGGGAACCCTGGAAGGAACGAGAGGAGGCCCCCATTCCCATCTCGCAAACAGCCACCAGAATGCAAGGGTTACCAGACATTTGGTCGAAAAAAATTGGTCGACCAGACAAATGGTCGAACCAATTTGGTCGAAAACCAAATGGTCGAATTTTTTATTTTTTTTATTTTCACTTTTTTTTTTTTTTGGGGGGGGGTCCACCCTCCAACCCCCTTTTTTTTCTAAAAACCCATTTTTGTAAAAAACGAAAACCCGAAAAATAAATATATAATTTAAAAAAAAAAAAAAAAAATCCGACCATTTGGTTTTCGACCAAATTGCGTCGACCAAATGTCATTCGACCAGTTTTAGGTCGACCAAATGTCTGGACACCGAATGCGAGAACACATGAAATTGGTTCGAGACTTGGTTTGCACACATATGAAAAAGGTTCAGAGCAAACAACAATTCACTTGTGACGAAAAAGTGAATTTAAGATCATTCACCTTAGGACAGAAAGTACCGGCCCTCTTACCCATGTTAGGCAGAAACCTGTGCAGTTCCCTTAGGGACCACTGCAAAAGATTTAAGATTACAGGTGTTTGGCAGTAAACCCACTTGGTAGCAGTCTGTACCACACAGATTCACTTGGTAGCTGTGGCTGAGCAGTCAGACTTCCCTCAAGAAGAGTTAGGCAGTATACAGAGCATACAAAATAGGTACAGAAATACAGTAGCACAAGCAAACACTGACCAGAGCTTGGCTGTAAAAGTATATACTTATTTATTTAACACACTCTTATAAAACACACAAGCACTAAATTGGTAAGATAAGTTCAAAACACAATCACTATCATCATATGTACATCCCTGATTACTTGTTGGACAAGTCTTAGTTAACACCACTTATTTCCAGACAGAGGTGAGCGCTTAACGTTCGATGGCACTCCAACAAGTTAAATAAAGAGGGAGGGAAAAGCAGAATTATGGAAGCATACACACTAAAACACTTTTTAAAGAACCACAGCAAGTTTAGGAAGGCACAGTCTACTGGTGAGCAAGGATGCTTAGGCGCCATGCCCACTTTCAAGAGAGCCGGGCGGAAGATGCCCCAGATCAGACAGTTACACAGAGTCTTCGAAGTTTGTGGAGGTAGTTCGAAAAAGGTTTAGTTCAGTGCAGAAAAGTTAGCTAAGGTGTCCCAGGCTAACCCAGGTTCGAGAGACGAGGATTTAATACACCCCGTTCAAGCGGTGCAAGGGAAGCCAGGCGGAACACGGTACCTTAAATGGAGAGGATCCTCCAGCGGGGGCAGTTGTTCCTGGCAGCGGATGCTAGTCGCAGCGTCGTCCAGAGGAAGAGAAGATCTCGTCGTGGAGGAAGGATGAAGGTCGTTGCACTGCCAGGGAAGAGACCAGCCGCGGAGTTCTCCGGTACAAAGGTACTACCCTTTCGGTTTGCGGTAGTGGTGAAAACGTGGTATCCCGGTTGCCGGGGTGCATGGCACAGGCAAAGCAGCCACAAGATGCTCCAGGAAGGTGAAAAGAAGGTAGACTGGTTATCCCCACCAGTCGAAGGAAGAAGACTCTCCGGGCTGGAGATCTCCTCTGTCGTTGGGAAAAGTGGTGAGACGGTTCAGCAGGGCTCCACCGGTGGTGGTGTCGTGGCAGGTCGGCTCAGCTTCTCCCTCCTCGGATTCTTAGGTCCTGTGGCGACTTCTGAAGTTCCAGTCCCCAAAGCCCTGCTTTTATGCAGCACACCCCCATGCACTCAGCCTAGCTGTCAATCAAACATGCTAAGTGGTGAGCCGGCCGGCTCACCACTTGGGCCAATCACACAAGAGTGCGACTTGAGTTACCAAGGTAACTCAGTCCAGGGTGCCTACACCCCCTCCCATACCCCCTGTGGTACCCAGACAGAGTGGCACCACTTTTGGAGGCTTCTGTGGAGAAGCCCGCCAAAAAGTGGAACAAAGGGATCGACTTGGGTTGGAGTCACAGAAGAGAACACAAACGCCATTTTAGAATCGAGTTCTGGCAAAAAATACCAACCGGCGAATTAATATTAAATAAATAAACCGGCGGTATGTTCGAGGCTATAAGAATTAAATAATTAAAGTTGGTAGCCTCGAACAATGGGAAAATCCCATAGAGATATATTCGCGGTCGAATATAAAAAGTAGTATCCACTGCCACCAGCCAAAACTCGATCAGGGGGGACGGAGACGTGTCCCCTCGAACAACAGACCCCGGGGCAATCGAATTGCCCCGACCAGTACGTCCACAATATGATGGTTTGTACTGGTTTCTGTTCATAATTTGGGACTAGCAAAGCCAATGGTGACTTTACATGCCCTGGGAGACAGTAGTCAGTCCCAGGGTATGGAGTCTATGTTGGGGGGTCGCTACGACACCCCTGGGTTACGGCACGGAGGGTGCTGTGTAACCCACATCAAAAAAACACATGAGACCCTATGAGTAAAAGACCCCATAGCCCATAAAACACATGGAAAGTTAAAGGAACACTTCAAATCATGTCTAAGAGTGGGAGCAAAAGAATCTCACTCTTAGCAGGAGAGAAAAAAATAAACCCCAAAAATCCAGCAAAGCTGCTGGGGGACTCACTAGGTTTGGGAAATTAGCCTTACAGAGAATTCTCCCTAACACTCGCCCACCCCAGACTAAGGGACAGGAGGATTTAATCCACTCCTGGATGAACCTCATACCTCTAGTCGATGATATACATCCTAGAGAGTCCATCAGCATTTTGATGATGACACCCCTGCTCAATGGTGAAATCAAACCCTTGTAGGCAGATTGACCATCTCAATAGTTTTTGATTTTCTCCCTTCATTTGCATTAACCATCTCAAGGGTTGGTGGTCAGTCTGAATAACAAAAGTAGAACCATACAAGTATGGCCTAAACTTCTTCAGTGCCCACACAATAGCAAAGCATTCTCTTTCGATTGTTGCCCACCTTGTCTCAGGATCCTTCAGTTTTCTACTGATGAAGCAAATGGGGTGCTCCCTACCCTTCTCATCCAGTTGGCTAAGGACTGCACTTATACCTACATTGGAAGCATCTGTCTGCACAATGAAAGTTTGGTGGTAGTCAGGAGCTCTCAGTACTGGTGCTTGGCAAAGAGCCTTCTTCAGGTTTTCAAAGGCCTGATTGCATTCCTCATTCCATTTGACCTTCTTAGGGAATTTTGGAGAGGAGATCACATTCAGTGGAGAAGCTATGGTCCCATAGTTCTCAATGAAATTCCTGTAATACCCAGTGAGGCCTAGGAAAGATCTCACCTGGGTTTGAGTAGTAGGTGTTGTCCAATTTTGCACAGCTTCAATCTTACTGAGCAAAGGCCTTATTTCTCCACCTCCTACCTCATGCCCAAGGTAGACCACCTTACTCTGACCAATTTGGCATTTACTTGCCTTTATGGTCAGATTGGCCTGTCCAAGAGCCTGCAACACATATCCTAAGTGGTTCACATGTTCTTCCCAGGTTTGGCTGAATACTGCAATGTCATCCAAGTATGCCATGCAGAAGTCCTCCATCCCATTCAGAACCTGATTCACCATTCTTTGGAATGTAGCAGGTGCATTCTTCAATCTAAAAGGTGTCGGGGGAAATTCTCCCGGGGTCGGCTGAGCCGTCCGCGGACCTCCGGGCAGGGAGGCCCCAACTCCTCCCGTGTATCCCAAAAATGAGTATGAGGCACACGCAAGAAGCAAGGTGGTTCTGCTGTTTATTGGACAAACGGCAGGGATGGGTCAAGGAACGTACACGTCCGTCCTGACTCTCTCTTTTCATCCTGGGCTCGCAGGCCCTTTTTACCTTAGTATGACGCGCTACCTGTGTCACCTTGGAAAGTTTAGCAAAAAACCTATCGCCACTCTGGATTGGTTCCTCGAGTGGTAGGGTTAGTATAGCATACGTATAGAGAGCATTGTTAGTGGTTGAGGGTTAGTCAGGTGGTATAATTGGGTTGTCCCTTCAAATTGATACATGAAAATTGTTACATGAAGATCCCTGGGGATTGGTCAATGTTACTGGCGTCAGTGATAAGAGCCCCATGTTCTGATTGGTCCACGCACGAGCCCCCCAGTCTGGAACCATCGTTGTTCCCAGCTCGCGGTGCACCTGTCATTTGCAACAATGTTTCACTATGGTTATGTGCAGACAACGTGAAGATTTATTGGTATGCCTGAAGGCCAACTACTCCCACCGCCGCAGATTTCCATTGAATCACTTAATTGTATCTGCCTATGTCTTGAAACGGGGGTTTTCGGTGCCTCCCTCCTCCTGGGCCTGGCACCCTGTCAGGTTTGGCTTGGTCACGTGAGGTGGGGCCGTGGTCGTGGCAGAATTCTGCACAATTAATATTGTATTTTCCACTGTGTGCCTGGTTTTAATTGCAGGTGTGACCTCGGCGTCGGCTTGCGGCATACGAGATTGCAACATTGTGCCCTTGACTGTCAGTCATCGCCGGGCTCATTCTGCAGGGTCAGCAACTATACTCTTGCTCATTCAATGTTCATGGAAGCTCTTGCTTGCGGCCTACTTGGGCCTGGTGCATAGGCGGAGACGTTTGGTACACAGCGCTTTAGGTTATGGTATCATATTGCTTTATCCCCAGTATCGTGTCTTCGTTATGCTTTTCATTATCGCGCATGGGTTTAGGAGAAGCGTGAGCAAGCTTTTAGATGAGTTCATTGTGCGTCTTGCGTTTCTGCATTTTGAGAAGCCTATGTGAAAAATAATAAAGATGCGCGTCTGTGGGTGTATCCGTCACTTGCGTCATAGCACTGAGTATGTTCTTCGTGTGGATTGGTGTGGGAATGTCCAGTGTGTATGTTGTACGGGTATTCTGGCCGTTGGCCGGGTCGTCATGGCATCTCTAATGATGTGTCGAGTTAGTGCTGGATGATTCAGTCGAGTCCCTCCATGCCGCAGGCGTCGGCAAGGGTATGGCAGGCTGGTTGGCACACGGGAGGGCACATCCGTATGTTCTTGTACCAGGGTATTTGGTCGTCTGGTAGATGGGTAAACTCCTCTCGTGGCGGGTGCCTGGGCCGTGATCCTCTAGGCCAAGGGAGAGAGGGGATTGGTGGGAGCCTTTTCTTCCATTCTCCCACTTCAGTCCCCCCTCTGGTCGACTTGTCGACCACAAACATATCCTTTTCCTTATCTCCTCTCACCCTCCATATTTTAGTTATTCCTCCCAAATGTCCATAGTGGTTAACATGGTCTTCAAATGACCAATACATATATACACATGTTCCTCCAGGTGTGCAGTATACCCACTTTCCTATGTAGCTCCTTGGGTTTCTTGGGTTTTCGAGCTTCACAGATGGTGGGTCCAGATGGTTGGTGATGATCTGGTTGCGCAACTTTTCTCTCTCTTTTATTATTATTCCAGCGTGTTGGCCGTCATCTGCTGGCATCAAGGGGTGCATACCAACCATTTCGATCATTTCGTCAGTGGTGCATGTCTTCCGGGCCTTCCAAAATCTTATCAAAATCAGTGCAGCTCCAGCCAAGATAATGCACCCAACTATAATCTTCAGTCCGTCTGACAACCAAGATGGCATCCATGACCATAATATTGAAAACCAGTTCTCATCCTTTTCCACACCTTTACTTTCATCCATCATCTTGGAGTGCATCTGGGCCAATTGTGATACTGCTTCTGTCAGTGTACCATTGTCAGCATCGTTAGCAGGAATGAATGTGCAGCATGATTGTCCTATCTTTGCGCAAACTCCTCCTTCCATTGCTGTGAGGAGGTCCAGTACATATCTGTTCTGTAGTGCTACCATCCTCACTGCTCGCAATTCTTCTTTTATTGCGTTGAATCCATTTACTGTAGAATTAATTGTCATCATTAGTTCCCACCTAGTTATCTGGAGCCATTTTGCGTTTGCGTAAGCCTGTAGTCCCGGATGTATTATCGAGGAGAAGAACATTGCTGCTCTGCTGAATAGTCTATGTTCCGGTGGGATTGAAGAGAGTGCTGTTTCCGACCGTCCCCATAGGTAATTTCCTGTCAGAGGTTCTCCTTGTCTCTTCTTCCTATTCAGGACAGAATTGTTGCTGCTGTTTTTGTTCTCTGGCCCCTTTTGAGTGTGTACAGATCTCTTCTTCTTCTTGTTTCCTTCATCCATTTTGGGAAAGCTTGCCACATTCACATGTTTCTGGGGCACCACTAGTGATGGTACATTGACGTGTACCATTGTGCATATACCATTCCACAGAGGGGGCAGTGTGTGGTATGCCCTGTTTCCGCAGGCCCAGTTATGGTCCATTACCACTGCTGTTCCCGCTCCCCCCTCAGGTAACTCCGTCACATTTGCACAGTTGGTGTTGTATCCCACGTCCACTTCTCATTTATGTTGGTAGCATACCTTAGGCGCAGTCAGCGGCAGTATTGTTATTGGGTCTTCATCCTTCTCTAACCATGTTAGCATGGGTACGTATTTGACCCAAGTCATCCAACATCTGTCGTTATGTTCAGCAATACTCTTAGTATCCTCTCTCGTTACCATGTTGCTGCCAGCCACTCCCATGTCCCATTTGTCACCCAGGTACACCTTCCCTGTTATTATTATCAGTGGTCTTTCCCAACATCCTTGTTTACCAGGGACTTCAGTGGCGTACCAATCACATGGTAGGTACTGTAATATTACCTTCTTTGTTTCTCCTTTTTCAGGGCCGCTTGTTATGTATTTGAATGCCTCAGCGTGTAAACTGGCCTTGTTGTAACTCAAGTAAGCCTTGAGGAAATTGTTTTCGTACGGGTATGTGTCTCGTGTTTTCCATACCAGGTGCGCCGTGTTCCCTTGGAACCTCCCTTTCGTTTGGAACAGTGTCAAGTATATTATACATCGTGCTGTTTTTTCATCAATTTCCGTGGCAACTAAAGTTCTGGAAGCGCTCATGGCGTATGGGATCAATGAGCAGACATAGCAGCTGTCTTCCGTTGTCTGCTTACCTATTTGGGTCATGTGTTGGTACCACATGTTATTCGAGACGTGTGCTGAATCTTGTATGTAGTTGTCAATACCTTTACGGTCTGAGTATGTGCTGCGTTTAACTTTATTTCCCTTGTGTGGGATTTTGCTAGTACCACCTGACGTCACACCTGTTGCAGCCGGGGGTGGGGGTATGTTAGATTTGGGAACAGCCAAAATATTGATAGCGCAACTGTTCTGCCATACAGAGGCAGCCAAGAACCCGGTGATCATCAAGATCCCTATCATTTTTATTAAAGATGCTAATCTCACCGGCATTTTGCTCTTACCTTGCTGCAGTCCGGCAGCTAATTCTTGCGACGTTAAAGTTGCCCGCCTGAAAATTCTCAATATGCTCGTTATTAGTGTTAGTTGTTGTTTTCAAGCTCTCCCTATCAGGTAGTCGTTCAGTGCCCAGGCGAAGAGCTGTTCTCACGCCAATCTAAGTGTTCTATCTCTTAGGACAGGCAAGTGAGGGTGGAGATGGGGCATTGATTGTACTATGGCCAAGAGAAATGCCGTGTAGTAGATACGTACCCTTCTTTTTTTTTTTTAGGTACTTTGGCCTTTTTATGTGATGGACAAATTGGTGTGATAATTCTTCAGGGTAGTTATCGTCTGAGGGTAGCATCTACTCCTGGGCAGTGAATCTTGTTAGTTATTTATATTCTTGGCAGTACAATAATACACGGTGCCTGCATGTGCGAGAGAAAAAAGAAGAGAGAACATTCAAGTGTTTACATGTGTATATGTGCAAAACAATGTCCTTCAAGAGTCCTTCAGTTGGGTTATTCAGGTAGGGGGCTTAGGGCTCAATTGGCGGAAGTCACTTTACTCTTTGATCGTGTGACCATGGGGTGGGCGGTGTGGGAATTACTCTTCTCTATGCCAGTAGTTGTCTCTGGGGAATCAGGGGGGTGGTAGGGTAGGGGGACACTTGGGTCATTAGCTGTGGTAAAAGTCTCTTCCTCCGTGGGAGACGCTGTTGCTGTTCTTCCAATGGCCCTGTCGGTGACGCTAGGGCGGGTCTGGAGTTTGCAGATCTTTACGTCGTGTAGATGATTCCAGGCACGTTTGTCCTGTAGCTTTACTGCTCTCGTTGATACTTCCTCTACCAGGTGGGGGCCAGTGAAGCGTGGGCTGTTCCACTTTCTATTGAAGTTGCGGAGTAGTACGTGGTCACCTTTAGCAATTTTGCACAGTTTTCCCTTTTCCAATTCTTTATCCGCGTCTTCTTGTTGATCACTCTTAGACCCGCCCCGCGTGCGCTCGAGCTGTTGAGACACAAACACCACACTAGTAATCAAGGAAGACACATATTGGTACATTTCATCACCAAGAACAATTGCTGTATTTTCATAGTCTGTGAATGCTCTTGATGTAGGCGTCAGAGGAAGGCGCATTTGTCGTCCGGTCACCACCTCGTGAGGGGTGAGGTGGTGATCGGAGCCTGGTCTGTTCCTTAGCTCAAATAGGGCTAGCGGAAGGCAATACAGCCAACTTTTCTTTGTTGTCTGCTGTATCTTTGCAATTGCCACCTTCAGTAGGCCATTCAGGCGTTCGCATATACCGTTGGCCTGCGGGTGATATGCGCAGGCAAATTTGTGCTTGATATTCAGGAAGGATGTGATGTGTTGGAACATTTCATTAGCGAAATGCGGACCATTATCTGACCGCAGTACCTCGCATACTCCCCACCTGGGGAAAACCTCCCTCACTAGAAATTTAGCTGCTCTGAATGCATCTGGGTGTGAGCAGGGACCTGCCTCAATCCACCTGGAGAATGGGCATACTACTACAATCATATACCTATTTCCTTGACATACGTTGATCATATCAACATAGTCAATATGGATGTGCAGGAAGGGTCCCTCAGGCCGGGGTATAGTACCTTTTATCACCTTTAGCGTGTGACCGGCCGTGAACTGTTGACATGTGAGACAATTGCTGATAAAATTTGTCACATGGGAATCTAACTCGGGACAGAACCAATCTTCCCTAATTCGTGCTGCGATAACTTCCTTGCCTGTGTGGGCTGGGTGGTGGAGTTGGCTCAGGGCGGTGTTTAATAGTGCCAATGGCATTACTATCTTTCCAGTGTTACCCTGGCGCCATAGTGCGTCCGTTGGTGACATTGTACATCTTCTTCTTACCCATATTTCTTTTTCTGCCATTGGTGCAGCCGCTTGTAGCTCCATTATCTGTGTGGCTGGGAGATGGGTGTATCCTTCTCTTATCAACATCTCCTTAGCTATTCCCCTCCCTCTCCCTCTCTCTGACTCTGGGGGGTTCCATATCTCACCAAAATATGCAGCATACTTCGCATGTGCGTCAGCTGCTGCATTCCCTTTTGAGATATGATCTTCTCCATTGGTGTGTGCAGTACATTTTACTAAAGCTAATTCTTGGGGGTCATTTATTACTTCAATTAGTTCAGCCAACAAGAGAGCATGTTGCACTGGGGTGCCGTCAGCTCTCCTAAACCCTCTTCTCCTCCATTTGGACAATCCGGAGTGGACAGTAGACGTGACATATGCGCTGTCACAATATATAGTCACTCGTTTGTCGAAACTTTCCTTCAACGCCAAGATCAGTGCAACCAATTCGGCTGCTTGGGCAGAGTAATGCTGTGGTAATCGTACACATTTCATCGCCACACACACCGGTTCCTCTGTCATTTTTACCACTGCTGCCCCAGTTCTCCTTATCCCATCACTTTGGTCTATCGTTGAGGACCCATCAATGTATAGGAGCTCACCTCCATCTAGTGCGTTCTCTTCAACCTTTCTAGTACACGAGTACATTTCGGTAGTCTGCGTACAATCGTGTGCATAATCTCCTTCCTCAATTACTTCTGCTATAAACCTTGCAGGGTTAACCGTGCTGCATCTAACAATTGATAGTTCTGGTCTAGATAGGATGATCTCATAACCTGACGCCCTCTTCGTGGTGAGTGTGAACTTAGGTTTGTTCAATATCGCAAATAGTGCATGTTCCACAAATAGTGTGGTTGGGCACCCCATTGTGATTGTTGATGCTTTTTCTACCGCAAAGGCAGCTGCGGCGAGACCTTGTTCGCAAGGGAAATGTCCCAATATCACAGGATCCAAGTGATCACTGTAAAATGCTACTGGTTTGTAGCCCATGCTTGTTTTTTGAGCCAACACTGCTTTCATTACTGCTGAGTCGCAATGTGAAAATATAAAAAATTGTCGTTCATAATCAGGGGTGGCCAGCACCGGAGCAGTTGATATTGCATCTTTCAGTTCGTCAAACGCCTCTTTCAGTTCCATTGTCCACCCCAACTTTCTTTCCCCTTTGTTAGCTTCTTTTAATGCCTCAAGTAGGGGTCTTATGTATGAGCTGTAATCAAATACCCAGGCTCTACAGTAGTTGCACAATCCCAGGAACTGCTGCAGTTCCCTCACTGTGTGGGGCGGCGGCATTTTTGAAATAGCCTGTGCTCTTTGTGGTGCAATCTTTCTCCCGTATTGAGATATGAGCTGACCAATGTAAAGTACCTGTTCCTGACAGTACTGTAACTTCTCCTTATCTACTTTGTAACCCTTTTCAGCCAATACCGTCAGCATCTTCAATGAGTCCTCTCTACATCTTCTTTCGCTTGTGCTGCAAATAATTATATCATCAAAGTACTGTAATACTGTGCTTTCCACTTCAATGTTACCCAAATCCATCTGTATTACCCTGTTGAAGATTGAGGGTGACTCGCAGTAGCCTTGTGGCAATCTGGTGTGTTTCCACTTTGTGTTCCTGTACGTGAAGCTTGTCAGATCTTGTGAGTCTGGGTGCAGGGGTATTGAGAAAAAGGCATTTTTTAGGTCTATCACTGTAAATCGTGATGCCTCTGCTGGAATGCCGCACAATATTGTGGCCCGGTTCGCTGCTATGGGGTATTCTGCTTCAACTATGTTGTTCAAGGGCCTGAGGTCCTGTATGAAGCGCCAAGACCCCCCTTTAGCTTTGCGCACTGGGTATACAGCTGTGTTACATGGTGATTCTGATGGTACCAATATGCCACTATTTATAAGGGCCGTTATTGTTTCATATATGCCCTCATCTGCCTCTTTTGATAGTGGGTACTGTTTCACTCTGGGGAGTATGGCACCTTTTTTCAATTTTATTCTTACTCCTCCTATACTTTTTATACACCCCACTTCATAGGGACTAGTAGTCCATAATGATGTCGGTACCTTTGCCATATCCTCCTCAAAGAAGGGAGCTGGGGTGGATGTGGGTGCTTCAAGTGCCATTGCAATTTTCTGTGCCACTTGTTTGTACGTCACTCTAAGCCATATTTCTACACTCATCATAAACACCATTTCACCTTCTTCCTTTTCTTCTGAGAAGAGCTCCTCATCTGACACCTGGGTGAGTCTACATCCCTCTGTCAGTGCTATCACTGCCCTCCATGCTCTCCCTTCTCCGTCATGGGCGTGTACTGCAATGTAATCAGCAGTTGCTATAATGCTCTCTAAGTTCACTGCAATCACCTTTCCTTCTGGTTCGTTGGCTGGTGTTTCTGGTCTAAACAAATAGGCTGCTGGCCTCCTCCAGATCTTTCCTTCAATTCCTGGCATCCATGCAAATGCCATGTCTGTCCCGTACTGGAACAGTTCACCATCTACTGGCTCAGCCCTAATCACTGTCTGTCCACAGTATGCTTGCATAATTTGCCGTGCAGTGAGCATGTTAATTCCTGGAGTGGAGCAAACTATGCCGTCCTCCGTAAAGGAGATCGTCATATTTAACCTGCTCATTATGTCTCTTCCCAGTATGTTTACTGGTGAGGCCCTAGAATATAAAAGCGGTACTGACATGTCATACTCCCCAATCGATAAGGGAATGCTATCAGTAAAGGCAACCAATCCCCTAGCCCCAGAAAATCCTTGGGTGTTCATGGCTTCGCCTGACATCTTAAATTTACCTTCCCTTATGCAAGACCGGGTCGCTCCCGTGTCAACAAGGAATGATAATCTTTTGTCACCTATCGTTACCTCTATGCGTGGTTCCTCTGCACTATTAGGTGTTACCGACAGGATGGGACACACCAAGGCCGTCTGTGGGCTGTCCTATTGAGGGTATAATGATTGACCACTTCCTGTGTAAGGGTTGTGTCCCAGGACCGTCACCCTTCCCAGTTGTGTTTGCTGTAGTTGTGTATTGGTAGAGGTTATGTTATGGTCTTGGATTTGGGCAGGTTGCTGTGCTTGTTGTACTTGGGGTTGTTGTGTCACTGCTACCTGTTGTTATGGCAGCGAATATGTCTGTGGCTGTTGTTGTGTTACTGGTTGTTGCTGCCCATTTCCCCGTTGTAATATCTGCTGTTGCTGGATGCCCTGCTGTTCCTATGTGCGCCCTTGTTGTCCCTGTTCGATCCATGATGGTGTGCCCAGTCTCACTCTACACGTGCGTGACATGTGCCCTACCAATCCACAAATCCAACATACCGGTGGTTCCCTGTTCTGCCATGGAAAGCTTCCTGGGTTGTCCTGGTATACTGGTTGCATGGTGGGGTAGAAATTTTGAAATCCTCCCCCCTGCTGTTGTGTGCTATATCCGTATCCTCTCCCCCTCATTATTCCTCCCCTTCCCCTGTTGTAATTATAATACCCAGCTCCTGGCGTTGAGTATCCTCCTCCCATGTTAGTCGTGTATGGGTTGAGTGGCGGCAGCTGTTGTGTTACAGTCTGTGATGATTGTATTTGCGAGGGATCTTGTGCAGCTACTACTTGTGCGGTGTTTTGAGTCATTGTTGCAGGTGTAGTTATTAATGCGCCTTCCATTGTATATTTAGTAAGTTTTTTCTGTACTAATTTAGCCTCTTCCGTTTTCCTATCGTCTTCCTTTTGCTTCATTTTTTCTTGCCATGTCCTACAATGATGCACTATTGTCAGTTGTATTTCTGGCCATGCTTTTGCTTCCATCCCCACTACTTTCTTCAGTTGTTTCTGGACTGCTTCTGGGAGCCCTTGTACTAGTATATGATAAAATATTGCTGGTGTCTTGTCCCATTGTTCTCTAGTTTCCATACGCCACTTCTCTTGAATTTCCTGGATATAATCAACAGGATCTTCGTTCTCACGCATCTTGCGTGACGTAATTGCTCCTATGTCTGATGTGTCCGGGTACTGTACCCTCAGTGCCTGCCATAAAGCATGTCTGCAATTTGCGAATGGCGCCCCATCGTGTGATGTGTTTGTTATCGTTACCCCGGGGAAGCCTGCTCTCTTCCAGATGTCATCTGCTGCATCCCCTAATATTGATATCAAAAGGCCCTTTACATCCCCCACTGCCAATTTCTGTCCTACAGTGTGTTTTTCCATTTCATATATCCATTTTCCCGCACCTCCACTTAATGATGGGAGCCTGCACTTTATGTTTTCCTTGTCTGCATGCTTCCAAGGGACGTATTGTGGTCTAACCCCTCCCTTTTCCAAAAGTGGCATTAGGTTGTGTCCTTGTTGGCCCTTTGGGTCCCACACAATCGAATCCGTACACCCCTCCTCTTCTTCCCTATCCTCTACATCGTCAATGGAGTCCGTAACTGTTTCTCCTCCATCTCTTCCCTTTCTTTTGCCATTTCCTTTATTTAATGTGGGCGTGTGTATTCGTACTTCCTGCCTGCGTCCAGGGAGGTCTCTAAGCCTGCCTGCATAGGGTGTTAGTTCGTGTGAGAAGGGCGCTAGTTTATATTGGTATGTTGCACGTAATGAACGTGAGGTAGTGGAGCATGTGGGACGGGATGGTGACTGTGTGGCTGTGCGTGTCTGCCTTCCCGCTATTCCTTGCTCTTCCTCCTCACTTCCCTCCAGTTCTTCCTTTCTCCTGCAGATCCATGGGGATTCTCCGTTTGTCCGGGTGATGTATAATTTGTCTAAGCTTTCCCTTTCACTGTCTCTCCCTTCCTTTTCTATCCCTTCTCCTTCCTCACTGCAAAAGTCCTCCATTAATTTCAACCCCAAATCTATCTTTTCCCCCTTACCCGTCGCTGTTCTTAAATCTATTAGGTCCGTTTCTCCCTTGTCTTCATTGCCAATTGCTCCCCTTTGTGCTGAGGTTGTTGCTACTTCTGTGTCTCCGTATACATACCTCCTTACTTCACTCCCCCCTCCCCGTTCTTCTCTTTCCCCTTCATTTTTCTCCGCTATTTCTCTATCAATTTCCTCTCTTTTCCTTTTCAATTCGTCCATTACTTCAATACTCATCTTTTCCATTATCCTTTCTTCTTCTTTCTTCTTTTCCCATTTCGCTCTTTCCTGCTCTAATATACCTTCTATCATCCTTCTTTCTTCATATTTCCTTGTCGTTTCTGATAGTAATCCTCTTCTCCATATTTCCACTTCCTTTTCTTTCTCTTCTTCTTTCCTTTTCTTTTCACGCAGTGCTGCTCTCGATACCCTTTCTGCTACTGCCTTCGCCCTTTCTGCTTCTCTCCTTTTCTCCTCAGTTCGTTCCCTCATTCTGTCCAACTCATCCTTGCTCTTTTTCCTTTCCCGTGCTCTCTCTCTTTCCTCTCTCTCAAGCTGCTTGATCAGTATATTCTGCTCATCCCTTAATTCTGCTAATCGTTCTTCCAAAATCTCTTCCTTTTGTCATAACAGCTCCTCCCCCTTTCTTTTCCCCTCTTCTCTTTTCTTTTCGCTCCTTCTAATGTTTTCCTCGTCCATTTTCCTTACCACCTCTTCCTCTTCTTCTGTTAATGACCCTCGTAATTTTAATAATACCTGCGCAGCTACCCAGTCGTCTTGTCCTATTCCTGCTATTTGCTCTTTGTCAATCCCTCCTTCCCCTGCGGCTATTTGTGCGCGAGCTGATCCCGTCGTGTTATTCTGCTCCCTTCCTGTGTGGTTACCTGTGGCTGTATATGGTGGCGGGCTGTATGCCGGGTTCGAGTACCCCTCAGCTGCCCTTAATTGAACTATGTCTCGTAGTTCTGTTAAAGGATATAACCCCCCTTCCTCCTTTTTCACTATCTTCGCTAGGGGTATATCGTCGCTCTGTTCCTTTTTTATTTCTTTTTCTTTTATGTTGTTACTCTTCTCTCCCTCTTCTCCATTCCCCGTGTTCTGTGGGCTTTCACTCTCCTTGTCCCCATTCTCTCCTCCCTCTTTAATCTTCTCTTCCTCCGTTGTTCCACCCATACTAAACATTCCGTTTGGTCCTGGTCGGGACCCTTGGAACATTCTCCATAAGTTAAACACCGCCACGTGGTGTGTCAACTTCTTCCCTTTGTATGTGTTATGCAGATAGGTCAGTAGCGAATGTTGGGTATATGGATCGAAACTACCATTAGGCGGCCATGGTGTTGTCATTTTGTTGTCCGTCCCCTGTGTCCATTCAATGCTATACTTGATCAGTTTCTCCCTATGGGGCGATAATGTTTTACATATGTGTTGTAATGGGGTAGTGAGGGTGTTCCCCCACCCTCCCGATCCTGCCCTGTATGACATGGTAGCTCTTTACTGTTGTCCTTCCCCTATTTGGTAGCCGTTATCTTACTGACAGTTTATAATGTACAGCCTCTTACCTGGCCCCGTAATTTTTGGGGACTTGTGATAATCCAATAACGTAAAATATGGCATTCACGTTTGTATGTTCTTTTCTTTCTTTCCACCTTTGCTGCCCCCTGCGGCCGAGGCGCACGTAGCCCCCTGCGGCTGCGTGCCCCTTATTACGTTCTTATACAGCCACCCCACTTCCACTTGCTCCACCTCCCTCCTTTACACTTGCCGTGGCCGGCGTTCTTCGTGCGCAGCCACGTCCCCGTTTCCGCCTTCCCCCCGATCAATTCACTACCGTTTACCTTCGTTTCCACTCCCCTACCACAACTTTCTTCCCCTCCACTTTCAAAAATAAAGATGCCTTGTTCTCGAGATATCCTATGAAAACCCTACTGGTGACGTCACCGATTTCTTTAACCTATTAGTAAGTTCTTCAAAAGTTCAAACTATATTTGCAATCCACCCCCGTTAACCCCACAGCTGTCTTCCTGTCACGCCTGGAACAAGGTAATCAACAATATAATCGGACTGCGCACGCTGCGTCGCCTCGCGTGTGATACGCCCCTCGACAGGAGGGCTTAACCAGCCAATTATCTTCCGTATTGGGCAACCAGCTAGCTACCACCTACAGGGAAACGTCATCTATCTATCGAGTTTCCTGCTCGATCAATAGGGATCCTCATCTACTCATTGATCAATAATCGCCAAATCGTAAGAAACCGCGCACGCACACACACCCTTACACGTGGTCGCGACCTAGGCCAATCAGTGTCTCCGAGCGGCCGCACGCGATGTTTCCGTGCTCCGCCCCCTTCTCTCCCGTAATCGTAGCGGACTGCTCTCGCACTTGTCCGGCTACCATTCATTCATTACCAACACTAATTTGCCAAACCTTCGCCGCGCACCTGTGCAACACCTCCCGCCTCCCTCATTCAATTCCTCCCCCCTCCCTCACAATTTCACATTGCTTGTTGTGCGTGGCATTCTCACCAAGTGCTCTTGACGCGGGGCTGCTCGACTGCGTGCACCCCTCCAAGCGGCTCGCCACCTCCCCTCGTCTGGACCACGTCTGGACACTCACCAACCGCGGGCGGGATACTTCTCAACCGGCTCCCGAAGGCCAATATCCGGATTGCGCTGTCCGGTCTTCTCGCAGTTCCGCGATGGTCCTGTAGTCCTCAAAAGGGGGCAGCGGCAGAGGGGGCCGCGCCGCCGGGCCTCCCCGCAAAGGGAGTACTCGGAAAAATAAAATAAAAGCAGATCTTAAACAGATCTCAGCAGTGCCTTCAACTTGTCTGGGGAAATTCTCCCGGGGTCGGCTGAGCCGTCCGCGGACCTCCGGGCAGGGAGGCCCCAACTCCTCCTGTGTATCCCAAAAATGAGTATGAGGCACACGCAAGAAGCAAGGTGGTTCTGCTGTTTATTGGACAAACGGCAGGGATGGGTCAAGGAACGTACGCGTCCGTCCTGACTCTCTCTCTTCATCCTGGGCTCGCAGGCCCTTTTTACCTTAGTATGACGCGCTACCTGCGTCACCTTGGAAAGTTTAGCAAAAAACCTATTGCCACTCTGGATTGGTTCCTCGAGTGGTAGGGTTAGTATAGCATACGTATAGAGAGCATTGTTAGTGGTTGAGGGTTAGTCAGGTGGTATAATTGGGTTGTCCCTTCAAATTGATACATGAAAATTGTTACATGAAGATCCCTGGGGATTGGTCAATGTTACTGGCGTCAGTGATAAGAGCCCCATGTTCTGATTGGTCCACGCACGAGCCCCCCAGTCTGGGACCATCGTTGTTCCCAGCTCGTGGTGTACCTGTCATTTGCAACAATGTTTCACTATGGTTATGTGGAGACAACGTGAAGATTTATTGGTATGCCTGAAGGCCAACTACTCCCACCGCCGCAGATGTCCATTGAATCACTTAATTGTATCTGCCTATGTCTTGAAACGGGGGTTTTCGGTGCCTCCCTCCTCCTGGGCCTGGCACCCTGTCAGGTTTGGCTTGGTCACGTGAGGTGGGGCCATGGTCGTGGCAGAATTCTGCACAATTAATATTGTATTTTCCACTGTGTGCCTGGTTTTAATTGCAGGTGTGACCTCGGCGTCGGCTTGCGGCATACGAGATTGCAACATTGTGCCCTTGACTGTCAGTCATCGCCGGGCTCATTCTGCAGGGTCAGCAACTATACTCTTGCTCATTCAATGTTCATGGAAGCTCTTGCTTGCGGCCTACTTGGGCCTGGTGCATAGGCGGAGACGTTTGGTACACAGCGCTTTAGGTTATGGTATCATATTGCTTTATCCCCAGTATCGTGTCTTCGTTATGCTTCTCATTATCGCGCATGGGTTTAGGAGAAGCGTGAGCAAGCTTTTAGATGAGTTCATTGTGCGTCTTGCGTTTCTGCATTTTGAGAAGCCTATGTGAAAAATAATAAAGATGCGCGTCTGTGGGTGTATCCGTCACTTGCGTCATAGCACTGAGTATGTTCTTCGTGTGGATTGGTGTGGGAATGTCCAGTGTGTATGTTGTACGGGTATTCTGGCCGTTGGCCGGGTCGTCATGGCATCTCTAATGATGTGTCGAGTTAGTGCTGGATGATTCAGTCGAGTCCCTCCATGCCGCAGGAGTCGGCAAGGGTATGGCAGGCTGGTGGGCACGCGGGAGGGCACATCCGTATGTTCTTGTACCAGGGTATTTGGTCGTCTGGTAGATGGGTAAACTCCTCTCGTGGCGGGTGCCTGGGCCGTGATCCTCTAGGCCAAGGGAGAGAGGGGATTGGTGGGAGCCTTTTCTTCCATTCTCTCACTTCAGTGGCATAACCTTAAATTGGTATAAGCCAACTGGGGTAGAAAATGCAGTCTTTTCCTTGGCATGGTCTGTCAGGGCTATTTGCCAATAGCCTGACGTAAGGTCAAATGTGCTGAGGAACTTGGTGTAACGCTCACCTGATTCCCACGGAGGCGCAGGTCTGGCTTCGAGTGCTGATGCTTCTTCAATGGTGAAGTGCAGGACTCTGAAGATGGACAGCAAGGGCCCTCTACTCTGTTTTCTCCGGCTCGCAGGAATATTCCGCTGTGCGTGAAAAGGGAGTATTACCTACTGACTGAGTTATGCTCAAGCCTCCCACTTTCTTCCAACCCTCCACGATACCCTTCCACGATTCCCTGTGAAGTCTCACCTTAGGGTCTGAAAGGACGAGCTCTCCATCCTGCTTCTGACGCAGGGGCGCGTTGAACCCAGTTACTTCACTGGATTGAGGTTGGATGGGAGTTCAGGTAAGCTTGATTATACTGGTAAGGCGCTGTAAAAGTTCTGTTGCAAGTTCAAAAGTTCAAGCTTTAAATAATAATGTTCATTGTCTTTTTTCAGGTGATGAATGAAGATTCCTTTGGAGACTTCTTGCAACAAAGCGCTGATGTTGATGTCTTTTCCCCATAGGGGCCGGGGTTCGGAATGCCAGAAATATGGCGCCGACCCGAAGTGAAACGTGCAGTTCCAGTAAAGATCTGGTAAGTCCTAGATGAGCGCTCAGGTGATGTTTTTGCATTCGCTCATCTAATGTCTTTGTCTTTTTTCCCCATAGGGGCCGGGGTCCTGCTTGGAAGCAGCAAGACCCGAAATGAAATGGGAATGACCCAACAGGTAAGTCTTAGAAGGAAACTGGGCTTTTCCTATTCCCTTCCTTCTCTCACCTCTTATTCTTGTCTTTCTCTCTAGGCTCTGGGAAGTGGCTGTGTATCCGGATGATCGCTGCTGAAGATGGAGGAACCCAGGAAAGGTGAGTGAAATGCAGCGCTGCAGCGATCATAACGAAATGCTTTTAAAAATGATGTCTTCCCTTTCAGGATCGTCGGTGATGTCTCCGTGGTGCAGATTAGCTGGTAGGTCTCTTGTCTCCCTTTGCAGGTGACCCAGGATGCTGACAGGCGTGGCTGAAGTCCAGATGCAGGAGCTGACACGGTGAGCGTCCAGCTGCGAGGAGCAGAACAACGCGACGCGTGAGTTGCTGATCGGGTGTGGTTTAAATAGCTTTGGAAGAAGTTCCAAGTGTGTATCCTTCCTCCGATCAGGTATGTATCCTTCCCCGACCACACCCGGGTGGAAAGTAGTCCCACAGGTAAAGTAGTTCCTATTCAGGCCTCAAGAGGGCCTGGATGTGGCAGCATGGTCTGCATCAGGTAAGTGCACATTAAAACACTTGAACACATGTCTAGCTTTATGAGCCTGGCGCCTAAGGCGCCAGGACAGAGGTCCAACATGAGCCTGGCGCCTAAGGCGCCAGGACTGCGTCCAAAGGGCCCCAGCTTGGGCCCGCTGGCACTCCCCTGGGGGAAATGATGCCTGCCTCTGGGGTTGCTGGGTCGGACCTGGCTCCTTGGAGGTAGGCATCATGACAGTACCCCCCCCCCCTCTCAAGGCCCCTCCCAAGGTTCTTCCCTCCGGGGGTTTGGGCTTGTTCAGAAATCTCCGGTGAAACCTTTGTACTAATCGAGGTGCGTGGACATGGTTACTAGGCTCCCACGATCTCTCCTGAGGTCCATATCCCTTCCAGTCAACAAGATAGAAGAGTTTCGACTTTACCACCTTGGAGTCTAAAATGTCTTTAACTTCGAATTCTAATTCCCCTTCAATTTGAACTGGATCTGGAGGTTTGGACAATCGGGTTCCTGGTTGTACTGGCTTCAAAAGTGATGCATGAAAAACTGGATGAATATGCATGTTGGACGGTAGATCCAGTTTAAAGGCCACTGGGTTGATTATAGCTTTGATGGGATAAGGTCCTATGAATCTGGGATTGAAGGTTCGCGGGCCCTTGAGGGGTAAATGTTTAGTTGCTAGCCATACCTGGTCTCCTACTTGGTAAGGAGGAGTTTTACTTCGGTGCAAATCAGCGTTTTCTTTATACTTTTTCTTGGCTTGCTGTAAATGAGTTGCAGCTTCTTTGAAGGCTCGGGTTATTGTGGAATGCAGATGATTTACTGCGGGCATTTCCAGGGTCAGAGGTGGATCTAGATCAGAGGTCCGAGGATGGTGACCATACAAAGTATAAAAGGGGGTTTGTCCGGTTCCAGAATGCACTGAATTGTTGTATGCATATTCTGCGATCCAAAGGATGTCTTTCCAATTTAACTCGGATTGGTGTAACATGCACCGAAGATATTGCTCGAGAGTCTGATTGGTTCTCTCGGTTTGTCCGTCGGTCTGGGGGTGGTGGCTGGTGGATAACCGCACATCTATTTGTGCTAGTTGGCAACACTTCTTCCAAAAATGTGAGATAAATTGACTTCCACGATCCGAGACTAAAATGGAAGGGAAACCATGTATGCGAACTATATTCTCCAGGAATTCCTTGGCCAAGGTGGAAGCTGAAGGCAAACCCTTTAAAGGGATAAAGTGGGCCATTTTGGAGAATAGGTCCACAATTACAAGGATTGTGTTGTAACCAGCACAAGGAGGTAGATCTGTTATAAAGTCCATTGACAGGGTGTGCCATGGTGCCGGTGGAATATCCAAGGGTTGAAGTAGGCCGGCTGGCCTTTTCTTATGAGCCTTGTTTTGGGCGCAAATTCCACAAGACAGTACAAAAGACTTTATGTCTTTTCTCCAAGAAGGCCTCCAGAAGTGGCGTTTGATTTTTTCCTCCGTTTTAGCGATACCAGGGTGTCCTTCCATTAAAGATTCATGATGATGGGCAATAACAAGTTCTTGCAATTCTTTACTTGGCAGAAACAACCGCTCCTGGAAGTAGGGTAGGTCATCCTTAACGGTGTAATGAGGACCCTTTTGACTCCATTCCAGTAAGGTTGAAGAGTCTAGAAGTTGTTTTACTTGCGTTTGGATATCCTCAATAGATTGTAATGAAGTTAAGCCTAAGATTCTTTGCTCAGGTATGATGGGCACAGGTTCTAAGCTCGAATTAGGTTCTTCCATGCCAATCCGGGATAAGGCGTCTGCTTTTCCATTCTTGCAGCCAGGGCGATAGGTAATTACAAAATCAAATTCCGCAAAGAATAGAGCCCATCGGAGTTGTCGTGAAGATTGAGCTTAAGGCCGTCTTTAAATACTGTAAGTTTCTGTGGTCCGTAATTACAGTGATGGTGTGTCTTGCCCCGAGAAGGTAGTGACGCCAAGCCTTGAAAGCAGATTTGATGGCCAGTAACTCTTTATCGGTAATTGCGTAGTTGATTTCAGGAGGAGAAAATTTTCTGGACCAAAAGGCCACTGGGTGTAGTTGGTTAGTTTTTGGGTCTCTTTGCGACAGGACAGCTCCCATGGCCAAACTGGAAGCATCGGTTTCCACTATGTACGGGAGATCTGGGTGCGGGTGCTTCAATACAGGTGCAGAGGTGAATTTGGTTTTCAGGTCCTGGAAGGCTTGTTCGGCCTCAAGAGTCCACTTGAAGCGTTTGTTTTTCTTTAGAAGAGCGGTGATGGGTTGGACTGTTCGGGAAAATTCCGGGATGAATCTTCGATAGAAATTGGCAAAGCCGAGCATGCTCTGAACTCCCTTCACCGAGCTTGGAGATGGCCATTTGAGGATGGCGTCCACCTTTCGCGAGTCCATTCGGACTCCTTGAGGTGTCAGGATGAATCCGAGAAACTCAACTTCTGTGGTATGAAAAACGCATTTTCGAGTTTTGAAAATAGTCTGTGCTGGCGCAGTTTCTCAAGAACTGCCCTAACATGTTTTCTGTGATCAGATTCTGAAGAAGAGTACACCAGGATGTCGTCAATGTAAACAATGACGCAGACATCGATAAGTTCCCGAAGAACATCATTCATAAAGTACTGAAAGGCGGCAGGTGCATTGCACAAACCGAAGGGCATCACCTGATATTCGAAGGGCCCAAATTTGGTGCGTAATGCAGTCTTCCATTCGTCGCCTTCTTTTATGCGCACCAGGTGATAAGCTCCTCGGAGATCTAACTTGGTGTACACACAAGCGTCTTTCACCTGGTCGATAAGCTCAGGGATCAAGGGCAGAGGATAACGATTCTTAATCGTTATTTAATTTAGGGCGCGATAGTCTATACACGTTCTAAGGTCGCCTTCTTTTTTTGGCACGAAGAACAGAGCTGAAGAGACAGGAGACTTGGACGGGCGAATAAAACCATTGGCTAGGTACTGATCTAAATACTGACGCAAATGCAGGTTCTCAGGTTCCGTAAGAGCATAAATCCTACTACAAGGTAGTTGAGCATTGGGTACCAGATCGATCTGGCAATCATAAGACCGATGGGGAGGTAACGTGTTAGCCTGTTCTTTCTGAAAAACGTCTTGGAATTCTTGGTATTCTGACGGTAGCTGTACAGGGGTGGAAGTTGCTGTGGCTAGACCCATAGCTGGATTTCTTGGATAACAAGTTGGTTCACAATCAGGAAAACTTATCTTTTTTGCTCGCCAGTCAATTCTGGGATTATGTGTTTCTAACCAAGGAATTCCAAGAATTACTTGAAATTGTGGGGCCTTGATCACATCAAACACGATTGCTTCCCGATGTCCATCCTGACCCACCAGTGTCACTTCAACAGTGGAATGCGTTACAGGCCCTGAGGCTATTTCGGTTCCATCTACTGTAGTAATGACATCTTGGGTTACTTTCGGGCGGAGAGGAAGCTTAATCCTGGAAGCCAATTCACGGTCTATGTAATTTCCAATAGCTCCACTGTCGATGTATCCTTTTATGGCATGCAACTGCTGAGGCTGTTTTGGGTCCACGAGCACCATTGGCATGACGAAATGCAAGGTCAAAGAGTTAGTTTTCAAGCTCGTCAAGCGGACCCCTACGCTTGCCGGGCTAGGTCGTTTCTCGAATGAGGTGTCACTAATTCGTTATCAGTAGCTCCAACCACCTTCTTAAGTGGTTTAACTGGACAATTTCGAAGAAAGTGACCGGAAGTCCCGCAATACAGACAAAGTTGATTTTGCCGCCTTCTCTCTCGTTCTTTCTGCGTTAATGGTCCTTTAACACCACCGATTTGCATAGGTTCAGATACGTCGGTACTCTTGGAGGTAGCGTGGGTTTTGATCGGTGCTCGGTTTTCATACTTGAACCGATCTGCTTTTCTATTTTGAAGTCTGTGATCAAGTTGAACCACCAAGTCAATGTAGTCTGCGCAGACCTGGGGTGGGTTTACTATCTGAGCTAGAACATCCTTAAGCTCTCCGCGCAGGCCTCGATGAAACAATGTGATCCTTTTGCTTTCTGGCCATCCAGTTTCCACAACCAGTCTGTTAAAGGTGGCTATGTAGGATAGAAGATCCTGATTACCTTGTCGTAAGGATAGCAGTTCGTTATCAAGGGCCTGTCCTAGAGAGTGCCGAGCGAACAATCTTTCCATGCTGGCCTGGAAGCCCTGAAAATTCTGGAGAATGGGATCATCCTGATTTACCAATGGAATAGACCAATCGGCAGCACTGCCACTGAGGTAAGATAGTATAAAGGCTACCTTGGTCTGGTCGTTAGGGAAGGCTCCGGGTCTGCATAGAAAGTGTAAACGACATTGGTTCATAAAGACGGCATATTTCTTGGGATCCCCCGCAAAACGTTCAGGCGGGGCCAAAGGAATGTGTCCAGGTAGATTAATTTGTACCGGGTTACTCAAACCCATTGATGTGGAAATGTCTCCGGAATTAGGTAAAGGAGTGTGCCCTGCCTGGGCCTGTAATAACCTTTTGGCTAGGTCATCAGTTCTTTCCTTAGATAAGATCAGTTCTCTTTTGAGAGCGTTAGTCTCCTGGCGGGCTGAGTGCACCTCTGCCCGTAATTCCCCCAAAAGCTGGGCCAGCTGGTCAGTCTCGGAAGTCTCCATAGCGCCCGGGTGGGAAATTGTGGGTAGGCTTCGCGTTCTGTAACGCTCACCTGATTCCCACGGAGGCGCAGGTCTGGCTTCGAGTGCTGATGCTTCTTCAATGGTGAAGCGCAGGACTCTGAAGATGGACAGGAAGGGCCCTCTACTCTGGCTTCTCCGGCTCGCAGGAATATTCCCCTGTGCGTGAAAAGGGAGTATTACCTACTGACTGAGTTATGCTCAAGCCTCCCACTTTCTTACAACCCTCCACGATACCCTTCCACGATTCCCCGTGAAGTCTCACCTTAGGGTGTGAAAGGACGAGCTCTCCATCCTGCTTCTGACGCAGGGGCGCGTTGAACCCAGTTACTTCACTGGATTGAGGTTGGATGGGAGTTCAGGTAAGCTTGATTATACTGGTAAGGCGCTGTAAAAGTTCTGTTGCAAGTTCAAAAGTTCAAGCTTTAAATAATAATGTTCATTGTCTTTTTTCAGGTGATGAATGAAGATTCCTTTGGAGACTTCTTGCAACAAAGCGCTGATGTTGATGTCTTTTCCCCATAGGGGCCGGGGTTCGGAATGCCAGAAATATGGCGCCGACCCGAAGTGAAACGTGCAGTTCCAGTAAAGATCTGGTAAATCCTAGATGAGCGCTCAGGTGATGTTTTTGCATTCGCTCATCTAATGTCTTTGTCTTTTTCCCCATAGGGGCCGGGGTCCTGCTTGGAAGCAGCAAGACCCGAAATGAAATGGGAATGACCCAACAGGTAAGTCTTACAAGGAAACTGGGCTTTTCCTATTCCCTTCCTTCTCTCACCTCTTATTCTTGTCTTTCTCTCTAGGCTCTGGGAAGTGGCTGAGTATCCGGATGATCGCTGCTGAAGATGGAGGAACCCAGGAAAGGTGAGTGAAATGCAGCGCTGCAGCGATCGTAATGAAATGCTTTTAAAAATGATGTCTTCCCTTTCAGGATCGTTGGTGATGTCTCCGTGGTGCAGATTAGCTGGTAGGTCTCTTGTCTCCCTTTGCAGGTGACCCAGGATGCTGACAGGCGTGGCTGAAGTCCAGATGCAGGAGCTGACACGGTGAGCATCCAGCTGCGAGGAGCAGAACAACGCGAAGCGTGAGTTGCTGATCGGGTGTGGTTTAAATAGCTTTGGAAGAAGTTCCAAGTGTGTATCCTTCCTCCGATCAGGTATGTATCCTTCCCCGACCACACCCGGGTGGAAAGTAGTCCCACAGGTAAAGTAGTTCCTATTCAGGCCTCAAGAGGGCCTGGATGTGGCAGCATGGTCTGCATCAGGTAAGTGCACATTAAAACACTTGAACACATGTCTAGCTTTATGAGCCTGGCGCCCAAGGCGCCAGGACAGAGGTCCAACATGAGCCTGGCGCCTAAGGCGCCAGGACTGCGTCCAAAGGGCCCCAGCTTGGGCCCGCTGGCACTCCCCTGGGGGAAATGATGCCTGCCTCTGGGGTTGCTGGGTCGGACCTGGCTCCTTGGAGGTAGGCATCATGACACTTGGCTGAACCAAGTCTATCCACCAACTCATCTGTCCTTGGCAGAGGGTGGGCATCAGTCTTGGTGACTGCATTAAGAGCTCTATAGTCCACGCAGAATCTCAATTCTTTGGATCCTGCCTTTGGTCCTAACACAACTGGGCTAGACCATGGGCTAGTAGAGGGCTCTATTACCCCGAGATCAAGCATCTTCTTGACTTCCCCTTTAATGTGGGCTCTTACATTTTCTGACATTCTATAGTCTCTGCTTTTGACTGGCAGACAGTCACCAGCGAGGGGGTCAAGCCTGGTGAAAGTGAGAACAGAGAGGCAAACTGATTTAACCTGGCTTTGCACTCTTCTTGTTGCTCAGGTGTCAGATTTGAAGAGAGATTTAATCCTTCAATCTTTTCGTCTATGGGTAAGCCTCTGAGGAGATCAGGTAGAGCTTCGCTCTCTTCTTCCTCTTCTGTTGAAGCTAGAAGCAAGGCTCCTACTTCAAGTCTGGAGACATACGCCTTTAGTCGGTTGGTGTGGAAGACTCTAGGAGCCTCCTTGGGATTGCCCAAGTCCACCAGATAGTTCACCTCTCCAAGTTTACCCACAACCCTGAAGGGTCCCATCCATTTATCTTGCAAGGCCCTCTGCCTTGTTGGGATCATAACTAGAACTAGCTGGTCTTGAGTGAACTCAACCATGTCAGGCTTCTGGTCATGCCAATGTTTGACCAGGGCTTGTCCAGCTTTCAGGTTATCACTAGCTTCTGCCATCATTTGTGACATTCTCCTTCGGAGACCTATCACATAGTCAGTCACTCTGACTGGCTTGGGGGAAGGAGCACTCTCCAACCCCTCCTTAATCAGGGCCAATGGACCTCTGACTGGATGGCCATAGAGAAGTTCAAAGGGAGAATAACCTACTCCCTCCTGAGGGACTTCTCTATAAGCAAAGAGAAGGCATGGCAATAGAAGGTCCCACTTTCTCTTAAGGGGATCCTTTAAAGCACCTATCATGCTCTTCATGGTTCTGTTGAACCTTTCTACCAACCCATTTGTCTGAGGGTGGTAGGCGGTAGAGAACTTGTAAGTAACTCCACAGGTTTTCCACATGGCTTTCATGTAGTGGGACATAAAATTTGACCCCCTGTCAGAGATTACTTCCTTAGGAAACCCAACCCTGGTAAAAATACCAAGGAGGGCCTTAGCCACAGCCTGAGCTGTAACAGTCCTCATAGGGATTGCCTCAGGGTACCTAGTAGCATGGTCTACTACAACAAGGATAAACCTGTTGCCTGAGGAGGTTGGTGGATCAAGGGGACCAACAATGTCAATCCCTACCCTCTCAAATGGGACTCCCACTACTGGGAGAGGCACTAAAGGTGCCACATTCTTGGACCCAACCTTACCAGATGTCTGGCAGGTATGGCAGATCTTGCAAAACTTATCTACCTCAGCCCCCATTTTTGGCCAATAAAAGTAGAGTGAGAGCCTTTCCTTGGTCTTCTTGAAACTCAAGTGACCAGCCAAAGGAATCTCATGGGCCAGTTGCAAGAACTGTTGTCTGTTTTCTTGAGGTACTACAAGCCGCTTGTAGTCTCCAGGTGCAGACTCAGTTGGTTCACTGTAGAAGAGGCCAATCTCCCAGTGCAACTTATACTTCCCAGGCTCTTGCCCATCAGCCTGAGAAGCTGCCTGTTGGCGAAGACCTTCCAGAGTTGGACATTCTCTCTGTCCCTTACAGAAGTCTGCCCTGTTGGGTCCACCTTCTGCCAGTAAAGACTGCAGCTCAGGATGGTCAACAGGATCCAGATCTCCAATGAGTTCCTGGCCTTCCACTAGCTCTTCTTCAGAGTCTAGTTCCACCACACAGGGTTGTACCTCCCTCTCAGCCTCAGCTGGAGGTGGAGTTACAGGTGTAACTTTGGACAACCTCGGGGAAGTCCTTGTTGGAAGCACTGGAGGGCTTGCTGTTGGCTGTTTCTTGGAAGTCTTGGGTTTCCCCTTTGCTTCTTTTTTGTTCAGTGATAGCAAGTTGTAATTCCAGTGGTGTAGGAGTGACATCTTTCTTCATCATCTCCTGGGGAGTACCTCTCATGGTTCTCTCCCTTGCAGGTCTGGTGAGCTTCTGTAACCGTTTACTAGGCGGTCTGGTGGTATGTGACTACCTTCTCCAAGAGCATCTAAAGTTAAATTGGCTTTACTTTTTTAAATTTACTCGCCCAGCACACACTATCTTCCTATAGAGTGCTGGAGGAGTTGCCTAGCTTACCCTGAGTCAAAACACTCATGTAACAGTAAAATGCTACCCTTTCCTATTTTAAATGACTGGTGGCAGTGGTTTAGGTCAACTACCGTGATTTTTCCCGACCACTAACAACGGTAGCTAAAAATTGGGTCAAGTTTTTCAATATGGTGCCCAAGACCTATCTGTAAAAATAGACTCCGGTCATCTTTTTTCGCCATTTCTTTTAGGAAAGGTTGTTCTTGTGTTTGACTCTGCGCGCCAAACCAGCTTTGGTCCCTTTGTTCGTTGGCCTTTGGCGGGCTTCAGTTCTGAAGCCCTCCTCGGGCGCCAGGGTGTCTGGAGTGGACAGGATGTGAGGGAGGTGCCCGAAACTCCCTGTGCTTAGTCTCCTAGGAGACCTGAATGCACTCTGGTGTGATTGGCCGGCTGGCTGTCCGGCAAGGACAGCCACCCTGCTGTGTGAGTGACAGCCAGGCTGGAATTAATGGGGGAAAACTGTTTGAAAGCAGGTCTCTGGGACTTGGAAAATCAGAGTCGACCACTGGAACGAAAGAACCGAAGATGAGCTGAAGGAAGAGACTGCTGTAACTCCTGGATGACTGGTGAAGCCCTGCTGCAGGTCCGAATTGCCTGAAACTCCGACAACAGAGAAGCCCTTCAAGGTTAACTTCTTCCCTTGAGTTTGGTGGGAACAACCAACTTGCAAGCCACCTGGACACCGTCCTATTCTAGTCGAATTTTCATCAGAGTGCTGTTGAAAACCGGATAGCCAGAGGGAAGGAAACCAGCTCGTGGACTTTAAGGCACTCACACCTTAACCTGACGTCTTGCTACAGCTTTTGGCCTCATCCCTGGGCAGTGCAGGAACCTCCCGACGTCGTCCTTCTTCTCCCCACGACTGAAGCCCAGGAACAGCGAGATCTGCTCGAACTGCCATGAACAACTGCCTGAGCTACAGCTTTCTTCATTGACAAGGTACTGTGCAAACGCTGTCCGGAACTATTTTCGGCCATCGAGAAAGTGCGTGAAACTTTCCTCAACTATGAAGGCGTGTCCTTCCCTAAACATTCGTCCAACTTTTCGCCTAGCCAAATCCTTCAAAAATCTGTGGCAAAGACTTAACAGTTATATACCAGAACTGTGATATCCTATACAAAAGAATCTGAACCATTGACTTTGGCCCAGGCCTGTTGAGAAGGATTGCTGGTTGTATTTAACTGAAACCCTTTGCCCTGCCTATGAACGTATTTGGGCTGTCTATTTTTATAACCTTGTCTTTTCCCTCCTTTATTAAGTATCTGAAGTGCCATTTTGCTCCCACTTCATTTTGGAGCTAAACTTGTTCATTTACTTACCAGTTGGATTTTTGTGGTCCATTATTGTGTGATATTGAGCTGCTTATGCTAGAGTAATGTTTTCGAACTGATTGAGTAAATAAATGTATATTCTTTTACCAAGAAACCTTGAGTAAGTGTATATTTGAATCACTGTATTTGTTGGTCCTTTGTGTAACTTGTTCTACTGCTCACTTAAACTCTTGAGATAAGTCTGGCTGCTCAGCCATCACTACCACTTTACTGTGTAGTGCAAAGGTGAAATTGTGCTTACACTTGTAGTCTTAATTGAATGTAGTGTTCCCAAAGGGTACTGCATGTGATTCTGCCTAATACCCTTCAATGCTCCAGTCCTTTGTAGGCTATTGCAGGTCAGATCCCTATTTTCCCATTGACATTCATTGACACATACATCACTTTAGTACTGGGACGAGGAAGAAGCAACAACAACAGACAAAAAGACTCTAGAACCAACAATGTGCAGTCTAGTAGTCCGGGAACCATTCATCCTGGCGGGGCGTTTAAATAGCCACAATACATGAAGAGAAGAGAGAACTGTGACGGCTACGGCTGTGGACACGAGTGGGGAAGCTGTGCAGAAGGAAGAGCGAGAACCGGTGTGGTGGAGCGAGGAGACAGTGGGGACACCAAGAGCAGAAAAGCAGCTTTGGGGCGTTTGCATGTGCGGGCAAGCCAGACAAGATTTACCAGAGCTCTGATTCGAGACGTTGGTAGAAGTGGCGACCGCAGAAGCCAGAAGGAGCCGTAGACAGTGAAAGCAAAACAAACTTCACCGTATTGGGTGCTACCAAGCACTTTTGAATACTGATCTGAATGAAAGCAGTTTTGATAGAAATTTGTGAATATTCAGGAACTGTGAACTTTGAGAGAACAAGCATTCGCCAGTGCCATATAAAGGAACTTTGTGTTTTGAAAGCGTTAGGCAGAATCATATGCAGTACCCTTTGGGAACACCACACACAATTAAGACTACAAGTGACAGTACAAATTCACCTTTAGTACAAGCCTGTACTACACAGTAAAGTGGTAGCGATGGCTGAGCAGCCAGACTTATCTCAAGAGTAAAGTGAGCAATATTAGATATACATTTATTTACACATCAGTTATAAAACATTTCAATATTATCAAGCAGTTGAAAAATCCCAATCTTAGTACACTACACCACACCCAAAAGATTCTGGACAAGTTAAGCTCAAAATGAAGTGTGAGCAAAATGGCACTTCAGTAATTTAAAAGGGAGGGAAAGACAAAGTTAGACAAAAGTTGAGCAGCACCAACAAGTAAGTAAGCAGGGCAATCTAGAAAAAGTACCTACAGTAAGGAAATCAAATCAAGAGGCCTGGGCCAAAGTCAATAGACCAAAGTCTTTGCAGAGAATCACACAGTTCAGAATAGTTTGCGGTTAAATCTTTGCCAAGAGTTCAAAATGAAGTTGGTCGGACGAAAAGTTACTTTAAAGAATACGGAAGGACAAGCCCTCGGATTGGCAAAAAATTCCAAGCACTTTTACTGTGGTCGGACGGAACGAACGACCGGATTTGAACAGTACCTTAAATGGAGAAGAAGGCTGTAGCTGAGGCGGACGTTCCTGGCAGGTCCTGCAGGCTCATGGTTTCAGGCTCATGGTTCCTGAAGCGACTGTCGGACTGACACGAAGTAGGAAGACTCGACGGTCCTGCACTGCCCAGGGAAGAACACAGCAGCAGAGCAAAGCAACGAATAAAAGGTGCGCTCCTTAAAACCCAAACAGGGTCTGAGCGTCCTGGCTATTCGGTTCACTGCAGCTGTGAACAGTAAATTCGACCAGAGGAGGGAGGCCTGGCTTGCAGTTTGGCGAACTGGTTGTTCCCACCAGCTCAAGGGGAGAAGATTCCTTGCAGATCTTCCCTGTCATCGAAGTTTGGAGATTCAGACCCGCAGCAGGGCTTCACCGGAAGGTTCAGTCATGGTAGAGGTCCTCTTCTGTCAGCTTCTCTTCGGTTCTCTCGATCCAGTGGTGACTGTGCCTTCTCAGTCCCAAAGACCTGCTTTTTATGCAGTTTTCCCCCATTCGCAAAGCCTGGCTGTCAATCACACAGTAGGATGGCTGTCACCTCAGCCAATCACACAGAGTGCGACATGGGTCTCCAAGGAGACTCTGTGCAGGAAGTCTCATACCCCTCCCTCACACGGTGTCCCTCTCAGACATTCAGGCGCCTAAGAAGGGCTTCTGTGCAGAAGCCTGCCAAAGGACGGCGAACAAAGGAGCCAAACCTGGTTTGGCGCGCAGAGTAAAACACGAAAAAGACTTTTACAAAAAGAAATGGTGAATAAACCCAGCCGGAACCATATAAAAGTAAGTGTGGTCCAGCGGGTTTAAGTTCAAGGATACTAAGATAAAAAATACCAAGGTTATTTAAAATAACTGCGGTAGGAAAAATAGTGTAGATACCACTGCCACCAGCCAAATCTTAATGAAAAGGGAACACAATTATGTTCCATTAGAAACAGACAAAAAGGGATAAATATTAACCCTTTCCAGAACGCTATGTAAGATAGTTTGTACTGGGTCTGTGGATCTAAAAAGATTAAAAGTCAATGGCAACTTTACAGTTTCTGGGAGACAGTAGTCAGTCCCAGAAAATTGAGTCAGAGTTGGGAAGTCAAAAAAAGACAACCCTGTGTCACTGCACACACAGTAAAAAGATGATGCCTATGGAGTAGGTGAAGCTCCACAGTCTATGAACACAAAAATGTTAAACACACACAGAAAAACACATGTAAGAGTGGGAAAAAATGCTCACATTCTTACCAGGTGAAAAAAATGAATCCTAGAAATCCAGCAAAGCTGCTGAGGGACTCAATAGGTAAGGGAAATTAGCCATTCTGGAGAATTCTCCCTATCCTCGCCCCCGCCCCCCCCAGACTAAGGGACAGGAGGATTTAATCCACTCCTGGATGAATCTCTTCACTCTAGTCGGTTATAAACATCCTAGAGAGACCATCAGCATTTTGGTGGTGACATCCTGACCTGTGCTCAATGGTGATATCAAACCCTTGCAGGCAGATTGGCCATCTTAGAAGTTTTGGGTTCTCCCCTTTCATTTGCATTAACCATCTCAAAGGTTGGTGGTCTGTTTGAATCAAAGACCACACAATGGCACAACATTCACTCTCTATGGTTGCCCACCTTGTTTCTGGTGCCTTCAGTTTCCTACTGATGAAGCAAATGGGGTGCTCCCTACCTTTCTCATCCAGTTGACTGAGGACTGCACCTATACCTGTATTGGAGGCATCTGTCTGCACAATGAAAGGTTGGTGATAATCAGGAGCTCTTAGGACTGGAGCTTGACAAAGGGCTTTCTTCAGGTTTTCAAAGGCTTGAGTGCACTCCTCATTCCATCTAACCTTTTTAAGGAAATTTTGGAGAGGAGACTACATTCAAGGGAGAAGCTATGGTCCCATAGTTCTCTAAGAAATTCCTGTAGTACCCAGTGAGACCTAGGAAAGATCTCACTTGGGTTTGAGTAATAGGGGGGGCCCAGTTTTGCACAGCTTGTATTTTGCTGGGCAATGGCCTTATTTCACCTCCTCCTACCTCATGACCAAGGTAGGACACTTTACTCTGGCCAATTTGACATTTACTCGCCTTTATGGTCAGATGGGCCTGTTCAAGAGCCTGCAATACATATCCTAGGGGATCCATATGTTCTTTCCATGTAGGGCTGAACACTGCAATGTCATCCAAGTATGTCATGCAGAAGTCCTCCATCCCATTCAGAACTTGATTGACCATCCTTTGGAATGTAGCAGGTGCATTCTTTAAGCCAAAAGGCATAACCATAAACTGATAGAGGCCTGCTGGGGTAGAGAATGTAGTTTTCTCCTTGGCATGGTCTGTCAGGGCTATTTGCCAATAGCCTGACGTCAGATCAAATGTACTGAGGTACTTGGCTGCACCAAGTTTGTCCACCAGTTCATCTGTCACTGGCAAAGGATGGGCATCAGTCTTAGTGACTGCATTTAGAGCTCTATAGTCCACACAGAATCTCAACTCCTTGGATCCTGCCTTTGGTACTAACACAACTGGGCTAGACCATGGACTAGTAGAGGGCTCTATAACCCCGAGATCAAGCATCTTGGTGACCTCTCCTTTGATGTGGGATCTCACATGTTCTGACATTCTGTAACCTCTGCTTTTCACAGGTAAACAGTCACCAGTGAGAATATCATGCTGGCCCAAGGGGTCAAGCCTGGTAAAAGTGAAAACAGGGAGGCAAACTGATTCAACAGAAACTTGCACTCATCCTGTTGTTCAGATGTCAGTTGAGAAGAGAGATTGACTCCTTCTATTTTCTCATCCAAAGGTTGGCCTCTAAGGAGGTCAGGTAGAGGTTCACTCTCCTCCCCTGCTTGAGCTGAAGCTAGAAGCAAAGCTCCTACTTCTGGTCTTGAGACATAAGCTCTTAGACGGTTGGTGTGAAAGACTCTGGGAGCCTCCTTAGGTCTGCCTAAATCCACCTAGGTTCACCTCTCCAAGTTTGCCCACAACCTTGAAGGGTCCTATCCATTTGTCCTGCAAGGCCCTCTGCCTTGTTGGCACCATAACTAGTGCAAGCTAGTCTTGAGTAAACTCAACCATGCTGGCCTTCTGGTCATGCCAATGTTTGACCAGAGCCTGACCAGATTTTAAGTTATCACTTGCTTCTGCCATCACGAGTGACATTCTCCATCAGAAGTGTGTGTTTCAAGAGAAACTTTTATTGGCAAGAGCCACAAGTATAGCGGAACTGCACCCTTTGCATATTGACTAACAGGGAAAGATACAGCATCAAGAGGAGGTGAATGAGCCTGGACTAAATATCACTGTGAAGCTGAAACCGTGGCAACGTGCAGGTGAAGGAGAAACCAAACAGTGGCGGGCAGGTGAAGGAGAAACCAGTTAGGTGTATCGGTTCCGTGACCTGTAATCGGTGGACCACAACTACGCCTAGACCGAGAACACCCATCAACGGAAAGCCAATTGAAATTCCTGTAGCAGAGCTTGTTGAAGTTGAAGGAAACCCAGTGTGAACTGGAATGGAGGATTTGAACTTGGTGAAATTGTTGAAAGACTTAAAGCCTTGGGAAGGGAGACCCCTCTGGGCTTTGTGAACTATCCTGAAGCCTTGTGGAACAGAAACCCCTTTTGTGTCTTGTGAACTATTTCGAAATCTTGGAAACTCTTTTTGAGAGACTTTGTGAACTGTCTTGAATTGTGGAAAAGGGGAGATCTTTTCCAACCCACAGCTGAAAGGAGCTTGGAACTGTTATTTGAGCACTTGTGATTTTGAAGCTGACATCCCTACACGTTGTATACAACTAGATGTGAGGGCAAGTATAGGTTTTGACACAGACAGACATTTACTTTGGACATCCTGACATAGGCTATCCTTAGTTTCGTGAAGGTAGGGAAATCCCACCTTAGTATAGGGCAAGTTAGGCCTTTTTCCAACCCTCTTTTTTTATTTAATAAAGGTACAAAGAGAAAACTTGAATTCAGTTGTCTGTGTCTACTTCATGATGCCTTCACAGAGAGTGTGTCCTTTAATTCGCCAAAAACAATGCAGTTACATTGTCTAAATGTTCACACAGAAGGTCACGTACTGCCGCTCCCACAGCCAGTGTCCGTAGGTTATTTTTCCTTTAATCTAATGGGCCTAATGCCCCTATATAAACCTTGAAGTCTCGAATCCAGCGTGCCCATCATGGTCTTACATCAAATGCTGTGGTTAGTTGTAGTGATAACGACTCCTTATGTGCCAACGGGAACATGCCTGACGACCGCGCTGAGACTGTGGCAGGTATGTCTTGATCTGACATTGTATTGTTCCTGATCCCTGTTTCTAGTGTGTTTTCTAATCTTTAGTGTCTATTTTGATGGCTCCCTCTGTTCTTTGGGGCCACTGCCGGCACTTTGCTTTCCACTGCCACAGAATTTAACAGGCATGCTCTTTCCACTGTACTAGCACGTGGCATCCCATGCACGTTGTCACATTCCTGACCTCATAGCAGGAGGCTGTATGCCTCTGCGCCTTCTCTTCATGGTTAGCAGCCGTGCCCAACACAGGTACATGTCAGTGCTGCTTGCACATGCTTTTGTCGCACGTCTCTGCTCAGTCCTCCAAGCCATTCCCGCTCCTCAATTCGAGCAAGGCTCACTAGCCAGGCACTCTGCATGCTGGAGCGTGGGCCACCCTCACCTCACCTGGCCACCTCTGTGTGATCCCACGGGGCTTGCGCTGGCCGTCTGCACTGCATACAGTGTGGGCTGCACACTGCGGGTCTTCGCCCTTCGTCACCAGTGTTCTGTCCGACGTAACTCGGCCAGGGCTTTTTGTAAGACCTATTGAAATAAAGGCACTCCAAGACGAGAGGACTGTTTCCTACTCTGTATCTTTATTAACTGAGGACCTCCCCGTCCTGTTCGTGACTTCCTTCTCTCAGCCCCCAATCTCAACCCCACCTCCACATAAGGAGGCGGACGAACAACATCACAGTGCCGATATCAAGAGAACCATTAACAGACATCAGCCTCATTACGAGGGTGCCGGTCCGGTAACAACGGTGCCGGTAAGCCTACCAGCACTGTTACCGGACCGGCACACTACGAGTCTGCAGGCGGGTGCCGTCCCACCCGCCAGGTCAGACCTGGCAGGCAGTGTTAGGAAAGATTTCATTTAAATGTAATTTACCCTCCAGTTGTACACCCCCAAACATTTTGCTGCTGTTTTAACACCTTAGTCTGACTTTGCCAGTGGAGCCCAGCCTTCAGCTGCACTCCTCTGGGCTTTCGCTCACTTTTTATGAGGAAACTGACATGCCCTTAAGACAGTCAGTTCTGGAAGACTTTGTTTCCCTTAGTCCTTTTCCAATGTTGCAACTTTTCTGCAACACGTAACAAGTGCACAATGTGCCTTACAGTACAGTGCACTTGGGTCTCCTAGTCATTTGCAAAGACCCTAGATACTCTCGTAGGACTTTTTAGGAGATGTGCAGATGTGATATGATATGATATGGCATTTATAACGCGCCTATACACAAGTGTTTCGAGGCGCGACGAGGCAAGGGAGGGGGTACAGAGGGAAGACAGGCAACAATCTTACTAGGCCAGGTGTCATTCAGATCGCGCAAGTGCATGGGAAGGAGAAAAGGAAAAGTGCGTGGGGGAAGGGAGATTGGAAAGTGCAGTACATGGGATAGTAGAATAAATAAGATAATAGAACGGCCAGATGGTGGCAAGTGCAAGGTAAGAGCAGACATAAGTGCTGGTAGGGGGACTGTAGGGATACAGAACAACAGTCCCCAGGTGCAGGGTTTGCCAGGGAGGCAATGCAGGTTTGCAGTTGGCGGGGCCTGGGCCCGAAATCAGAAAGGGTGGCCAGGTAACCAGTGCAGTTTCAACCAGGAATTCAGCAGGGGAGAGGGGGAGAGAAAGCAGAAGCAAAGAGGAAGGTTTTGAGGTGCTTCCGGAACCGGAGATGGTTCTCCTCAAGTTTCAAGGAGGCAGGAAGGCTGTTCCAGAGGGAGGCCCCTGCAGATGAGAGAGATCTACAACCAACTCGTTGCTTAGAGAAACAACTGACCCTGAGGGAGTTGGAGGCAGATGAGCGAAGAGCTTGAAAAGGAAGATATTTGGGAAGAGCGAGTTGAAGGTATTGCCGCTCCAGGCCCCAGAAGGCCTTGTGGACAATGCAGAGGGGTTTGAACTTAATCCTCGGAGCCACTGGGAGCCAGTGCAGAGATTTCAGTCCTGGAGAGATACGATCCCTCGGCTTGAGGCCAAGGACAAGTCTCGCAGTCCTGTTCTGGATAAGTTGCAGAGGGCGGAAAGTAGAGGTAGACAGATTTAGATAGAGGCTGTTACAATAGTCCAGTCTAGAGAGAACCAGGGCTCTGGAGACAGTGAGCTTCTGGGGGAAGGAGAGGAAAGGAAGAATACCTCTGAGGAGGTGTAGCTGGTAGTGTGACTTCTTAGAGATGTTGGACATGTGAGGAGAGAAGGAGAGTGTGGAGTTGAAGATGACCCCAAGGTTTTTAGCCTTGCAGGTGGGAACAGGAAGAGGGCCAAGAGAGGCCAGCCAGAGAGCTGCAGGGAAGGAGGGAGTTGGTGTGCCAATGAGTAAAATCTCAGTCTTACTGGCATTAAGGCAGAGGTAATTGGCGGCACACCACTCCTGGATAGCAGACAGACAGTCAGAGATGAGGGAAGGAGAAGAGGAGGCCGAGGGTAGCCTGAAAATGAGCTGGGTATCATCCGCATTGCACTGAAAATTGGGGCAGAGAGCGGCGATGCAGTGGGCTAGGAGTGCCAGGTATTGGTTGAACAGCCAGGGAGAGAGGTTAGATCCCTGGCGGACACCACAGGTAGAGAAAAGATATCGGAGAGGAAGGACCCAAGTTGGACCTGGGAGGGTCGGTCAGAAAGGAAAGGGGTCAACCACGCCAGAGCCTGACCAGTGATACCCAGGTTATCATGGAGGCGGTTGAGCAGGATGGCATGGTTGACTGTATCGAAGGCAGAAGAGAGATCAAGCAAGATGAGGACACACAGGGTGTTGGAGTCAAGGTTGGAGAGCAGGTCTTCACGGATGTTTAGGAGAGCAGTTTCCGTGCTTCTGGCAGCTCTGAAGCCAGACTGATGGTCATGAAGACAACCAACAGGGCTGGACAGGGCTGGTGGCAGCTTATCTTTTCATGTAATTTTAACCCTTTCGTGCCATTTAAACCACGATTGCCGCGTTTGGCATGAATAGGTGGCCTGGCTCCAAAATGGCCATGCCAGAAGGTTCTTTGTCCTGTCCTTTGGCCATCTTGCCCCTTTGCCTTCCCCAGGTCGAGCCGACCCAGATCAGTCCTTATTTGGTCATGCAGTTTCCCACGAAACGCCAAGCTTTCGTGGGCTTCTGCATGCCTTGTGTGTGTGCCTCCAGGATGTGGGCGGTGGTTTCTGTCCCCAATACACATCCTGGGTGCCAGGGAGTCTGGAGTGCTGTGAATGCCTAGGACCACTGTGGTCCATGATTGGTCCACGCATGGAGTGTGTGTTTGTGAGCAGATCTCCCATTGGGTCCTCTTCGTTTTGGCTCGAAGGAGACTCTGGATAAGAGGAGGCCCCAAACAACCATTTTTTAAATTTTATTGTAAAACTTCAACTTAATAAAATTATATCATGTTTTTGTTACATTTCATCTAAAAGAGAGAAAAAAAAGTTAAGTATTTCTTCCTTTCCTTCTTTCCAACTCTTCCTTCGTATTACTCAGATCTTATTTAACAGTTCAAGCTAGACTATTGGGAGAGTCGGTCTCACGAAGTACTATCCGATATAAATGGGTTGTTTCCGATTGCGCAGTTATGCCATTCAGATAGGATCTGACTTTAAAGCTTCATCAAAAAAGTTAATTAAGTGACAGGACAGCTTGATGTTATGCCCTTCCACAGCATAGTCCCATCAATCGTCTGACTAATTGGATAGTGGTTTGAATTCCTTTAAATGTACTTCACGTAGTTTAGTCAACATGGGACATGCTGCTGCCAGATGTTTCAGAAACTCGACTGCTGATGTTTTGCAGAAGCGGCATTTGTTGTTGACTGTATCTTTGTTCTTACGCATCCAGAGCATCTCATTAGTGTTTAGAGCATTCAATCGTAACCTCAAAAATTGTGCCCTATGATGGCGCGAAGGGCAGTCTGTGAGAAATTTTGGTTGAGAGTGTAATTTAACCATACTTCTGGAGGAAGCAAGGGTGGACTTGAGGGCTGAGCGGCTGTTGTACGTTGTAATCCAATCCCATGTTGCTAGCTTCTTCTTCGCGTGTTGTGGGCGCTGGATTAACTCTTCTTCAAGTATGCCTGCTTCAGCGATAATCAAGTTTAGCTTAAGCTTCCATGCATGAATCAGTACGTTATCCGTGGAATCTTTACTTGGCTTGAGAAAGTTATATGCGGGAATAGAGGAACCAAGTAGTATCTTACGTAGAGTTGATAAAGATTTCCAGACGATTGTCATGTAGATTGAGTTCAGAGCTAACTCATATCTCAGTGCTGATATTGAGATGTAATTCGGAAGATTCAAGACACGTCCCCAAAATTTTCCTTCCAGACGGCTCCAGACATTATGATCGATGTTCAAGGCAGCTTCACCGCCAGAGGTTATTGTTGGTATTACTTTTTGGAGGTAGGACATGATAACAGGCGTGATGGAAAATTTCCCATAGTCAAAGTTGATTTTGGCCGCTTGAAGACTCAAGATATTTGTTTTAGCTATCAAGTCATCTATCCAGGCAGCTTCACATAGCGAGTCATTGACCATTGCACCTAGATAGCGGATCGACTTAACGACATCTAGGGCTTTTTGCTCTATATGCCAACGGAAAGATTTATCTTTCTTTGACATGGATCGTCCAATGCAGATAATTTTTGTTTTCTCTGCATTCAAACAGAGCTCATTGGCGGATAGAAACTCTTGCAAGCGGGAGAGAAGATGTTGGAGGCCGATTTGAGTCTGGTCGACCAGCACTATGTCGTCAGCGTAGACCAGATGATTTACAGTGTGACCATTGAGCTTGGGAGGAAAGCAATGGACAGACTTTAGCCACTCTGGTAGGTCGGCTATAAAGAGTTTAAAGAGGTCTGCTGTGAGTGGACAGCCTTGTTTGACGCCTTTGAACGTTCTTATTGGATCTGTGAGGTCGCCTTGTGAATTGACTCTGATTTGGATCGAGGTATCAGAGTGCAGGGCGATGATGGGATCTAACAGATGATCTGGGCACTCCCATAAGTGTAATTTTGCCCATAGTTTGGTCCGATTGATGGCGTCAAAAGCTTGTCGAAGGTCGACGAATGCAAAAAAGATTTTTTTTTTCGCTTTCAGTGCTGACAATTTTAGAAATGACAAGAGTATAAGGTTCATATCGGTGCGAACATTTTTTGTGAAGCCTGATTGTCTGGAGTCAAATTTACCAGATGAGAGGGCCCAATTAACCAGCTGTTGGCGCAAGAAGGATCCAAAAATCTTGCCAATAGTGTCGCGAAGGGTGATCGGGCGATAGTTCGCAGGATCAGCCCGACAACCCTTCTTATATATCGGGACCACTATTGCCTTGGACCAGGAAGAGGGCAGCTTCTTGCTAGTAGCAATCTGAAGAAATAGTTCGTGGATGAATTTGGCCCAGTGTGATTTGTGCTTTTTAAGCATCAGATTTGATATTTGATCGGGGCCGGCAGCTCTTGAATTTTTTAGCTTAGCGATTGCAAATTCAATCTCTTCGCACGAAGGTATAAGGTCCCAACTGGAATTTGACACACTCGGCGGGAGAGAAACTTCCAATGCAGAGTTTTCGTATAATAAGGTGAAATATTCACGCCATTTCTCGCTCGGAATTTCATTAGAAATTGAGGGATTGGATTTCGAGCGACCTCCATTTAAAATGGCCCAGATTTCACGTGTGTTTTTCTGTACCAGAAGTTTTAACATGGATTCTGCTCGTCCTTGATCAATTATGACAAGATGTGATCTTAACCAGTTTCTATATGATTGCCGCCGCTTCTTCACTTCCAAAGCCTTACAATTCTGATCACACTGTGTTCTTTTGATTTGTATGAGGTCCCTCCTTAATGATTTTTTTTCCTCTGCTATTTCTAAACTATATAAGTGTTTCGGGATTGTCCCAAGGACTCTTGAATTAAGGGTTATCTGAGTTTGGTCTGTCAGAAGCGGTGTGTACTCTACTGTCTGAAGTACATTTAAGCTATGACTTAGATGGGTGATCGTAGAGCCGTTGGTTCTCAGTCGATTTCCTGCAGCGTTTATTTGAAGTCGATCTAAGTGTTTTTCTGGCATGCCACAATGCTCTTCGCACCAAACGAGTCGCAATAAGTCATGATCACTAGATGTCATCGGCTGCACGTTTAGAGAGATGGATTTTTCAAAAAAGTCAGACGAGGCCCAAATATAATCAAGTGTATTCGTCCGAGTCATGCTATGCCATGTTGGATTTGCAGGAGAATCGCCCTGAATTGCTCCATTCAGCATGTGACAGTTGCGATCTAGAAGATCTTTGGCCCAAAGTTGGCCTCTCGGAGTAACCTCAGAATCCGGCAGCCGAACATTTGATTTGGAGAGTAGATCAAACTTAAACCAGCTGCAGTTTAAGTCTCCACAGATGAGTACAGAGACGTTTTCGTATTTTAGAAAGGTAAGATCAATTTCATTCAATACTGACTGAATGAAAGATGAGGATGAAATCATGGCGGGATTCCAATATCCATTGATAATTAAGAGATTAGAAACCGTAGCTCTCAATGATAGTCTAATCAAAGTGCTTTGCACGAATGGATTAGGGTTCGTAGACATCACCAACGTCCACCAATTCCAGATTTTCAAGAGAGTTATTAATCCTGCAAAAGGCCGGCCTTTGGGGTTCTTTCCAGCTGGATTTATTAATATGGAAAAACCATCACGTGTGGGAGGATCTCATAGCCACGTTTCTTGTAAACATATGATGAATACATTCTCCAGAGATTCCTGGAATGTGTTGAATAAATGTGTGAAACCCCTTGTATTCCATGACAATAGAATTAGCTCTTGTTGTTTAGTTTGTGATCGTTGTTATTTGCGTGGCCCATGTGGAAATCTTTTCAGGTTATTAGCTCTTCTTTCGAAAGACTGATGCGTGGCAGCATCTAAGATGTCAGGGGATGAGACCATAGACTGACGCAGGGCTGATCGCTTGGCAGCTCCAAGGTTTGCCTCGTGATCAAAATTTGTTTTAGTCGATGAAATGGAATTCGAGGCCAATGGCTCGAGGGTGAGGTCAAAGCCATATATCAAAAGATCTTTGTTTGCTTGAAGTAGCATATTTTTTACTGCTGCAGAAGCTATATGAAGAAGAACATGATCAGAGGACATTACAGAGACATATTCCACAATTTTGATGTCGTCTGATGTGATCGCTCGCAAAGGTGGAATACAAGCAAGCAATTTTAGAATATTTCCTCTGTTTAAATTAACTTCGTTGCCATCTGTGTGAATATTTTGGAGGCGAAGTTTCCACTTGTATTTTGAGTTTCCGAATTTCCGAATCCGGGGGCTCGCTGAGTTGGAGGCAAACGCGTTTTCAGCTGATTCAATGTTTGTTTTGGATTTAACCTCGAACTTAGTGCTTTCTGTGGAGCCTTTTTTGTCACGAAGGAGAGTTGACTACTGATTGGTCTACCCTGCGGTAACCTTGAAAGATTGTTTGCCTCTTGGATTTTCCTCAAAGGGGGTTCGATAGTTCTAACGACTTGGTCTTCGACAGAGACAATGGTGGAATTCTCAGGATCAGCTGAATAGGTGGATAAATTGCATAAATCAGTTGAAGAGTCTGAGGAGCCGTGATCAGAAGAAGAAGCGCTAGATGCTAAGCGCCGCCGTTTTGTCGAAATCTTTGAAAAGCTCAAGACAGTGCCTGTTGAACTTGTTGGAGGATTTCCAACAGTTCTCTTAGTAGTTATTGTGTGAGCTGGTCTGGTGAACAGACTTGTCTTCTTCGGAGTTGTTATATTTCTTATGAATTTTATGACCTTTTGTTGTATTTGTTTCGGTGGAATACTTTTTTTTTGGATTTCTGGGCTTGTTTCGCAGATATCTTTTTTTGATTGCTTTCTGTCGTTGTAGCAATTGTTTTTGCAGAGCCTTTAAAAATATTGAAAGAATTTACTGTCGTTAAGGTTTGCAATGATACAGTTCCTTTTAGCGGAATCGTGTGTGGTACAAGGGTGCTCACTTGCGGAACAGAGCCTTGTGCAGTCTGAGTTGGATCTTGAGCGTCCTGCATGGAAGCCAACAAGCTCGTTGGTAAACCAGACTGTGAAGATTCATTAGGAACTGTCACCAAATCACTTCTCGATGGAGAATGACTAGAACCAGAAGATGTGTCTCGAGACACCGGGGCTCCACATACTTGAATGGATGTATTCTTTCGCATCCATTTTACAGAGTCCAAGAGGCCTTCCATTAAAGCATCATTTTGGCAATGATGCCGAGCGGCTAGATCACTCAGCCTGTCCTGCCATCTCGTTGCAATTTCTGCATTAGTTGTCATTTGATCCTGTAGAAAGCTCGAGAAATGTTCTAACTTGTCAATTTTTGTCGTTAGATTGGATATTGCAGCACCTTGATCACTTATCGTGCCAATCAGAGACTCAAAGATTTTTGTAAATGGTGCTAGAGCAACCGCCGAGGCGGCCAACACATTGTTATGGATCTGCGAGAGTGCTTCAGATGAAATACCGAGCAGTTGTGGCTCAAGTTCCTGAAGTGATGAGGAGCAAGTTGAATTATCCAGATTGTACTGCTGATTAAATGTGGAACATTTCTTTACAAAGTTCGTTGAATGAACCTCGTCGCTTGATTGAGATTGCATATGATGCGGAGTACTCGCATTCAGTGTTGGATTTCCATGTCGAGGAGGTATGGTGGATATGCTTTTTCTTTTAAGCTCAGCGACTCTTCGCAGGCGACTAGCACGAGCGATCGCGCTCTGATCAAGAAGTATAGGCAATAGATTGAGATTTTGTACTGGGAGTTGGGAAATACTTGGAATATTAAGATCGATGGATTTATCGTTTATGCTTGACATGGAAGGATGCCTAACATCAGGTGCTTGGCAAGCTAAGGCACTGTCGTTCTCAGGTTCGGTGCATTCAAGTATGACTTCTGAAGTAGCTCGACCTGCTGGTTTTAGTGTAATAGGGTCGATTAGAGAGCCACTTAAATTTGTTGTAGATGATGGACATGGAATATAAACAGGGGGCTTCAAGACGTGTTTGGCGTTGATCGTGCCAGTCTGTAAGCCACTTGACTTGGCCAGAGAGTAACTAGAGAAATTCTCCTGTGACAGAGTGTTTCTGGCATTAAGAAGTAAAGTCGGCACCTTTGTGGGCATTAGTGGTCGATTATTGTGCAAAGTATGTTTGGTATTCGAATTATTCAACAGAGGATTTCCCAAGTCTAAATTAGAAATTTTAAGCAGTTCTTCGTCAGTCACTACATTTGAAAGAAGACCTTTTTCTTTCCAGAGGTCAACACCATTTGTGAAGTTATCAGTCCTGAAAGGCACAGGAGCCAACAAGACTGAATTCATTAATCGCTCAGTTGGAGGAGCTCTCGCATCAGGCTGAGACACCCGAATGGCAGCAGAGAGGCTAGGTAAATTCGGCCGGTCGGCGCTAGCTGCTTGAAATGCAGCTGAGTCAGATTCGCTGGCTAACGCTCTTGCACAGGGATCGCCATTGGGAGTTGGATTGCATTCGAGATTGGTAACACAAGTGCCTGATGAATATTGGTTGTCAGGTTGGAATGCTGGCGCTTCTAAAAGAACGCAAGGCTGGAGCAATACGTTGGAACCGTCATCTGGGGTGCATCGTTCATCAAGAGTCGATGATGGGGGAGATGTTAAAGGTTTAATTTCCCCAGTAATTATTGGGCTTTTTAGTGTTGATGAATTATTTGCAGCCATTAGCGCACGGCCAGTGGTTTTGCTTACCTTAGCCCCAGCAATGGCTTTCATCCTGGCCCAAGGGTTGGTCACGCGACGTTGCTGTGATGATTTTTTCCGGGTTTGGGGGCCATCTGATAGCAAGGTCATTGTTTATCTCACAGTTGCAGACAGCAGTAAAGCAGCAAACAGCCAAACAGCAGGAATCACAGCAGACGCCCTTTACGCGGCCGGGCTTAACGCCGCAAGGGTGTTCTGAGCTCTGTTTTGTGGGCCTGGGTAGGTCACGTGAGCAGTCACGTGACAGGCACAGAGCTCCGCCTCCTCCTGGAAGCGAGCGAGCTGGCGAGTTGGGAAATGCGAAATGCGCGAGTTCTTAGAACTCCCAGCGCACGTTATCAAAATGCAGCAGGCAGCAAGAAAGTGTCCTCTCCTCACGGAAATTGCACACGCCGCTCGGCTGTGCTGAGCTCTGTTTTGTGGGCCTCGGTAGGTCACGTGAGCAGTCACGTGACAGGCACAGAGCTCCGCCTCCTCCTGGAAGCGAGCGAGCTGGCGAGTTGGGAAATGCGAAATGCGCGAGTTCTTAGAACTCCCAGCGCACGTTATCAAAATGCAGCAGGCAGCAAGAAAGTGTCCTCTCCTCACGGAAATTGCACACCAAACAACCATACCATGTCGATCTCTGGAGTTCTCACTGAATGAAGGACAGGATCCAAGTATCCTGAAACTAAGAAGCCGAGTCGAGGAACCGCTGGTGAACCGCTGGAATGTTTGGCACCCTGAGCCCGCTGTCGTCCCGTGGGACCCCTCTGCATCTGGTCATCTTAGAAGGTCTGCGAAGACGCTTCGACCCATTAGAATAGTGGGACCAACTATTCTCGGCACCTTCAATGAAACCTGCAAGTAAGCCTTCTTGGAAGTGTCCCTGGGCCATCCAGTGGGCTGACCATCTTACGCAGGACCTTTGCTCTGTCTCTGCCGAAACTTGGTATACTGCTATCTCTGTGTCCACGGCACCCTCACACTGAATTTCGTACACTTGGCGTTCCCAGGTCTTAAGTGAGACGCGTGCGCCAGGACCGGAGTAAACGCGGTTACCTTGTTGCCCAGCAGTGGCAACAATCTTTCAGGTGCACTGCATTTGTGCCCCTCTTGCCCCTGAAGCCTGCTGCAGTGAAACTGGCCTGATCCTTCCATCAGGAGCAGAGTAATCGCCACTGTCCCGTTTGGGAATCATCACTGTATCTTCGGAACTGAAAGCCGTAGAGCCGTCATATTGCCGCATTTGAACCTGCAACCGAAGTGGACTCGACTGGCGAAGTTTGGTCCGGAGTGCACCGGGGGTCGGTGCGTAATCGCATCCCTAACCGGTGGCCCCTAGCGCCTCCATCCATTTTTACGCACAAGTGGCCCCTGGGGGTCCCTCTCCTTTCCACTGCTAGTGTGAACTAGCGAACTATTCCCGAACCTTGGAATCACCTCTGCCTTCAAGTGGAGGCCCTCCTCAAATAGTGGGAATCTATTCTTCATCGCCTCACCCACCTTCCTGAGCTGCTAGAGACCCCTGAAGAGACTCCTTTTTGCCCATTGGAACAACAGTGTGTGCCTGCATTGTATGAACTATTAAGCATAAGGCTCCTCTCTTCTTAGGGCTTGGACTGCCTATTAGTTAGGTGTGTGTTTGATGTCGAAGGGGACTAAAGATTACCTGCACTGCCTATTTTCCTTCCCTTCCAGGTTGTGAATATATCAAGTGCCTTTAACCCTTTAGACCTCAATGGTCTTGTATATATCTTGTATTGATAGTGTTGTGTTGGTTTGATAGTATTGATGTGATTCTTTTACTGTGTGTTGAGTTACAAAGGCCTTGTAATAAATGTGTTTATATTTTTGATATATACACCTGTCTGGGAGTAATTTGTAAGTGTCCTTGCTCTGTGTGCTCATTGAAGTCCTTCAGTCACCCTCTCCCCTCCTGAGACCTAGTCTTGACCACAGACCATAGCTACCTTGATTGGACTGGCTTGTCCAGAGTTTACCCTGTTCCAAGAAACTAGGCTGGCCTTCTGAACATCTGCCCACCAGGTCAGAGTTCAGAAATCCGTCTTAACAAATTGGTGTACAGCGGTGGAATAGGACTGAAGGCATCCAGTGTTGTACACTAGTGAAGGCATTTCAAGTTATTCCTACCCAGGACACATAGTGAATTGTTGTAGCATAACTGAAAAAGGCCTTAGACCTATTTAACAAAATGGAAACAAGTACCTTGTTAACCTTAAATGCTTCCAAATCAGAAACATTGAAAAAGATGTGTGTGGATGCTGAGGTCATGCTGAAGATAGAGCAGGCAGAAAAACAGAAGGACAGGGATCACCAGTTGGAACTGGCCAAGCTTCAAGTATCCAATGGATCTAAGGGTCATGGACATGGGTCTGGGTCCTCCTCTCATCCAAGGTTTCCTAAATATCTGCTCAGTGTGTATGATGAAAAGAATGACATTATGGACTGGCTGAATGCTTTTGAGTATGCATGCGAAGTTCAACAAGTTGACAATGCTGATAAGATTGCATGGTTACTTAGCAGACTGCCCCATTCTGGCTGCAGGGCCATTATGGAAATGTCAAAGGCTGAGAGAGCAGATTGTGCAATGTTGAAGCAAACTCTCATCTTAAAGTTTGGAAAGACTACTGCCCAATACTTGAAGCGATTCAGAGAGTACAAAAAGAAAAAAAGGAAGTACTTGGGTGTCTTATGTAACTGAGTCCTTAAAGAACTTGACTGGCTGGGTTGAAGGATAAAAGGTCTCCACCTTTGAGGGTATGATATGTCTTGTCATGCTTAAACATATTTTTGCATCTTGTTCCCCTGAGGTTAAGCAGCATTTGGCAGATTCAAAGGAGCTAGCCATGGCAGCAGATTTGTGGGTGTCACATAGAATGTCCCATAAGGACAGGACTCATCCTGGATAAAGAGGGTGGGGAACTGATCAAACTTCCTCCCAAAAGGGCCACAAAAAGAAAAATAAGGGTAAGTCACAAGAAAACACACAGGGTAGTGGAGGTTATCCTCCAAGACAGACCTCAGGTTACAGTAAACCTCCCTATGGCAACAGACCCAGTGGATCTTGTGTGGCTTGTTGAGCAAGTGACCATGTGAAGGGGGATCCCAGATGTAAGGTCAAAACCTTGGGGGTCCACTCTGCTAATCTGGCCTTCTCCTCCTATCAGGAAGAAGAGATTACAGGAACATCCTTCTCATCAGATGATTCCTTCCCCAGTTGGATCGATTATGAGGTAGTTTTAGTTTCCCTGGGTTCCTGGGAGCCTAAAGTCGCAGAGGCTTATGCTAGGATTCCAGACAATACCAAGCACTACTTTAAAGACAGTGTGCTGATCAATGGAGTTGATACTCCTGCTCTTAGGGATAGTGGGTGAAGTCGAACTGTAGTGGACCCTACCTTGGTAGACCCAGAGGAAGTTGCCACAGGTCCTCTGATGACCACTAAATTGGTTTATGGCCCACCTCTCCAGTTCCCAGTAATACCTGTAAATCTTACTTTAAATGGTACAGTAGTCAGGATTCCAGTGAGCGTTTAGAGAGATGTCCCAGGAAAGGTCTTGCTGGGAAATGATCTCAGAGCTTTAGGGCTTGTGGGAGATACAGCAGAAAGACCCTGCACAAGGTCTCAAACAAGGCCAGCACTGGCCAAGACCATTGCAGTGCCCAAGCCAAAGGGGAAACCCAAGGCTAAAGGAGTCAGAAAAAAACAAAAGAGGGAAAGAGAATATTCCCCCTAACTCCCCTACCACTGAGGTGGAGGTAGTTGGTCAAACAACAGAGAGGTTTTGCCTGAAGTATCTGATCCAAATGACCATCCTGAACTAAAAGACTTGTTAGTAGAAGGTGGTCCTGACAGAGAAGAATTCAGTAAAGGCCAACGTGAGTACCCATCTCTGGAAGGCCTAAGGAGACAGGCCTGTGCCCAGCTTGAGGGTGAACCTCCTGGGACACAAAGGATTTATTGAGAAGGTGGGCTCCTGTACAGTGAGCCTACAGAGTCTACAGAAGGAGACCATAGGAGGTTGGTGGTTCCCCTTGCTGTAAGACCCTTCCTCCTGCAGCTGGCTCATGAAGTGTCACTTGCTGGTCACCTTGGAATCACGAGAACCAAGCAAAGGTTATCCATGCACTTCTACTGGCCCAAGATGGGGGTGCAAGTAGAAAGTTACTGCAGGAGTTGTGCCACCTGCCAGTTATCTGGTAAGAGTGGCTCAACAATCCAAGCTCCATTGGTACCACTCCCAGTTGTGGGAATACCATTCGAAAGGGTAGGGATCGACATCGTTGGTCCCCTTGAGCCCCAAACATCCGCAGGCAATAGGTGTATCCTGGTGCTGGTGGACCATTTCACCAGATATCTTGAGGCCATCCGATTAAAAACGGTGACTGCCAAGTCAGTTGCAAAAGCTTTACTTAGCATATTCACTAGGGTTGGCTTCCCTAAAGATGTTGTCTGATAGGGGCAGCAACTTTATGTCAAAGTATATGCAGGCCATGTGGAAGGAATGTGTTGTCACCTATAAGTTTTCATCCGCATATCACCTACAAACTAATGGTCTTGTCGAAAGGTATAACAGAACGTTAAAAAAGCATGATTGGGGCTCTGGAAAAACCCCAAAGAAGAAAATGGGATCTTCTGTTACCATGCTTACTGTTTGCCTACAGAGAGGTACCACAGGTGGGTGTTGGCTTCAGCCCATTCTAGCTTCTGTTTGGTTACCCTGTGAGGGGACCCTTTGCCATAGTCAAGGAGGGATGGGAGAAGCCCACTCCCCTAATTACTACCAACATAGTGGACTATGTGTTAGGACTCAGAAAAAGGATGGTACTCCTGATGGATATGGCTAGTGAGAAACTGAAGGCAGGGCAAGCACTGGTGAAACATTGGTATGACCAGAAGGCTTCCCTCAACAATTTCACACCTGGTCAGCAGGTCCTGATCATGAATCTTATAAGGCCTAGTGCATTACAGGACAAATGGTCAGGCCCTTACACAGTGGTGGAATCACTGGGTGAGGTCAACTATTTAGTGGACCTTGGAAGGGCCGATCAGGCTCCAAATGTGTTCCATGTGAATAGACTGAAGGCTTTCATCCCAAGAGTTGAAATCGCTGCACTGCTGCTGGCTTCCGATGTTGAGGAAGAGGAGTCAGAACCTCTCCCTGACCTGTTCCAGAGCAGTCCTTCAGACAGCTCCATCGAGGGTGTCCAAGTGGCCCCTTACCTGACTTCTGATCAGCAAGCAGAGGTGAAAAGTTTGCTTAGGCAGTTTTCCCCCTTGTTTTCACAGTCCCCTGGTTTGACACCTTGGTGCAAACATGAAATAAACACAGGAGACAGTGTACCTACCAAAAGTAGGGGACACAGAATGTCAGACAAAGTAAGTTCTTACATTAAGACAGAGGTCAACAAAATGCTGGATCTTGGGTGAGTGAACCCTCTAGTAGTCATTGGGCCAGCCCAGTGGTATTGGTTCCAAAAGCAGGTACTTCTGAGTTGAGGTTCTGTGTGGATTACAGGGCTCTGAATGCTGTCACCAAGACAGATGCACACCCCTTGCCTAGAACAAATGAGCTGGTGGATACTTTGGATGCCTCCAAATTCCTCATCACCTTTGACCTCACTGCAGGCTAATGGCAAATAGCCCTGGCAGAACATGCCAAGGAGAAGACAGCTTTCTCAATGCCAGAGGGTCTTTACCAGTTCAGGGTAATGCCTTTTGGGCTGAAGAATGCACCTGCCACTTTCCAGAGGCTTGTGGATCATGTGTTGAATGGCTTGGATGAATTCTGTCTTGCACATCTGGATGATATAGCAGTTTTCAGTACCACCTGGGAAGACCATGTGAAACACCTTAGGATTGTGTTACAGGCTCTTCGGAAGGCCCACTTGACCATAAAGGCCAGTAAGTGCCAGATTGGACAAGGATCAGTGGTCTACCATGGACATGAAGTAGGTGGAGGGAGGACACAGCTTCGACCCAGTAAAGTACAAGCAGTACAAGACTGGCCTACCCCCACTACTCAGACCCAAGTGAGAGCCTTTTTAGAACTCACTGGGTACTACAGAAATTTCATGGCAGACTATGGCACCATAGCTGCCCCTCTGACTGCTCTCACCACTACAAAGAAACCCAAGAAGGTAACGTGGACTGAAGAGTGTCAGAAGGCCTTCAATGGCTTAAAAGACTCCTTGTGCCAGGCCCCTGTGCTCAGGGCCCCTGATTATCAAAGACCTTTTATTGTGCAGACGGACGCCTCTGACACTGGGATAGGAGCTGTACTATCACAAGTAGATGAGACGGGTAAGGAACACCCGATTGGCTTCATTAGTCGCCAGTTTAAGGACAGAGAGCTCAGATGGTCCACAGTAGAGAAAGGGTGTTTCTCTGTTGTGTGGGCCCTCAGGAAGCTGAGGCCCTACCTCTATGGGAGCCACTTCACTCTGCAAACTGACCATAAGCCCTTAAAGTGGCCAATGAACATGAAGGGAGAGAATCTAAAGTTACTTAGGTGGTCCATAAGTCTGCAAGGCTTTGACTTCACTATTGAGCATAGGCCAGATGTTCAACATAGCAATGCTGATGGGTTGTCCAGAATGTTTAACCGACCTGAACATGAGACTCATCCAGGGGTGGATTAGTTCCCCCTGTCCTTAGGTCTGGGAGGGGCGAGTGTTAGGAAAGATTTCATTTTATATGTAACTTTCCCTCCAGTTGTTCACCCCCAAACATTTTGCTGCTGTTTAAAACACTATGGTCTGACTTTGCCAGAGAAGCACAGCCTTCAGCTGCACTCCTCTGGGCTCTCGCTCACTTTTTATGGGGAAACTAACATGCCCTTAAGACAGTCAGTACTGGGAGACTTTTTTCCCTTAGTCCTTTTCCAATGTTGCAACTTTTCTGCAACATGTAACACGTGCACAATGTACCTTACAGTACAGTGCACTTGGGTCTCCTAGTCATTTGCAAAGACCCTATATACTCTCATAGGACTTTAGGAGATGTGGAGATGTGTCCTGGACAGGGCTGGTGGCAGCTTATCTTTTCATGTAATTTTAACCCTTTCCTGCCATTTAAAGCATGATTACTGCGTTTGGCACAAATAGGTGGCCTGGCTCCAAAATGGCCATGCTACAAGGTTCTTCGTCCTGTCCTTTGGCCATCTTGCCCCTTTGCCTTCCCCAGGTTGAGCCGACCCAGGTCAGTCCTTATTTGGTCATGCAGTTTCCCGCGACATGCCAAGCTTTCGCGGGCTTCTGCATGCCTTGTGTGTGTGCCTCCAGGATGTGGGCTCGGGTGTCCGTCCCCAATACACATCCTGGGTGCCAGAGAGTCTGGAGTGCTGTGAATGCCTGGGACCACCATGGTCCATGATTCGTCGACTTATGGAGTGTGTGTTTGTGAGCAGATCTCCCATTGGGTCCTCTTTGTTTTGGCGCAAACGAGACTCTGGATAAGAGGAGGCCCCAAACAACCATACCATGTCGATCTCTGGAGTTCTCACTAAATGAAGGATAGGATCCAAGTATCCTGAAACTAAGAAGCCGAGTCGAGGAACCGCTGGAAGGTTTGGCACCCTGAGCCAGCTGTCGTCCCGTGGGACCTCTCTGCCTCTGGTTGTCCTAGAAGGTCTGCGAAGACGCTTTGACCCATTAGAATAGTGGGACCAGCTATTCTTGGCACCTTCAACAAAAACTGCAAGTAAGCCTTCTCAGAAGTGTCCATGGGCCAACCAGTGGGCTGACCAGCTTACGCAGGACCTTTGCTCTGTCTCTGCCGCCGTTTCGAGGAGGCCCTCGAAACTTGGTATACTGCTATCTCTGTGTCCACGGCACCCTCACACCGAATTTTGTACACTTGGCGTTCCCAGGTGCGTCAGCACCGGAGTAAACGCAGTTACCTTGTTGCCTTGCCATGGCAACGATCTTTGCAGGTGTGCTGCATTTGTGCCCCTCTTGCCCCTGAAGCCTGCTGCAGTGAAACTGGCCTGATCCATTCATCAGAAGCGGAGAAATCGCCACTGTCCCATTTGGGAATCATCACTGTATCTTCGGAACTGAAAGCCGCAGAGCTGTCATATTGCCTCATTTGAACCTGCAACCGAAGTGGACTCGACTGGCGAAGTTTGGTCCAGAGTGCACCGGGAGTCGGTGAGTAATCGCATCCCTAACCGCTGGCCCCTAGTGCCTCCATCCATTTTTATGCACTAGTGGCCCCTGGGGGTCCCTCTCCTTTCCACTGCTAGTGCGAACTAGTGAACTATTCCCCAACCTTGGAATCACCTTTGCCTTCAAGTGGAGGCCCTCCTCGAATAGTGGGAATCTATTCTTCATCGCCTCACCCACCTTCCTGAGCTGCTAGAGACCCCTGAAGAGACCCTGTTTTGCCCATTGGAACAACCGTGTGCGCCTGCATTGTATGTACTATTGAGAATAAGGCTCCTCTTATGTTTATTTTTTTTTTTTTTTGCATTTTTAAAGCGCTCACACAGCCCGCAGGCATCGAGGCGCTGTTACAGGAATTGTTTAGCTGCGTCATTTTTTTTTGTCTTAGTTGCGTATTTATAACGCGCTTAAATACCCAGAGGTTTCTAAGCGCGGACCCGGGGATCGAACCTGTGTTGCTTCGTGTCGTCTTGCTTCCAAGGCGAACATGTTGCTGCTGAGCTATCCTCCCGGGGGTGTTTGATGTCGAAGGGGACTAAAGACTACCTGCACTGCCTATTTTCCTTCCCTTCTAGGTTGTGAATATATTTCGTGCCTTTAACCCTTAAGACCCCAATGGTCTTGTATACATCTTGTATTGATAGTGTTGTGTTGGTTTGATTGTATTGCTGTGATTCTTTTACTGTGTGTTGAGTTACAAAGGCCTTGTAATAAATGTGTTTATATTTTTGATATATAGGGCCTCATTACAACTCAGGCGGTAAGGGTTTTACGGCGCCGTAAACAGCGCCGACCCTTACCGCCTGAGTACGAGGTCCCTTAGCGCCATGGCGGATTTAACACCTGCTTTTAGCAGGTGTTAAAATCCATGGCGCTAAGGGACCATGGAGTTAATTACGCCACCGTAATTTACGGTGGCGTAATTAACGCCTTCCCCACTCCCATTATGCCCTATGGGGCAAAAATGGGAATGGGGAAGGGTAAATGGGGATTGGGGACTTACCGCCCCGCCGACCTCGGAATGGGGCGGTAAGTCCGCCTACCACCATGGCGTAAACATAGTTTACGCCATGGTGGTAAAGTCACGGCCCAGGCGGTAACTTACCGCCTGGGTCGTAATGAGGCCCATAGACCTGTCTGGGAGTAATTTGTAAGTGTCCTTGCTCTGTTTGCTCATTGAGGGCCTTCAGTCACCCTCACCCCTCCTGAGACTGTGGGCCTCATTACACGGATGGCGGTAAGGATTTACCGGTACCGGTAAAATACCGGTACCGGTAAATCCTTACCGCCTTACTACGAGGTCCCTCTGCGGGTTGGGGGATTTAACGTCTGCTTTTTGCAGGCATTAAAAACCAACCCGCAAAGGGACCCAGGGAGCTAATTACGGTACCGTAATTAGCGCCTTCCCCATTCCCATTGAGCCCTATGGGCCAAAAATGGGGAAGGGCAATGGTGGAAGGGGGAATTACCGCCCCGCCAACCTTGGAATGGGGCGGTAATTCCCCTTTCCACCAAGGCGGTGCAGGTATTTTACCGGCATGAACCATGGCGCTAATAGCGCCATGGTTCTCCGCCATCCGTGTAATGAGGCCCTTAGTCTTGACCACAGACCATAGCTACCTTGATTGGTCTGGCTTGTCCAGAGGTTACCGTGTCCCAAGAAACTAGGCTGGCCTTCTGAAGCTCTGCCCACCAGGTCAGAGTTCACAAATCCATCTTAACAGGCGGGACAGCACCCACCCGCAGTGCCGGTGCTTCCATCAATCCCATTCCCATTGAGTCCTATTGAAATGGGGAATACCTTTTTTCCTGCACCTGAATTCCCGGATCGGCAGGGTTAGAATCATCCGCTGTTACCAGCAAGCCAGGCGCCAGAAAAACTAGCATGTCCGGTGGCAGCCTGCTGGTTTTACGCCACCACCCGCCGCAAACGTTTTCGGAATCATCGGCACCGTTATCAACGATGCCGGTGCTTCAATCATCACCATTCCCATTGAGTCCTATGGGACTCAAATGGGAATGGGGAATACCATTTTTCCGGCACCTGACTTCCCGGACCGGCAGGGGTAGAATCTCCCGCTGTTACCGGCAAGCCAGCCGCCAGAAAAACTCGCAAGTCTTGCAGCAGCCCGCCGGTTTTACCGGCTCGGCTACCACCAGACTTGTAATGAGGCCCAACTGTCTTGTTACAGGAGGAAGATCTGTGGTTTACCAAGAGAGGTGCTTATGATGTGGAATTGTCCAGCACCTTCCATTCGAAAAGCAGGGGGGTCGCAGTCTTCCTTAAGAAGGGGCTCAGAAGTGAGATTCGCAAGACCATTAGGGATAATCATCATAGATATATCCTAAGTGCCTGTCGGGTGATATATATATAGTAGGAAATATTTATGCACCAAACATTGTGCAAAACATCTTTTTTTATGAACTAAGTAAAAACATTTGAACACATATGCACACACAATGTTATACTGGGCGGTGATTTTTATATCACGATTGAGATGGAAAATGGATAGATCCAGGAAGAAGAAAAATACAGAAAGATACTATAATAAGGTTTTTAGGAAACTGATAGAGGAACTAGACTGGGTGGATACTACAGAGCTTAGGCCTTGTCTTGATTATCGTGGTTTAAACCAATGTACCCTCGAAGACCGCTACCCGTTACCCTTAATCTCGGATATCCTGGAACCAGTGAGAGGAGCTGTAGTCTTCACGAAATTGGATCTCAGAGGTGCCTACCATCTAATCCGTATAAAGGAGGGTGACGAATGGAAAACAGCCTTTAGAACACCCTTTGGACATTTTGAATACCTGGTTATGCCCTTCGGATTCGCCAATGCCCGGCAGTCTTCCAACGCTTCATGGACCGGTTGTTCTCCGATATGCTGTTCCTCTTCATCATAGTTTACCTGGATGATATTCTGATATACCCCAAGGACCATTGTCATGATGCCTACCCCCGGGCATCCGGATCGAGTCCATCAGCCAAGGGAGCAGGCATCTAGATACTCATTAAAACCCCAACAGTCCCGGCTGGGGGCTGTTTGGATTCAGTCCTGGCGCCTTAGGCGCCAGGCTCATCATAGAAATCAGTCCTGGCGCCATAGGCGCCAGGCTCATAGACTTTACTTACCTTTGCAGACCATGCTGCAAATGAGTCCAAGCCAACGTGAGGCCTGGATAGGACTATTTTATTACAGGGACTATTTTTCATTCGGGTGTGGTTCTGGGGAACTTCTTACCTGGGACTACTTTGCAGGCTATTTAAACCATGTCCGAACAGCAGCCCATGCTTTGCGTTATTCTGCATCCAGCAGCGTGACGCTCACCGTGTCTGCAAGTCAGCATCCAGTCTTCTGCCACGCCCGCTAAGAATCCGGAGCTCCTAGACAAAAGGCAAAGAAAGGAGAAGAGGTTAGATCACAGACATTATTTGATTCATTATTTGATGGAAAGGACATTATTTCAGCACACGTCGCTTCGCCAGCAGCAGCGTCGCGTTATACTCACCAGTCCACCGCATCTTTCGAATCAGCGCTGCCTCCATCATTTTCTTCGTCGAAACCCAGCACCTGGGGGGAAAACAAAAGGAATAACAAGGTGAGCCGAGAAAACCAACAAGGACAATGGGCCTCATTACACGGACGGCGGTAAGGGTTAACGGTCACCGTTAATGGCAACGGTGACCGTTAACCCTTACCGCCGTACTACGAGGTCCCTTTGCGGGTTGGTGCTCTAACGCCTGCTTTTTGCAGGCGTTAAAAACCAACCCGCTAAGGGACCTCGGAGCTAATTACGGCACCGCAAAATTGCGGTGCCGTAATTAGCGCCTTCCCCATTCCCATAGAGCCCTATGGGGCAGAAATGGGAATGGGGAAGGGCAATGGCGGAAGGGGGATTTACCGCCCCACCGACCTTGGAATGGGGCGGTAAATCCCCTTTCCGCCAAGGCGGTGCCGGTAATTTACCGGCATGGTCCAGGGTGCTAATAGCACCCTGGATCACCGCCTTCCGTGTAATGAGGCCCAATCTCTTTGCCACCATAGGCTTACCTGCTTTACCACCGGAGGTATTATTCTTTAATTCGCTGCATCTTCCTATGCCGCACCTATAAAGGGAGAGAAAACAGCAAGTTAAACTCATGCAACTTTTACCGGACAGTGTTTGGTAATACAGACTCTTAAATGAACGCCATAAGCTGCCTCCAGGCACTATTCTTTTGGACCCAGCTGCAACCTAACGAGGGAATGGAACAAGAGTGAACATCGGACATATTGAACTCTTTGGGGGTCATTACGACACAGGCGTAAGTACGACAACTTTACCACCATGGTGTAAACTACGTTTACACCATGGTGGATGGCGGATTTACCACCCCATTCCAAGGTGAGTGGGGCGGTAAATCCCCATTTCCCATTTTACCCTTCCCCATTCCCATTTTTGCCCCATAGGGCATAATGGGAGTGGGGAAGGCGCTAATTACGCCACCGTAAATTACGGTGGCGTAATTAGCACCAAGGCGATTTAGCGCCATGGATTTTAACGGCTGCTAGAAGCAGCCGTTAAAATCGGAATCAGGCGTTAAGGGTTAACGACGGCGTTAACCCTTAAAGCCTGAGTTGTAATGAGGCCCTTTGAACTTTATAGACACTGGAGTCAATATTCCTCCGGAACTCCTCCAGTACCTTCAACCCAGTGAAGTAACTGGTATCTACGCGCTCCTGCATGCCATGCAGGATGGAGAGCTCATCATTTAAAAACATAAGGTGAGGTTACCAAAAGGGAATATCGGAGGTGATTAGTGTGGAGAACGAGAACTGTTGGGGGGCAATCACTAAAGTCCACGGGTGGCTAAATCCCTTTCTCCACTTGCAGGAGAATACTTCTACGAGTCCAGCAGACAAGATTAGGCGGGCCAGTCCAGACTGTCATCTCTTCACTACGCATCACGTTGGTGGAGACCGCAGCTGTCCGGGTCCGATCGACGCCCATGTGGGAACCAGGTGAGCGTAACAACCATCTCAACATCTCTTCACTACGCATCACGTTGGTGGAGACCGCAGCTGTCCGGGTCCGATCGACGCCCATGTGAGAACCAGGTGAGCGTAACAACCATCTCAAGCATGAAGAGCATGTTAAGGCAGTCCTACAGTGGTTACGTGAACATAAGCTCCTGGCTAAACCTGAGAAATGCCTTTTCCATGTCTCTACTGTTCACTATCTAGGATTTGTCCTTAGTCCAGAAGGAATCAGAATGGACTACTCAAAGGTAAAAGCCATATTAAGCGCTTTGAAACACATTGTCTATAGGCGCTATATAAATAATCAATCAATCAATCAATCAATCAATCAATCAATACTATCCTGGTCAGTCCCAACCACCGTGAAACAGATTCAATCCTTCCTGGGGCTTGCCAACTTTTACCGGAAATTCATACCTTCCTTCTCGGAGATAGTTCAACCGATCATTACACTGTTGAAGAAGGATACTCCCTTTCTTTTGTCAGCAGCCCAAGATGAAGCCTTCCGACGATTGAAATCGGAGTTTACACAAGCCCCCATCTTGGTTCAACCTGACATTGATCGACCTTTCATAGTGGAGACGGATGCCTCCAACTACGCCATCGGAGCAGTTCTCAAGCAGGAACTCGAGGACAAGTTAGAACACCCCATCGCTTATCTCTCGCGAACCCTAACTCCCAGCGAGACTCATTACTCTGTCCTGGAAAAGGAACTGTTAGCCATCCGTCAAGCCTTTACCGAGTGGCATCATCTACTCTTGGGGGCAAAACATCCTGTTCAGGTCCGTACAGACCATCGGAATCTTCAAGTTCTAGAATCCCTGGAATGTAGGAATAGTCATCAAGCCCGCTGGGCCTTCTTCTTTGCACAGTATCAGTTCCAAATACAACATGTCCCTGGAACTCACAACATAATTGCTGATGCCTTATCCCGACGTCCCGACTACGAAACTCTTGAAGATCGATCCTTTCCCAAGATGTTTGCCCACACAATTTTTGTAGCCCAAGCAATCAGCCTCCTGGAAGACATTCGAATTCAAACCCAGTCCTCCGAGATCTGGAAGGAATTTACTGGAAAGAATCGATGGAATCTTAGAACAAAGGACGGGTATTTGTTCAAGGATAATGGCCTGGTTATTCCCACACAAAGACTGCGACAAAGGATCATGAACCTCTGCCACGATACCCTTCATTCAGGACATCGTGGCATCATCAACACTCTCTGTTTAATACAAAGACAGTTTTGGTGGCCAAGAATGAAAGTTGACGTCCAACAGTACATCCAAGCCTGTGCAATCTGCAATCAAAACAAGCATGACAACAAGAGATCAGCGGGTCTTCTACTCCAACCAACGCTACCAACAAGGCCCTGGGAATTCATTGCTACAGACTTTATTGTGGAGTTGCCACCTTCCAGGGGATACACAACTATCATGGTTACCCTTGATTTATTCACTCACATGGCTCATTTTACGCCCTTATATAAACTACCATCTTCCTCAGAACTCGCTGGAATCTTCCTGGAACACATATTCCGACTTCATGGACTCCCTTCCAAAATCATATCAGACAGGGGACCTCAATACATATCTCAATTCTGGAAACACCTATGCCATATACTAGGAATCCAACGTGCCCTCTACTCAGGTTATCATCCACAGACCAACGGAGCTACTGAACGTGTGAACCAAACCCTGGAACAATATCTTAGTTGTTTCACCACCAAGGTCCAGGACGATTGGTCACTCTTAATACCTGTGGCTGAATTCGCCTATAACAATTCGGATCACTCGGCTGTCAAAACCAGCCCTTTTTTCTGGAGCCTTCGGTTCTACCATCCATTCTCCCACATCCTACACCAGTACCTACACTCGACTCCTGGATTGAAGACCTCATCAAAGTACACAAGCAAGCCAAAGAACACCTTGAAAAGGCCCGAGCTAATACCAAGCTCTATGCAGACTCCAAAAGAAGACCAGGGCCTTCCTATGCAGTAGGTGATAAGGTCTGGCTATCCTCGAAACTACTGCCTCGACACTTACGACCAAACAAGTTGGCCCCCCGGTACTATGGTGCCTTTTCCATAAAGGAAATTATTAACCCAGTGGCCTTCCGACTCAAACTGCCAGACTCCTGGAAGAGGGTCCATCCAGTGTTTCACACGTCTCTACTGAAACCATGCGTCCAGTCCTCCCGGACTGCTCCAAGGTCTACCCCTGTGATTGTCAATGACCAGCTGGAATACGAAGTGTCCAGAATATGTGACTCCAGGTACAGACGTGGTCAGCTACAATATCCGGTCGAATGGAAGGGGTACCCTCCCAGTGAACGCACCTGGGAACCATTCTCAAACCTCAATGCCCCCAGATTACTCAAAAGGTACCACCTTATACACCCCGGCAAACCCGAAGGAACAGGCCTTCGGAGGAGGCATGCTGTCATGAACCATCGGACTCGTCCCTTCTGGACTTCCTGGTCCCTGACCCATAGACGCTTACACTCAGCAGTACTCCCAACATGGGCACCGAACGCTGTTTACCAGTTTCCGCGTTGTACGCATCACATTCTCCAGCTTACAGTGGCTAGACGTGTGCTGCCGTAGTTCGCTCTTGTTAACTTCTTGTTTCCTGGTTCCTGGTCCCCTATTGTTACCTCCACATTCATTCCTTCCCTTTTGCCCTCACTTGCATCCCGGATCTCTGTGTACTCGCTTCCGAGTGCACGCTTCGCTGTTTTCCAGGACTTCCCGGTCATTCTGAACGATCCAGGACTCAGGACGCTGAACGCACGCTGGAACCCGAGGACATTCGCACAGGGTTATACAAGACCCGCACAGTGCGCAGGAAGACTCTATCGAAGAAAGAACACAGACAGGTGAGAAGGGGGGAAACCTGTGACACAATGAGGTGTTGATGGCCACCAGTCTTGATGGAGAAACAGGCTTTGATAGAGAATGCTGGGATTTGAAAGGGAAAGCTATTTCAAAATTTTCCTTCCCAGAGAGCTTTATAAACTTTGTGAACATATTACATGCAAATGTTAGAGCTCAAGTTGAGGCGGCTGGCATGATGTCTGGCAATTTTAAGGTTTTAAGGGGGACTAGGCAGGGATGTCCTCACTCTCCATTCATTTAGGATCTGTCCTTGGAATGTACTTTTTGGGGGAAAGCCCAAATTCAAGGGGTACCGTTTAATGTGGGTAATTGCAGACTACTTGAATATGCCGAGAATGTTATCCTGCTAGTGAAAGATCGCAATTGATTGATCCCATTGCAACATGAATTACTAAGGTATGAAGGTATATCGGATTATAAACTAAATGTAGAGAAGCCTGAGGCAATGCCAATTACCAAAACACTATATAAAGAACACCTAGAGAATGGTGGCTTCTGCTGTTGCAAAGATGAATATAAATACCTTGAAATAGAGAGGCACAATAGAGAGTTTAAAATGTAATCCATGATAACATAGGGAAAGCAACAGAAATACTAACGACCGACTTCAATAAGAGGTCTGGACTAGATTTTGGTTTGTTGGGAAAGGTCAATATTATCAAAATGAATACTGTAACAAGAATATTATACATATTATATTCAGATGTATTATATTCAGATGTATTCCGTACAAAGGGCCTTATGATGATGTGGGCGGTGCGGGTTAAATGCAGTGGTATTTCCGTATACCGCTGCATTACGGCACTGTCCAACTATGAGTTTGGCCTAAAGTTGGTGGATTCCCCTCCAGCTATGAGTTAGAGGTAAATCCAGCAGCATTCTGACACATTGCAGCGGAATTACTGTGGTGGAATTACCTCTGCAGTAGTTCCACCAAAAATCCCCCATGGAGTTCTATGGACTAAAACAAAATGGGGATTTACACTGCCACGGCCACTTGTAATCCGGCGGTAATACAGCTGAACCAAGTGGCGGTAACGGTAATACAGTTTGGTGGTATCTGGGTGGATTTATCCTCAATGTGCTACACAGAGAAATAGCTACATTCTTCTTTGTTGTTGCATAACTTTATTTTGGCTATTTCCATAATAGTCCACAGATACAATAAATATACACAGAAATATTATAATGCCAAAGATTCTGACATTATCTTCCCCATTTAAGACATGACCCTGCCTGCTCCGATATACACACTTAAATGGAAGCTTTCCTGATACATGTCACCCATTAATCTATCCTGGGTATAATAAAGTGCATGTTCTGGAGTATACCACTCCTGCAGGTTCTTATACTTTATACATATTCCATTCATATAATGGCAGCGCCAATCCTGAAGGATATCATTGAATATCCCGTCATTAATACTTCAACATAACATAAAAAGATTATCAGGATCTCTTAACGGCCATCCATAGGAACCGCGAGGCATGTGTTAGCAGTGGCCCTCAGGGCCATTGCACTCTGTGGTTCCCAACCAAGCGTGGGGTGAGGCAGGGATGTTTCTTGGCCCCCTTCTCATTTTCTATTTATGTCATGCTTTGTACAATGTTCTTCTTGAGTGCAAGGCAAATCTTTCAAATATAGGAGACCTGGCCCCACCGGTAAAAGATAGACATAGCCCCGGAAGAAACACTGGAAGGTGAGACATGGTATCCCCCATTTCCTGACAATTGTTTACCCTATATTCCCTCTACCTTTATGGGCTACTACAACTCCCATAATTCCCCTCCTTTCTATGCCAGCCCAACTACTGAGACAAGGAAGAGGAAGACTGAGATTAGGAAGATTACCCCTAGTAATATGCAATGGCCCTGTCCCGGTAATGAGGCCAGGCATGGTCAGGCACTCAGCATAATCACACACACGTGATACACATTGGCGGCTACACAGAGTATAAGAGGTGGAGCATAGAGTCACACAGTGAGCGAGTTGGAGTCCGAGAAGGCACATGAGTTGGAGCTTGAGCAGGCAGGCGAACAGGGTCGCCTTTGTACTGCGAGTTCTGTCAGCGGAGAATGAAGCGCTGAGACGCTGAAGGCCTGAGAGGTGAAAAGGCTGCAGAAAGGTTGGCGAGGGAGCCGTGTCTCCAAGGAGCCTGAAGGGGGTCGCTCGAGGAAACAAACTCCAAAGAGAAAGCCTGGTACAGGTGCTCGTCCCCCCAGGGCATGCAAGAAGGCCCAAGAGTGTCAAAGCAACAGCGGAGAAGACCCTGACCTCGACACACATCAAGCAATAAAGAGAAACACAGCCAGTGAGTTCCAGGCAGAAGGGAGCCCAGTTTGTGAAAGGCACGAGGCGCAAATTAAATCCAGTGTTGCAAAGCGAGGACAAGCATATGGCGAGAGACGCAATGAAGATGAACACTTCAATTGTCCATTGTTGAAAGAGTGTGATGAGAAACAAAGTGACATTGAGGCCGCGTGTACGTTTACACGAGTAAAAAGAGACTTTTTGAGATTGTGAATTACAGAGGGCTCGAAGCACGAGAAAAAGTGAAATAAGAACTGTGATATTCGTAGAATTAAGAAGAGGGTCTGGGACTGGTAATAAGAATTAAGAAGAGAGTCTGGGACCCGCAAGGAGAATTAAGACGAGGATCTCGGACCCACGAAGTGAAGATTGTGACAGAGAGTGCAGCGGGCACGACCAAGTAAAGATTGTGAAAGATAGTGCCGAGGGCAAGTCCAAGGGAAATATAAAGAGGAGCACAAACTGTATAGACGGCCTTAGTAACAGAGTGGTCCCGCACAGGGCCGAGCAAGAAACTGTGCATTTGCGAAAGTCTCTGCTACTGACTATGAAGTAAAGAGCTTCCAAGGGCATGATTGTGTGAAAGCCTCACTGACAGAGTGGTCCTGCACAGGGCTAGCGAGTACTGTGCATTTGCAAAAGTCTCTTTCACGTCAACCATTGAAGGATTGTTGAACTGTTGGGGAAGAGAACCCCAGGGTGAAACCAGTATTGAACTGTTGGGGAAGGGAACCCCATTTGAACCATTTTTTGTTGATGCTGAATCAGCGAGGGAAGCCTGAGAACTGTGTTTTGAGAAATTGATACCATAGCAGGCGAGGGAAGCCCGAGCAAACTGTATGCTGATGAACTGTGTGAATTCTTAGCCAGGCAAGGGAAGCCTGGAAGATCTGTGCTTCATTGAACTGTGTGAACTAGCCACCCAAGCTCCCAATTCACTTTTATTACAAATAAGGCAATGGAGTGTTATTTAACTCCATTGCCATCCTGATATTATTTGACTCACTCTTTTGTTTTGACCTAACCCCGTACACAATATCATTGTAGAGTTAAGTGAGGGTAAGATTAGGTTTGACACAAAGACCTTTATTATTTTGACAGACCGGCTTTGACATCCTTTAGTTTAATGTGATGATCGAGACTACTCCCATTATAGAGATAGGGCAAGATAGGAAGTCTGCATCCCCTGTTAATGTCAAATAAAGGTTTTGGAAACTGTTAATTTGTGTCAGCCTTCTGAAACCATGCCTACCTCACACGACACTGAGGTAAGCAACTGGTCAGGATGAGACAAATGACAGGGGGATCGTACGCTCTATATAGAAATGCAAAATGCAGCCTATCGATACAATTACCAAGATCTATACAGTCACTTCATTATGGGGGTTTTCAAATGTCCAGGATTTACAAACGGCGGAAAACCTCTTTTTGAAAAAGTGGCTTGGTCTTCCTTAATCTGCACAGAATTATTCGATGCATCTGAAAATAGGATTGCGCTATTTCCAAGATTAATCTGTGCTGCATTGGCCAAACCCCCAGGCTGTTCTGACCCAGTGTTTAAATGCCAATTCTGGACTTTGGAAAGGAGCAGAAGATATGCATGTCAAATGCCTACTGATATCCATTATGCTGGTTTGATGCAGTTGACTCCTTTGGTTTTCAATCACGTTGGAAGTATTGTTTACATGATTACACAGAAACCGTGGATATGTGAAAACCACTAAATAGGGATACATGATCATTGCTTCCAATAGATCCCAAGATTATCTTCTTTGGAGCAATTGTATTGTAGAAAGAAGCCCAATTATGAAAGTTTGCTTTAATTGTTTGCAGTTGGGCGTTGTCCTGGAGACTACATCAGATTAAACACAACGGCGATGTATAAAATGCAGAGCCGATCAAGAAAACTAGAACCTTACCTCCTGTGCTAAGGGATACACAATTTGTCTGTTTCGGGTGTTCACATGTTAGATCTAGAACCTTACCTCCTGTGCTAGGGGATACACTCTTTATTTTTCTGTTTGGTGTATTCACAAGTTAGATCTAGAACCTAACCGCCTGTGCTAAGTGAAACATGCTTTATTTTTCTGTTTGGTGTATTCACATGTTAGATCTAGAGCCTTACTTCCTGTGGTAAGGGATAAACTCTTTATTTTTCTGTTTGATGTATTCGCATGTTAGATCTAGAACCTTACTTCCTGTGGTAAGGGATACACGCTTTATTTTTCTGTTTGGTGTATTCACATGTTATAGAGCAAAACGGTCCAGAAAGGCCACTATGACCCACAACGCTAATGCCAGTTAATATGATTGTAAGTGCGGCAGCGTTCAACTGAAAGGTTGAGGGTGCCTAGACCAAGAACCCTCAGAAGAGAACAGAGTAAGTTAGATCAGTGAACTGCGCCAAGTTACAAGCAATACAACAAACATTTGAATTGTATTTATAATTCCATTCAACAGCCTGACACGTGTTTCGAGCAAAGCTCTTCCTCTGAGGCTGTGCAGTAATTGACAAACGATTAGAAACAATTTGCATGTGCAACAATCCATACATAACATGACAATTGGACAAAAACAAAGAGGGGGTAAGGGGGATGATTGCCAAAATCATGACGTGTAATGCATGACACCATTGTAAGGATTAATTCCAATTTAACATAACAATATAAATGGGTAATCATGGAAAAAATAAAGAAAAGATGAAATTTCATTAGGTCAGTTACCGTTTCAGAATGGCGTCAATTCGATTCCGAAACCAAGAAGAGAAATAACAAGAACAAAGAGAAATTCAGTATTGTGCGGTGCCTAAACAACCATGGGTAGATTAAATGGCTAATTAGCCTCTATTAATGTTAGAAGTACCGAAAAAACTATATTTATCCATAAATCTCGTCCAAAAGGGGGTAATCTGTGCAGCAAAAAATAATACCCATAATCACAATTTGTTGAAAGAGTCAGCAAGAGTATCAGAAAGGCAAAGTACCAATGCACACCACTTACCAATAGTATGAATAATTCTAGGGGACAATTCCAGAACTAAATCAGAGAGAAAGTGAAATGTGACTTAAGTATTAATGTATGTTGTCCGACCAAAATCAGTTATCAATAATAAAGAAACACAATTTATATATGGAATGAAAGAGATTACCTTAATAGTGGTTGCAATTGCAATTGAATAATTATAACAGACTGCATAGGTCCAAAAGAGGGGGGGATGAATATCGATGAGGATGAAAGTCATAAAACCACAGCAAGGTAAAGCCATGGAGCACAGATGATCCCATTGACAAAAGTGGTCGACCAATTCATAAAAAAGGAAAAAAGAAGAAACGAAACCCGGAGTTAAACAAGTCTCAATTAAAGGAGATTGTGCATAGTTAAGAGGCAGGGACCGTGTCAAAGGTACACACGTCTCGCTTACCAGCCTTCCGGCAACAACCGTATCCAAGGGAGAACGCGCGTGAGCACAACTCGTGTTAATTAAAGGGAGCTAGGTCGCGGAAGCAACAACGTAACCGATCAGAAACAGCGGCCATATTGGGTGAGTAAAAAGCCCTGGCTGCCGACCAAGCCACAATAACTACAGTCTAAATAGCCTACAATAACATCAAGGTGTTGAAAATTTGTTGAGTTGGAGAATCATCTAGTGCAATTGTCAACAATATTTCTGTTACAAATTTGATTATATAGTCTCAGATCTAGGGGGTTCTTTGTTAAGGTTAATACCAGGATCCTCCCTCTCTTCCTTCTCACCTGTTTCTTGTTCCTCAGATGAGCTCTCAGTAGATATCGTCCTTCTATTTCTCCAAGTTCCCTCTTCTCTCTCCTTGTAGGTTTTGGGACGAACTCGTCTGGAGGCCACCTTGCCAGTTCGCAGATTGCTCGGCAGTGGGACCCTCAGGGAGTCCGCCCCTAATTCCAGGGAAAAAGGCGTATGCCGGAAAAAACCCTGGCGTGATGGTTAACTGCTGCGGGATGGAATGCAGGAGAGCGTAGAACGTGATTCCCAAAAGACTCTTCCAAGAATCAAACAAAGCGAAGCGAAATCCAGGCACAAAAAGGCGGAAGGTGAGTGAATGCAGCTGAGTGGAAGCAGGATTCGTACACGAAGGGAAGCGGGAAACAAGATTTGTAGTACATGGACCAGAGAAGAGAAGCACAGAGCGGGGACGGAAGACAAACAAGGAAAGCAAGCAAGGTAAGGCGGAGGAATGCGGGAGACAGAACCCCAGCGGGGAAACAGCTGGAGGGCAGAGAAATACTCACACGGAGCGCGAAGGAAGGAACTTCAGCGTGTTAACCCGAAGCGGAAACTGAGGGTTGCAACGCACCGGCGTAGCGGTTCGGTGCGTAGATAACGTTGAGCCTCAGGGGGCGTGGCACGGCAGTCCGGACACTAGACCGCAGTGGATGGTTCCGTTAGTGTTTCCTCCATCGATTCCACAGTTTCCAGGACGGACGCGTCGTGACAGTATAACCTCTTCTCCTCTGGACTCCTCCGGGTTTCCCTGGATGGTTTCTATGGAAGAGACGTAGTAGTCGAGGTGCACTGAGGTTTCTTGCAGGTTCCCAGGACCTTTTGGTCCAAGGGTATCCCTTCCAAAGTATGAGGTACTGGAGAACCCCGTGTCTGTAACGAGAGTCCAAGATTTGAGAGACTTCATATTCGGGATCTTTTTCTAAGTTTGGGATGCATTTCTTGATCGGTCTTTGATATGGATCTTTTTTGTAAGCCTTGAGAAGGGACACGTGAAACACTGGATGGATCCTTCGTAAGAAAGAGGGTAGCTTAAGTCGAAAAGCTACTGGATTGATCTGCTGTTCAATGATGTATGGGCCAATATACCTTGGAGTGAATTTTCCTGGACGTATACGCCTTGGTAAGTATTTTGTGGATAACCAAACCTTATCTCCTGGTTTCCAGATCGGATTTGCTCGTCGCTTTCTGTCGGCCCATTTCTTATAGGATTGACGGCTAGCTGTTAATGTTTCCTGAGCTTTCAAGTGGGTTTGTTTGAGAGTATTCAACAATTGGTCTACAGTAGGTATGTTAGTGGTTGGAATCACTGACTGTGGGATATGTCGAGGTTCGTATCCATAAGTACATTTGAAAGGGCTCATACCAATCGCCGAATGTACTGTGTTATTATAGGAGAACTCGGCTATGGATAGAAGTTGGCTCCAGTTATCCTGTGTCTGGTTGCAGTAACATCTGAGGTATTGTTCCAGGGTAGCGTTTAGTCGTTCGGTTTGTCCATTGCTCTCGGGATGGAATCCGGAAGACAATGCCCTTTGGATCTGTACTTGTTTACACAACGAGGACCAAAATTTTGAGGTAAACTGAGTCCCTCGATCCGAGACTATTGTATGTGGTAGACCATGTAGTTTGACTATGTCTTTCAGAAATACTTCTGCAGTCTTAGTAGCAGATGGAGTACCTTGGAGGGGGGAAAAATGAGCAAGTTTACTAAATGAGTCCACTACAACCATGATGGCTGTGAGTTCTTCTGAAGGAGGTAAGTCCACTATAAAATCCATGGATATATGCTGCCAGGGACCCGCAGGTAATGAATCCTGTTGGAGAAGGCCCAGTGGTTTGGCCGTGCTGTATTTACCTTGAGCACACGTGGGACAAGAAGATACATAGGCATAGACATCCTTGACCATTGTCGGCCACCAAAAATTTCTCTTTAGTAGGTGTAGTGTGGCTGCTCGACCCTTATGTCCTGCTGTGGGTAGATCGTGACACCAGGCTAGTGCTTGAGACTGTAGACTGGTGTTTGGTAAGAAGAGCTGGTCGTCTTTAAACAAGTATTCACCCTTCTTGGTTAAGGATGGAAAACGTGTGACTATGGATCTTGTTTGGGCTTCTAACACTTGTTGTAAAAAGGTGTTGACTGTTCCTATGAATATCTTCCCTTGAAGTAACTGTTCGTGATCGGAGTATGAACCCGATTCTTCCCCAAAACTTCGGGAGAGGGCATCCGCTAGGTGATTCTCCTTTCCTGGTAAGTAAGTTAGTTCGAAATCATATTGAGCGAAGAAGTATGCCCACCTGGCATGGCGGGAATTTCGACATTCCATACTCTTGAGTACACTAAGATTCCGGTGATCAGTTCGTACTTGGAACGGGAAGTTCGCTCCTTGTAAAAGGTGTCTCCATTCTTCACATGCCTGTCTGATGGCCAACAGTTCCTTTTCTACTACAGAGTAATTCTTTTCACTCGGGGAGAGTGTCCTAGAATAATAAGCAACAGGATGCTCCAGTTGATCTTCCTTCTTTTGGAGGAGAGCAGCTCCAATCGCTCCTTGTGAGGCATCTGTCTCTACAATAAAAGGTAAGGTTTGATCAGGTTGCCTGAGGATGGGTGCGGAAATGAAAGCCTCCTTGAGATGTTTGAAAGCCATATCAGCCTCTGTATTCCAGGAAAATCGTGTGCCTTTCTTTAGTAAGGCTGTGATGGGTAGAACAATGTTGGAAAAACCCGGGATAAATTTATGGTAAAAATTCGTCAGTCCTAGGAACCTCTGTATATCTTTTACAGAGTTTGGAGTGGGCCAGTATTGGATGGCTGAGGTCTTGTTGGGATCCATTTCTACCCTTCCTTCTGACAGGATAAATCCCAGATAAGGGACTGTAACAGCCTCAAACAAACATTTTTCTGGTTTGGCTAGCAGATGATGAATACTGAGCCTTCGAAGCACCTCTGATACCTGCTGACGATGTTGTGTAAGGGTTGATGAAAATACCAAAATGTCATCCAGATAGACCACTACTGAATTGAACAAAAGATCACATAAAATCTTATCCATAAATCTCTGGAATTGAGCTGGAGCATTCACCAACCCAAAAGGCATCACTTTGTACTCGTAATGACCCAAGGGAGTCCGGAAAGCGGTCTTCCATTCGTCTCCTTTTCGTACCCTCAAGAGATGATATGCTCCTCTTAGGTCTAACTTAGTAAACCACTTGGCTCCTTGCACTGCTTCCATTATATCCTTAATCAAGGGCATGGGGTACCGATCCCGAATGGTCAAGCTATTAAGACCCCTATAGTCAATACAAGGTCAGAGCTCCTTGGTGCCTTTCTTGGGGATAAAAAATAAAGATGCTCCGGCTGACGAGGTGGATTCTTGGATAAGACCATTTTGAATATTGGTGTCCAAATAATCTCTTAGAGCTTCCCTTTCAGGCAGAGACAATGGAAACATACGTCCAAAAGGAACTACAGCATCCGGTACTAGATCGATCTTACAATCCTCATTGCGACTTGGTGGTAAAGGTCTGGGTTGAACGTCTGCAAACACATCAGCATAATCTTGATAGTGTCTTGGTATGGTGTTGATACTTCTTACAGAGAGAGTAGACCCTTGAGGACATAATTGTTCCTCATTGGATAGGCAGGATCGAAGACATCGTTCAGAGCGGAATTCGACTACATTGGCTGTCCAGTCAATGCCAGGATTATGCCTTCTTAACCATGGGATGCCTAGGATAATAGGAAAGTGTGCTGCTCTTATGAGATCGAACACCATTATTTCCTGATGTAATTTCATCTTTACTCCCAGTTCTTGAGTCTCCTGCCTGATAAGGCCCGAGGACAAAGGGGTACCATCCACCCCTTCTACAGGGATTGGGATAGGTTTCGCTCTTCTGGGGATAGCATGATCTAGAGCCCATTGATCGTCCATGAAGTTCCCGGCCGCTCCACAATCCAACATGGCCAGACATTCTACAGAGTGTCCTCCTTTCCATTCTAGAACCACAGGTAAAACCATCAACTGATGTGAGGCATTCGGTACTTGAGGTGTATTAGTAATACAGGGATCTGCCGTTTGAACCCCTTCCTTGTCCCTGTTCCGGGTCGGGGTCTTTCGTTTCCCGATCTCCTGGGAGGTACATGCGGACAATCTCGCAGTAGGTGTTTCTCAGAACCACAATACATACATAAGTTCAAGTCTTTACGTCTCTTTCTCTCTATTATAGTTAGAGGCCCTCGTGCAGTTCCGACCTGCATGGGTTCTTCTGTTTGTCGCACGGTTCTTTCAGGTGTTGTAGGAATAAAGGAGAAGGATGAGGAGGGTGATATTCCAGACTTGTATCTTCGTCTTTCAGTGCGTCTCTCGGCCATGCGGAACTCTATCTCAAGAGCCAGAGTAACCAGTTCCTGGAAGGTCTCTGGTCTAGCGACCCTCGAGAGTTCATCTTTAAGTTCATCTAGTAAACCCCGTCTGAAGAGGGTCTGTTTGGCAGAATCCGGCCATCCTGTTTCTGCTGCAATCCTTTGAAAGGTTGACAAGTACGTCTGTACGTCTTGAGAACCCTGTTTAATATCCACCAGGTTCTCATATGAGGAGAACAGAACTTCGGGTCTTTCGAATCTTGTGTGGAACTGTTGAACAAAGGCTCCATAATCAGCTAGAATTGGGTCGGCGTTAGTCACCAACGGAGTTGCCCAAGCAAGGGCATTACCTCCTAGATTGGAGATAAGAAAACCGACCTTGGCTCTGTCAGATACAAACATCCGAGGGCGAAAGGTAAAGTAAACCCGACAGGCATCAAGAAATTCTTTCATTCCTTTGGGATTTCCTTCGTACTTGCCACATGGCAAGGGCATAGGAGGAAGGTCATCTCGTACCTCCTCCCTTTGTGTAACTTGTAGGCGTAGAGCAGCATTATCCGCCTTTAATGCATTATTATCGACCTTTACTGCCTGCAGTTCGGCTGTGATTCCCTGAATAGCATTGACAAGTTGCTGATATTGCTCCAAACTGGCCATCCTTTGGCGTTGCAATCTCTCAGATCTAGGGGGTTCTTTGTTAAGGTTAATACCAGGATCCTCCCTCTCTTCCTTCTCACCTGTTTCTTGTTCCTCAGATGAGCTCTCAGTAGATATCGTCCTTCTATTTCTCCAAGTTCCCTCTTCTCTCTCCTTGTAGGTTTTGGGACGAACTCGTCTGGAGGCCACCTTGCCAGTTCGCAGATTGCTCGGCAGTGGGACCCTCAGGGAGTCCGCCCCTAATTCCAGGGAAAAAGGCGTATGCCGGAAAAAACCCTGGCGTGATGGTTAACTGCTGCGGTATGGAATGCAGGAGAGCGTAGAACGTGATTCCCAAAAGACTCTTCCAAGAATCAAACAAAGTGAAGCGAAATTCAGGCACAATAAGGCGGAAGGTGAGTGAATGCAGCTGAGTGGAAGCAGGATTCGTACACGAAGGGAAGCAGGAAACGAGAGTTGTAGTACATGGACCAGAGAAGAGAAGCACAGAGCGGGGACGGAAGACAAAAAAGGAAAGCAAGCAAGGTAAGGCGGAGGAATGCGGGAGACAGAACCCCAGAGGGGAAACAGCTGGAGGGCAGAGAAATACTCACACGGAGCGCGAAGGAAGGAACTTCAGCGTGTTAACCCGAAGCGGAAACTGAGGGTTGCAACGCACCGGCGTAGCGGTTCGGTGCGTAGATAACGTTGAGCCTCAGGGGGCGTGGCACGGCAGTCCGGACACTAGACCGCAGTGGATGGTTCCGTTAGTGTTTCCTCCATCGATTCCACAGTTTCCAGGACGGACGCGTTGTGACATATAGAAATTACATTGGCGCAATTGCAATGTAATACACCGTGGTTGTGTAACGCTCCGTACATACTTATTACAATAGTCTCAACACAAAAATCATGGGGAGTATACCTCCCAATTGAAGCATAAGAATTATGTATAGCCATCCTCAGTGGCAACAACACTTACGACCAAAGCAATTAATAACAATCAATATGATACATATATCCTACAACTAAAAGATATGCGAAACGAATTGGATTAATACGGTTATAAAGAAGTCCATGGGGCAAATATGCACTGGCATTAAAATGCATTACTGAACTTGCTAGTAAAACACATATTAGTCGAAATTAGTATAATTGATGCAAATTTTTAACATATTCCCAATTACGACAATAATGTAATCTGAATTGCGAGTTCGGTCAAAGGAATACATGAAATTCATGGTCAGAATTGAGTCCCCGAGTAACCAATCGATGTTTACAGATGAGTCTTGCTTCCAATTGCCTAAGCCTAAATTCCATGTTACCTCCTCTCTTAGAAGGACATATCTGAGCCAGACCAATAAATCGTAAGTCCTCAATATCATCCAATTGATGTAAGGTCTGCCAGTGCAGCGCTAATGGATATTTCGCATCCTGTTTGTTCAAAGAGGCCAAATGTTCCCGAATCTGGATTTTAAGTGGCCGAATGGTACTCCCTATATAGAATAAACCACAAACACATATAATATAATACACTACAAACTTGGTATTGCAATTAATAAATGAATTGATTACCTGTTTTCCCGTAGTGACAAAATCTAGCAATTCAGACTAAAATGTATATGGACACATATTACAACTCCCACATTTGTGAAACCCATTTAACTGCCCTTGATCTAGCCATGTCTTGGCGGTAGGTGCTTGTGCCATAAAGGACGGGCATAGAACATTTTTGAGAGTAGGAGCTCTGCTGAATGTTATTGATGGGTATGGTTCAAGTAGTTTGGTTAAATCATTATCAAGATGTAGTAAGTGCCAATGACGTTAGAGGATAGCATACACACGATTACTATTACTATTATACCGAGTGATCAGTCTAATTTTATTATGTGGCACACTAGAAGAATTTTGTCTAGTTTTGGGTTTAAGTAGATCTGCTCTCTTCATACTAGACACTTCACGTTCAACTTTGGTCAGCATTGTTGGTTGATAACCTCGTTGTACAAATTGATCATGTATGAACACTTTTTCCACATCAAAGTCAGCATCAAGTGAACAATTCCTTTTCGCCCGAATATATTCGCCTTTTGGAATATTGTTGATAACAGAGCGTTTATGAGAACTAGATGAATGTAAAACTGCATTTACCGAAGTAGGTTTACGGAAAGTTTTGGTGATAAAGCCAGTAGGGGACACGGAAATGTTCAAATCAAGAAAGTCTACAGAGTCAGTAGAACAATGATATATAAATTGTAAACCCCAATTATTTGCATTCAGAAAATTAACAAATTGACTTAAATCTGCTTCATTGCCAGTCCAGAGCATGATAATATTGTCAATGTATCTTTTCCAAAGATATATGAATTGGGAAAAGTCCCTATTATGAAACACATATTGTTGTTCAAATTGATGCATGAATATATTCGCCACAGCAGGAGCAAAACTTGCCCCCATTGCAATCCCAATCAATTGTTGGTAATATGTGTCATTAAAGAGAAAAACTTTATTTTGCAAAGCACAAAAAAGAAATTCTTTAATCATTTCGATGTGCAGGTGATATGATGCTTATTTGTGTCGAAAAATATAAGTAATACTGTCTATTGCTTTCTGGTGGTCAATGGAGGTGTATAGAGATTTGACATCAAGTGTGACCAATAATACATTAGAAATAGGTGGCAATTGTGCAAGAATATCAAGAATGTGCATGGTGTCACGTATATATGTAGGTGTGGAATGTACCAGTGGTGAGATACATTCATTCACATAAATTGAGATTGGTTCCATAATTCCACCCTGGCCACTAATAATGGGTCTGCCTTCCGGTATCTTATTGAACTGCTTGTGAATCTTGGGCAAGAAATAAGCGGTTGGCATGGTTGGTTTGTCAGAGATCAAAAAACATATTTCCACATCGGTAATAATACCTAATTTATACCATTTGTCAATTAGGGAATGAACTATATTACGTATGTGTAAGATAGGATTATTTTTAAGAATAGCATAACAACCAGGAGAATTCAAATGATCCAGTGCCATAGAAATGTAATCAACTTTGTCCATAATTACAACGTTACCACCTTTATCAGCCTCCTTAATCACAATCGAGTCATTAGAAGCTAACTTGTGAAGGGCTTGTCGCTGTGTAGATGTTAAATTAGAATGAATATGATAAGAACGAAAGGAACTGCGGTCACAAAGTAAGTGGATGTCATTGGTCACAACCCGGTGAAAAGTGTCTATAACATTGTCATCTGAAAAAATGGGAGTACATTTCGATTTATTTGCAAATTCTTTAATTGTCAAATTACGATGCTGTATATCCAATTCTTTCATGGTGTCCAAAAGATTAGTCTCACTGTCAGACATCGCATCATCTATAGACATAAGTATGTGTGTGCTCATCATTGTTTGCAAAGAAAGTTCTGATAATTCAGCAGCAGGAGTCTTAGGGGAGTATTGTTTAACTTGTGTAGCAAAAAAAAAATTTAATTTGAGTTTTCTGATAAACTTTAATAAATCAATCTGTATCTGAACACAATCCTTCTTACAGGATGGAGCAAATGAAAGACCTTTATTGAGTAGTGAGTGTTCTTCCGGAGAGAGCTGATATTGGCTTAGATTGTGGATTAGGTCTATCTGAACTGATTTGGATCGTTCTGATTCTGAAGGGATTTCTGATATGAGGCTCTGGTTAGCCGTTGTCCTAATGGGGCGGCGTTGGCGCCTCCTGTGTTGGCCACCCTTTGAGCCCCTTGGTTTGGCCCGAACGTTGCGATATTGGCAGCGGATGGTAGACGAAACCTGACCTGTTTTCTGATGGCCTCTTGTCTGTTGCCCTTTTTGAATCTTCTCATCTGTTCTAAAAAAGGTTGCGGAGCCGGAATAGGTGGTTCAGGCAATTCACTAGAATCAACATCCTCTTCATCCTGAGTCTCATCCTCAAGTGGTACATCACTAGGAACGACTTTGTTCCTAGGCCTATCCGAATCACTTTCAATATCAGAGCTAGCAGGAGATGAAGCGGCACTGCTATTACGTGATCTAGACACATCATCAAATTTGGGCTGATAAGTATAGACCCGATTATCTCGATAATCCCTGTCATCTCTGGAGAATTTTCTGCATTTTCTCATTTTAACCTCATCCTGATGCCTTCTCAATATATTGTACATTGTTTTGACATCGTAATTTGACAATTAAAGAATTTGCAAATAAATCAAAATGTACTCCCATTTTTTCAGATGACAATGTTATAGACACTTTTCACCGGGTTGTGACCAATGACATCCACTTACTTTGTGACTGCAGTTCCTCTCGTTCTTATCATATTCATTCTAATTTAACATCTACACAGCGACAAGCCCTTCACAAGTTAGTTTCTAATGACTCGCTTGTGATTAAGGAGGCTGATAAAGGTGGTAACGTTGTAATTATGGACAAAGTTGATTACATTTCTATGGCACTGGATCATTTGAATTCTCCTGGTTGTTATGCTATTCTTAAAAATAATCCTATCTTACACATACGTAATATAGTTCATTCCCTAATTGACAAATGGTATAAATTAGGTATTATTACCGATGTGGAAAAATGTTTTTTGATCTCTGACAAACCAACCATGCCAACCGCTTATTTCTTGCCCAAGATTCACAAGCAGTTCAATAAGATACCAGAAGGCAGACCCATTATTAGTGGCCAGGGTGGAATTATGGAACCAATCTCAATTTATGTGAATGAATGTATCTCACCACTGGTACATTCCACACTTACATATATACGTGACACCATGCACATTCTTGATATTCTTGCACAATTGCCACCTATTTCTGATGTATTATTGGTCACACTTGATGTCAAATCTCTATACACCTGTAACGCCCACCTGGTTCCCACGGGGGCGCTGATCTAGTCTGGATTACTGCGGCCTCTTCTAGCGTGATGCGCAGGACCCGGAACACCGATTGGACAGGACCTCCAAATAGTGCTTCCTTGGCCCGTAGGAATATCCTTCTGCAGATGAGAAAGGGGATTAACAGTCTGCAGAATGGTGTGCTAGCTCCCCCCTACCCCCCTCCATTCCTCTCTATTCCTCCAAACCCGGTTTAAGATCACCTTATGGTTTGGAAGGTTGAACTCTCCATCCTGCTTCAGGTGCAGGGGCGCGCGTTCGTCCAGTTACTTCACTGGTTTTCAGAATGGCGCTGGCAAAATCCACTTGACTTTCCTGAGCGATGCGCCGTAAGTATGAAAGTTCAAAGTTCAAGTGAGGCCCCCTTTATGCTGTCTTTCTCACCTGTGATCTGTCCTTTATTTCAGGTGCAGAATGAAGGCGATGCGTCGAGGGATTACCTGACGAGGTGAGTACCATTCTTAGAACCGGGGCGGTAGGTGATTACAAAATCGAACTCAGCAAAGAACAAAGCCCATCGGAGCTGTCGAGACGATTGGGCCTTGGCAGTTTTTAAATATTGTAAATCTCGGTGATCAGTGAGATAATGCCGCCAAGCCTTAAAGGCGGACTTAATGGCTAATAGTTCCTTATCGGTAATCGCATAATTTATCTCCGGCGGTGAGAACTTTCTGGACCAAAATGCTACGAGGTGCAATTGGTTGGTTTCAGGGTCTCTCTGAGACAGGACAGCTCCCATGGCTAAGCTGGACGCGTCGGTTTCGACTATATATGGGAGATCAGGACGCGGGTGCTTCAAAATAGGTGCGGACGTGAACTTAGCTTTCAACTCCTGAAAGGCCTGTTCGGCTTCCTCGGTCCATTCAAAACGTTTATTTTTTCGCAAGAGTGCAGTGATGGGTTGCACCACACGTGAAAACTCCGGGATAAACCTGCGATAAAAGTTGGCAAAACCAAGCATGCTTTGGACACCTTTCACTGAACTAGGTGATGGCCATTTGAGGATGGCATCCACTTTCTGTGAATCCATTCGGACCCCTTTAGGTGTCAGGATGAATCCGAGAAACTCAACCTCGGTGGTATGGAAAACACAATTTTCCAGCTTGGCAAACAGTTTGTGCTGGCGCAGTTTCTCTAGGACGGCCCCGACATGTTTTCTGTGATCAGATTCTGAAGAGGAGTACACAAGAATGTCATCGATATACACGATAACACAGACATCGATGAGTTCCCGAAGGACATCATTCATGAAGAATTGGAAGGCAGCAGGCGCGTTGCACAACCCGAAAGGCATCACCTGGTATTCGAATAGTCCATATTTTGCACGGAAGGCCGTTTTCCATTCGTCGCCTTCTTTTACTCGTACCAGATGATAAGCCCCCCGGAGATCTAACTTGGTGTATACGCAAGTGTCCTTCACCTGGTCAAGGAGTTCAGGGATCAGAGGCAGAGGGTAACGATTTTTAACAGTTATCTGGTTCAATGCGTGGTAATCGATACAAGTCCTAAGGTCGCCCTCTTTTTTAGGCACGAAGAACAAAGCTGAAGATGCCGGGGACTTTGATGGGCGAATGAAACCATTGGCGAGGTATTGATCTAAATATTGTCTCAAATGCAGATTCTCAGGTTCAGTAAGGGCATAAATCCTGCTACAAGGGGGTTGTGCACCGGGCACCAGATCGATTTGGCAATCGTACGATCTGTGGGGAGGTAATGTGTTGGCCTGTTGCTTTTGGAAGACGTCCTGAAAGTCTTGGTACTCTGGAGGTAGTTCCACGGGGACAGAGGTTACTGATGCTAGATTAATCTTTGGATTTTCTGGGTAGCAGGTTTGTGCACAATCTGGGAAGGTTATTCTCTTCGCTCGCCAATCAATTCGAGGATTATGTGTCTCTAACCATCAAACACAACTGCCTCCCGATGGCCATCCGGACCTACAAGTGTCACCTCAGCTGTGGAATGTGTTACCGGTCCAGAGGCAATTTCGGTTCCATCTACAGTGGTGATGACATCTTTGCTGGTTTTAGGACGCAGAGGGAGGTTTATCCTAGAGACCAATTCTCGATCCACATAGTTTCCTATAGCCCCGCTATCGATGTATGCCTTTATAGCATGCAACCGTTTTGGCTGTTCCGGATCTCTGAGGACCATTGGCACAATGAAATGCGAGGTCTGAGAGTTATTTTACAAGCTCGGCAAGCGGACCCCTACGCTTGCCGGGCGTGGTCGTTTCCCGATACAGAGTTTCCATGGATTTTATCAGCGGCTCCTACCACCTTCTTGGGCGGCTTAACCGGGCAATCTCGTAGAAAGTGTCCTGAGGACCCACAATAAAGGCATAATTGCATCTGTCGTCTTCTTTCCCGTTCTTTTTGAGTTAGGGGTCCTTTAACTCCTCCGATTTGCATAGGCTCCGAGGCATCAGCCCCCTTGGGGTTAGCGTGTGTTTTGGCCCACACCCGGGTTTCAAACTTGGACCGATCTGCTTTTCTGTTTTGCAGCCTGTGATCCAACTGGACCACTAAGTCTATATATTCAGTGCATTCTTGTGGCGGATTTACAACTTGTGCCAGGACATCTTTAAGTTCTTCGCGTAGACCTCGATAGAATAACGTGATTCTTTTATCCTCTGGCCAACCAGTTTCCACAATTAGTCTATTGAAGTTTGCAATGTAGGATAGAAGGTCTTGATTGCCCTGTCGCAGAGATAGAAGTTCGTCATCCAGAGCCTGTCCCTGGGAATGTCGAGCAAATAACCTTTCCATGCTTGTTTGAAATCCTTGAAAATCACGAAGAATCGGGTCATCTTGAGTTACCAGTGGGACTGACCAATCGGCAGCACAGCAGCTGAGATATAACAACACAAAGGCTACCTTGGTCTGATCATTAGGGAAGGCCCCGGGTCTGCATAGGAAGTGCAAACGACACTGATTCATGAATACGGCGAATCGTTTGGGGTCCCCAGCAAAGCGTTCGGGTGGGGCCAGTGGCATGTTTGCAGGTAGATTAATCAGCACAGGGTTACTGGAAACCACAGGAGTGGGGTTCCCCCCGGAACCGGGTAAAGGAGTTTGTCCAGCTTGACCTTGCAAAAGCTGTTTAGCCAGGTCATCAGTCCTTTCCCTTGTTACAATCACTTCTCTTCTGAGGGCATTAGTCTCTTGACGAGCGGCGTGTACCTCGGCCCGTAATTCCCCCAGTAGTTGGGCCAGTTGGTCAGTCTCAAAAGTTTCCATAGCGCCTGGGTGGGAATTTGTAGGGAGGCTTCGCGTTCTGTAACACCCACCTGGTTCCCACGGGGGCGCTGATCTAGTCTGGATTACTGCGGCCTCTTCTAGCGTGATGCGCAGGACCCGGAACACCGATTGGACAGGACCTCCAAATAGTGCTTCCTTGGCCCGTAGGAATATCCTTCTGCAGATGAGAAAGGGGATAAACAGTCTGCAGAATGGTGTGCTAGCTCCCCCCTTCCCCCCTCCGTTCCTCTCTATTCCTCCAAACCCGGTTTAAGCTCACCTTATGGTTTGGAAGGTTGAACTCTCCATCCTGCTTCTGGTGCAGGGGCGCGCGTTCGTCCAGTTACTTCACTGGTTTTCAGAATGGCGCTGGCAAAATCCACTTGACTTTCCTGAGCGATGCGCCGTAAGTATGAAAGTTCAAAGTTCAAGTGAGGCCCCCTTTATGCTGTCTTTCTCACCTGTGATCTGTCCTTTATTTCAGGTGCAGAAAGAAGGCGATGCGTCGAGGGGTTAACCTGCTGAGGTGAGTAGTAATGAGGGCGATCCCTCTAGATGTCCTTATCATTCCTCTGAAATGTCTCTAGTCCTTTCCCCATAGGGGCCGGGGTACGGTACCTGCCAACGGGACGGCGCCGACCCGAAATGTGGAAGACAAGCCGGTAAGTATTATGGCTGTTAATCAGGCTTTCCTTCTGTGTGTCCTTCTGCTCACCTTTTGTTTCTTCCTCTCTCCCCTAGGTGCAGAGATGTGGCGTCCGATGCTGACAGCCGCGATGGAACCGGGAGATGTCTCGAGGACAGGACAGGTGAGTGAAGCGTGGCGCTGCAGCGAGCAACGCGATGCTTTTAAATTTAAGTCTTCCTTCAGGGATGCTGGCGAGAAGATTCCGGATGCAGGTAAGAAGCTTGAAATAATCCTTGGTTTTCACCTTTCTCTTCTCTTCCTTCCTTGCAGGTCTTCCAGGTTCAAGACGGGCGTGGCTGTAGTCCAGGAGCAGGAGCAGACACGGTGAGCGTTAAGCTGCAGGAAGCAGAACAACGCGAAGCATGAGCTGCTGTCTGGGCGTGGCTTAAATAGCCTCCAAAAGAAGTCCCAGGTATGTATCCTTCCCCAACTAGGTATGTATCCTTCCCTGGCCACGCCCGAGTGAAAAAATAGTCCCTATGAACAAATAGTCCCTTTCAGGTCCCAGGGAGGCCTGAAGCGTGCAGCATGGTCTGCATCAGGTAAGTGCACAAAACACCTCCCTTTATGAGCCTGGCGCCTATGGCGCCAGGACTGATGTCCAACATGAGCCTGGCACCAAAGGCGCCAGGACTGAGTCCAAAGAGTCCCTATAAGGGGCCGCTGGGCTTTTACCCGAGGGCATGATGCCTGCTTCCGGGGGTGCTGGGCCTGGCCTGATGCTCCGGGGGTAGGCATCATGACAACACCTCCATTGACCACCAGAAAGCAATAGACAGTATTACTTATATTTTTCAACACAAATCAGCATCATATCACCTGCACATCGAAATGATTAAAGAATTTCTTTTTTGTGCTTTGCAAAATAATGTTTTTCTCTTTAATGACACATATTACCAACAATTGATTGGGATTGCAATGGGGGCAAGTTTTGCTCCTTCTGTGGCGAATATATTCATGCATCAATTTGAACAACAATATGTGTTTCAGAATAAGGACTTTTCCCAATTCATATATCTTTGGAAAAGATACATTGACAATGTTATCATGCTCTGGACTGGCAATTAAGCAGATTTAAGTCAATTTGTTAATTTTCTGAATGCAAATAGTTGGGGTTTACAATTTATATATCATTGTTCTACTGACTCTGTAGACTTTCTTGATTTGAACATTTCCGTGTCCCCTACTGGCTTTATCACCAAAACTTTCCGTAAACCTACTTCGGTAAATGCAGTTTTACATTCATCTAGTTCTCATAAACGCTCTGTTATCAACAATATTCCAAAAGGCGAATATATTCGGGCGAAAAGGAATTGTTCACTTGATGCTGACTTTGATGTGGAAAAAGTGTTCATACATGATCAATTTGTACAACGAGGTTATCAACCAACAATGCTGACCAAAGTTGAACGTGAAGTGTCTAGTATGAAGAGAGCAGATCTACTTAAACAGAAAACTAGACAAAATTCTTCTAGTGTGCCACATAATAAAATTAGACTGATCACTCGGTATAATAGTGATAGTAATAGTGTGTATGGTATCCTCAAACGTCATTGGCACTTACTACATCTTGATAATGATTTAACCAAACTACTTGAACCATACCCATCAATAACATTCAGCAGAGCTCCTACTCTCAAAAATGTTCTATGCCCGTCCTTTATGGCACAAGCACCTACCGCCAAGACATGGCTAGATCAAGGGCGGTTAAATGGGTTTCACAAATGTGGGAGTTGTAATATGTGTCCATATACATTTGAGTCTGAATTGCTAGATTTTGTCACTACGGGAAAACAGGTAATCAATTCATTTATTCATTGCAATACCAAGTTTGTATTGTATTATATGTGTTTGTGGTTTATTCTATATAGGGAGTACCATTCGGCTACTTAAAATCCGGATTCGGGAACATTTGGCCTCTTTGAACAAACAGGATGCGAAATATTCATTAGCGCTGCACTGGCAGACCTTACATCAATTGGATGATATTAAGGACTTACGATTTATTGGTCTGGCTCAGATATGTCCTTCTAAGAGAGGAGGTAACATGGAACTTAGGCTTAGGTAATTGGAAGCAAGACCCATCTGTAAACATCGATTGGTTACTCGGGGACTCAATTCTGACCATGAATTTCATGTATTCCTTTGACCGAACTCGCAATTCAGATTACATTATTGTCGTAATTGGGAATATGTTAAAAATTTGCATCAATTATACTAATTTCGACTAATATGTGTTTTACTAGCAAGTTCAGTAATGCATTTTAATGCAAGTGCATATTTGCCCCATGGAATTCTTTATAACCGTATTAATCCAATTCGTTTCACATATCTTTTAGTTGTAGGATATATGTATCATATTGATTTTTATTAATTGCTTTGGTCGTAAGTGTGGTTGCCACTGAGGATGGCTATACATAATTGTTATGCTTCAATTGGGAGGTATACTCCCCATGATTTTTGTGTTGAGACTATTGTAGTAAGTATGTACGGAGCGTTACACAACCATGGTGTATTACATTGCAATTGCGCCAATGTAATTTCTATATAATCAAATTTGTAACAAAAATATTGTTGACAATTGCGCTAGATAATTCTCCAACTCAACAAATTTTCAACACCTTGATGTTATTGTAGGCTATTTAGACTGTAGTTATTGTGGCTTAGTCGGCAGCCAGGGCTTTTTACTCACCCAATATGGCCGCTGTTTCTGATCGGTTACGTTGTTGCTTCCGTGACCTAGCTCCCTTTAATTAACACGAGTTGTGCTTGCGCGCGTTCTCCCTTGGATACAGTTGTTGCCGGAAGGCTGGTAAGCGAGACGTGTGTACCTTTGACATGGTCCCTGCCTCTTAACTATGCACAATCTCCTTTAATTGAGACTTGTTTAACTCCGGGTTTCGTTTCTTCTTTTTTCCTTTTTATGAATTGGTCGACCACTTTTGTCAATGGGATCATCTGTGCTCCATGGATTTACCTTGCTGTGGTTTTATGACTTTCATCCTCACCGATATTCATCTCCCCCTCTTTTGGACCTATGCAGTCTGTTATAATTATTCAATTGCAATTGCAACCACTATTAAGGTAATATCTTTCATTCCATATATAAATTGTGTCTCTTTATTATGGATAACTGATTTTGGTCGGACAACGTACATTAATACTTAAGTCACATTTCACTTTCTCTCTGATTTAGTTCTGGAATTGTCCCCTAGAATTATTCATACTATTGGTAAGTGGTGTGCATTGGTACTTTGCCTTTCTGATACTCTTGCTGACTCTTTCAACAAATTGTGATTATGGGTATTATTTTTTGCTGCACAGATTACCCCCTTTTGGACGAGATTTATGGGTAAATATAGTTTTTTCGGTACTTCTAACATTAATAGAGGCTAATTAGCCATTTAATCTACCCATGGTTGTTTAGGCACCGCACAATACTGAATTTCTCTTTGTTCTTGTTATTTCTCTTCTTGGTTTCGGAATCGAATTGACGCCATTTTGAAACGGTAACTGACCTAATGAAATTTTGAAATTTTGAAATTTCATCTTTTATTTATTTTTTCCATGATTACCCATTTATATTGTTATGTTAAATTGGAATTAATCCTTACAATGGTGTCATGCATTACACGTCATGATTTTGGCAATCATCCCCCTTACCCCCTCTTTGTTTTTGTCCAATTGTCATGTTATGTATGGATTGTTGCACATGCAAATTGTTTCTAATCGTTTGTCAATTACTGCACAGCCTCAGAGGAAGAGCTTTGCTCGAAACACGTGTCAGGCTGTTGAATGGAATTATAAATACAATTCAATTGTTTGTTGTATTGCTTGTAACTTGGCGCAGTTCACTGATCTAACTTACTGCATTCACATGTTAGATCTAGAGCCTTACTTCCTGTGCTAAGGGATACACTCTTTATTTTTCGGTTTGGTGTACTCACATTGTTAGATCTAGAACCTTACCGCCTGTGCTAAGTGAAACATGCTTTATTTTTCTATTTGGTGTATTCACATGTTTGTCAGGAATCTGAGGAAATGCACAGGTCGGCGCTTCTTGCTTTGCAAGAGGCGATAAACTACATTTCCCATGAGGCGTTGGGAAATGTGTAGTTCTCCTATCGTGCGCTACAACAGCTGCTCATTAGCAGCAACTGTTAAAACTCGCCTCCGCCCGTGCCTCGGTGCAGGTAATTAATGATTCTCAGCACGGGCGGCGGCAGCTTAGGAGCAGGCATGCAGAAATTCTCAGATGCCGAAGGACTGATGGAACTTCCCCGGGCCGCGACGGTGACGAACAGCTGAATAACCACGGGCCGCGGCGGTGAAGCGGGCTCCCAAAAGCTTCGGGCATCGCTCTTCAGGGTCCGGATGTCCTTGTGAGGCATCCGGACCATCAGTTAAGTGTTTTTGACCCCAGTGTTCATATTCTGGAGTTGCTATATGCTTACATTGTTTATTAATTGACTACTTCAACGCGGCAGTGGGTGTGTGATGTAACACGCCCTAAGATACATGCCATGCATTAGACACGCCATGTGGAGAAAACATGCTATAAAGCTCTGAACAGATAAAACAGGGCACTGGGAAAGATATAGAGACTATTTAAAGCACACGCATGGGTCCACACCGTACAAGGGCATGTTTGTGTGTGTCTTTTTTCCTAAATCATTGTTTGTGGCTTCATAGTGCCCGACGGGCCATGTGTCTCGTGTCTTCATAAAAAGGGACACCCCTTTGTTTGTGCCATTTAGCTTGTAAGCCAATCTATGTGTGTTCAAGAAATGACTGTCCAAGTCCTACGTTATGTTCAAGCCCTATGTTATGTTCAAAGTCCATGTTCTAGGTTATCCGCTTATTTTCTGTGAGGTGCAAAGTGGAGTTTAAAGAGCTTCTATGGTTCGTATGTAGCAAGGTCATTACCGGTATAGGAGGTCAGGTTAGGTGTTCAGGAAATAGAGGTACAGGTTCAGGAATATCGCTGTATTGTATGTATTTGCTTGTGTATGTTCCCCTCCTTTCCTTTGTCACTCCATCCCCTTTTCCCTAACTCCATCTTCCCCCCATTGGCTGCCACGTGGCTTCCTGTGATATCAGTTTTCAGGCGCCCGTGCCAACCACGGTGGGAGGGGTCAATCTATTTGGCTTCTGTGGTTCAGAAGAGGGGATTGAGACCCCTATTCCCTTATAAGTTTGACAGAATTACCTGCCCCCGATTTCAATCACCATCGAGACATCTCGCAAGAAAGACTCTCAGATGCCCAACATCAAAAAGAGAGCCAGAGAGCATAGTGGGCACTTAGAAAGTGCAAGAACGAACAAAAAAAGAAATGGTTCTAGCCAAAAAAAAATCAATGGCGTAAAATATCAAACATCAGACAGAAAAATGAAAAATAAAGACAATAGTACACCCAGACTTGGAACGACAAAAAAACAAACCACAATGCAAATACTTACAGACTTTTTTAAAGCAAAATGGTCAACAAAAAACAAAGACTACAAAGAACTTTCTGACGCAGAAATGTTGGCCGCCGTCAAAGAAAATATCCCATGCCTCAAAAAAGTGAAACTCGATGATGGGAAAATTGTGAAGCCATTGCAAATAACATCGCCACTTAAATCTCACTTGGAGTTACCGAGTAGGGCCTTGGGGGAAATCAGCCAGGGTCCCACTCGTTGTGTACAGACGTCAACAAATCCAGCGAAGCTTCTCACATGGGCTCGCCGCAACAACAGTCTCAGGCAGCAACGGTGAGAAAAGGGCCTGCGGATACACACCGCAGCAAGGAAAATCGCTTTCAAGGGTGGCCGGATCAATCAGAAGACACCATCGACTTGGACCCAGTCATAGAGAAGATCAGACCAACGTCAGAAAACAAAGACATCAATCCTCCTCAGCCTGTGAGTCCCGTGCAGCAACATGACAAGAATTACAACGAGGAAGCCAATGCCAATGAAGACACGCATAGCGGCTTGACACACCCACCTCAACCATGTGAAGGAGAGACGACTGTAAACACTGCCCCCTTTGTCGATAAAACACTGGACAACAATCTGAATGAGGAAGCAGAAAAAGAACAAGACAAAAGCGTTGAGAAGAGGAGATCCGTCATAGAATGTGACAGACACAGCGCTGCAAACAAACCACTCAGTCTTAGCAATGGGTGCCAAACGCCAAGGCGCAGATTCAGCGAACATTTGCACATTGCAGGCAAGGTCAATACCATGCAATCAGGCCCCCCGATGCCTGAAACACCATCAAAGAAAGCTGACCTATTGAGCATCATGTCGACCATCTCAATAGCTTTAAATCCATTCTGCAAATTATATGAAACGCTCAATGAGACCACAAAGGATCAACAGGCAACGATCGCCATGATCTTGACGAAAGTCATTTATCTGGAGGCCTTCATCGCAGCTAAAGAAGAGAACAAAAGCTATGAAAATAAAATAGACATACTGGCGAACCAGTTAATAGAAAAAATAACATCAAAAACAGAAACAAAAGACATCCAGGCCAACAAACGAAACGACACTGCAGGAACCAAAGAGGCAGGCGCTCAAACAACACCTACAACTGACTCAACGGAAAACATTGAAACAAAAAGTAGTATAACACAACATGCTGATAAATCAAGTGCTGAAAGCGAATCAACTAACATGATAACGGACAACGGAAATACACCTGAGGTGTTCCTAGTTCTAGACAAGAAAAAAAGCACCAATCCTAACACCATCAGTGGAACTACAGAAACGGCCTATCTAATCTTTGACAAAGCACAGGCAAGGTGCAAGAAAACGCCGTCAGGCAAGATTCCCCTGCCAAAAGAGAAACCAGCTAAGCCATTATAGCAAAACATCAAGCAGGCACAAAATTGCCTGGCCAGTACTGCTGATCATAGTATCGTGCTGCAAACCACTCACAGTCATTCTACTCACGACAACACGACTCAATCGAAAGCTGAATCACCGAAATCTACAGCGGAACTCCTAAAAGATGATATTCTAATGAACATCAGTGTTTACTCAGATGAAGACGACGAACCACACACAGTGTACGCTCCCAATCCAAAGAATAACAGGACCATATCAGCATCTGACAGTGAAATGCCATCAACATCTAAAGGAAAAGACATGACGACACACGTGGAACGAGACTTCGAAACTATGGAAGAAAGGCGTAACCGTTTAGCTCAGGTCTTCGGCCAAATAAAACCCAAGAGAGTGGAAGTCTCTTCCCGTGATAAATCTAGTGAAGAGAAAGTATCACGTAGATCTCCACTAAATGACAAAAACAAATCAACTGATCAGAAAAGAACCAAATCTTTGACTGCAAGACTAGCGAAAGTCTCACAAGCAACACGTTTCGCTTCTGAAACAGAAGGTTCGCCGATTAAAACAAACAACAGGCGACACGAAAACACACGAAAAGACGATTACAATGTTCAAACAATGCCGAGAGACAAAACTGATTTGAATAGGAAAATAGTCAGCTACAGATCAAGAACAGATACCACCACAAGTCGCCATGAAGAATACCTCAAATCAAAATGGACCGTGCAACGATCTAGTAACAAATATGAGCTCACGCTGAACAGAAGAACAGTCATGGCAATACTGCACCAGGTACCAAATCTCAAAGACATAAATTCAGATGATTTACTCATAGTTGAACCATGGCATGAAAGGAGTAAAGCAGCAACTCGCTTGTACATAAGATCTTATACCGTTTACAAGCAGATACATAAAAGCAAATCTGACATCCACAATCTTGGCTTCTATGTAGATACGATCACAGAAGAAGAAAAACCAAGGAACAAAGTGGATGAAAAACACAAGAAAAACGTCAGTTGCACTGCACAGACAAAAACGTACGATAGAGTCAACCAGAACTATCGTGAACAAAGTCAAAACAGACATTACTTACCACAAAGTAAGCGAAATCCCTCAAGTCAATCTCGCAGCAAAGAAGATCAAAGAAAGAGCACACAAGTAAGAGACAACCCAGAAACCTCAAGGAAATCAACTCGCGCAAATGATGACATCTCAGATAGAGATCGCCAGGCACAGGTAAAATCCTACAAAGCAAAAAGAACCTTCTCACAAACCACACACAACAGTGACACATCTCAAGTCACGCCCACACAGGCCGATAACGAACAAGGAATTTGGGCCTGGCTACCAAAAGCGCTTACCATGCATCGACATAAATAGCAATCCATCGACAGAGAGCGTAATCCACCAGCAACACTTCAACATGAAAATTATCATCGCAAAGTGAGACTCTGTTCGTGGAACACCAGAGGGCATTCACACTTAACTGTCCCAGGAGACGTCAACCTAGGGCAATACGACATCATATGTCTCCAGGAGACATGGCTAACAAGTGCACCAACCCTCGAGGGGTTCGAGATAAAAATGGCCCCAGCAGCCAAGGGACATTTAGGGAGACCAATGTCTGGGCTTTTGATCGCATGCCGTACCGGAAGTGGACTCTCTATTGGTCCAACCGTAACCGCAAACCTGTCCCTCCTGGCAGTAAGTGTTACATGGAAACAAGAAAATAACACAGAAGAACCAGAAAGCACCATAATTGTCATCAATGCATACTGGAATCCAGCAGCAATTAATGGTGAAAACTTCATCACCATGTGTGAACAAGTAATAGATGAAGCTATCTCCAAGCTGTCAGTGTCCTCGTTACTGATATGCGGCGATCTAAATGCCGTATGTAATACCAAGAAGAGCTCACGAACAAAAAAACATCTAACAGCCGCAGAACAGCGAGGCAAAACTTAGCTTGATCTGACTCGTTCAAGAGACCTGCATAATCTCGATCTCGCCTTTCCACAACAAAATCGCATACCGACATGGGAACGCGCTGAAACAAGCGAGACAATAGACTACATATTTGTCTCCAAATCACTGCTAAGTGCTATCACGTCTTTTAATGTGCGTCGAACAGCAGCCAGTGACCATAACCTCTTGGAAACCAGTTGGACAATAAACAGTGCAAAAAACAAGGGCACAAATATGGACATTGAAACTAATACAAGAGGAACCAGACTCAAACTGAGCACAGTCGCAATCAAAAACCTTACTCAAAGATACAAAGACGCAGCACACCCAGCCGAGCCTAATGTAGTCGATTACCAACCGCTGTTAGTGGCATACCAACAAAAGAAAACAAGTTCAAAAATCGTAGCTGGTATTAAAAAACATACTTACAACCGTGATTTAGTGATAAGAAGACGTGAGCATAGAAGAGCTATGAAAAATGCAACTAGACTCACGCCAATTGAGCATTTGAAGAACGCCCAAAAAGCATTAAAATCAGAATACAGAGCCTGGATACGAGTGCATCGAGGCAAACTGTATCAGCAAGATGCCGAAGACATAACAAAAGCGCTAACAACAAACAACGCAAGAGACTTTTGGTCCCTACTAAGATCAACAGAACAGTCAGAGAAGAACCATATAACCAACAACATTTCACAACTCACATGAGAAACACACTTCGCCGAAGTGTTCAAATCAGTCACATCCAAAAATAACGTGAAACACCAAAATCAAGAAGTACAGTGGATAAACCTAGAAGACAAAGACGACATTCGGGAGATCATCAAGAAACTTAAAAATTCACGAGCGCCTGGACCTGATGGAATCACCAACTGTGAACTTAAAGCACATGCTGAAGAATGGGTCATTTTCATCAGTGAAGTCTTTCGACGCTGTGCAGAATCAAGCTCGGTACCAAAATCATGGACTTCAGCAACAATAATTCCTATATACAAAAAAGGAGACATAAAGGATCTTGCAAACTTTCAGCCGATAGCCTTACTAGACTGCATCGGTGAGGTCTTCGGGTCACTATTACTAAGAAAATTCCAAGCCTGGGCAGCCACAGCAAAGTGTAACGACCACCTACAATCCGGCTTCAAAAAAAATGCGGGAACAGCAGGTAACATTCTAATTTTCAGCATACTGAAAAGTAGAGCCCTACAGTCTGGTCAGTCACTATTCGTGGTATTCATCGACTTTACACAAGCGTTCGATCGCATCGAAAGACATCGTCTCTGGACAAAGCTAAGAGAATGGCAATGCCCGGACGACATACTGGCCCCAATACAAGCCTTGCATCACAACACCTCGTTGAGAGTGCGTCTGAGTCGCGAGGGAGAGCTATCTGACGAAATTCCAACTTCCCGTGGAGTGAAACAAGGCTGCCCTTTAGCGTCAGCCTTATTCTTAGCCTACATAGGCGATCTCCAGATCCAAACAAGCAGCACACAGGAATTTCCGCCGAAAATGGGAAATCCTTCGATAGAACGGCTCCTATACGCAGACGATCTCACATTATTTGACCAGACCCCGGTAGGCCTACAACGCCAGCTTAACGGCCTACAAGAATATGCAAGGAAATGTTTTTTTGAAATTAACAAAGGAAAAACTAAGGCAATGATTCTACAGAACACAAGGAAGAAAATCATCAATTATAAGTGGTCTCTCGAAGACACTAAAATTGAAATTGTCCAAGACTTCAAGTACCTAGGAGTGCAGCTTGACAGCAACAAGACGGAAATAACTATGCAAACTGTCATGTTCAACAAGATCAAAAAGCTAACAGCTCAAGCTAAGGTAATAGACCGCAAATTTGGGAAATTTTCATTAAAGCCTACAATTAATTTTTATAAAATGAAGGTTGTGCCTGCAACAACATATGGAGCAGAAGCCATGCCGACCATTCCACAAAACATCTGGCTCAAGCTCGAAGCCACATTTTGGAAATCAGTGCTCAAGTTACCGACCTCGACTTCTGGGGTCGCGATAAGACACGAGCTGAGCCTGCAGTCCAGTGTCCTGCAACACACTTATGCTCACAGAAAATGCAGAATGAACGATGGCAGCGGGGTCTACAGCCTGATCAAGCGTGAGATAGATTCAGGCAAATCCGAAATGCTATCAACTTGGCAGAAAGAGAACATCTGTCTTCTGGACTCTATTGCATCAGATGAAGACGAACTGATCCACAATCCATGTAGAATATTACGAAAACTGAAGGAAGCAGATTGGGCTAAGACAACGGAACAAGCCTCAGCTGAAAGGCTTGGCGCACACCTTCCTGGTAATACAAGAAAATTAAACGAACTACAAAACTACATAAAGATCTTCCCAAATAAATGGGCTCGGAACCTGATTTTAAGAGCACGTCTGAATCTTTTTCGCACAAATGAAATCCTACACATAAGAGGACTTTCCCCAACCGGAAAACTGCTGTTTTTGCCACGACACAGAGCCACCGCCACGTGAAACAATTCGGCACTTGTTAATGACCTGTCACGCGACGCGTGCTTTGAGACAGAAGTTTTTCATGCATATAGCAATAAAGGAGCAATTGATGGAAGAACCGACATGGTGGTGTCGACTCATTGGTGGCGAAAAAACCAGCTGGCAAATAATAACAGCCAAAATGCTTGAATACATCGTGACTGTTCTATTACAAGACAAGGAATCCTCCACAGAGTCTGAGCCCAACACAGTCAACAAACCACAGTTGACTTGAACTGATGTCCGAGAGACAATTAAGAGACATAATGAAACAGGAAAATATTGTAAAAATCTAAGTTTGATTAAAACAATTAAAAAAAAAAATTCGGGGTAATTGAACCACCCAGGCCAAATGGATACGAATCCTCCCCCTTTAGCAGATGTGCTAAAAGCACTACAAGACATACAAGTAGAATTGGTCCAGTCCAAGCTAGGCAAGAGTCTAGTATATTGAAAGCTCAGGTACAAGGGTTGGTCGCACAAGGCACCCCGCTGGATGGGGCTGGAACTTCTACGGGAGGGCAAACTGGTAGAGTCCCGCCTACTGTAATTGTGCAGTCCCCTAGTAGTGTGCCATTAGCCGCACCAGAAAGATTCACAGGAGACCCTAAGAAATACATGACCTTTTTAACACAATGCAGACTTCATTTTCTGTGCAAACCTAAGGCGTTTGAGACAATACAAGCTAGAACAGCATTTGTTATTTCCTATTTAACTGGAGATGTGGCAGCATGGGCTATGCCTCTGGTGCAAAAGGATGATCCATTATTATATAATTGGGATGGTTTTCTAGTGGAGTTTGGTAGGTTATTTGATCACCGAGAGGTGTCTTTGGCTCAAGACAAAGAATTGTTAACTTTAAGACAAGGAACATGCGACTTGGTTTCGTATGTTACCCAATTTAACAGGTTGGTGATTGAAACTGATTGGCCTGAGAATAAACAGACTGTGTTGTTTTATCAAGGGCTCAAAGAGGAATTGAAGGATGATATTGCCCAAGTAGAACCTCAGCCTAGTACATGTACCGCCATGATTGACTTAGCCCTAAGATTGGATCATCGTATTGGAGAACGCAAGGGGGAGAAGAAAAGACCAGAAGTTTTGCCTTTTGCTAGGTTGGATCGGGGTAAGGGAAACAGGAATACAGAAGGAGAACCTATGCAAATTGGTGGAATAAGGGGGCCCTTGTCTGTTGCAGAAAAAGAGCAACAGAAGGCTAATAACTTGTGCCTTTATTGTGGACAACCAGGACACTTTATTAGAACTTGCCCGAATACTCCCAAGAAAGGAGCCGGGGTGGATAGAAGCAAGGTTGAGATGGGAAAAGGACTGGCCTTAGGGGGAACGCAGGCGACGGGCCCAGAAATTAATAGGTTCCCCAATTGGAGTACAAATACGACAGGGAAAAGAAATTCACATTTGTACATTTTGGTGACTTTACTTTTTGCCTGTACTAAGCAGCTAGTGTCTGCAATGGTGGACTCAGGCGCCACCGGTAATTTCATTGACATTGGATTGGCGAAAGGATTGGGTTTACCTTTAAGGGAAAAAGCTCAGGTTGAGGGGGTGCAATCAGTGGATGGATCACCATTGGTTTCAGGACCCATATGTCAACAAACTAAACCCATTCTAATGAGGTGTGAGTCTGGACATATAGAGGAAATTGTATTTGATTTAATAGCGGCACCTCAATTCGGGCTTATTCTGGGCATGCCTTGGTTACTTAAACACAATCCCAGGATTGATTGGATTAAGCGGGAGGTGGTATTTGCAGGAGTGGAATGTGAGGGTCACATGGAGGAGGTGAGACCCGCATTATATTTGGCAGAGCAGGTGGCAGAACCACAAATGGTGGGAGCAATGGCTGTGAGTATTCCAAATCAGTACCAAGATTTAGCTAAAGTATTTGACAAAGGGGGAGCAGACAGGTTACCACCCCATAGATCCTATGATTGCGTAATTGAATTGGAACCAGGGGCTAAATTACCTTGTAGCAGAATCTACGCTTTGACTGAAAAAGAAAACCAGCATTTACATGAATACCTGGATGACATGTTAAGTAAGGGATTTATTAGACATTCCACCTCACCTGTGTCGTCACCTTTGTTCTTTGTCCCAAAGAAAGAGGGAACACTAAGGACATGTATTGATTATAGAGCATTGAATAAGGTGACAGTGAAGAACAGGTACCCCTTGCCTTTGATTTCAGTATTGTATTATTGGATCAAGTAAAAACAGCTGTGGTTTATACCAAATTAGATTTGAGAGGGGCCTACCATTTGATCCGTGTTAAAGAGGGGGATGAGTGGAAGACAGACTTCAGGACTAAGTTTGGTTTGTTTGAATATCTTGTGATGCCTTTTGGTTTGTGTAATGCTCCGGCAGCATTTCAATACTTTATGCAGGAGGTGTTGAGTGAGTTTCTAGATCAGTTTGTTATAGTTTATATTGATGACATTTTAATTTATTCCTCTTCTGAAAAGCAACACATAGAGCACGTGAGAGCAGTGTTAACAAAATTACAAGACCATCAGTTGTATGTAAAACTGGAAAAATGTGCCTTTCATACCACTCAAGTGGAATTTCTTGGTTTTATTTTGACTCCCTCTGGTATTGTGATGGACAAGAAAAAAGTACAAGCAGTTACGGAATGGCCAGCGCCTCAATGCATTAAGGATATCCAGTCCTTTTTGGGTTTTGCAAACTTTTATAGGCGCTTTATATCAAATTTTTCACAAATCGTTACCCCCATTACCAAATTATTGAGGAAAGCCACTAAGTTTGATTGGAACACCGAGGCAGTAGTAGCTTTTCAAGAGTTAAAGAAAGCATTTACATCAGCTCCTGTATTGAGACACCCTAACCCAGAAAAACCTTTCCAAGTGGAAACGGATGCTTCTAACGTGGCTGTTGGAGCAGTATTGTCTCAAAAGGATGAAGAAGGAGTATGGCATCCAGTAGCTTTCTACTCTCGCAAGCTTACTAGCTGCGAACAAAATTATTCAATCACTGATAAAGAGTTATTGGCGATAAGAGCAGCATTTTTGGAGTGGCGACATTATTTGTTGGGGGCCAAATATCAGGTTACAGTGGTCACTGATCATAAAAACTTACAATACTTCAAGACAGCTCATACATTAAGTCCAAGGCAGTTAAGATGGTCACAGTACTTTAATGAGTTTAATTTTGTAGTCACTTTTAGACCAGGGAGAAAAAATGGTAAGGCGGACGCTTTATCTAGGCAGCAAAATATGGAAAGCAGTGTAACCGAAGTGAAGACTATCATTCCTGCGGAAAAGGTAGTAGGAGCAGTAATGACTTAATTACTGAGACAAGTAAAACAAGAAATGAAAGGAAAGGTCCAATTGAAATGGGGAAAAAATCCCACAGAAACATTCCACAATGGGCTTCCTTATTATGCAGGGAAATAGTTTTTACCGACGCTCGCCTTGTATAGGAAGGCGATGCATTGGTGTCATAATTCACCTTTAGCAGGACATTCAGGCAGCAAAAAGACTCAAGGGTTGTTGGAGAAATATTTCTGGTGGCCAGGGTTAAGACAAGATTCTATGAAGTACATTCAAGAGTGTGAAACATGTGTACGCAGTAAGTCAGACCATAAAAAAAGGCAGGGTTACTCCAGCCACTACCCACCCCGGAGAAGATTTGGACACATATATCCATGGATTTCATTACTGATTTGCCTCCGGATGATCAGTATGACACAATCTGGGTGGTGGTGGATTATCTATCTAAACAAGCCCATTTTATACCTTGTAAAGGGATCCCGGGAGCAGGGAGATTGGCAGAATTGTTTTTACAACATGTGGTCAGATTACATGGTCTACCTCATACCTCATATTGTATCTGATAGAGGCCCTCAATTTACTTCCAAATTTTGGCGTGCTTTTTGTAAAATGTTAGGCATGGAGTGTGCGTTGTCCACCAGTTATCACCCACAGACGGATGGAAAAACAGAGAGAGTCAATCAGACGCTGGAACAATATTTACGGTGTTATTTAAGTGAGGGTCGTGAATCTTGGGTACAGTCTTTATGGTTGGCTGAGTTTACTTATAACAACACTGAGCACGCTTCATTGGGTATGTCTCCAAATGTGTGTTTGTATGGTCAAACACAAAATATGTTACCAGAACATCTACCTGATATGGAGAATATTCCTATGCTTCAAGATAGAAAAGAAGTACTACTACACCTCAGACAGAAAGCATGAGCCAATTTAGATCAGGCTAAGGAACAATATAAAAAATATGCAGACCGATATAGAAGAGTTGCTCCTCTGTATAAAGTGGGGGATAAGGTCTGGCTTTCAACACACAATTTGCCTTTAAAGGGACCCCGTAAATTTGCCCCCAGGTTTATTGGACCCTATGAAATTGTGAAATGTATATCTACGGGGGCATGCAAATTAAAGTTGCCTCATACTTTAAAGATACATCCAGTGTTCCATGTGTCTTTGCTTAAACCCGCAGCTCCGACAACGCGAGTACAGAGACCCCCAGCAATTATCAAGGATGGACAGGCAGAATATGAAGTAAAGAAGATACTGGACTCAAGATGGAGACAGAATCGTTTATGGTATCTCATCCAGTGGGTAGGATATGGACCTGAGGATTGTTCATGGGAACCGGCTAGTGCGGTTCGTGCACCCAGATTGGTGCGACAATTTCATCTGCAACATCCAGAGAAGGCAAAACTTGGAAGGGGCCCTGAGAGAGGAGGTACTGTCAGGAATCTGAGGAAAGGCACAGGTCGGCGCTTCTTGCTTTGCAAGAGGCGATAAACTACATTTCCCATGAGGCGTTGGGAAATGTGTAGTTCTCCTATCGCGCGCTACACCAGCTGCTCATTAGCAGCAACTGTTAAAACTCGCCGCCGCCCGTGCCTCGGTGCAGGTAATTAATGATTCTCAGCACGGGCGGCGGCAGCTTAGGAGCAGGCATGCAGAAATTCTCAGACGCCAAAGGACTGATGGAGCTTCCTCGGGCCGCGATGGTGACGAACAGCTGAATAACCACGGGCCGCGGTGGTGAAGCGGGCTCCCAAAAGCTTCGGGCATCGCTCTTCAGGGTCCGGATGTCCTTGTGAGGCATCCAGACGATCAGTTAAGTGTTTTTGACCCCAGTGTTCATATTCTGGAGTTGCTATTGTCAGGGGGAAATTCTGCCGGGGTCGGCCAGGCCGTCCGCAGACCTCCGGGCAGGGAGGCCCAAACTCCTCCCGTATATCCCAAAAGAGATAGAGTATGAGACACACGCAAGAAGCAAGGTGACTCTGCTGTTTATTAGACAAAACGGCAGGGATGGGTCAAGGATCATACGCGTCCGTCCTGACACACACACAATCGTGGGGCTTGCAGGCCCTTTTGCGTCACCTTAGAAAGTTTAGCAAAAAACCTATTTCCACTCTGGATTGGTTACTCGAGTGGTAGGGTTAGTATAGCATACATATAGAGAACGATGTTAGTGGTTGAGGGTTAGTCAGGTGATATACTTGGGCTGTCCCTTCAATTTGATACATGAAAATTGTTACATGAAGACCTCTGAGGATTGGTCAATGTTAATGGCGTCAGTGATAAGAGCCCCATGTTCTGATTGGTCCGCTCGCGAGCCCCCCAGTCTGAGACTATCGCTGTTCTCAGCTCGCGGTGCACCTGTCATTTGCAACAATGTTTTACTGTGGGTAGGTGTAAACAATGTGAGGATTTATTCATATGTTGGGAGGTCGACTACTCCCACTGCTGCAGATGTCCAATGAGTCTTTTAATTGTATCTGCCTGTGTCTTGAAACGTGGGATTCAGGCGTCTCCTTCCTCCTGGGCTTGGCATCCTGTCAGGTTTGGCTTTGTCACGTGAGGTGGGACCGTGTTTGAGGCAAAATTCAGCACAATTAATATTGTTTTTCCCACTGTGTGCCTGGTTTATCTTGCAGGTGCGACCTTGGCGTTGGCTTGCGGCGTGCGAGATTTCAACATCGTGCCCTTGGCGGTGTGCTTTTGCCGGGCTAATTCTGCAGGGTCAGCAACCGAGCTCTTGCTCATTCAATGTTCATGAAAGCTTTTGCTTGCGGCCTACTTGGGCCTGGTGCATAGGTGGAACCGTTTGATGCAGAGCGCTTTAGGTTACGGTATCATATTGCTCTATCCTCAGTATCGTGTCTCCGTTATATTCTTCATTATGGTACATGGTTCTTAGAAGAAGCGTGAGCAAGCCTTTTTAGATAAGTTCATTATGCGTCTTGCGTTTCTGCATTTTGAGAGCCTATGTGGAAAATAATAAAGATGCACGTCCGTGGGTATGTCTGTCGCCTACGTCATAGCACTGAGTATATTCTTCGTGTGGATTGGTGTGGGAGTGTCTGGTGTGCATGTTTGCACAGGTGTGCTGACCGTTGGCTAGGTCGTCATGGCATCTCTAACGACGTGTTGATTTAGTGCTGGATGGTTCAGTCGAGTCCATCCATGCCGCAGGTGTCGGCATGTGCAGGGCAGGCTGGTGGGCACATCCGTATGTTCCTGTACCAGGGTATTTGGTCGTCTGGTAGATGGGCAAACTCCTCTCGTGGCGGGTGTCTGGGCCGTGATCCTCTAGGCCAAGCGCGAGAGGGGAAGGGCGGGAGCCTGTTCTTCCATTCTCCCACTTCAGTCCCCCCTCTGGTCGACTTGTCGACCACAAACATATCCTTTTCTTTATCTCCTCTTACTCTCCATATTTTAGTTATTCCTCCCAAATGTCCATAGTGGTTAACATGGTCTTCAAATGACCAATACATATATGCACAGGTTCCTCCAGGAGTGCAGTATACCCATTTCCCTATGTAGCTCCTTGGGTTTCTTGGGTTTTCGAGCTTCACAGATGGTGGGTCCAGGTGGTTGGTGATGATCTGGTTGCGCAACTTCTCTCTCTCTTTTATGATTGTGCCTGTGTGTTTGCCGTCATCTGTTGGTATCAAGAGGTGCATACCAACCATTTCGATCATCTCGTCTGTGGTGCGTGCCTTCCGGGCCTTCCAAAATCTTATTATGATCAGTGTAGCTCCAGCCAAAATAGTACATCCAACTATAATCTTCAGTCCATCTGACAGCCAAGATGGCATCCATGACCATAATATTGAAAACCAGCTCTCATCCTTTTTCACACCTTTACTTTCATCCATCATTTTTTAGTGCATCTGGGCCAATTGTAAAACTGCTTCTGTCAGTGTACCATTGTCAGCATCGTTGGCAGGGATGAATGTGCAGCATGATTGTCCTATCTTAGCGCAAACTCCTCCTTCCATTGCTGTGAGGAGGTCCAGTACATATCTGTTCTGAAGCGCTACCATCCTCACAGCTCGCAGTTCCTCTTTTATTGCGTTGAATCCATTCACTGTAGAGTTAATTGTCATCATTAGTTCCCACCTAGTTATCTGGAGCCATTTTGCGTTTGCGTAAGCCTGTAGTCCCGGATGTATTATTGAGGAGAAGAACATTGCTGCTCTGCTGAATAGTCTGTGTTCTGGCGGAATTGAAGTGAGTGCTGTTTCCGACCTTCCCCACAGGTAATTTCCTGTCAGAGGTTCTCCTTGTCTTTTCTTCCTATTCAGGACGGTGTTGTTGCCGTTTTTCCTGTTCTCTTGCCCCTTCTGAAGCTGTGCAGATCTCTTCTTCCTCTTGTTTCCTTCATCCATTTTGGGGAAATTCGCCATATTCACATGTTTCTGGGGCACCACTAGTGATGGTACATTAACGTGTACTATTGTGCATACACCATTCCACAGAGGGGGCAGTGTGTGGTATGCCTTGTCTCCACAGGGCCAGTAATGGTCCATTACTACTGCTGTTCCTGCTCCCCCCTCAGGTAACTCCATCATGCTTTCACAGTTGGTGTTGTATCCTACGTCCACTTCTCCTTTATGTTGGTAGCATACCTTAGGCGCAGTTAGCGGCAGTATTGTTATTGGGTCTTCATCCTTCTCCATCCACGTGAGCATGGGTACGTACTTGACCCAAGTCATCCAACATCTATGATTGTGTCCATCAATAGTTGAAATATTTTCTCTTGTTACCATGTTGCTGCCAACCACTCCTATGTCCCATTTGTTGTTCATGTACACCTTCCCTGTTATTATCACCAGTGGTCTTTCCCAACATCCGTTTTTACCAGGGACTTCAGTGGCGTACCAATCACATGGTAGGTACTGCAGTGTTACTTTCTTTGTTTCTCCTTTTTCAGGACCACTTGTTATGTATTTGAATCCTTCAGCATGTAAACTGCTCTTGTGGTAACTCAAATAAGTCTTGAGGAAGTTGTTTTCATATGGATATGTATCTCGTGTTTTCCACACCAGATGCACCACTGTCCCTTGAAATCTTCCTTTCGTCTGGAACAGTGCCAGGTATATTATACATCGTGCTATTTTTTCATCTATCTCCGTGGCAACAAATGTTCGAGAAGCGCTCATGGCGTATGGAATTAATGAGCAAACGTAGCAGCTGTCTTCTGTTGTCTGTTTACCTATGTGGGTCATGTGTTGGTACCATATGTTGTTTGAGATGTGTGCTGAATCTTGTATGTAGTTGTCAATACCTTTATTATCTGAGTATGTGCTGCGTTTAACTCTATTTTCCTTGTGTGGGTTTTTACTAGTACCACCTGACGTAACACCTGTTGCAGCTGGGGGTGGGGGTGCATTAGGTTTGGGTACAGCAATAATATCGATAGCATAGCTGTACTGCCATACAGAGGCAGCCAAGAACCCGGTGATCATTAAAATCCCTATCAATTTTATTACAGATTCTAATTTCACCGGCATTTTGCTCTTACCTTGCTGCAGTCCGGCAGCTTATTCTTGCGACGTTACAGTTGCCCGCCTGAAAATTCTTAATATGCTTGTTATTAGTGTTAGTTGTCGTTTTTAAGCTCTCCCTATCAAGTAGTCATTCAGTGCCCAGGCGAAGATCTGTTCCCACGCCAATCTAAGCGATCTATTTCTTAGGGCAGGCAAGTATGGTTGGAGGTGGGGCATTGAATGTTCTATGGCCAAGAGGAATGCTGTGTAGTAGACACGTACCCTCCTTCTTTTCAGGTACGTTGGCCGTTTTATTTCATATACAAATTGGTGTGACAATTCTTCCAGGTAATTATCGTCTGAGGGTACCATCTACTCCTGGGCAGTGAATTGGTTAGTTATCTACTTTCTTAGTAGTACAATAATACGCTGTACCTGCATGTGCGAGAGAAAAGAAAGAGAACATTCAGGTGTTTACATGTGTATATGTGCAAGACAATGTCCTTCAGTTCAGTTATTACTACAGTGGGTAGGGGGTCAATGGGCAGAGGGTTTGGGGCTCAACTGGCGGAAGTCTCTTTACTCTTTGATCGTGTAACCATGGGGTGGGCGGTATGGGGATCACCCCTTTCTTGTCTAATAGTTGTCTCTGGGGAATCTGGGGGGTGGCAGGGTATGGGGACACTTAGGCCGTTAGTTGCGGTAGAAGTCTCTTCCTCCGTTGGTGACGCTGTTGTTGTTCTTTCAGTGGCCCTGTCGGTGGCGCTGGGGCGGGTCTGGAGTTTGTAGATCTTTACGTCGTGTAGGTGGTTCCAGGCACGTTTGTCCTGTAGCTTTACTGCTCTCGTTGATACCTCCTCTACCAGATGGGGGCCAGTGAAGCGTGGGCTGTTCCACTTTCTGTTGAAATTGCGAAGTAGTACGTGGTCCCCTTTAGCAACTTTGCACAGTCTTTCCTTTTCCAATTCTTTATCCGCGTCTTCTTGTTGATCGCTGTTAGACCCGCCGCGCGTGCGCTCGAGCTGTTGAGACACAAACACTACACTAGTAATCAAAGAAGACACATATTGGTACATTTCATCACCAAGGACATTTGCAGTACTCTCGTGGTCGGTAAATGCTCTTGATGTTGGCGTTAGGGGAAGGCGCATTTGACGTCCGGTAACCACCTCGTGAGGGGTGAGGTGGTGGTCGGAACCTGGTCTATTCCTTAGCTCAAATAGGGCTAATGGAAGGCAATACAACCAACTCTTTTTTGTTGTTTGCTGTATTTTTGCAATTGCCTCCTTTAATAGGCCATTCAGGCGTTCACATATACCGTTGGCCTATGGGTGGTATGCACATGCAAATTTATGCTTGATGTTCAGTAAGGATGTGATGTGCTGGAACATTTCGTTTGCGAAATGTGGGCCATTATCTGACCGCAGTACCTCGCACACTCCCCACCTGGGGAAGACCTCCCTCACTAGGAATTTAGCTGCTCTGAATGCATCTGGGTGTGAACAGGGCCCTGCTTCAATCCACCTCGAAAATGGGCATACTACTACAATCATATACCTATTTCCTTGACATACGTTGATCATATCAACATAGTCAATATGGAGATGTCGGAAGGGTCCCTCTGGCCGGGGTATAGTACCTCTTATCACCTTCAGAGTGTGCCGGCCGTAAAGTGTTGACATGTGAGACAATTGCTGATAAAATTTGACACATGAGAATTTAACTCGGGGCAGAACCAGTCTTCCCTAATTCGTGTTGCAATTACTTCCTTGCCTGTGTGGGCTGGGTGGTGTAGTTGGCTCAGGGCGGTGTTCAATAGTGCCAGTGGTATTACAATCTTCCCAGTGTCACTCTGGCGCCATAGTGCGTCGGTTGGTGACATTGTGCATCCTCTTTTTAGCCAGATTTCTTTTTCGGCCATTGGTGCAGCCGCTTGTAGCTCCATTATCTGTGTGGCTGGGAGATGGGTGTACCCTTCTCTTATCAACATCTCCTTAGCCATTCCCCTCCCTCTCCCTCTCTCTGACTCTGGGGGGGTTCCATATCTCACCAAAATATGCAGCATACTTCGCATGTGCGTCTACTGCTGCATTCCCTTTTGAAATGTGGTCTGCACCATTGGTGTGTGCGGTGCATTTGACCAAAGCTAATTCTTGGGGGTCATTTATTGCTTCAATTAGTTCAGCCAATAGGAGGGCATGTTGCACTGGAGTGCCATCAGCTCTCCTAAACCCTCTTCTTCTCCATTTCTATAGCCCTGAATGGACAGTGGACGTAACATATGCGCTGTCGGAATATATGGTCACTCGTTTGTCAAAGCTTTCCTTCAACGCCAAAATTAGTGCAATTAATTCTGCTGCTTGAGCGGAATAATGCTGTGGTAGTTGTACACATTTCATTGCCACACACACCGGTATCTCCATCATTTTTACCACTGCTGCCCCAGTCCTCCTTATACCATCCCTTTGGTCGATAGTTGATGACCCATCAATGAACAGGAGCTCACCTCCCTCTAGTGCGTTTTCTTCAATCTTTCTAGTACATGAGTACATTTCAGTTATTTGCGTACAATCGTGGGCATAATCTCCTTCCTCAAGTACTTCTGCTAGGAACCTTGCAGGGTTGACCGTGCTACATCTAACAATTGATAGTTCAGCTCTGGATAAGATGATCTCATAACCTGATGCCCTTTGCGTAGTTAGGGTGGACTTAGGTTTATTCAATATTGCAAATAGTGCATGTTCCACAAACAGTGTAGTTGGGCACCCCATGGTGATTGCTGATGCTTTTTCTACCGCAAAAGCAGCTGCGGCGAGACCTTGTTCGCAAGGGAAATGACCTAACATCACAGGATCTAAGTGGCCGCTGTAAAATGCTACTGGTTTGTAGCCCATGCTTGTTTTTTGAGCCAACACTGCTTTCATTACTGCTGAGTCGCAATGTGAAAATATAAAGAATTGTCGCTCATAGTCTGGGGTTGCCAGTACCGGAGCAGTTGATATCGCATCTTTCAGTTCATCAAAAGCCTCTTTCATTTCCATTGTCCACCCCAACTTTTTCTCCCCTTTATTAGCTTCCTTTAACGCCTCAAGCAGGGGTCCTATGTATGAGCTGTAATCAAATACCCATGCTCTACAGTAGTTGCACAGACCCAGGAACTGCTGCAGTTCCCTCACTGTTTGTGGCATTGGCGTTTTTGAAATGGCCTGTGCCCTTTGTGGTGCAATCTTTCTTCCATATTGGGATATGAGCTGACCAATGTAAAGTACCTGTCCTTGACAGTACTGTAACTTTTCCATGTCAACCTTGTAACCTTTTTCAGCCAATATTGTCAGCATCTTTAATGAGTCCTCTCTGCATGTTCTTTCGTTTGTACTGCAAATTATTATGTCGTCGACATACTGCAACACTGTGCTTTCCACTTCAATGTTACCCAAATCCATCTGTATTACTCTGTTGAATATTGAGGGTGATTCGCAGTACCCTTGTGGCAATCTGGTGTGTTTCCACTTTGTGTTTCTGTAAGTGAAGCTTGTCAGATCTTGTGAGTCTGGGTGCAATGGTATTGAGAAAAAAGCATTTTTAAGGTCGATCACTGTAAATCGTGATGCTTCTGCTGGAATGCCACACAATATTGTGGCCGGGTTTGCGGCTATGGGGTATTCTGCTTCTACTATGTTGTTCAAGGGCCTGAGATCCTGTATGAAGCGCCAAGACCCCCCTCTAGCCTTGCGCACTGGGTATACAGCCGTGTTACATGGTGATTCTGAGGGGACCAATATGCCATTATCTATAAGGGCCGTTATGGTTTCATATATGCCCTCATCTGCCTCTTTTGATAGTGGGTACTGTTTCACTCTGGGGAGTATTGCACCTTTTTTCAATTTTATCCTGACTCCCCCTATACTTTTTATGCACCCCACGTCATAGGGGCTAGTAGTCCATAATGATGTGGGTACTTTAGTCATATCCTCCTCAAAGAAGGGAACTGGGGTGGATGTGGGTGCCTCAAGTGCCATTGCAATTTTCTGTGCCACTTGTTTATACGCCACTCTTAGCCATATTTCCACACTCATCATAAACACCATTTCACCTTCCTCCTTTTCTTCTGAAAACAGCTCCTCATCTGACACCTGGGTGAGTCTACATCCTTCTGCTAGTGCTATCACTGCCCTCCATGCTCTTCCCTCTCTGTCTTGGGCATGTACAGCAATGTAATCAGCTGTTGCTATAATGCTCTCAATGTCCACTGGAATCACCTTTCCTTCTTGTTCATTGACTGGTGTTTCTGGTCTGAACAAATAGGCTGCTGGCCTCCTCCAGATCTTTCCCTCTATCCCTGGCATCCATGCAAATGCAATGTCTGTCCCGTACTGGAAGAGTTCGCCATCTACTGGCTCAGCCCTAATCGCTGTCTGTCCACAGTATGCTTGCATAATCTGTCGTGCTGTGACCATGTTAATTCCTGGAGTAGAGCAAATTATGCCGTCCTCCGTAAAGGAGATCGTCATATTCAACCTGTTCATGATGTCTCTCCCCAGTATATTTACTGGTGAGGCACTATAATATAAAAGTGGGACTGACATGTCATAATCTCCTATAGATAAGGGAATGTTATCAGTAAAAGGAACCAACCCTCTAGCCCCAGAGAATCCTTGGGTGTTAATGGCTTCGCCTGACATCTTAAATTTACCTTCCCTTATGCAAGACCGGGTCGCCCCGGTGTCAACAAGGAATGATAATTTTTTGTCACCTATCGTTACCTCTATGCGTGGTTCCTCCGCACTATTAGGTGTTACCGACAGGATGGGACACACCAAGGCCGTCTGTGGGCTGTCCTATTGAGGGTACAACGATTGACCATTTCCTGTCTAAGGGTTGTGTCCCAGGACCGTCACCCTACCCAGTTGTGTTTGTTGTGCTTGGGGTTGTTGTGTTATCGATACCTGTTGTTGTGGCAGTGAATATGTCTGTGGCTGTTGTTGTGTTATTAGTTGTTGCTGTTCATTTCCCTGTTGCAACATCTGCTGTTGCTGTATGCCCTGCTGTTCCTGTGTGGGCCTTGGTTGTCCCTGTTCGCTCCATGATGGTGTACCTGGTCTTACTCTACACGTGCGTGACATGTGCCCTACTAATCCACAACTCCAACACACCGGTGGTTCCCTACTCTGCCATGGAAAGCTTCCTGTGTTGTCCTGGTATACTGGTTGCCCGGTGGGGTAGGAATTTCTAAGTCCTCCCACCTGCTGTTGTGTGTTATATCCGTATCCTCTCCCTCTCATAATTCCTCCTCTTCCCCTGTTGTAATTATAATACCCAGCTCCTGGCATTGAGTATCCTCCTCCCATGTTGGTCGTGTATGGTTGGAGTGGCGGCACCTGTTGTGTTATTGTCTTTGAGGGTGGTATTTGGGAGGGATCTTGTGCAGCCACTACTTGTGTGGGCTTTGGGTCATTGTTGTAGGTGCAGTTATTAGTGCCCCTTCCATTGTGTATTTAGTAAGTTTTTTCTGTACTAGTTTAGCCTCTTTCGTTTTCCTGTCCTCTTCCTTTTGTTTCATTTTTCCTTGCCATGCCCTACAATGATGCACTATTGTCAGTTGTATTTCTGGCCATGCTTTTGCTTCCATTCCCACTACTTTCTTCAGTTGTTTCTGAACTCCTTCTGGGAGCCCTTGTACTAGTATATGATAAAATATTGCTGGTGTTTTGTCCCATTGTTCTCTAGTTTCCATGCGCCACTTCTCTTGGATTTCCTGGATATAATCAACAGGATCTTCGTTCTCACGCCTCTTGCGTGAGGTAATTGCTCCTATGTCTGATGTGTCTGGGTACTGTACCCTCAATGCCTGCCATAGTGCATGTCTGCAGTTTGCGAATGGTGCCCCATCATGCGATGTGTTTGCTATTGTTACCCCAGGGAATCCCGCTCTCTTCCAAATGTCATCCGCTGCATCCCCTAATATCGATATTAGAAGGCCCTTTACATCTCCCACTGCCAGTTTCTGTCCTGCGGTGTGTTTTTCCATTTCATATATCCATTTACCCGCACCTCCACTTAATGATGGGAGCCTGCACTTTATATTCTCTTTGTCTGTATGCTTCCAAGGGACGTACTGTGGTCTAACTCCTCCCCTCTCCAGAAGTGGCATTAAGTTGTGTCTCGTTTTACCCCTTGGGTTCCATAAAATCGAGTCCTCACACCCCTCCTCTTCTTCCCTCTCTCCTACATCGTCAATTTCGTCCGTATTTCCCCTGCTCGTAACTCTTTCTTCTCCATCTTTTCCCCTTCTTCCATCATTTCCTGTATTTAATGTGGGCGTGTGTATTCGTCCTTCCTGCCTGCGTCTAGGGAGGTCTCTAAGCCGACATGCATAGGGTGTCAGTTCATTTGTGAAGGGCGCAAGTTTTATTGTACGTAATGAGCATGAGGTGGTTGAGCATGTAGGGTGGGATGGGAGAGGGTGTGATGGTGACGGTGTGGTTTCATGTGTCTGTCTTTCCGCTATTCCTTGCTCTTCCTCCTCACTTCTCTCCAGTTCATCCTTTCTCCTACAGATCCATGGTGAGTCTGTATTGGTCCGGGTGGTGTATAGTTTATCTAGGCTTTCCCTTTCACTGTTTCTTCCTTCCTTCTCCATTCCTTCTTCTTCCTCACTACAAAAGTCAGTCATAAACGGCACCCCCCACTCTGTCTTTTTCCCCTTGATTGTTACTGTTTTTAAGTCTATTAGGTCCGGTTCTCCCTTTTCTCCTTTATCAACCGCTCCCCTTTGCGCTGATGTTGTTGCTACTTCTGTGTCTCTATATACATCCCCCCTTACTTCACTCTCCCTTCTCCTATCTTCTCTTTCCCCTTCATTTCTCTCCTCCATCTCTCTACCAATTTCCTCCCTTTTCCTTTTTAATTCCTCCATTACTTCACTACTCACCTTTTCCAATATCCTTTCATCCTCTTTCTTCCTTTCCCCTCTCACCCTCTCCCTTTCTAATATACTCTCTATCACCCTCCCTTCTTCGTATTTCTTAGTAGTTTCTGATAGTAATCTCTTCTTCCACATTGCCATTTCTTTTTCTTTCTCTTCTTCTTCCCTTTTCCTCTCTCGTAGCACTGCTCTTGATACCCTTTCTGCTGCTGCTTTTACCCTGTCAGCTTCTTTCCTTTGCTCCTCAGTTCGTTCCCTTATTTTTTCCAATTTGTTCTTACCTTCTTTCCTTTCCCTCGCTCTCTCTCTTTCCTCCCTCTCGAGCTGTTTGATCAGTTCATTCTGCTCATCCCTTAACTCTGCTAGTCGTTCCTCCAAAATCTCTTCCTTTTGACGTAACAGCTCTTCCCCTGTCATTCCACTCTCCCTAGTATTATCCTCGTCTATTTTCCTTACTACCTCCTTCTCTTCTCCTGTTAATGAACCTCGTAATTTTAATAATATCTGCGCAGCTACCCACTCATCATGTCCTATTTCCACAGTTTGTTCTTCTCCAGTCCTCCCCTCCCCTGCTGGCATCTTCCTATGAGCCACATATGGTGGCGGGCTGTATGCCGGGTTCGAGTACCCCTCAGCCGCCCTTAACTGTCCTCTTTCTATTTCTCCTAATTCTCTTAAAGGGTACAACCCCCCTCCCTTTGTTTTCACTACCTTTGCTAGGGGTATATCATTGCTCTGTTCCTTTTTTATTTCATTTTCTTTTGAGTTATTATTCTTTTCTCCTCCCTCTTGTCCGTTCCCCGTGTTCTTTGGGTTTTCACTCCCCTTTTTCCCATTCTCTCCTTCCTCCTTAATCTCTTTTTCTTCCGGTATTTCCCCCACAGTGAACATTCCATTTGGTCCTGGTCGGGACCCCTGGAACATCCTCCATAAGTTAAACACCTCTACGTGGTTTGTCAACTTCTTCCCTTTGTATGTATTATGCAAATGGTTTAATAGTGAATGTTGGGTATATGGATCGAAGCTACCATTAGGCGGCCATGGTGTTATCATTTTGTTGTCCGTCCCCTGTGTCCATTCTATGCTATACTTGATCAGTTTCTCCCTATGGGGTGACAGTGTTGTACATATGTGTTGTAGTGGGGTAGTGAGGGTGTTCCCCCACCCTCCCGATCCTGTCCCGTGTGACATAGTAGCGCTCCACTTGTTACCCTTCCCCTATTTGGTAGCGGTTATCTCACTAGCAGTTTACAATATACAGCCTTATATCTTTACCTGGCCCCGTAAGTTTGGGGACTTGCGATAGTCCGCTAAGGAAAATTATTAAAATATAGTATTTACATTTGTATATTTTCTTCTGTTTTTCTTCCTTTACACAACACCCTTACGGCCCCCTGCGGCCGAGGCGCACGTAGCCCCCTGCGGCTGCGTACCCCTTGTGACGTTCTTATACAGTCGTCCTATTTTCACTTGCTCCTCCTCCTTCTTCTACACTTGCCGTGGCCGGCGTTCTCCGTGCGCCGCCACGTCCCCCGTTTCGCCTTTCCTTGATCAACTCATTACCGTTTATCTCTGTTTCCACTCCCTTACCACAGTTCTCTTCCCCACCACTCTCAGAAAGAAAGATGCCTTGTGCTCGGGATATCCTATGAAAGCCCTACTGGTGACGTCACCGATCTCTTCGAACTACTGGTAAGTTCTTCATATATTCTTTAAGTCCAAAATACACTTGCAATCTACCCCCGTTAATCCTCACAGCTGTCTTCCTGTCACTCCTGGAACAAGGTAATCAATAATATAATCGGACTGCGCACGCTGCGTCGCCTCGCGTGTGATACGCCCCTCGACAGGAGGGCTTAGCCAGCCAATTATCTTCCGTATTGGGCAACTAACTAGCTACCGTCTACAGGGAAACGTCATCTACCTATCGAGTTTCTTGCTCGAACAATAGGGATCCTCATCTACTCATTGATCAATAAATGCCAAATCGTAGGAAACCACACACACACACCCTTACACGTAGTCGCGACCTAGGCCAATCAGTGTCTACGAGCGGCCGCACGTGATGTTTTCGTGCTCCACCTCCCTTTCTCGCGTAACATAGCCGACTGCTCTCGCACTCGTTCGGCTACCATTCATTTCATTACCTACACTAAATTGTCAAACCTTCGCCGCGCACCTGTGCAACACCTCCCACCTCCCGTATTTAATTCCTCCCCCCTCCCTCACAATTTCACATTGCTTGTTGTGCGTGGCATGCTCACCAAGTTCTCTTGAGGCGGGGCCGCTCGACTGCGTGCACCCCTCCAAGCGGCTCGCCACCTACCCTCGTCTGGACCACGTCTGGACACTCGCCAACCGCGGGCGGGATACTTCTCAACCGGCTCCCGAAGGCCAATATCCGGATTGCGCTGTCCGGTCTTCTCGCAGTTCCACGATGGTCCTGTAGTCCTCAGAAGGGGGCAACGGCAGAGGGGGCCGCGCCGCCGGGCCTCCTCGCAACGGGAGTACCTGGAAAAAAGTAAAAATAAAAAAGCAGATCTTAAACAGATCTCAGCAGTGCCTCCAACTTGTCGGGGTGAAATTCTGCCGGGGTCGGCCGGGCCGTCCGCAGACCTCCGGGCAGGGAGGCCCCAACTCCTCCCGTATATCCTAAAAGAGATAGAGTATGAGACACACGCAAGAAGCAAGGTGACTCTGCTGTTTATTAGACAAAATGGCAGGGATGGGTCAAGGATCGTACGCGTCCGTCCTGACACACACACAATCGTGGGGCTCGCAGGCCCTTTTTACCTTAGTATGACGCGCTACTTGCGTCACCTTAGAAAGTTTAGCAAAAAACCTATTTCCACTCTGGATTGGTTACTCGAGTGGTAGGGTTAGTATAGCATACATATAGAGAACGATGTTAGTGGTTGAGGGTTAGTCAGGTGATATACTTGGGCTGTCCCTTCAATTTGATACATGAAAATTGTTACATGAAGACCTCTGAGGATTGGTCAATGTTAATGGCGTCAGTGATAAGAGCCCCATGTCCTGATTGGTCCGCTCGCGAGCCCCCCAGTCTGAGACTATCGCTGTTCTCAGCTCGCGGTGCACCTGTCATTTGCAACAATGTTTTACTGTGGGTAGGTGTAAACAATGTGAGGATTTATTCATATGTTGGGAGGTCGACTACTCCCACTGCTGCAGATGTCCAATGAGTCTTTTAATTGTATCTGCCTGTGTCTTGTAACGTGGGATTCAGGCGTCTCCTTCCTCCTGGGCTTGGCATCCTGTCAGGTTTGGCTTTGTCACGTGAGGTGGGACTGTGTTTGAGGCAAAATTCAGCACAATTAATATTGTGTTTCCCACTGTGTGCCTGGTTTATCTTGCAGGTGCGACCTTGGCGTTGGCTTGCGGCGTGCGAGATTGCAACATCATGCCCTTGGCGGTGTGCTTTCGCCGGGCTCATTCTGCAGGGTCAGCAACCGAGCTCTTGCTCATTCAATGTTCATGGAAGCTTTTGCTTGCGGCCTACTTGGGCCTGGTTGTCACGCCGCTTCCTAGACCACGGACACACCTCCCCGCTCGCCCCTCCTTGCCTACCCATTCCCGCACTCCCCAACACTCGTGCACCGTGCCCCCCACTCACGTCGCACACATCAGGGCACGGCATGGCATGTATGGGGGAGCGGGTGTTTATCGCCCTTCACGGCGGTGGCAGATCAACTGGAAGCTCCGTCACTTCAGGAACTCGCGTCCTTTGCGGAGACCGGCGCTTCCCGGCGCTTCACGGATCACGTGACTTTGGTTGCCTAGCAGCATTGCAACGCTTTCGGGTCACGTCACACGTGACTATACGTGCGTCCCTTCCGAGGATAAAAGGAGTCGGTGAACCGAAGGCGTTGCTTCACAGCTGTTTAGTTTCGGATCACGTGACTTCTCTCTTTGTTCAAGGACCTGCTCTGATTCTGACCTCGGCTTGCTCCACGGACTCCTCTTGCTTAACCCTTCAAGTACTTTTGGATTTGCCTGTTACCGACTCACGCCTGCTCCACGGACTCCTCTTGCTTAACCCTTCAAGTACTTTTGGATTTGCCTGTTACCGACTCACGCCTGCTCCACGGACTCCTCTTGCTTAACCCTTCAAGTACTTTTGGATTTGCCTGTTACCGACTCACGCCTGCTCCACGGACTCCTCTTGCTTAACCCTTCGAGTACTTTTGGATTTGCCTGCTACCGACTCACGCCTGCTCCACGGATTCCTCTTGCTTAAGCTCTTCATTGGCTAGGACCTCGGTCCTACAAATAGGTGGTTGCCTGTTCTACCCTACAGCACGTTTCCAGCCTAAGCTAGGAGACCCACGCCTTGACCCAAGTTCTCACAGGTATTCTGGTAGTTTTGGGGTTTATGTACATGAAGGTATTCGGGCCCTGTTTCATTGCTTAACCACTGTATCTTGCTTTGCAGCGCTCAAGGGGTTCTTCCGGCTGTTCCCGCGTCCTGGCTTTCCGGGCTTCCACCTGTGGCCTTAATATTCACACTGACCAGATAACAAAATCGGTCAGGGTGTTTCTTGGGGACAGAGGGGTTGTCCATACTCTACACGACCAACGAACTTCGTAACAGACTGTGAAGCCTATTTTTTGGTCGTCCAGAGTATGAATCCCTCCGCCGGGGATCCAGTGACCGCCTTGTTACAAGCAGTAGCGGCTCTTAGGGCTGACATGACAGCAATACACCACCGTCTGGATGCCCTACAAAGCACACGTTTTCCGTTACCCACGGATGCAGAATTCGGTGACACAGTCCCCTCACACCAGCCAGCCCCAGCCATGGCCCCTGCACCCACTCCTATACTGCTACCTACACCTGTTCCCCTTGCTGCCCCCGAACGTTATCAAGGGGATCCTCGGAAGTATCGCACTTTCATTAATCAATGTAGATTACATTTTTTGTGCAGACCCCTAGCGTTCCCCGACTCTTGTACTAAGGCTGCGTTTCTTCTATCCCATTTGTCCGGGGTAGCGGCCACCTGGGCCAACCCGATGTTAGAGAATGACCATCCTGCTCTCTATGACTTCGACCTTCTTGTATCAGAAATGGCCAAAGTCTTTGATACACGACATGAAGCCCATTCGAGAGATCTCGAACTCTTGGATCTAACACAAGGCAAACAGACTCTGATAGAATATATCACCAAGTACAACCAACTCGCTGCTGAGACCTCCTGGCCTGAGGAGAAAAAGGCAATCGTGTTCTATCGTGGTCTATGCAACTCCATGAAAGATGCCCTCTCAGTAGTTCCTGCTCTTCCTTCAGGGTTCTCGGATTTGGTGGATCTTGCTTTACAAGTAGACGCAAGGAGATCCGAGAGAAGGGCCGAAACATCCTTCTCTATACACTCCGGACCTTCCGTATCCACCACCCCTGTTGAACCCATGCAAATAGGAGGTATCCGTAGCCCGATAACCCCATTAGAACGAGAACGCCGGAGAAACGACAATGCCTGTTTCTATTGTGGGTTAAACGGACACTTTGTAAGGGAATGCCCCCGACGTCCCAAGAACAAAACACCGGGTTTTCCGAAGGCTCGCCCATGATACAGGGGGCACCGGCGAGCCTGTCTTCGACCCCCTCCGAACCTGCCTTTGGCCCTATTAGACCGATAGAGGTCCAGGCTCTGTTAAAACCCGCTGGAGAGATCAAACACACAGTCCATATTGTGAACGATTCCGGGGCCACTGGTTGTTTCATCGATATTTCCCTGGCCCGTCGCCTCAATCTGCCCTTGGTTAGGAAAGAACATCCGGAACCAGTACATGCTGTAGACGGTACTTCGCTATCCTCCGGTCCGATTAAGTTCCAAACTGCTCCTATGGAAGTGGTGATCCAAAACATCCATAGAGAAACCCTGGCATTTGATTTGATCAATACACCACTGTTCGGCATAATACTGGGAATACCATGGTTACGACAACATAACCCATTGATCAACTGGGGCAACGGACAGGTCACGTTTGAGTCGGAGGTATGTCAACATTTCTGTCTCATCGACACTGATTCCTTGTCCACTCCTGCCACGATTCTTGGTGCCATGGCTGCCACCCATGTCAACGATAGTGCTTCAGACCCGGTGCCTTCACACACTGTGGGGGCTGTCACAGCCAACATCCCTGCGGCCTATCACGATTTCCACACGGTGTTCGATAAGGCCACTGCTGAGGGTCTCCCCCCTCATAGACCGTACGATTGTCCGATTGACCTGGTCCCAGACGCTCCTGTACCCAAGGGTAGGGTTTATTCATTGTCACGGTCAGAGGAGCAAGCCCTTAAGGATTACATACAAAAAGCTCTGGAGTTGGGTCATATACGTCCTTCTTGTTCTCCAGCTGCTAGTCCGATTTTCTTTGTGCCGAAAAAGGAGGGCGATCTCCGTCCATGTGTGGACTACAGACGGTTAAATGCCATTACCATTAAGAACAGGTACCCTCTTCCGCTCATATCCACGCTACTAGACAGGTTGACTAAAGCATCTGTTTTTACCAAGCTGGACCTGAGGGGGGCGTACAATCTGATTCGTATGCGGCTTGGGGATGAGTGGAAGACGGCGTTTTGCTCCCGACAGGGGTTATATGAATACACGGTAATGCCCTTCGGGCTTTGTAATGCCCCTGCCACGTTCCAACGTTTTGTCAACGAAGTGTTCTCAGACATCCTTGACACGTTCGTGGTGGTATATCTGGACGATATTCTGATCTATTCGTCCTCCCTGGAGGAACATGTCGGGCATGTTAGGGAGGTGCTCTCTCGCCTTAAGACCAATGCCTTGTTTGCCAAGCCTGAAAAATGTCTGTTTCATTCCAAGGAAGTGGAGTTTCTGGGTTTTCGCATATCCCCTGGGGGCCTGTCCATGAATTTATCTAAGGTCCATGCCGTCACCGAATGGCCGACTCCTGTTACTCTGAAACAACTCCAATCTTTTCTCGGCTTCGCAAATTTCTATCGGCGATTCATCGCCGGCTTCTCTTCTATTGTTGCTCCACTGACCGCCCTGACCAGCCCCCTTGTCCCGTTCACTTGGACCTCCACCCATCAGAAGGCTTTTGAGGAACTCAAGGCCAGGTTCGTGTCCGCCCCTGTTTTACAGCATCCTGATCCAGAACTCCCCTACGTTCTGGAGGCTGATGCCTCCTCGTTTGCTCTAGGCGCAGTATTGTCTCAACCTTGCCCAACCACGGGTTGTCTACATCCAGTGGCCTTTCACTCACGAAAGTTTTCGGTGGCTGAAGCGCACTATACAGTAACCGAAAAAGAATTGTTGGCCATCAAGGATGCTTTACAAACGTGGCGTCATCACCTCATGGGTGCGAAACATCAGACAGTGGTGTATACAGACCACAAAAACCTACAGGACCTGGCCTCATTAAAATGTGCTAACAGCAGACAGGTGCGTTGGCATTTATTTTTTGCCGCGTTTGATTTTGTGGTCAAACACAGACCAGGTCGCAGTCATGGCAAAGCTGATGCCTTGTCCCGTTCTCCCGGAGGGGAGTCCTTGTCCGTGTACCCCGACACACTGCTAGGAAAGGGCCATGTCATCTGTACTTATACCCCATCCCCCACCATGCTTATCGACATCAGGCGTTGGGTTTCCCAGAATCCTCAGGCTCTCAACGAATGGGACATTGCTCTTCACGAGGGGTTGCCTTTCATCCACGACAAACTGTTCCTTCCCACGTGTGACGTCCGCAACCAGGCGTTAGCATGGTCACACGATGCTGCTGTAAACGGCCATCCCGGGCAACAGCGTACCCTGGACCTGTTGCAACGCTGGTGCTGGTGGCCTTCCATGAGAAAAGATGTCGAACATTATGTTAACACTTGTTCCATATGTGCCCAATGCAAAACACGCAGAGGACGGCCTTTAGGGCTGCTCTTACCTCTTCCCGTACCTCCCAGACCTTGGCACACCGTCTCGATGGATCTCATCACTGACCTACCCCGCAAACAGGGCTACGACACCATATGGGTTATTGTCGATTCATACACCAAAATGGCCCGCTTTATCCCCTGTACTGGTATACCCTCTGCTCCAACTCTGGCTCGCTTATTCTTCAGATCTGTCTTCTGCCTCTTTGGTTTACCACAGGTCATCATATCAGACCGTGGGTCTCAATTCACGTCCTGTTTCTGGCGCGCGCTCACCAGACTCCTGGGGATCGATGCTCGCTTTTCTTCAGCTTATCACCCCGAGAGTGACGGGCAGACCGAGCGGGTAAACCAGGCTTTGGAGCAGTACTTGCGGTGTTTGTCCCTCCAGTATCAGGACTCATGGGCCAATCTGCTGTATATTGCTGAATTTGCGTATAATAACTCCCGTCATTCGACCACAGGTTTTTCCCCCTTTTATGCTTTATACGGGCAGCACCCACGTGCCCTCCCACTTCCTGATTTCCCCTCTACTACTCCCGCTGCTAATGCCTGTGTTCGGGATCTGGCCGGTGTCCATGCCCAGACCTTGGTCCATCTCCATGAGGCCCAGACAGTTATGAAGACTAAAGCGGACCGCAAACGGGCCGCAGCCCCGGAGTATCGGGTGGGCGATCGGGTGTGGCTTTCGACCAGGCATTTGCGGATCCCTGGCTGTCGCAAGTTGTTGCCTCGTTTTGTGGGCCCTTATAGGATCTCCAGGGTTTTGAATCCTGTGGCCCTCAAGCTTTCGGTTCCCCTTTCTTGGAGGATTCACCCGGTCTTCCATACTTCTCTCTTGAAACCTTACCTGGCTCCTACCCGTGTCCTGGTCCCGCCCGCTCCTGTCTCGGTGGATTCACAGGATGTTTATGAGGTCAGTGCCATCCTTGGGTCCCGTTTCCATCGGGGTCGGCTTCAATACCTGGTGGATTGGCTGGGCTATGGTCCCGAAGATCGCTCTTGGGTTCCCGCCCGGGACGTCCATGCCCCGCTTTTGGTTTCCCGCTTTCACAGGGACAGTCCTGCTAGCCCACGGGGTCGTGGGCCTTTGAGGGGGGATTCTGTCACGCCGCTTCCTAGACCACGGACACACCTCCCCGCTCGCCCCTCCTTGCCTACCCATTCCCGCACTCCCCAACACTCGTGCACCGTGCCCCCCACTCACGTCACACACATCAGGGCACGGCATGGCATGTATGGGGGAGCGGGTGTTTATCGCCCTTCACGGCGGTGGCAGATCAACTGGAAGCTCCGTCACTTCAGGATCTCGCGTCCTTTGCGGAGACCGGCGCTTCCCGGCGCTTCACGGATCACGTGACTTTGGTTGCCTAGCAGCATTGCAACGCTTTCGGGTCACGTCACACGTGACTATACGTGCGTCCCTTCCGAGGATAAAAGGAGTCGGTGAACCGAAGGCGTTGCTTCACAGCTGTTTAGTTTCGGATCACGTGACTTCTCTCTTTGTTCAAGGACCTGCTCTGATTCTGACCTCGGCTTGCTCCACGGACTCCTCTTGCTTAACCCTTCAAGTACTTTTGGATTTGCCTGTTACCGACTCACGCCTGCTCCACGGACTCCTCTTGCTTAACCCTTCAAGTACTTTTGGATTTGCCTGTTACCGACTCACGCCTGCTCCACGGACTCCTCTTGCTTAACCCTTCAAGTACTTTTGGATTTGCCTGTTACCGACTCACGCCTGCTCCACGGACTCCTCTTGCTTAACCCTTCGAGTACTTTTTGATTTGCCTGCTACCGACTCACGCCTGTTCCACGGATTCCTCTTGCTTAAGCTCTTCATTGGCTAGGACCTCGGTCCTACAAATAGGTGGTTGCCTGTTCTACCCTACAGCACGTTTCCAGCCTAAGCTAGGAGACCCACGCCTTGACCCAAGTTCTCACAGGTATTCTGGTAGTTTTGGGGTTTATGTACATGAAGGTATTCGGGCCCTGTTTCATTGCTTAACCACTGTATCTTGCTTTGCAGCGCTCAAGGGGTTCTTCCGGCTGTTCCCGCGTCCTGGCTTTCCGGGCTTCCACCTGTGGCCTTAATATTCACACTGACCAGATAACAAAATCGGTCAGGGTGTTTCTTGGGGACAGAGGGGTTGTCCATACTCTACACGACCAACGAACTTCGTAACACTGGTGCATAGGTGGAACCGTTTGATGCAGAGTGCTTTAGGTTACGGTATCATATTGCTCTATCCTCAGTATCGTGTCTCCGTTATATTCTTCATTATGGTACATGGTTCTTAGAAGAAGCATGAGCAAGCCTTTTTAGATAAGTTCATTATGCGTCTTGCGTTTCTGCATTTTGAGAGCCTATGTGGAAAATAATAAAGATGCACTTCCGTGGGTATGTCTGTCGCCTACGTCATAGCACTGAGTATATTCTTCGTGTGGATTGGTGTGGGAGTGTCTGGTGTGCATGTTTGCACAGGTGTGCTGACCGTTGGCTAGGTCGTCATGGCATCTCTAACGACGTGTTGATTTAGTGCTGGATGGTTCAGTCGAGTCCATCCATGCCGCAGGTGTCGGCATGTGCAGGGCAGGCTGGTGGGCACATCCGTATGTTCCTGTACCAGGGTATTTGGTCGTCTGGTAGATGGGCAAACTCCTCTCGTGGTGGGTGTCTGGGCCGTGATCCTCTAGGCCAAGCGCGAGAGGGGAAGGGCGGGAGCCTGTTCTTCCATTCTCCCACTTCACTATATGCTTACTTTGTTTATTAATTGACTACTTGAACGCGGCAGTGGGTGTGTGATGTAACACGCCCTAAGATACATGCCATGCATTAGACAAGCCATGTGGAGAAAACATGCTATAAAGCTCTGAACGGATAAAACAGGGCACTGGGAAAGATATAGAGACTATTTAAAGCACATGCATGGGTCCACACCATACAAGGGCAGGTTCGAGTGTGTCTTTTTTCCTAAATCATTGTTTGTGGCTTCATAGTGCCCGACGGGCCATGTGTCTCGTGTCTTCATAAAAAGGGACACCCCTTTGTTTGTGCCATTTAGCTTGTAAGCCAATCTATGTGTGTTCAAGAAATGACTGTCCAAGTCCTACGTTATGTTCAAGCCCTATGTTATGTTCAAAGTCCATGTTCTAGGTTATCCGCTTATGTTCTGTGAGGTGCAAAGTGGAGTTTAAAGAGCTTCTATGGTTCGTATGTAGCAAGGTCATTACAGGTATAGGAGGTCAGGTTAGGTGTTCAGCAAATAGAGGTACAGAATATCGCTGTATTGTATGTATTTGCTTGTGTATGTTCCCCTCCTTTCCTTTGTCACTCCATCCCCTTTTCCCTAACTCCATCTTCCCCCCATTGGCTGCCACGTGGCTTCCTGTGATATCAGTTTTCAGGCGCCCGTGCCAACCACGGTGGGAGGGGTCAATCTATTTGGCTTCTGTGATTCGGAAGAGGGGATTGAGACCCCTATTCCCTTATAAGTTTGACATGTTAGATATAGAGCCTTACTTCCTGTGCTAAGGGATACACTCTTTATTTTTCTGTTTGCTGTATTCACATGTTAGATCTAGAACCTTACTTCCTGTGCGAAGGGGTACACTCTTTATTTTTCTGTTTGATGTATTCACATGTTTGATCTAGAACCTTACTTCCTGTGCTAAGGGATACACTCTTTATTTTTCTGTTTGATGTATTCACATGTTTGATCTAGAACATTACTTCCTGTGCTAGGGGATACACTCTTTATGTTTCTGTTTGGTGTATTCACATGTTAGATCTAGAACCTTACTTCCTGTGCGAAGGGGTACACTCTTTATTTTTCTGTTTGATGTATTCACATGTTTGATCTAGAACCTTACTTCCTGTGCTAAGGGATACCCTCTTTATTTTTCTGTTTGGTGTACTCACATGTTAGATCTAGAACCTTACTTCCTGTGGTAAGGGATACACTCTTTATTTTTCTGTTTGGTGTATTCACATGTTAGATCTAGAGCCTTACTTCCTGTGCTAAGGGATACACGCTTTATTTTTCTGTTTGGTGTACTCACATGTTAGATCTAGAACCTTACTTCCTGTGCTAAGGGATACACGCTTTATTTTTCTGTTTGGTGTATTCACTTTAGATCTAGAGCCTTACTTCCCGTGGTAAGGGATACACTCTTTATTTCTCTCTTTGGTTTATTCACATGTTAGATCTAGAACCTTACTTCCTGTGCTAAGGGATACACTCTTTATTTTTCTGTTTGATGTATTCACATGTTTGATCTAGAACATTACTTCCTGTGCTAGGGGATACACTCTTTATGTTTCTGTTTGGTGTATTCACATGTTAGATCTAGAACCTTACTTCCTGTGCTAGGGGATACACTCTTTATTTGTCTGTTTCAGGTGTTCACATGTTAGATCTAGAACCTTACCTCCTGTGCTAAGGGACACACTCTTTATTTTTATTTTTAGTGTATTCACATGTTAGATCTAGAACCTTACTTCCTGTGGTCAGGGATACACGCTTTATTTTTCTGTTTGGTGTATTCACATGTTAGATCTAGAGCCTTACTTCCTGTGCTAAGGGATACACTCTTTATGTTTCTGTTTGGTGTATTCAAATGTTAGTTCTAGAACCTTACTTCCTGTGGTAAGGGATACACGCTTTATTTTTCTGTTTGGTGTATTCACATGTTAGATCTAGAGCCTTACTTCCTGTGCTAAGGGATACACTCTTTATGTTTCTGTTTGGTGTATTCAAATGTTAGATCTAGAACCTTACTTCCTGTGCTAAGGGATACACTCTTTATTTTTCTGTTTGGTGTATTCACATGTTAGATCTAGAACCTTACTTCCTGTGCTAAGGGATACACTCTTTATTTTCTGTTTGGTGTATTCACATGTTAGATGTATAGCCTTACTTCCTGTGCTAAGGGATACACTCTTTATTTTTCTGTTTGGTGTATTCAAATGTTAGATCTAGAACCTTTCTTCCTGTGGTAAGGGATACATGCTTTATTTTTCTGTTTGGTGTACTCACATGTTAGATCTAGAACCTTACTTCCTGTGCTAAGGGATACACTCTTTATTTTTCTGTTTGGTGTATTCCCATGTTAGATATCAAGCCTTACTTCCTGTGCTAAGGGATACACTCTTTATTTTTCTGTTTTGTGTATTCCCATGTTAGATCTAGAACATTACCGCCTGTGCTAAGTGAAACATGCTTTATTTTTCTGTTTGGTGTATTCACATGTTAGATATAGAGCCTTACTTCCTGTGCTAAGGGATACACTCTTTATTTTTCTGTTTGGTGTATTCACATGTTAGATCTAGAACCTTACTTCCTGTGCTAAGGGATACACTCTATATTTATCTGTTTGGTGTATTCACATGTTAGATATAGAGCCTTACTCCCTGTGCTAAGGGATAAAGTCTTTATTTTTCTGTTTGGTGTATTCACATGTTAAATCTAGAATCTTACTTCCTGTGCTAAGGGATAGACACTTTATTTTTCTGTTTGATGTATTCACATGTTTGATCTAGAACCTTACTTCCTGTGCTAAGGGATACCCTCTTTATTTTTCTGTTTGGTGTATTCACATGTTTGATCTAGAACCTTACTTCCTGTGCTAAGGGATACCCTCTTTATTTTTCTGTTTGGTGTATTCACATGTTTGATCTAGAACCTTACTTCCTGTGCGAAGGGATACACTCTTTATTTTTCTGTTTGATGTATTCACATGTTTGATCTAGAACCTTACTTCCTGTGCTAAGGGATACACTCTTTATTTTTCTGCTTGGTGTATTCACATGTTTGATCTAGAACCTTACTTCCTGTGCTAAGGGATACACTCTTTATTTTTCTGTTTGGTGTATTCACATGTTGGATCTAGAACCTTACCTCCTGTGCTAAGGGATACACTCTTTATTTTTCTGTTTGGTGTATTCAGTTGAATCTAGAGCCTTACTTCCTGTGCTAAGGGATAAACTCTTTATTTTTCTGTTTGGTGCATTCAAATGTTAGATCTAGAACCTTACTTCCTGTGCTAAGGGATACACTCTTTATTTTCTGTTTGCTGTATTTACATGTTAGATCTAGAACCTTACTTCCTGTGCTAAGGGATACACTATTTATTTTTCTGTTTGGTGTATTCACATGTTAGATGTAGAGCCTTACTTCCTGCGCTAAGGGATACACTCTTTATTTTTCTGTATGGTGTATTCAAATGTTAAATCTAGAACCTTACTTCCTGTGGTAAGGGATACACCCCTTTATTTTTCTGTTTGGTGTATTCACATGTTAGATCTAGAACCTTACTTCCTCTGCTAAGGGATACAGGCTTTATTTTTCTGTTTGGTGTACTCACATGTTAGATCTAGAGCCTTACTTTCTGTGCTAAGGGATAAACTATTTATTTTTCTGTTTGGTGTACTCACATGTTAGATCTAGAACCTTACTTCCTGTGCTAAGGGATACACTCTTTATTTTTCTGTTTGGTGTATTCCCATGTTAGATCTAGAACATTACCGCCTGTGCTAAGTGAAACATGCTTTATTTTTCTGTTTGGTGTATTCACATGTTAGATATAGAGCCTTACTTCCTGTGCTAAGGGATACACTCTTTATTTTTCTGTTTGGTGTATTCACATGTTAGATCTAGAACCTTACTTCCTGTGCTAAGGGATACACTCTTTATTTTTCAGTTTGGTGTATTCACATGTTAGATCTAAAGCCTTACTTCCTGTGCTAAGATATAAACTCTTTATTTTTCTGTTTGGTGTATTCACATATTAGATCTAGAACCTTACTTCCTGTGGTAAGGGATACACTCTTTATTTTTCTGTTTCGTGTATTCACATGTTAGATATAGAGCCTTACTTCCTGTGCTAAGGGATACAGTCTTTATTTTTCTGTTTGGTGTATTCAAATGTTAGATCTAGAACCTTACTTCCTGTGATAAGGGATACATGCTTTATTTTTCTGTTTGGTGTATTCACATGTTAGATCTAGAGCCTTACTTCCTGTGCTAAGGGATACACGGTTTATTTTTCTATTTGGTGTATTCACATATTAGATCTAGAGCCTTACTTCCTGTGCTAAGGGATAAACTAGTTTTCTATTTGGTGTACTCACATGTTAGATCTAGAACCTTACTTCCTGTGCTAAGGGATACACTCTTTATTTTTCTGTTTAGTGTATTCACATGTTAGATCTAGAACCTTACTTCTTGTGCTAAGGGATACACTCTTTATTTTTCGGTTTGGTGTATTCACATGTTAGATCTAGAGCCTTACTGCCTGTGCTAAGGGATACACTCTTTATTTTTCTGTTTGGTGTATTCAAATGTTAGATCTAGATCCTTACTTCCTGTCGTAAGGGATACACGCTTTATTTTTCTGTTTGGTAAATTCACATGTTAGATCTAAAGCCTTACTTCCTGTGCTAAGATATAAACTCTTTATTTTTCTGTTTGGTGTATTCACATATTAGATCTAGAACCTTACTTCCTGTGGTAAGGGATACACTCTTTATTTTTCTGTTTCGTGTATTCACATGTTAGATATAGAGCCTTACTTCCTGTGCTAAGGGATACAGTCTTTATTTTTCTGTTTGGTGTATTCAAATGTTAGATCTAGAACCTTACTTCCTGTGATAAGGGATACATGCTTTATTTTTCTGTTTGGTGTATTCACATGTTAGATCTAGAGTCTTACTTCCTGTGCTAAGGGATACACGGTTTATTTTTCTATTTGGTGTATTCACATATTAGATCTAGAGCCTTACTTCCTGTGCTAAGGGATAAACTAGTTTTCTGTTTGGTGTACTCACATGTTAGATCTAGAACCTTACTTCCTGTGCTAAGGGATACACTCTTTATTTTTCTGTTTGGTGTATTCACATGTTAGATCTAGAACCTTACTTCCTGTGCTAAGGGATACACGGTTTATTTTTCTATTTGGTGTATTCACATATTAGATCTAGAGCCTTACTTCCTGTGCTAAGGGATAAACTAGTTTTCTGTTTGGTGTACTCACATGTTAGATCTAGAACCTTACTTCCTGTGCTAAGGGATACACTCTTTATTTTTCTGTTTGGTGTATTCACATGTTAGATCTAGAACCTTACTTCCTGTGCTAAGGGATACACTCTTTATTTTTCTGTTTGGTGTATTCAAATGTTAGATCTAGATCCTTACTTCCTGTCGTAAGGGATACACGCTTTATTTTTCTGTTTGGTAAATTCACATGTTAGATGTAGAGCCTTACTTCCTGTGCTAAGGGATACATGCTTTATTTTTCGGTTTGGTATATTCACATATTAGATCTAGAGCCTTATTTCCTGTGCTAAGGGATACACTCTTTATTTTTCTGTTTGGTGTATTCACATGTTAGATCTAGAGCCTTACTTCCTGTGCTAAGGGATAAACTATTTATTTTTCTGTTTGGTGTATTCCCATGTTAGATCTAGAACATTACCACCTGTGCGAAGTGAAACATGCTTTATTTTTCTGTTTGGTGTATTCACATGTTAGATATAAAGCCTTACTTCCTGTGCTAAGGGATACACTCTTTATTTTTCTGTTTGGTGTATTCACATGTTAGATCTAGAACCTTACTTCCTGTGCGAAGGGATACACTCTTTATTTTTTTGTTTGATGTATTCACATGTTTGATCTAGAACCTTACTTCCTTTGCTAAGGGATACACTCTTTATTCTTCTGTTTGGTGTACTCACATTTTAGATCTAGAACCTTACTTCCTGTGCTAAGGGATACACTCTTTATTTTTCTGTTTGCTGTATTCACATGTTAGATCTAGAACCTTACTTCCTGTGCGAAGGGGTACACTCTTTATTTTTCTGTTTGATGTATTCACATGTTTGATCTAGAACCTTACTTCCTGTGCTAAGGGATACCCTCTTTATTTTTCTGTTTGGTGTATTCACATGTTTGATCTAGAACCTTACTTCCTGTGCGAAGGGATACACTCTTTATTTTTCTGTTTGCTGTATTTACATGTTAGATATAGAACCTTACTTCCTGTGCTAAGGGATACACTATTTATTTTTCTGTTTGGTGTATTCACATGTTAGATGTAGAGCCTTACTTCCTGCGCCAAGGGATACACTCTTTATTTTTCTGTATGGTGTATTCAAATGTTAAATCTAGAACCTTACTTCCTGTGGTAAGGGATACACCCCTTTATTTTTCTGTTTGGTGTATTCACATGTTAGATCTAGAGCCTTACTTCCTCTGCTAAGGGATACAGGCTTTATTTTTCTGTTTGGTGTACTCACATGTTAGATCTAGAGCCTTACTTCCTGTGCTAAGGGATACACTCTTTATTTTTCAGTTTGGTGTATTCCCATGTTAGATCTAGAACATTGCCGCCTGTGCTAAGTGAAACATGCTTTATTTTTCTGTTTGGTGTATTCACATGTTAGATATAGAGCCTTACTTCCTGTGCTAAGGGATACACTCTTTATTTTTCTGTTTGGTGTATTCACATGTTAGATCTAGAACCCTACTTCCTGTGCTAAGGGATACACTCTTTATTTTTCTGGTTGGTTTATTAACATGTTAGATCTAGAACCTTACTTCCTGTGGTAAGGGATACACTCTTTATTTTTCAGTTTGGTGTATTCACATGTTAGATCTAAAGCCTTACTTCCTGTGCTAAGGGATAAACTCTTTATTTTTCTGTTTGGTGTATTCACATATTAGATCTAGAACCTTACTTCCTGTGGTAAGGGATACACTCTTTATTTTTCTGTTTCGTGTATTCACATGTTAGATATAGAGCCTTACTTCCTGTGCTAAGGGATACAGTCTTTATTTTTCTGCTTGGTGTATTCAAATGTTAGATCTAGAACCTTAATTCCTGTGATAAGGGATACATGCTTTATTTTTCTGTTTGGTGTATTCACATGTTAGATCTAGAGCCTTACTTCCTATGCTAAGGGATACCCGGTTTATTTTTCTATTTGGTGTATTCACATATTAGATCTAGGCCTTACTTCCTGTGCTAAGGGATAAACTAGTTTTCTGTTTGGTGTACTCACATGTTAGATCTAGAACCTTACTTCCTGTGCTAAGGGATACACTCTTTATTTTTCTGTTTGGTGTATTCACATGTTAGATCTAGAACCTTACTTCTTGTGCTAAGGGATACACTCTTTATTTTTTGGTTTGGTGTATTCACATGTTAGATGTAGAGCCTTACTTCTTGTGCTAAGGGATACACTCTTTATTTTTCTGTTTGGTGTACTCACATGTTAGATCTAGAACCTTACTTCCTGTGCTAATAGATCTAGAACCTTACTTCCTGTGCTAAGGGATACACTCTTTATGTTTCTGTTTGGTGTATTCCCATGTTAGATCTAGAACATTACCGCCTGTGCTAAGTGAAACATGCTTTATTTTTCTGTTTGGTGTATTCACATGTTAGATATAGAGCCTTACTTCCTGTGCTAAGGGATACACTCTTTATTTTTCTGTTTGGTGCATTCACCTCTTAGATCTAGAACCTTAATTCCTGTGCCAAGGGATACACTGTTTATTTTTCTGTTTGGTGTATGCACATATTAGATCTAGAGCCTGACTTCCTGTGCTAATGGATAAACTCTTTATGTTTCTGTTTGGTGTAGTCAAATGTTAGATCTAGAACCTTACTTCCTGTGCTAAGGGATATGCACTTTATTTTTCTGTTTGATGTATTCACATGTTAGATCTAAAGCCTTACTTCCTGTGCTAAGATATAAACTCTTTATTTTTCTGTTTGGTGTATTCACATATTAGATCTAGAACCTTACTTCCTGTGGTAAGGGATACACTCTTTATTTTTCTGTTTCGTGTATTCACATGTTAGATGTAGAGCCTTACTTCCTGTGCTAAGGGATACAGTCTTTATTTTTCTGTTTGGTGTATTCAAATGTTAGATCTAGAACCTTACTTCCTGTGATAAGGGATACATGCTTTATTTTTCTGTTTGGTGTATTCACATGTTAGGTCTAGAGTCTTAGTTCCTGTGCTAAGGGATACACGGTTTATTTTTCTATTTGGTGTATTCACATATTAGATCTAGAGCCTTACTTCCTGTGCTAAGGGATAAACTAGTTTTCTGTTTGGTGTACTCACATGTTAGATCTAGAACCTTACTTCCTGTGCTAAGGGATACACTCTTTATTTTTCTGTTTGGTGTATTCACATGTTAGATCTAGAACCTTACTTCCTGTGCTAAGGGATACACTCTTTATTTTTCTGTTTGGTGTATTCAAATGTTAGATCTAGATCCTTACTTCCTGTCGTAAGGGATACCCGCTTTATTTTTCTGTTTGGTAAATTCACATGTTAGATGTAGAGCCTTACTTCCTGTGCTAAGGGATACACGCTTTATTTTTCGGTTTGGTGTATTCACATATTAGATCTAGAGCCTTATTTCCTGTGCTAAGGGATACACTCTTTATTTTTCTGTTTGGTGTATTCACATGTTAGATCTAGAGCCTTACTTCCTGTGCTAAGGGATAAACTATTTATTTTTCTGTTTGGTGTATTCCCATGTTAGATCTAGAACATTACCACCTGTGCGAAGTGAAACATGCTTTATTTTTCTGTTTGGTGTATTCACATGTTAGATATAAAGCCTTACTTCCTCTGCTAAGGGATACAGGCTTTATTTTTCTGTTTGGTGTACTCACATGTTAGATCTAGAATCTTACTTCCTGTGCTAAGGGATAGACGCTTTATTTTTCTGTTTGGTGTATTCACATGGTAGATCTAGAACCTTACTTCCTCTGCTAAGGGATACACTCTTTATTTTTCTGTTTGATGTATTCACATGTTTGATCTAGAACATTACTTCCTGTGCTAAGGGATACACACTTTATTTTTCTGTTTGGTGTATGCACATATTAGATCTAGAGCCTTACTTCCTGTGCTAAGGGATACACTCTTTATTTTTCTGTTTGGTGCATTCACCTCTTAGATCTAGAACCTTAATTCCTGTGCTAAGGGATACACTGTTTATTTTTCTGTTTGCTGTATTCGCATGTTAGATCTCGAACCTTACTTCCTGTGGTAAGGGATAAACTCTTTATTTTTCTGTTTGGTGTATTCACATGTTAGATCTAGCACCTTACTTTTTGTGCTAAGGGATACACTCGTTATTTTTCTGTTTGATGTATTCATGTGTTTGACCTAGAACCTTACTTCCTGTGCTAAGGGATACACTCTTTATTTTTCTGTTTGATGTATTCACATGTTTGATCTAGAACATTACTTCCTGTGCTAAGGGATAAACACTTTATTTTTCTGGTTGGTTTATTAACATGTTAGATCTAGAACCTTACTTCCTGTGGTAAGGGATATACTCTTTATTTTTCTGTTTGATGTATTCACATGTTAGATCTAAAGCCTTACTTCCTGTGCTAATGGATAAACTCTTTATGTTTCTGTTTGGTGTAGTCAAATGTTAGATCTAGAACCTTACTTCCTGTGCTAAGGGATACGCACTTTATTTTTCTGTTTGATGTATTCACATGTTAGATCTAGAACCTTACCTCCTGTGCTAGGGGATACACTCTTTATTTTTCTGGTTGGTTTATTAACATGTTAGATCTAGAACCTTACTTCCTGTGGTAAGGGATATACTCTTTATTTTTCTGTTTGATGTATTCACATGTTAGATCTAAAGCCTTACTTCCTGTGCTAAGGGATAAACTCTTTATTTTTCTGTTTGGTGTATTCACATATTAGATATAGAACCTTACTTCCTGTGGTAAGGGATACACTCTTTATTTTTCTGTTTGGTGTATTCACATGTTAGATATAGAGCCTTACTTCCTGTGCTAAGGGATACACTCTTTATTTTTCTGTCTGGTGTATTCAAATGTTAGATCTAGAACCTTACTTCCTGTGATAAGGGATACATGCTTTATTTTTCTGTTTGGTGTATTCACATGTTAGATCTAGAGCCTTACTTCCTGTGCTAAGGGATACACGGTTTATTTTTCTGTTTGGTGTATTCACATATTAGGTCTAGAGCGTTACTTCCTGTGCTAAGGGATAAACTAGTTTTCTCTTTGGTGTACTCACATGTTAGATCTAGAACCTTACTTCCTGTGCTAAGGGATACACTCTTTATGTTTCTGTTTGGTGTATTCCCATGTTAGATCTAGAACATTACCGCCTGTGCTAAGTGAAACATGCTTTATTTTTCTGTTTGGTGTATTCACATGTTAGATATAGAGCCTTACTTCCTGTGCTAAGGGATACACTATTTATTTTTCTGTTTGGTGCATTCACATGTTAGATCTAGAGCCTTACTTCCTGTACTAAGAGATACACTCTTTATTTTTCTTTTTGGTGTATTCACGTTAGATCTAGAGTGTTGGATCTAGAACCTTACCTTCTCTGCTGAGGGATACACTCTTTATTTTTCTGTTTGGTGTATTCACATGTTGGATCTAGAACCTTACCTCCTGTGCCAAGGGATACACTCTTTATTTTTCTGTTTGGTGTATTCACGTTAGATCTAGAGCCTTACTTCCTGTGCTAAGGGATGAACTCTTTATTTTTCTGTTTGGTGCATTCACATGTTAGATCTAGAACCTTACTTCCTGTGCTAAGGGATACACTCTTTATTTTTCTGTTTGGTGTATTCACATGTTAGATCTAGAATCTTACTTCCTGTGCTAAGGGATACACTCTTTATTTTCTGTTTGGTATATTCACATGTTAGATGTAGAGCCTTACTTCCTGTGCTAAGGGATACACTCTTTATTTTTCTGTTTGGTGTATTCACATGTTAGATCTAGAGCCTTACTTCCTGCGCCAAGGGATACACTCTTTATTTTTCTGTATGGTGTATTCAAATGTTAAATCTAGAACCTTACTTCCTGTGGTAAGGGATACACCCCTTTATTTTTCTGTTTGGTGTATTCACATGTTAGATCTAGAGCCTTACTTCCTCTGCTAAGGGATACAGGCTTTATTTTTCTGTTTGGTGTACTCACATGTTAGATCTAGAGCCTTACTTCCTGTGCTAAGGGATACACTCTTTATTTTTCAGTTTGGTGTATTCCCATGTTAGATCTAGAACATTACCGCCTGTGCTAAGTGAAACATGCTTTATTTTTCTGTTTGGTGTATTCACATGTTAGATATAGAGCCTTACTTCCTGTGCTAAGGGATACACTCTTTATTTTTCTGTTTGGTGCATTCACATGTTAGATCTAGAACCTTACTTCCTGTGCTAAGGGATATGCACTTTATTTTTCTGTTTGATGTATTCACATGTTAGATCTAAAGCCTTACTTCCTGTGCTAAGATATAAACTCTTTATTTTTCTGTTTGGTGTATTCACATATTAGATCTAGAACCTTACTTCCTGTGGTAAGGGATACACTCTTTATTTTTCTGTTTCGTGTATTCACATGTTAGATGTAGAGCCTTACTTCCTGTGCTAAGGGATACAGTCTTTATTTTTCTGTTTGGTGTATTCAAATGTTAGATCTAGAACCTTACTTCCTGTGATAAGGGATACATGCTTTATTTTTCTGTTTGGTGTATTCACATGTTAGGTCTAGAGTCTTAGTTCCTGTGCTAAGGGATACACGGTTTATTTTTCTATTTGGTGTATTCACATATTAGATCTAGAGCCTTACTTCCTGTGCTAAGGGATAAACTAGTTTTCTGTTTGGTGTACTCACATGTTAGATCTAGAACCTTACTTCCTGTGCTAAGGGATACACTCTTTATTTTTCTGTTTGGTGTATTCACATGTTAGATCTAGAACCTTACTTCCTGTGCTAAGGGATACACTCTTTATTTTTCTGTTTGGTGTATTCACATGTTAGATCTAGAACCTTACTTCCTGTGCTAAGGGATACACTCTTTATTTTTCTGTTTGATGTATTCACATGTTTGATCTAGAACATTACTTCCTGTGCTAGGGGATACACTCTTTATGTTTCTGTTTGGTGTATTCACATGTTAGATCTAGAACCTTACTTCCTGTGCTAGGGGATACACTCTTTATTTGTCTGTTTCAGGTGTTCACATGTTAGATCTAGAACCTTACCTCCTGTGCTAAGGGACACACTCTTTATTTTTATTTTTAGTGTATTCACATGTTAGATCTAGAACCTTACTTCCTGTGGTCAGGGATACACGCTTTATTTTTCTGTTTGGTGTATTCACATGTTAGATCTAGAGCCTTACTTCCTGTGCTAAGGGATACACTCTTTATGTTTCTGTTTGGTGTATTCAAATGTTAGTTCTAGAACCTTACTTCCTGTGGTAAGGGATACACGCTTTATTTTTCTGTTTGGTGTATTCACATGTTAGATCTAGAGCCTTACTTCCTGTGCTAAGGGATACACTCTTTATGTTTCTGTTTGGTGTATTCAAATGTTAGATCTAGAACCTTACTTCCTGTGCTAAGGGATACACTCTTTATTTTTCTGTTTGGTGTATTCACATGTTAGATCTAGAACCTTACTTCCTGTGCTAAGGGATACACTCTTTATTTTCTGTTTGGTGTATTCACATGTTAGATGTATAGCCTTACTTCCTGTGCTAAGGGATACACTCTTTATTTTTCTGTTTGGTGTATTCAAATGTTAGATCTAGAACCTTTCTTCCTGTGGTAAGGGATACATGCTTTATTTTTCTGTTTGGTGTACTCACATGTTAGATCTAGAACCTTACTTCCTGTGCTAAGGGATACACTCTTTATTTTTCTGTTTGGTGTATTCCCATGTTAGATATCAAGCCTTACTTCCTGTGCTAAGGGATACACTCTTTATTTTTCTGTTTTGTGTATTCCCATGTTAGATCTAGAACATTACCGCCTGTGCTAAGTGAAACATGCTTTATTTTTCTGTTTGGTGTATTCACATGTTAGATATAGAGCCTTACTTCCTGTGCTAAGGGATACACTCTTTATTTTTCTGTTTGGTGTATTCACATGTTAGATCTAGAACCTTACTTCCTGTGCTAAGGGATACACTCTATATTTATCTGTTTGGTGTATTCACATGTTAGATATAGAGCCTTACTCCCTGTGCTAAGGGATAAAGTCTTTATTTTTCTGTTTGGTGTATTCACATGTTAAATCTAGAATCTTACTTCCTGTGCTAAGGGATAGACACTTTATTTTTCTGTTTGATGTATTCACATGTTTGATCTAGAACCTTACTTCCTGTGCTAAGGGATACCCTCTTTATTTTTCTGTTTGGTGTATTCACATGTTTGATCTAGAACCTTACTTCCTGTGCTAAGGGATACCCTCTTTATTTTTCTGTTTGGTGTATTCACATGTTTGGTCTAGAACCTTACTTCCTGTGCGAAGGGATACACTCTTTATTTTTCTGTTTGATGTATTCACATGTTTGATCTAGAACCTTACTTCCTGTGCTAAGGGATACACTCTTTATTTTTCTGCTTGGTGTATTCACATGTTTGATCTAGAACCTTACTTCCTGTGCTAAGGGATACACTCTTTATTTTTCTGTTTGGTGTATTCACATGTTGGATCTAGAACCTTACCTCCTGTGCTAAGGGATACACTCTTTATTTTTCTGTTTGGTGTATTCAGTTGAATCTAGAGCCTTACTTCCTGTGCTAAGGGATAAACTCTTTATTTTTCTGTTTGGTGCATTCAAATGTTAGATCTAGAACCTTACTTCCTGTGCTAAGGGATACACTCTTTATTTTCTGTTTGCTGTATTTACATGTTAGATCTAGAACCTTACTTCCTGTGCTAAGGGATACACTATTTATTTTTCTGTTTGGTGTATTCACATGTTAGATGTAGAGCCTTACTTCCTGCGCTAAGGGATACACTCTTTATTTTTCTGTATGGTGTATTCAAATGTTAAATCTAGAACCTTACTTCCTGTGGTAAGGGATACACCCCTTTATTTTTCTGTTTGGTGTATTCACATGTTAGATCTAGAACCTTACTTCCTCTGCTAAGGGATACAGGCTTTATTTTTCTGTTTGGTGTACTCACATGTTAGATCTAGAGCCTTACTTTCTGTGCTAAGGGATAAACTATTTATTTTTCTGTTTGGTGTACTCACATGTTAGATCTAGAACCTTACTTCCTGTGCTAAGGGATACACTCTTTATTTTTCTGTTTGGTGTATTCCCATGTTAGATCTAGAACATTACCGCCTGTGCTAAGTGAAACATGCTTTATTTTTCTGTTTGGTGTATTCACATGTTAGATATAGAGCCTTACTTCCTGTGCTAAGGGATACACTCTTTATTTTTCTGTTTGGTGTATTCACATGTTAGATCTAGAACCTTACTTCCTGTGCTAAGGGATACACTCTTTATTTTTCAGTTTGGTGTATTCACATGTTAGATCTAAAGCCTTACTTCCTGTGCTAAGATATAAACTCTTTATTTTTCTGTTTGGTGTATTCACATATTAGATCTAGAACCTTACTTCCTGTGGTAAGGGATACACTCTTTATTTTTCTGTTTCGTGTATTCACATGTTAGATATAGAGCCTTACTTCCTGTGCTAAGGGATACAGTCTTTATTTTTCTGTTTGGTGTATTCAAATGTTAGATCTAGAACCTTACTTCCTGTGATAAGGGATACATGCTTTATTTTTCTGTTTGGTGTATTCACATGTTAGATCTAGAGCCTTACTTCCTGTGCTAAGGGATACACGGTTTATTTTTCTATTTGGTGTATTCACATATTAGATCTAGAGCCTTACTTCCTGTGCTAAGGGATAAACTAGTTTTCTATTTGGTGTACTCACATGTTAGATCTAGAACCTTACTTCCTGTGCTAAGGGATACACTCTTTATTTTTCTGTTTGGTGTATTCACATGTTAGATCTAGAACCTTACTTCTTGTGCTAAGGGATACACTCTTTATTTTTCGGTTTGGTGTATTCACATGTTAGATCTAGAGCCTTACTGCCTGTGCTAAGGGATACACTCTTTATTTTTCTGTTTGGTGTATTCAAATGTTAGATCTAGATCCTTACTTCCTGTCGTAAGGGATACACGCTTTATTTTTCTGTTTGGTAAATTCACATGTTAGATCTAAAGCCTTACTTCCTGTGCTAAGATATAAACTCTTTATTTTTCTGTTTGGTGTATTCACATATTAGATCTAGAACCTTACTTCCTGTGGTAAGGGATACACTCTTTATTTTTCTGTTTCGTGTATTCACATGTTAGATATAGAGCCTTACTTCCTGTGCTAAGGGATACAGTCTTTATTTTTCTGTTTGGTGTATTCAAATGTTAGATCTAGAACCTTACTTCCTGTGATAAGGGATACATGCTTTATTTTTCTGTTTGGTGTATTCACATGTTAGATCTAGAGTCTTACTTCCTGTGCTAAGGGATACACGGTTTATTTTTCTATTTGGTGTATTCACATATTAGATCTAGAGCCTTACTTCCTGTGCTAAGGGATAAACTAGTTTTCTGTTTGGTGTACTCACATGTTAGATCTAGAACCTTACTTCCTGTGCTAAGGGATACACTCTTTATTTTTCTGTTTGGTGTATTCACATGTTAGATCTAGAACCTTACTTCCTGTGCTAAGGGATACACTCTTTATTTTTCTGTTTGGTGTATTCAAATGTTAGATCTAGATCCTTACTTCCTGTCGTAAGGGATACACGCTTTATTTTTCTGTTTGGTAAATTCACATGTTAGATGTAGAGCCTTACTTCCTGTGCTAAGGGATACATGCTTTATTTTTCGGTTTGGTGTATTCACATATTAGATCTAGAGCCTTATTTCCTGTGCTAAGGGATACACTCTTTATTTTTCTGTTTGGTGTATTCACATGTTAGATCTAGAGCCTTACTTCCTGTGCTAAGGGATAAACTATTTATTTTTCTGTTTGGTGTATTCCCATGTTAGATCTAGAACATTACCACCTGTGCGAAGTGAAACATGCTTTATTTTTCTGTTTGGTGTATTCACATGTTAGATATAAAGCCTTACTTCCTGTGCTAAGGGATACACTCTTTATTTTTCTGTTTGGTGTATTCACATGTTAGATCTAGAACCTTACTTCCTGTGCGAAGGGATACACTCTTTATTTTTTTGTTTGATGTATTCACATGTTTGATCTAGAACCTTACTTCCTTTGCTAAGGGATACACTCTTTATTCTTCTGTTTGGTGTACTCACATTTTAGATCTAGAACCTTACTTCCTGTGCTAAGGGATACACTCTTTATTTTTCTGTTTGCTGTATTCACATGTTAGATCTAGAACCTTACTTCCTGTGCGAAGGGGTACACTCTTTATTTTTCTGTTTGATGTATTCACATGTTTGATCTAGAACCTTACTTCCTGTGCTAAGGGATACCCTCTTTATTTTTCTGTTTGGTGTATTCACATGTTTGATCTAGAACCTTACTTCCTGTGCGAAGGGATACACTCTTTATTTTTCTGTTTGCTGTATTTACATGTTAGATATAGAACCTTACTTCCTGTGCTAAGGGATACACTATTTATTTTTCTGTTTGGTGTATTCACATGTTAGATGTAGAGCCTTACTTCCTGCGCCAAGGGATACACTCTTTATTTTTCTGTATGGTGTATTCAAATGTTAAATCTAGAACCTTACTTCCTGTGGTAAGGGATACACCCCTTTATTTTTCTGTTTGGTGTATTCACATGTTAGATCTAGAGCCTTACTTCCTCTGCTAAGGGATACAGGCTTTATTTTTCTGTTTGGTGTACTCACATGTTAGATCTAGAGCCTTACTTCCTGTGCTAAGGGATACACTCTTTATTTTTCAGTTTGGTGTATTCCCATGTTAGATCTAGAACATTACCGCCTGTGCTAAGTGAAACATGCTTTATTTTTCTGTTTGGTGTATTCACATGTTAGATATAGAGCCTTACTTCCTGTGCTAAGGGATACACTCTTTATTTTTCTGTTTGGTGTATTCACATGTTAGATCTAGAACCCTACTTCCTGTGCTAAGGGATACACTCTTTATTTTTCTGGTTGGTTTATTAACATGTTAGATCTAGAACCTTACTTCCTGTGGTAAGGGATACACTCTTTATTTTTCAGTTTGGTGTATTCACATGTTAGATCTAAAGCCTTACTTCCTGTGCTAAGGGATAAACTCTTTATTTTTCTGTTTGGTGTATTCACATATTAGATCTAGAACCTTACTTCCTGTGGTAAGGGATACACTCTTTATTTTTCTGTTTCGTGTATTCACATGTTAGATATAGAGCCTTACTTCCTGTGCTAAGGGATACAGTCTTTATTTTTCTGCTTGGTGTATTCAAATGTTAGATCTAGAACCTTAATTCCTGTGATAAGGGATACATGCTTTATTTTTCTGTTTGGTGTATTCACATGTTAGATCTAGAGCCTTACTTCCTATGCTAAGGGATACCCGGTTTATTTTTCTATTTGGTGTATTCACATATTAGATCTAGGCCTTACTTCCTGTGCTAAGGGATAAACTAGTTTTCTGTTTGGTGTACTCACATGTTAGATCTAGAACCTTACTTCCTGTGCTAAGGGATACACTCTTTATTTTTCTGTTTGGTGTATTCACATGTTAGATCTAGAACCTTACTTCTTGTGCTAAGGGATACACTCTTTATTTTTTGGTTTGGTGTATTCACATGTTAGATGTAGAGCCTTACTTCTTGTGCTAAGGGATACACTCTTTATTTTTCTGTTTGGTGTACTCACATGTTAGATCTAGAACCTTACTTCCTGTGCTAATAGATCTAGAACCTTACTTCCTGTGCTAAGGGATACACTCTTTATGTTTCTGTTTGGTGTATTCCCATGTTAGATCTAGAACATTACCGCCTGTGCTAAGTGAAACATGCTTTATTTTTCTGTTTGGTGTATTCACATGTTAGATATAGAGCCTTACTTCCTGTGCTAAGGGATACACTCTTTATTTTTCTGTTTGGTGCATTCACCTCTTAGATCTAGAACCTTAATTCCTGTGCCAAGGGATACACTGTTTATTTTTCTGTTTGGTGTATGCACATATTAGATCTAGAGCCTGACTTCCTGTGCTAATGGATAAACTCTTTATGTTTCTGTTTGGTGTAGTCAAATGTTAGATCTAGAACCTTACTTCCTGTGCTAAGGGATATGCACTTTATTTTTCTGTTTGATGTATTCACATGTTAGATCTAAAGCCTTACTTCCTGTGCTAAGATATAAACTCTTTATTTTTCTGTTTGGTGTATTCACATATTAGATCTAGAACCTTACTTCCTGTGGTAAGGGATACACTCTTTATTTTTCTGTTTCGTGTATTCACATGTTAGATGTAGAGCCTTACTTCCTGTGCTAAGGGATACAGTCTTTATTTTTCTGTTTGGTGTATTCAAATGTTAGATCTAGAACCTTACTTCCTGTGATAAGGGATACATGCTTTATTTTTCTTTTTGGTGTATTCACATGTTAGGTCTAGAGTCTTAGTTCCTGTGCTAAGGGATACACGGTTTATTTTTCTATTTGGTGTATTCACATATTAGATCTAGAGCCTTACTTCCTGTGCTAAGGGATAAACTAGTTTTCTGTTTGGTGTACTCACATGTTAGATCTAGAACCTTACTTCCTGTGCTAAGGGATACACTCTTTATTTTTCTGTTTGGTGTATTCACATGTTAGATCTAGAACCTTACTTCCTGTGCTAAGGGATACACTCTTTATTTTTCTGTTTGGTGTATTCAAATGTTAGATCTAGATCCTTACTTCCTGTCGTAAGGGATACCCGCTTTATTTTTCTGTTTGGTAAATTCACATGTTAGATGTAGAGCCTTACTTCCTGTGCTAAGGGATACACGCTTTATTTTTCGGTTTGGTGTATTCACATATTAGATCTAGAGCCTTATTTCCTGTGCTAAGGGATACACTCTTTATTTTTCTGTTTGGTGTATTCACATGTTAGATCTAGAGCCTTACTTCCTGTGCTAAGGGATAAACTATTTATTTTTCTGTTTGGTGTATTCCCATGTTAGATCTAGAACATTACCACCTGTGCGAAGTGAAACATGCTTTATTTTTCTGTTTGGTGTATTCACATGTTAGATATAAAGCCTTACTTCCTCTGCTAAGGGATACAGGCTTTATTTTTCTGTTTGGTGTACTCACATGTTAGATCTAGAATCTTACTTCCTGTGCTAAGGGATAGACGCTTTATTTTTCTGTTTGGTGTATTCACATGGTAGATCTAGAACCTTACTTCCTCTGCTAAGGGATACACTCTTTATTTTTCTGTTTGATGTATTCACATGTTTGATCTAGAACATTACTTCCTGTGCTAAGGGATACACACTTTATTTTTCTGTTTGGTGTATGCACATATTAGATCTAGAGCCGTACTTCCTGTGCTAAGGGATACACTCTTTATTTTTCTGTTTGGTGCATTCACCTCTTAGATCTAGAACCTTAATTCCTGTGCTAAGGGATACACTGTTTATTTTTCTGTTTGCTGTATTCGCATGTTAGATCTCGAACCTTACTTCCTGTGGTAAGGGATAAACTCTTTATTTTTCTGTTTGGTGTATTCACATGTTAGATCTAGCACCTTACTTTTTGTGCTAAGGGATACACTCGTTATTTTTCTGTTTGATGTATTCATGTGTTTGACCTAGAACCTTACTTCCTGTGCTAAGGGATACACTCTTTATTTTTCTGTTTGATGTATTCACATGTTTGATCTAGAACATTACTTCCTGTGCTAAGGGATAAACACTTTATTTTTCTGGTTGGTTTATTAACATGTTAGATCTAGAACCTTACTTCCTGTGGTAAGGGATATACTCTTTATTTTTCTGTTTGATGTATTCACATGTTAGATCTAAAGCCTTACTTCCTGTGCTAATGGATAAACTCTTTATGTTTCTGTTTGGTGTAGTCAAATGTTAGATCTAGAACCTTACTTCCTGTGCTAAGGGATACGCACTTTATTTTTCTGTTTGATGTATTCACATGTTAGATCTAGAACCTTACCTCCTGTGCTAGGGGATACACTCTTTATTTTTCTGGTTGGTTTATTAACATGTTAGATCTAGAACCTTACTTCCTGTGGTAAGGGATATACTCTTTATTTTTCTGTTTGATGTATTCACATGTTAGATCTAAAGCCTTACTTCCTGTGCTAAGGGATAAACTCTTTATTTTTCTGTTTGGTGTATTCACATATTAGATATAGAACCTTACTTCCTGTGGTAAGGGATACACTCTTTATTTTTCTGTCTGGTGTATTCAAATGTTAGATCTAGAACCTTACTTCCTGTGATAAGGGATACATGCTTTATTTTTCTGTTTGGTGTATTCACATGTTAGATCTAGAGCCTTACTTCCTGTGCTAAGGGATACACGGTTTATTTTTCTGTTTGGTGTATTCACATATTAGGTCTAGAGCGTTACTTCCTGTGCTAAGGGATAAACTAGTTTTCTGTTTGGTGTACTCACATGTTAGATCTAGAACCTTACTTCCTGTGCTAAGGGATACACTCTTTATGTTTCTGTTTGGTGTATTCCCATGTTAGATCTAGAACATTACCGCCTGTGCTAAGTGAAACATGCTTTATTTTTCTGTTTGGTGTATTCACATGTTAGATATAGAGCCTTACTTCCTGTGCTAAGGGATACACTATTTATTTTTCTGTTTGGTGCATTCACATGTTAGATCTAGAGCCTTACTTCCTGTACTAAGAGATACACTCTTTATTTTTCTTTTTGGTGTATTCACGTTAGATCTAGAGTGTTGGATCTAGAACCTTACCTTCTCTGCTGAGGGATACACTCTTTATTTTTCTGTTTGGTGTATTCACATGTTGGATCTAGAACCTTACCTCCTGTGCCAAGGGATACACTCTTTATTTTTCTGTTTGGTGTATTCACGTTAGATCTAGAGCCTTACTTCCTGTGCTAAGGGATGAACTCTTTATTTTTCTGTTTGGTGCATTCACATGTTAGATCTAGAACCTTACTTCCTGTGCTAAGGGATACACTCTTTATTTTTCTGTTTGGTGTATTCACATGTTAGATCTAGAATCTTACTTCCTGTGCTAAGGGATACACTCTTTATTTTCTGTTTGGTATATTCACATGTTAGATGTAGAGCCTTACTTCCTGTGCTAAGGGATACACTCTTTATTTTTCTGTTTGGTGTATTCACATGTTAGATCTAGAGCCTTACTTCCTGCGCCAAGGGATACACTCTTTATTTTTCTGTATGGTGTATTCAAATGTTAAATCTAGAACCTTACTTCCTGTGGTAAGGGATACACCCCTTTATTTTTCTGTTTGGTGTATTCACATGTTAGATCTAGAGCCTTACTTCCTCTACTAAGGGATACAGGCTTTATTTTTCTGTTTGGTGTACTCACATGTTAGATCTAGAGCCTTACTTCCTGTGCTAAGGGATACACTCTTTATTTTTCAGTTTGGTGTATTCCCATGTTAGATCTAGAACATTACCGCCTGTGCTAAGTGAAACATGCTTTATTTTTCTGTTTGGTGTATTCACATGTTAGATATAGAGCCTTACTTCCTGTGCTAAGGGATACACTCTTTATTTTTCTGTTTGGTGCATTCACATGTTAGATCTAGAACCTTACTTCCTGTGCTAAGGGATATGCACTTTATTTTTCTGTTTGATGTATTCACATGTTAGATCTAAAGCCTTACTTCCTGTGCTAAGATATAAACTCTTTATTTTTCTGTTTGGTGTATTCACATATTAGATCTAGAACCTTACTTCCTGTGGTAAGGGATACACTCTTTATTTTTCTGTTTCGTGTATTCACATGTTAGATGTAGAGCCTTACTTCCTGTGCTAAGGGATACAGTCTTTATTTTTCTGTTTGGTGTATTCAAATGTTAGATCTAGAACCTTACTTCCTGTGATAAGGGATACATGCTTTATTTTTCTGTTTGGTGTATTCACATGTTAGGTCTAGAGTCTTAGTTCCTGTGCTAAGGGATACACGGTTTATTTTTCTATTTGGTGTATTCACATATTAGATCTAGAGCCTTACTTCCTGTGCTAAGGGATAAACTAGTTTTCTGTTTGGTGTACTCACATGTTAGATCTAGAACCTTACTTCCTGTGCTAAGGGATACACTCTTTATTTTTCTGTTTGGTGTATTCACATGTTAGATCTAGAACCTTACTTCCTGTGCTAAGGGATACACTCTTTATTTTTCTGTTTGGTGTATTCAAATGTTAGATCTAGATCCTTACTTCCTGTCATAAGGGATACCCGCTTTATTTTTCTGTTTGGTAAATTCACATGTTAGATGTAGAGCCTTACTTCCTGTGCTAAGGGATACACGCTTTATTTTTCGGTTTGGTGTATTCACATATTAGATCTAGAGCCTTATTTCCTGTGCTAAGGGATACACTCTTTATTTTTCTGTTTGGTGTATTCACATGTTAGATCTAGAGCCTTACTTCCTGTGCTAAGGGATAAACTATTTATTTTTCTGTTTGGTGTATTCCCATGTTAGATCTAGAACATTACCACCTGTGCGAAGTGAAACATGCTTTATTTTTCTGTTTGGTGTATTCACATGTTAGATATAAAGCCTTACTTCCTCTGCTAAGGGATACAGGCTTTATTTTTCTGTTTGGTGTACTCACATGTTAGATCTAGAATCTTACTTCCTGTGCTAAGGGATAGACGCTTTATTTTTCTGTTTGGTGTATTCACATGGTAGATCTAGAACCTTACTTCCTCTGCTAAGGGATACACTCTTTATTTTTCTGTTTGATGTATTCACATGTTTGATCTAGAACATTACTTCCTGTGCTAAGGGATACACACGTTATTTTTCTGTTTGGTGTATGCACATATTAGATCTAGAGCCTTACTTCCTGTGCTAAGGGATAGACGCTTTATTTTTCTGTTTGCTGTATTCGCATGTTAGATCTCGAACCTTACTTCCTGTGGTAAGGGATAAACTCTTTATTTTTCTGTTTGGTGTATTCACATGTTAGATCTAGCACCTTACTTTTTGTGCTAAGGGATACACTCGTTATTTTTCTGTTTGATGTATTCATGTGTTTGACCTAGAACCTTACTTCCTGTGCTAAGGGATACACTCTTTATTTTTCTGTTTGATGTATTCACATGTTTGATCTAGAACATTACTTCCTGTGCTAAGGGATAAACACTTTATTTTTCTGGTTGGTTTATTAACATGTTAGATCTAGAACCTTACTTCCTGTGGTAAGGGATATACTCTTTATTTTTCTGTTTGATGTATTCACATGTTAGATCTAAAGCCTTACTTCCTGTGCTAATGGATAAACTCTTTATGTTTCTGTTTGGTGTAGTCAAATGTTAGATCTAGAACCTTACTTCCTGTGCTAAGGGATACGCACTTTATTTTTCTGTTTGATGTATTCACATGTTAGATCTAGAACCTTACCTCCTGTGCTAGGGGATACACTCTTTATTTTTCTGGTTGGTTTATTAACATGTTAGATCTAGAACCTTACTTCCTGTGGTAAGGGATATACTCTTTATTTTTCTGTTTGATGTATTCACATGTTAGATCTAAAGCCTTACTTCCTGTGCTAAGGGATAAACTCTTTATTTTTCTGTTTGGTGTATTCACATATTAGATATAGAACCTTACTTCCTGTGGTAAGGGATACACTCTTTATTTTTCTGTTTGGTGTATTCACATGTTAGATATAGAGCCTTACTTCCTGTGCTAAGGGATACACTCTTTATTTTTCTGTCTGGTGTATTCAAATGTTAGATCTAGAACCTTACTTCCTGTGATAAGGGATACATGCTTTATTTTTCTGTTTGGTGTATTCACATGTTAGATCTAGAGCCTTACTTCCTGTGCTAAGGGATACACGGTTTATTTTTCTGTTTGGTGTATTCACATATTAGGTCTAGAGCGTTACTTCCTGTGCTAAGGGATAAACTAGTTTTCTGTTTGGTGTACTCACATGTTAGATCTAGAACCTTACTTCCTGTGCTAAGGGATACACTCTTTATGTTTCTGTTTGGTGTATTCCCATGTTAGATCTAGAACATTACCGCCTGTGCTAAGTGAAACATGCTTTATTTTTCTGTTTGGTGTATTCACATGTTAGATATAGAGCCTTACTTCCTGTGCTAAGGGATACACTATTTATTTTTCTGTTTGGTGCATTCACATGTTAGATCTAGAGCCTTACTTCCTGTACTAAGAGATACACTCTTTATTTTTCTTTTTGGTGTATTCACGTTAGATCTAGAGTGTTGGATCTAGAACCTTACCTTCTCTGCTGAGGGATACACTCTTTATTTTTCTGTTTGGTGTATTCACATGTTGGATCTAGAACCTTACCTCCTGTGCCAAGGGATACACTCTTTATTTTTCTGTTTGGTGTATTCACGTTAGATCTAGAGCCTTACTTCCTGTGCTAAGGGATGAACTCTTTATTTTTCTGTTTGGTGCATTCACATGTTAGATCTAGAACCTTACTTCCTGTGCTAAGGGATACACTCTTTATTTTTCTGTTTGGTGTATTCACATGTTAGATCTAGAATCTTACTTCCTGTGCTAAGGGATACACTCTTTATTTTCTGTTTGGTATATTCACATGTTAGATGTAGAGCCTTACTTCCTGTGCTAAGGGATACACTCTTTATTTTTCTGTTTGGTGTATTCACATGTTAGATCTAGAGCCTTACTTCCTGCGCCAAGGGATACACTCTTTATTTTTCTGTATGGTGTATTCAAATGTTAAATCTAGAACCTTACTTCCTGTGGTAAGGGATACACCCCTTTATTTTTCTGTTTGGTGTATTCACATGTTAGATCTAGAGCCTTACTTCCTCTGCTAAGGGATACAGGCTTTATTTTTCTGTTTGGTGTACTCACATGTTAGATCTAGAGCCTTACTTCCTGTGCTAAGGGATACACTCTTTATTTTTCAGTTTGGTGTATTCCCATGTTAGATCTAGAACATTACCGCCTGTGCTAAGTGAAACATGCTTTATTTTTCTGTTTGGTGTATTCACATGTTAGATATAGAGCCTTACTTCCTGTGCTAAGGGATACACTCTTTATTTTTCTGTTTGGTGTATTCACATGTTAGATCTAGAACCCTACTTCCTGTGCTAAGGGATACACTCTTTATTTTTCTGGTTGGTTTATTCACATATTAGATCTAGAACCTTACTTCCTGTGGTAAGGGATACACTCTTTATTTTTCTGTTTCGTGTATTCACATGTTAGATATAGAGCCTTACTTCCTGTGCTAAGGGATACAGTCTTTATTTTTCTGCTTGGTGTATTCAAATGTTAGATCTAGAACCTTAATTCCTGTGATAAGGGATACATGCTTTATTTTTCTGTTTGGTGTATTCACATGTTAGATCTAGAGCCTTACTTCCTATGCTAAGGGATACCCGGTTTATTTTTCTATTTGGTGTATTCACATATTAGATCTAGAGCCTTACTTCCTGTGCTAAGGGATAAACTAGTTTTCTGTTTGGTGTACTCACATGTTAGATCTAGAACCTTACTTCCTGTGCTAAGGGATACACTCTTTATTTTTCTGTTTGGTGTATTCACATGTTAGATCTAGAACCTTACTTCTTGTGCTAAGGGATACACTCTTTATTTTTTGGTTTGGTGTATTCACATGTTAGATGTAGAGCCTTACTTCTTGTGCTAAGGGATACACTCTTTATTTTTCTGTTTGGTGTACTCACATGTTAGATCTAGAACCTTACTTCCTGTGCTAATAGATCTAGAACCTTACTTCCTGTGCTAAGGGATACACTCTTTATGTTTCTGTTTGGTGTATTCCCATGTTAGATCTAGAACATTACCGCCTGTGCTAAGTGAAACATGCTTTATTTTTCTGTTTGGTGTATTCACATGTTAGATATAGAGCCTTACTTCCTGTGCTAAGGGATACACTCTTTATTTTTCTGTTTGGTGCATTCACCTCTTAGATCTAGAACCTTAATTCCTGTGCCAAGGGATACACTGTTTATTTTTCTGTTTGCTGTATTCGCATGTTAGATCTCGAACCTTACTTCCTGTGCTAAGGGATAAACTCTTTATTTTTCTGTTTGTTGTATTCCCATGTTAGATCTAGCAACTTACTTCTTGTGCTAAGGGATACACTCTTTATTTTTCTGTTTGATGTATTCATGTGTTTGACCTAGAACCTTACTTCCTGTGCTAAGGGATACACTCTTTATTTTTCTGTTTGATGTATTCACATGTTTGATCTAGAACATTACTTCCTGTGCTAAGGGATAAACACTTTATTTTTCTGTTTGGTGTATGCACATATTAGATCTAGAGCCTGACTTCCTGTGCTAATGGATAAACTCTTTATGTTTCTGTTTGGTGTAGTCAAATGTTAGATCTAGAACCTTACTTCCTGTGCTAAGGGATATGCACTTTATTTTTCTGTTTGATGTATTCACATGTTAGATCTAGAACCTTACCTCCTGTGCTAGGGGATACACTCTTTATTTTTCTGTTTGGTGTATTCACATGTTAGATCTAGAACCTTACTGCCTGTGCTAATGGATAAACTCTTTATTTTTCTGTTTGGTGTATTCACATGTTAGATATAGAGCCTTACTTCCTGTGCTAAGGGATACAGTCTTTATTTTTCTGTTTGGTGTATTCAAATGTTAGATCTAGAACCTTACTTCCTGTGCTAAGGGATAAACACTTTATTTTTCTGTTTGGTGTATGCACATATTAGATCTAGAGCCTGACTTCCTGTGCTAATGGATAAACTCTTTATGTTTCTGTTTGGTGTAGTCAAATGTTAGATCTAGAACCTTACTTCCTGTGCTAAGGGATATGCACTTTATTTTTCTGTTTGATGTATTCACATGTTAGATCTAAAGCCTTACTTCCTGTGCTAAGATATAAACTCTTTATTTTTCTGTTTGGTGTATTCACATATTAGATCTAGAACCTTACTTCCTGTGGTAAGGGATACACTCTTTATTTTTCTGTTTCGTGTATTCACATGTTAGATGTAGAGCCTTACTTCCTGTGCTAAGGGATACAGTCTTTATTTTTCTGTTTGGTGTATTCAAATGTTAGATCTAGAACCTTACTTCCTGTGATAAGGGATACATGCTTTATTTTTCTGTTTGGTGTATTCACATGTTAGGTCTAGAGTCTTACTTCCTGTGCTAAGGGATACACGGTTTATTTTTCTATTTGGTGTATTCACATATTAGATCTAGAGCCTTACTTCCTGTGCTAAGGGATAAACTAGTTTTCTGTTTGGTGTACTCACATGTTAGATCTAGAACCTTACTTCCTGTGCTAAGGGATACACTCTTTATTTTTCTGTTTGGTGTATTCACATGTTAGATCTAGAACCTTACTTCCTGTGCTAAGGGATACACTCTTTATTTTTCTGTTTGGTGTATTCAAATGTTAGATCTAGATCCTTACTTCCTGTCGTAAGGGATACCCGCTTTATTTTTCTGTTTGGTAAATTCACATGTTAGATGTAGAGCCTTACTTCCTGTGCTAAGGGATACACGCTTTATTTTTCGGTTTGGTGTATTCACATATTAGATCTAGAGCCTTATTTCCTGTGCTAAGGGATACACTCTTTATTTTTCTGTTTGGTGTATTCACATGTTAGATCTAGAGCCTTACTTCCTGTGCTAAGGGATAAACTATTTATTTTTCTGTTTGGTGTATTCCCATGTTAGATCTAGAACATTACCACCTGTGCGAAGTGAAACATGCTTTATTTTTCTGTTTGGTGTATTCACATGTTAGATATAAAGCCTTACTTCCTCTGCTAAGGGATATTGGCTTTATTTTTCTGTTTGGTGTACTCACATGTTAGACCTAGAATCTTACTTCCTGTGCTAAGGGATAGACGCTTTATTTTTCTGTTTGGTGTATTCACATGGTAGATCTAGAACCTTACTTCCTCTGCTAAGGGATACACTCTTTATTTTTCTGTTTGATGTATTCACATGTTTGATCTAGAACATTACTTCCTGTGCTAAGGGATACACACTTTATTTTTCTGTTTGGTGTATGCACATATTAGATCTAGAGCCTTACTTCCTGTGCTAAGGGATACACTCTTTATTTTTCTGTTTGGTGCATTCACCTCTTAGATCTAGAACCTTAATTCCTGTGCTAAGGGATACACTGTTTATTTTTCTGTTTGCTGTATTCGCATGTTAGATCTCGAACCTTACTTCCTGTGGTAAGGGATAAACTCTTTATTTTTCTGTTTGGTGTATTCACATGTTAGATCTAGCACCTTACTTTTTGTGCTAAGGGATACACTCGTTATTTTTCTGTTTGATGTATTCATGTGTTTGACCTAGAACCTTACTTCCTATGCTAAGGGATACCCGGTTTATTTTTCTATTTGGTGTATTCACATATTAGATCTAGAGCCTTACTTCCTGTGCTAAGGGATAAACTAGTTTTCTGTTTGGTGTACTCACATGTTAGATCTAGAACCTTACTTCCTGTGCTAAGGGGTACACTCTTTATTTTTCTGTTTGGTGTATTCACATGTTAGATCTAGAACCTTACTTCTTGTGCTAAGGGATACACTCTTTATTTTTTGGTTTGGTGTATTCACATGTTAGATGTAGAGCCTTACTTCTTGTGCTAAGGGATACACTCTTTATTTTTCTGTTTGGTGTACTCACATGTTAGATCTAGAACCTTACTTCCTGTGCTAATAGATCTAGAACCTTACTTCCTGTGCTAAGGGATACACTCTTTATGTTTCTGTTTGGTGTATTCCCATGTTAGATCTAGAACATTACCGCCTGTGCTAAGTGAAACATGCTTTATTTTTCTGTTTGGTGTATTCACATGTTAGATATAGAGCCTTACTTCCTGTGCTAAGGGATACACTCTTTATTTTTCTGTTTGGTGCATTCACCTCTTAGATCTAGAACCTTAATTCCTGTGCCAAGGGATACACTGTTTATTTTTCTGTTTGCTGTATTCGCATGTTAGATCTCGAACCTTACTTCCTGTGCTAAGGGATAAACTCTTTATTTTTCTGTTTGTTGTATTCCCATGTTAGATCTAGCAACTTACTTCTTGTGCTAAGGGATACACTCTTTATTTTTCTGTTTGATGTATTCATGTGTTTGACCTAGAACCTTACTTCCTGTGCTAAGGGATACACTCTTTATTTTTCTGTTTGATGTATTCACATGTTTGATCTAGAACATTACTTCCTGTGCTAAGGGATAAACACTTTATTTTTCTGTTTGGTGTATGCACATATTAGATCTAGAGCCTGACTTCCTGTGCTAATGGATAAACTCTTTATGTTTCTGTTTGGTGTAGTCAAATGTTAGATCTAGAACCTTACTTCCTGTGCTAAGGGATATGCACTTTATTTTTCTGTTTGATGTATTCACATGTTAGATCTAGAACCTTACCTCCTGTGCTAGGGGATACACTCTTTATTTTTCTGTTTGGTGTATTCACATGTTAGATCTAGAACCTTACTGCCTGTGCTAATGGATAAACTCTTTATTTTTCTGTTTGGTGTATTCACATGTTAGATATAGAGCCTTACTTCCTGTGCTAAGGGATACAGTCTTTATTTTTCTGTTTGGTGTATTCAAATGTTAGATCTAGAACCTTACTTCCTGTGCTAAGGGATAAACACTTTATTTTTCTGTTTGGTGTATGCACATATTAGATCTAGAGCCTGACTTCCTGTGCTAATGGATAAACTCTTTATGTTTCTGTTTGGTGTAGTCAAATGTTAGATCTAGAACCTTACTTCCTGTGCTAAGGGATATGCACTTTATTTTTCTGTTTGATGTATTCACATGTTAGATCTAAAGCCTTACTTCCTGTGCTAAGATATAAACTCTTTATTTTTCTGTTTGGTGTATTCACATATTAGATCTAGAACCTTACTTCCTGTGGTAAGGGATACACTCTTTATTTTTCTGTTTCGTGTATTCACATGTTAGATGTAGAGCCTTACTTCCTGTGCTAAGGGATACAGTCTTTATTTTTCTGTTTGGTGTATTCAAATGTTAGATCTAGAACCTTACTTCCTGTGATAAGGGATACATGCTTTATTTTTCTGTTTGGTGTATTCACATGTTAGGTCTAGAGTCTTACTTCCTGTGCTAAGGGATACACGGTTTATTTTTCTATTTGGTGTATTCACATATTAGATCTAGAGCCTTACTTCCTGTGCTAAGGGATAAACTAGTTTTCTGTTTGGTGTACTCACATGTTAGATCTAGAACCTTACTTCCTGTGCTAAGGGATACACTCTTTATTTTTCTGTTTGGTGTATTCACATGTTAGATCTAGAACCTTACTTCCTGTGCTAAGGGATACACTCTTTATTTTTCTGTTTGGTGTATTCAAATGTTAGATCTAGATCCTTACTTCCTGTCGTAAGGGATACCCGCTTTATTTTTCTGTTTGGTAAATTCACATGTTAGATGTAGAGCCTTACTTCCTGTGCTAAGGGATACACGCTTTATTTTTCGGTTTGGTGTATTCACATATTAGATCTAGAGCCTTATTTCCTGTGCTAAGGGATACACTCTTTATTTTTCTGTTTGGTGTATTCACATGTTAGATCTAGAGCCTTACTTCCTGTGCTAAGGGATAAACTATTTATTTTTCTGTTTGGTGTATTCCCATGTTAGATCTAGAACATTACCACCTGTGCGAAGTGAAACATGCTTTATTTTTCTGTTTGGTGTATTCACATGTTAGATATAAAGCCTTACTTCCTCTGCTAAGGGATACAGGCTTTATTTTTCTGTTTGGTGTACTCACATGTTAGACCTAGAATCTTACTTCCTGTGCTAAGGGATAGACGCTTTATTTTTCTGTTTGGTGTATTCACATGGTAGATCTAGAACCTTACTTCCTCTGCTAAGGGATACACTCTTTATTTTTCTGTTTGATGTATTCACATGTTTGATCTAGAACATTACTTCCTGTGCTAAGGGATACACACTTTATTTTTCTGTTTGGTGTATGCACATATTAGATCTAGAGCCTTACTTCCTGTGCTAAGGGATACACTCTTTATTTTTCTGTTTGGTGCATTCACCTCTTAGATCTAGAACCTTAATTCCTGTGCTAAGGGATACACTGTTTATTTTTCTGTTTGCTGTATTCGCATGTTAGATCTCGAACCTTACTTCCTGTGGTAAGGGATAAACTCTTTATTTTTCTGTTTGGTGTATTCACATGTTAGATCTAGCACCTTACTTTTTGTGCTAAGGGATACACTCGTTATTTTTCTGTTTGATGTATTCATGTGTTTGACCTAGAACCTTACTTCCTGTGCTAAGGGATACACTCTTTATTTTTCTGTTTGATGTATTCACATGTTTGATCTAGAACATTACTTCCTGTGCTAAGGGATAAACACTTTATTTTTCTGGTTGGTTTATTAACATGTTAGATCTAGAACCTTACTTCCTGTGGTAAGGGATATACTCTTTATTTTTCTGTTTGATGTATTCACATGTTAGATCTAAAGCCTTACTTCCTGTGCTAATGGATAAACTCTTTATGTTTCTGTTTGGTGTAGTCAAATGTTAGATCTAGAACCTTACTTCCTGTGCTAAGGGATACGCACTTTATTTTTCTGTTTGATGTATTCACATGTTAGATCTAGAACCTTACCTCCTGTGCTAGGGGATACACTCTTTATTTTTCTGGTTGGTTTATTAACATGTTAGATCTAGAACCTTACTTCCTGTGGTAAGGGATATACTCTTTATTTTTCTGTTTGATGTATTCACATGTTAGATCTAAAGCCTTACTTCCTGTGCTAAGGGATAAACTCTTTATTTTTCTGTTTGGTGTATTCACATATTAGATATAGAACCTTACTTCCTGTGGTAAGGGATACACTCTTTATTTTTCTGTTTGGTGTATTCACATGTTAGATATAGAGCCTTACTTCCTGTGCTAAGGGATACACTCTTTATTTTTCTGTCTGGTGTATTCAAATGTTAGATCTAGAACCTTACTTCCTGTGATAAGGGATACATGCTTTATTTTTCTGTTTGGTGTATTCACATGTTAGATCTAGAGCCTTACTTCCTGTGCTAAGGGATACACGGTTTATTTTTCTGTTTGGTGTATTCACATATTAGGTCTAGAGCGTTACTTCCTGTGCTAAGGGATAAACTAGTTTTCTGTTTGGTGTACTCACATGTTAGATCTAGAACCTTACTTCCTGTGCTAAGGGATACACTCTTTATGTTTCTGTTTGGTGTATTCCCATGTTAGATCTAGAACATTACCGCCTGTGCTAAGTGAAACATGCTTTATTTTTCTGTTTGGTGTATTCACATGTTAGATATAGAGCCTTACTTCCTGTGCTAAGGGATACACTATTTATTTTTCTGTTTGGTGCATTCACATGTTAGATCTAGAGCCTTACTTCCTGTACTAAGAGATACACTCTTTATTTTTCTTTTTGGTGTATTCACGTTAGATCTAGAGTGTTGGATCTAGAACCTTACCTTCTCTGCTGAGGGATACACTCTTTATTTTTCTGTTTGGTGTATTCACATGTTGGATCTAGAACCTTACCTCCTGTGCCAAGGGATACACTCTTTATTTTTCTGTTTGGTGTATTCACGTTAGATCTAGAGCCTTACTTCCTGTGCTAAGGGATGAACTCTTTATTTTTCTGTTTGGTGCATTCACATGTTAGATCTAGAACCTTACTTCCTGTGCTAAGGGATACACTCTTTATTTTTCTGTTTGGTGTATTCACATGTTAGATCTAGAATCTTACTTCCTGTGCTAAGGGATACACTCTTTATTTTCTGTTTGGTATATTCACATGTTAGATGTAGAGCCTTACTTCCTGTGCTAAGGGATACACTCTTTATTTTTCTGTTTGGTGTATTCACATGTTAGATCTAGAGCCTTACTTCCTGCGCCAAGGGATACACTCTTTATTTTTCTGTATGGTGTATTCAAATGTTAAATCTAGAACCTTACTTCCTGTGGTAAGGGATACACCCCTTTATTTTTCTGTTTGGTGTATTCACATGTTAGATCTAGAGCCTTACTTCCTCTGCTAAGGGATACAGGCTTTATTTTTCTGTTTGGTGTACTCACATGTTAGATCTAGAGCCTTACTTCCTGTGCTAAGGGATACACTCTTTATTTTTCAGTTTGGTGTATTCCCATGTTAGATCTAGAACATTACCGCCTGTGCTAAGTGAAACATGCTTTATTTTTCTGTTTGGTGTATTCACATGTTAGATATAGAGCCTTACTTCCTGTGCTAAGGGATACACTCTTTATTTTTCTGTTTGGTGTATTCACATGTTAGATCTATAACCCTACTTCCTGTGCTAAGGGATACACTCTTTATTTTTCTGGTTGGTTTATTAACATGTTAGATCTAGAACCTTACTTCCTGTGGTAAGGGATACACTCTTTATTTTTCAGTTTGGTGTATTCACATGTTAGATCTAAAGCCTTACTTCCTGTGCTAAGGGATAAACTCTTTATTTTCTGTTTGGTGTATTCACATATTAGATCTAGAACCTTACTTCCTGTGGTAAGGGATACACTCTTTATTTTTCTGTTTCGTGTATTCACATGTTAGATATAGAGCCTTACTTCCTGTGCTAAGGGATACAGTCTTTATTTTTCTGCTTGGTGTATTCAAATGTTAGATCTAGAACCTTAATTCCTGTGATAAGGGATACATGCTTTATTTTTCTGTTTGGTGTATTCACATGTTAGATCTAGAGCCTTACTTCCTATGCTAAGGGATACCCGGTTTATTTTTCTATTTGGTGTATTCACATATTAGATCTAGAGCCTTACTTCCTGTGCTAAGGGATAAACTAGTTTTCTGTTTGGTGTACTCACATGTTAGATCTAGAACCTTACTTCCTGTGCTAAGGGATACACTCTTTATTTTTCTGTTTGGTGTATTCACATGTTAGATCTAGAACCTTACTTCTTGTGCTAAGGGATACACTCTTTATTTTTTGGTTTGGTGTATTCACATGTTAGATGTAGAGCCTTACTTCTTGTGCTAAGGGATACACTCTTTATTTTTCTGTTTGGTGTACTCACATGTTAGATCTAGAACCTTACTTCCTGTGCTAATAGATCTAGAACCTTACTTCCTGTGCTAAGGGATACACTCTTTATGTTTCTGTTTGGTGTATTCCCATGTTAGATCTAGAACATTACCGCCTGTGCTAAGTGAAACATGCTTTATTTTTCTGTTTGGTGTATTCACATGTTAGATATAGAGCCTTACTTCCTGTGCTAAGGGATACACTCTTTATTTTTCTGTTTGGTGCATTCACCTCTTAGATCTAGAACCTTAATTCCTGTGCCAAGGGATACACTGTTTATTTTTCTGTTTGCTGTATTCGCATGTTAGATCTCGAACCTTACTTCCTGTGCTAAGGGATAAACTCTTTATTTTTCTGTTTGTTGTATTCCCATGTTAGATCTAGCAACTTACTTCTTGTGCTAAGGGATACACTCTTTATTTTTCTGTTTGATGTATTCATGTGTTTGACCTAGAACCTTACTTCCTGTGCTAAGGGATACACTCTTTATTTTTCTGTTTGATGTATTCACATGTTTGATCTAGAACATTACTTCCTGTGCTAAGGGATAAACACTTTATTTTTCTGTTTGGTGTATGCACATATTAGATCTAGAGCCTGACTTCCTGTGCTAATGGATAAACTCTTTATGTTTCTGTTTGGTGTAGTCAAATGTTAGATCTAGAACCTTACTTCCTGTGCTAAGGGATATGCACTTTATTTTTCTGTTTGATGTATTCACATGTTAGATCTAGAACCTTACCTCCTGTGCTAGGGGATACACTCTTTATTTTTCTGTTTGGTGTATTCACATGTTAGATCTAGAACCTTACTGCCTGTGCTAATGGATAAACTCTTTATTTTTCTGTTTGGTGTATTCACATGTTAGATATAGAGCCTTACTTCCTGTGCTAAGGGATACAGTCTTTATTTTTCTGTTTGGTGTATTCAAATGTTAGATCTAGAACCTTACTTCCTGTGCTAAGGGATAAACACTTTATTTTTCTGTTTGGTGTATGCACATATTAGATCTAGAGCCTGACTTCCTGTGCTAATGGATAAACTCTTTATGTTTCTGTTTGGTGTAGTCAAATGTTAGATCTAGAACCTTACTTCCTGTGCTAAGGGATATGCACTTTATTTTTCTGTTTGATGTATTCACATGTTAGATCTAAAGCCTTACTTCCTGTGCTAAGATATAAACTCTTTATTTTTCTGTTTGGTGTATTCACATATTAGATCTAGAACCTTACTTCCTGTGGTAAGGGATACACTCTTTATTTTTCTGTTTCGTGTATTCACATGTTAGATGTAGAGCCTTACTTCCTGTGCTAAGGGATACAGTCTTTATTTTTCTGTTTGGTGTATTCAAATGTTAGATCTAGAACCTTACTTCCTGTGATAAGGGATACATGCTTTATTTTTCTGTTTGGTGTATTCACATGTTAGGTCTAGAGTCTTACTTCCTGTGCTAAGGGATACACGGTTTATTTTTCTATTTGGTGTATTCACATATTAGATCTAGAGCCTTACTTCCTGTGCTAAGGGATAAACTAGTTTTCTGTTTGGTGTACTCACATGTTAGATCTAGAACCTTACTTCCTGTGCTAAGGGATACACTCTTTATTTTTCTGTTTGGTGTATTCACATGTTAGATCTAGAACCTTACTTCCTGTGCTAAGGGATACACTCTTTATTTTTCTGTTTGGTGTATTCAAATGTTAGATCTAGATCCTTACTTCCTGTCGTAAGGGATACCCGCTTTATTTTTCTGTTTGGTAAATTCACATGTTAGATGTAGAGCCTTACTTCCTGTGCTAAGGGATACACGCTTTATTTTTCGGTTTGGTGTATTCACATATTAGATCTAGAGCCTTATTTCCTGTGCTAAGGGATACACTCTTTATTTTTCTGTTTGGTGTATTCACATGTTAGATCTAGAGCCTTACTTCCTGTGCTAAGGGATAAACTATTTATTTTTCTGTTTGGTGTATTCCCATGTTAGATCTAGAACATTACCACCTGTGCGAAGTGAAACATGCTTTATTTTTCTGTTTGGTGTATTCACATGTTAGATATAAAGCCTTACTTCCTCTGCTAAGGGATACAGGCTTTATTTTTCTGTTTGGTGTACTCACATGTTAGACCTAGAATCTTACTTCCTGTGCTAAGGGATAGACGCTTTATTTTTCTGTTTGGTGTATTCACATGGTAGATCTAGAACCTTACTTCCTCTGCTAAGGGATACACTCTTTATTTTTCTGTTTGATGTATTCACATGTTTGATCTAGAACATTACTTCCTGTGCTAAGGGATACACACTTTATTTTTCTGTTTGGTGTATGCACATATTAGATCTAGAGCCTTACTTCCTGTGCTAAGGGATACACTCTTTATTTTTCTGTTTGGTGCATTCACCTCTTAGATCTAGAACCTTAATTCCTGTGCTAAGGGATACACTGTTTATTTTTCTGTTTGCTGTATTCGCATGTTAGATCTCGAACCTTACTTCCTGTGGTAAGGGATAAACTCTTTATTTTTCTGTTTGGTGTATTCACATGTTAGATCTAGCACCTTACTTTTTGTGCTAAGGGATACACTCGTTATTTTTCTGTTTGATGTATTCATGTGTTTGACCTAGAACCTTACTTCCTGTGCTAAGGGATACACTCTTTATTTTTCTGTTTGATGTATTCACATGTTTGATCTAGAACATTACTTCCTGTGCTAAGGGATAAACACTTTATTTTTCTGGTTGGTTTATTAACATGTTAGATCTAGAACCTTACTTCCTGTGGTAAGGGATATACTCTTTATTTTTCTGTTTGATGTATTCACATGTTAGATCTAAAGCCTTACTTCCTGTGCTAATGGATAAACTCTTTATGTTTCTGTTTGGTGTAGTCAAATGTTAGATCTAGAACCTTACTTCCTGTGCTAAGGGATACGCACTTTATTTTTCTGTTTGATGTATTCACATGTTAGATCTAGAACCTTACCTCCTGTGCTAGGGGATACACTCTTTATTTTTCTGGTTGGTTTATTAACATGTTAGATCTAGAACCTTACTTCCTGTGGTAAGGGATATACTCTTTATTTTTCTGTTTGATGTATTCACATGTTAGATCTAAAGCCTTACTTCCTGTGCTAAGGGATAAACTCTTTATTTTTCTGTTTGGTGTATTCACATATTAGATATAGAACCTTACTTCCTGTGGTAAGGGATACACTCTTTATTTTTCTGTTTGGTGTATTCACATGTTAGATATAGAGCCTTACTTCCTGTGCTAAGGGATACACTCTTTATTTTTCTGTCTGGTGTATTCAAATGTTAGATCTAGAACCTTACTTCCTGTGATAAGGGATACATGCTTTATTTTTCTGTTTGGTGTATTCACATGTTAGATCTAGAGCCTTACTTCCTGTGCTAAGGGATACACGGTTTATTTTTCTGTTTGGTGTATTCACATATTAGGTCTAGAGCGTTACTTCCTGTGCTAAGGGATAAACTAGTTTTCTGTTTGGTGTACTCACATGTTAGATCTAGAACCTTACTTCCTGTGCTAAGGGATACACTCTTTATGTTTCTGTTTGGTGTATTCCCATGTTAGATCTAGAACATTACCGCCTGTGCTAAGTGAAACATGCTTTATTTTTCTGTTTGGTGTATTCACATGTTAGATATAGAGCCTTACTTCCTGTGCTAAGGGATACACTATTTATTTTTCTGTTTGGTGCATTCACATAATAGATCTAGAGCCTTACTTCCTGTACTAAGAGATACACTCTTTATTTTTCTTTTTGGTGTATTCACGTTAGATCTAGAGTGTTGGATCTAGAACCTTACCTTCTCTGCTGAGGGATACACTCTTTATTTTTCTGTTTGGTGTATTCACATGTTGGATCTAGAACCTTACCTCCTGTGCCAAGGGATACACTCTTTATTTTTCTGTTTGGTGTATTCACGTTAGATCTAGAGCCTTACTTCCTGTGCTAAGGGATGAACTCTTTATTTTTCTGTTTGGTGCATTCACATGTTAGATCTAGAACCTTACTTCCTGTGCTAAGGGATACACTCTTTATTTTTCTGTTTGGTGTATTCACATGTTAGATCTAGAATCTTACTTCCTGTGCTAAGGGATACACTCTTTATTTTCTGTTTGGTATATTCACATGTTAGATGTAGAGCCTTACTTCCTGTGCTAAGGGATACACTCTTTATTTTTCTGTTTGGTGTATTCACATGTTAGATCTAGAGCCTTACTTCCTGCGCCAAGGGATACACTCTTTATTTTTCTGTATGGTGTATTCAAATGTTAAATCTAGAACCTTACTTCCTGTGGTAAGGGATACACCCCTTTATTTTTCTGTTTGGTGTATTCACATGTTAGATCTAGAGCCTTACTTCCTCTGCTAAGGGATACAGGCTTTATTTTTCTGTTTGGTGTACTCACATGTTAGATCTAGAGCCTTACTTCCTGTGCTAAGGGATACACTCTTTATTTTTCAGTTTGGTGTATTCCCATGTTAGATCTAGAACATTACCGCCTGTGCTAAGTGAAACATGCTTTATTTTTCTGTTTGGTGTATTCACATGTTAGATATAGAGCCTTACTTCCTGTGCTAAGGGATACACTCTTTATTTTTCTGTTTGGTGCATTCACATGTTAGATCTAGAACCTTACTTCCTGTGCTAAGGGATATGCACTTTATTTTTCTGTTTGATGTATTCACATGTTAGATCTAAAGCCTTACTTCCTGTGCTAAGATATAAACTCTTTATTTTTCTGTTTGGTGTATTCACATATTAGATCTAGAACCTTACTTCCTGTGGTAAGGGATACACTCTTTATTTTTCTGTTTCGTGTATTCACATGTTAGATGTAGAGCCTTACTTCCTGTGCTAAGGGATACAGTCTTTATTTTTCTGTTTGGTGTATTCAAATGTTAGATCTAGAACCTTACTTCCTGTGATAAGGGATACATGCTTTATTTTTCTGTTTGGTGTATTCACATGTTAGGTCTAGAGTCTTAGTTCCTGTGCTAAGGGATACACGGTTTATTTTTCTATTTGGTGTATTCACATATTAGATCTAGAGCCTTACTTCCTGTGCTAAGGGATAAACTAGTTTTCTGTTTGGTGTACTCACATGTTAGATCTAGAACCTTACTTCCTGTGCTAAGGGATACACTCTTTATTTTTCTGTTTGGTGTATTCACATGTTAGATCTAGAACCTTACTTCCTGTGCTAAGGGATACACTCTTTATTTTTCTGTTTGGTGTATTCAAATGTTAGATCTAGATCCTTACTTCCTGTCGTAAGGGATACCCGCTTTATTTTTCTGTTTGGTAAATTCACATGTTAGATGTAGAGCCTTACTTCCTGTGCTAAGGGATACACGCTTTATTTTTCGGTTTGGTGTATTCACATATTAGATCTAGAGCCTTATTTCCTGTGCTAAGGGATACACTCTTTATTTTTCTGTTTGGTGTATTCACATGTTAGATCTAGAGCCTTACTTCCTGTGCTAAGGGATAAACTATTTATTTTTCTGTTTGGTGTATTCCCATGTTAGATCTAGAACATTACCACCTGTGCGAAGTGAAACATGCTTTATTTTTCTGTTTGGTGTATTCACATGTTAGATATAAAGCCTTACTTCCTCTGCTAAGGGATACACTCTTTATTTTTCTGTTTGGTGCATTCACATGTTAGATCTAGAACCTTACTTCCTGTGCTAAGGGATACACTCTTTATTTTTCTGTTTGGTGCATTCACATGTTAGATCTAGAACCTTACTTCCTGTGCTAAGGGATATGCACTTTATTTTTCTGTTTGATGTATTCACATGTTAGATCTAAAGCCTTACTTCCTGTGCTAAGATATAAACTCTTTATTTTTCTGTTTGGTGTATTCACATATTAGATCTAGAACCTTACTTCCTGTGGTAAGGGATACACTCTTTATTTTTCTGTTTCGTGTATTCACATGTTAGATGTAGAGCCTTACTTCCTGTGCTAAGGGATACAGTCTTTATTTTTCTGTTTGGTGTATTCAAATGTTAGATCTAGAACCTTACTTCCTGTGATAAGGGATACATGCTTTATTTTTCTGTTTGGTGTATTCACATGTTAGGTCTAGAGTCTTAGTTCCTGTGCTAAGGGATACACGGTTTATTTTTCTATTTGGTGTATTCACATATTAGATCTAGAGCCTTACTTCCTGTGCTAAGGGATAAACTAGTTTTCTGTTTGGTGTACTCACATGTTAGATCTAGAACCTTACTTCCTGTGCTAAGGGATACACTCTTTATTTTTCTGTTTGGTGTATTCACATGTTAGATCTAGAACCTTACTTCCTGTGCTAAGGGATACACTCTTTATTTTTCTGTTTGGTGTATTCAAATGTTAGATCTAGATCCTTACTTCCTGTCGTAAGGGATACCCGCTTTATTTTTCTGTTTGGTAAATTCACATGTTAGATGTAGAGCCTTACTTCCTGTGCTAAGGGATACACGCTTTATTTTTCGGTTTGGTGTATTCACATATTAGATCTAGAGCCTTATTTCCTGTGCTAAGGGATACACTCTTTATTTTTCTGTTTGGTGTATTCACATGTTAGATCTAGAGCCTTACTTCCTGTGCTAAGGGATAAACTATTTATTTTTCTGTTTGGTGTATTCCCATGTTAGATCTAGAACATTACCACCTGTGCGAAGTGAAACATGCTTTATTTTTCTGTTTGGTGTATTCACATGTTAGATATAAAGCCTTACTTCCTCTGCTAAGGGATACAGGCTTTATTTTTCTGTTTGGTGTACTCACATGTTAGATCTAGAATCTTACTTCCTGTGCTAAGGGATAGACGCTTTATTTTTCTGTTTGGTGTATTCACATGGTAGATCTAGAACCTTACTTCCTCTGCTAAGGGATACACTCTTTATTTTTCTGTTTGATGTATTCACATGTTTGATCTAGAACATTACTTCCTGTGCTAAGGGATACACACTTTATTTTTCTGTTTGGTGTATGCACATATTAGATCTAGAGCCTTACTTCCTGTGCTAAGGGATACACTCTTTATTTTTCTGTTTGGTGCATTCACCTCTTAGATCTAGAACCTTAATTCCTGTGCTAAGGGATACACTGTTTATTTTTCTGTTTGCTGTATTCGCATGTTAGATCTCGAACCTTACTTCCTGTGGTAAGGGATAAACTCTTTATTTTTCTGTTTGGTGTATTCACATGTTAGATCTAGCACCTTACTTTTTGTGCTAAGGGATACACTCGTTATTTTTCTGTTTGATGTATTCATGTGTTTGACCTAGAACCTTACTTCCTGTGCTAAGGGATACACTCTTTATTTTTCTGTTTGATGTATTCACATGTTTGATCTAGAACATTACTTCCTGTGCTAAGGGATAAACACTTTATTTTTCTGGTTGGTTTATTAACATGTTAGATCTAGAACCTTACTTCCTGTGGTAAGGGATATACTCTTTATTTTTCTGTTTGATGTATTCACATGTTAGATCTAAAGCCTTACTTCCTGTGCTAATGGATAAACTCTTTATGTTTCTGTTTGGTGTAGTCAAATGTTAGATCTAGAACCTTACTTCCTGTGCTAAGGGATACGCACTTTATTTTTCTGTTTGATGTATTCACATGTTAGATCTAGAACCTTACCTCCTGTGCTAGGGGATACACTCTTTATTTTTCTGGTTGGTTTATTAACATGTTAGATCTAGAACCTTACTTCCTGTGGTAAGGGATATACTCTTTATTTTTCTGTTTGATGTATTCACATGTTAGATCTAAAGCCTTACTTCCTGTGCTAAGGGATAAACTCTTTATTTTTCTGTTTGGTGTATTCACATATTAGATATAGAACCTTACTTCCTGTGGTAAGGGATACACTCTTTATTTTTCTGTTTGGTGTATTCACATGTTAGATATAGAGCCTTACTTCCTGTGCTAAGGGATACACTCTTTATTTTTCTGTCTGGTGTATTCAAATGTTAGATCTAGAACCTTACTTCCTGTGATAAGGGATACATGCTTTATTTTTCTGTTTGGTGTATTCACATGTTAGATCTAGAGCCTTACTTCCTGTGCTAAGGGATACACGGTTTATTTTTCTGTTTGGTGTATTCACATATTAGGTCTAGAGCGTTACTTCCTGTGCTAAGGGATAAACTAGTTTTCTGTTTGGTGTACTCACATGTTAGATCTAGAACCTTACTTCCTGTGCTAAGGGATACACTCTTTATGTTTCTGTTTGGTGTATTCCCATGTTAGATCTAGAACATTACCGCCTGTGCTAAGTGAAACATGCTTTATTTTTCTGTTTGGTGTATTCACATGTTAGATATAGAGCCTTACTTCCTGTGCTAAGGGATACACTATTTATTTTTCTGTTTGGTGCATTCACATGTTAGATCTAGAGCCTTACTTCCTGTACTAAGAGATACACTCTTTATTTTTCTTTTTGGTGTATTCACGTTAGATCTAGAGTGTTGGATCTAGAACCTTACCTTCTCTGCTGAGGGATACACTCTTTATTTTTCTGTTTGGTGTATTCACATGTTGGATCTAGAACCTTACCTCCTGTGCCAAGGGATACACTCTTTATTTTTCTGTTTGGTGTATTCACGTTAGATCTAGAGCCTTACTTCCTGTGCTAAGGGATGAACTCTTTATTTTTCTGTTTGGTGCATTCACATGTTAGATCTAGAACCTTACTTCCTGTGCTAAGGGATACACTCTTTATTTTTCTGTTTGGTGTATTCACATGTTAGATCTAGAATCTTACTTCCTGTGCTAAGGGATACACTCTTTATTTTCTGTTTGGTATATTCACATGTTAGATGTAGAGCCTTACTTCCTGTGCTAAGGGATACACTCTTTATTTTTCTGTTTGGTGTATTCACATGTTAGATCTAGAGCCTTACTTCCTGCGCCAAGGGATACACTCTTTATTTTTCTGTATGGTGTATTCAAATGTTAAATCTAGAACCTTACTTCCTGTGGTAAGGGATACACCCCTTTATTTTTCTGTTTGGTGTATTCACATGTTAGATCTAGAGCCTTACTTCCTCTGCTAAGGGATACAGGCTTTATTTTTCTGTTTGGTGTACTCACATGTTAGATCTAGAGCCTTACTTCCTGTGCTAAGGGATACACTCTTTATTTTTCAGTTTGGTGTATTCCCATGTTAGATCTAGAACATTACCGCCTGTGCTAAGTGAAACATGCTTTATTTTTCTGTTTGGTGTATTCACATGTTAGATATAGAGCCTTACTTCCTGTGCTAAGGGATACACTCTTTATTTTTCTGTTTGGTGCATTCACATGTTAGATCTAGAACCTTACTTCCTGTGCTAAGGGATATGCACTTTATTTTTCTGTTTGATGTATTCACATGTTAGATCTAAAGCCTTACTTCCTGTGCTAAGATATAAACTCTTTATTTTTCTGTTTGGTGTATTCACATTGTAGGGGAGGACAGGCCTTAAAGGCCCCCCTCTCCTGCATCATTCTCCCCAGGTGAGGACCATGGCTCGCCGAGCGTCCCCTCATGCCACCCGGGCCCAGGTGGAGGAGGGCTTGCCCGCCGATGACATTGCCCCCACGTATCCATCATACACACACACTAACGTTTAGACAGGCCTAGAAGCCTTCTTGCCCAGCAAAGATGGCGTGAGTTCAGCGCGCTGCAGCGCGGCCCCCACCTTTGGAGGGCTTTCCAAGTATCCCTGCCGCAGTAGCCCTGGTAGATCCGCTGCGAGCGCGTTCCCATGAGAAAGTCGGGTATGAGCTAAACCCGAGATGCCAACACTGTAACATTTTATCGTTCACAATGTAATATTGCACCCCGCATGACCTGGTCCGCGAGGCCGGGGTGACGGGGAAAAAGCTGAAGCATCACTATCTGAAGAAAGTAGAAAATAATTCAAGTATTGGTATTAACGAACTACCTCTGTTTAAACAGATTCTGTAAACTGTGAATAAACCATAAAGATGTAACGTTATATGATATCACCCCAGGTCTGGACTAGTGCTGCTATAACCACAGAGAAAGATGTCGACCAAACGTATAACCTTTATCTGTATAAGTGTTCTTTCAATTTTATGTAGAAACCTGAACTCGTATATGTTTTCTTAATCACCCAAAGCGGCGAGTATCAATCTCTGTAGGCCATAACCTAGAACTACCTCATGTAACGTCTAATGTACATAAAATAATCAAACTCTGTAGCAAATGTAATGTTAGGTAACGAAAAGGTACTCGGACTGAATATATTAACGAAATGTTTAATGAACTCGTAGTATATATGTATGGTATAGTAGTTTAAAGAAGACCAATGATATAAAAGTTTTGTATTCAAAATTAGACAACACACGAGGAAAATACCTTTTGTGAATATATGCAAGGCCATTCTCCCTCCTATCCTACGAAGCCTGCCAAGTAGAAAAAAGCTAAGGCCTGTGCCGTGCTCCCCCACCTCCCCCGACCAAGCTGGAACCGCTTCAGAGAGTCAGAGGCCCCAACACAGCATCCAAGGCCACCGGCCGCCACCTGCGTTATTTACAGCACGGTAATAAACTTACGTTTGAATCCACTGATCTACCAGCACCCTCTCATAAATCCCACAATCTCCCAGACCACCCCAAGAAGACCCCCGACAATGGGACAAGACACAGAGCCCCCTTCATAGCAGCCCCTAACGTAGTAATAAAACATGTACCACCCGGCACAAGCCCCCAGAGCCCAGCCCCTCGACCTGGAATACCAGACGTCAGAACACCGGTAAATCCAACAGACGACCACCAGACCCCTCACAAGGTGCATTCCTCCTGTGTTGTATTGATTGAAAGATTTACTGTAGAAGTTAGATATGGGGTTTTAAGTAACTGCAATGTGCATGATCTAGGGCACCTAAGTCAGGGAAGGCATTCATCTTTGTCACAGGCTGCCCCAGCGTACCAACACCGCCCGGATGACCTCGAGCTGGCCTGCCAGGCCCAACCCAACCCACGAGGCTGACCAGTGACGACATCTCACCCGGACCAACCACGCTGCAGCAACACCTATAGTTAGTCGACGCCACCCAATCCCAATTAACTTGTGCCCCCTATAGTGTGTAGGTTCTGATGACGTTTTTTGTATTAGAAATACGCCTGCCTTTGCGATTGTCAGGCAGAGCGCTCTCGGAGGTTGCAGAGTTCTTTGCATGCCATATTCTTTGGATAAACTCCCACTTACGCTCACCCGCACTCTGTCTTGGCCTTATTCCCATTACGGGAGTGTCCATTATTGTCTCCCATTGCGGGGAGGATCGTGCTAACTTGGGGGCGCTTCCACTCAACATATTAGATCTAGAACCTTACTTCCTGTGGTAAGGGATACACTCTTTATTTTTCTGTTTCGTGTATTCACATGTTAGATGTAGAGCCTTACTTCCTGTGCTAAGGGATACAGTCTTTATTTTTCTGTTTGGTGTATTCAAATGTTAGATCTAGAACCTTACTTCCTGTGATAAGGGATACATGCTTTATTTTTCTGTTTGGTGTATTCACATGTTAGGTCTAGAGTCTTAGTTCCTGTGCTAAGGGATACACGGTTTATTTTTCTATTTGGTGTATTCACATATTAGATCTAGAGCCTTACTTCCTGTGCTAAGGGATAAACTAGTTTTCTGTTTGGTGTACTCACATGTTAGATCTAGAACCTTACTTCCTGTGCTAAGGGATACACTCTTTATTTTTCTGTTTGGTGTATTCACATGTTAGATCTAGAACCTTACTTCCTGTGCTAAGGGATACACTCTTTATTTTTCTGTTTGGTGTATTCAAATGTTAGATCTAGATCCTTACTTCCTGTCGTAAGGGATACCCGCTTTATTTTTCTGTTTGGTAAATTCACATGTTAGATGTAGAGCCTTACTTCCTGTGCTAAGGGATACACGCTTTATTTTTCGGTTTGGTGTATTCACATATTAGATCTAGAGCCTTATTTCCTGTGCTAAGGGATACACTCTTTATTTTTCTGTTTGGTGTATTCACATGTTAGATCTAGAGCCTTACTTCCTGTGCTAAGGGATAAACTATTTATTTTTCTGTTTGGTGTATTCCCATGTTAGATCTAGAACATTACCACCTGTGCGAAGTGAAACATGCTTTATTTTTCTGTTTGGTGTATTCACATGTTAGATATAGAGCCTTACTTCCTGTGCTAAGGGATACACTCTTTATTTTTCTGTTTGGTGCATTCACATGTTAGATCTAGAACCTTACTTCCTGTGCTAAGGGATATGCACTTTATTTTTCTGTTTGATGTATTCACATGTTAGATCTAAAGCCTTACTTCCTGTGCTAAGATATAAACTCTTTATTTTTCTGTTTGGTGTATTCACATTGTAGGGGAGGACAGGCCTTAAAGGCCCCCCTCTCCTGCATCATTCTCCCCAGGTGAGGACCATGGCTCGCCGAGCGTCCCCTCATGCCACCCGGGCCCAGGTGGAGGAGGGCTTGCCCGCCGATGACATTGCCCCCACGTATCCATCATACACACACACTAACGTTTAGACAGGCCTAGAAGCCTTCTTGCCCAGCAAAGATGGCGTGAGTTCAGCGCGCTGCAGCGCGGCCCCCACCTTTGGAGGGCTTTCCAAGTATCCCTGCCGCAGTAGCCCTGGTAGATCCGCTGCGAGCGCGTTCCCATGAGAAAGTCGGGTATGAGCTAAACCCGAGATGCCAACACTGTAACATTTTATCGTTCACAATGTAATATTGCACCCCGCATGACCTGGTCCGCGAGGCCGGGGTGACGGGGAAAAAGCTGAAGCATCACTATCTGAAGAAAGTAGAAAATAATTCAAGTATTGGTATTAACGAACTACCTCTGTTTAAACAGATTCTGTAAACTGTGAATAAACCATAAAGATGTAACGTTATATGATATCACCCCAGGTCTGGACTAGTGCTGCTATAACCACAGAGAAAGATGTCGACCAAACGTATAACCTTTATCTGTATAAGTGTTCTTTCAATTTTATGTAGAAACCTGAACTCGTATATGTTTTCTTAATCACCCAAAGCGGCGAGTATCAATCTCTGTAGGCCATAACCTAGAACTACCTCATGTAACGTCTAATGTACATAAAATAATCAAACTCTGTAGCAAATGTAATGTTAGGTAACGAAAAGGTACTCGGACTGAATATATTAACGAAATGTTTAATGAACTCGTAGTATATATGTATGGTATAGTAGTTTAAAGAAGACCAATGATATAAAAGTTTTGTATTCAAAATTAGACAACACACGAGGAAAATACCTTTTGTGAATATATGCAAGGCCATTCTCCCTCCTATCCTATGAAGCCTGCCAAGTAGAAAAAAGCTAAGGCCTGTGCCGTGCTCCCCCACCTCCCCCGACCAAGCTGGAACCGCTTCAGAGAGTCAGAGGCCCCAACACAGCATCCAAGGCCACCGGCCGCCACCTGCGTTATTTACAGCACGGTAATAAACTTACGTTTGAATCCACTGATCTACCAGCACCCTCTCATAAATCCCACAATCTCCCAGACCACCCCAAGAAGACCCCCGACAATGGGACAAGACACAGAGCCCCCTTCATAGCAGCCCCTAACGTAGTAATAAAACATGTACCACCCGGCACAAGCCCCCAGAGCCCAGCCCCTCGACCTGGAATACCAGACGTCAGAACACCGGTAAATCCAACAGACGACCACCAGACCCCTCACAAGGTGCATTCCTCCTGTGTTGTATTGATTGAAAGATTTACTGTAGAAGTTAGATATGGGGTTTTAAGTAACTGCAATGTGCATGATCTAGGGCACCTAAGTCAGGGAAGGCATTCATCTTTGTCACAGGCTGCCCCAGCGTACCAACACCGCCCGGATGACCTCGAGCTGGCCTGCCAGGCCCAACCCAACCCACGAGGCTGACCAGTGACGACATCTCACCCGGACCAACCACGCTGCAGCAACACCTATAGTTAGTCGACGCCACCCAATCCCAATTAACTTGTGCCCCCTATAGTGTGTAGGTTCTGATGACGTTTTTTGTATTAGAAATACGCCTGCCTTTGCGATTGTCAGGCAGAGCGCTCTCGGAGGTTGCAGAGTTCTTTGCATGCCATATTCTTTGGATAAACTCCCACTTACGCTCACCCGCACTCTGTCTTGGCCTTATTCCCATTACGGGAGTGTCCATTATTGTCTCCCATTGCGGGGAGGATCGTGCTAACTTGGGGGCGCTTCCACTCAGTGGTGACCCCGATAGCGTGATATTTCCAAATTTATTTTTCCTGAACTCCTTTTAACGACCCCCTTTTGGCACGAGAATCTCCGGTCAGAAAGGGAAACGCACGGTGGGCCGGCTCCGGGAAGCTACCCGCCAACGGCGACCGGTACGCTTAGAAGTGCGCACTCAAACTAGATGGGGTACGGGATCCCGGTTGCAAAATCCCCTTTGAGTACCGCTCGCCGGAGCCGGGGCTGACTGTTGAGCAGAAAGGCAACACCGCCTGGACGGACCCAGTTTCGGAGACTATCGGTTCAAGACGGGCACGTGAGTACCGAGTGCGAGCGATCATAAAGGGGGAGGGAGGGGAACTTGTGAATAGGAGAACGTGGGCAGGTAGGGGAGAGAATTACGGGTGTCTACTAAAGACAGGTCTTAAAACTTTCTTTATCTTTTCTTTGCATATGGCCATTAGGAGTAAGAAGTAAGTGAAGAGGTAGAAGTGACGGAAACCTAGCTCCGAGAGGGGGTGGAAGGCGGCGCCGCATAGTACTATCTAAACTAGTACTGGGAATATATGAAGAAGTAAAAAATAAGTTATTGGTGTCTGGCAAAGGGAGACACTTAGGATACTTTTAGTGATTGCTACTCTTTCTATTTCTTTTTTTCCAGTCCACGGGGCAAGGGGTGAACGCGAAAAGGGTATAAGGTAAACATACTTGGAGAAGAACTATAAAATAGGGAGCACTTTTTTTAGGAGTGGGATTAAGTAGTGGCACGTACAGACGTGAACACAGTAACCTTAGCAGAAAAACAGGGACAGCTGGCCAGGGAGGAAAGGGAGGAAAAAAGAAGAGGTGTGAGTGGGAAAGTATTGTGAGGGGTGCGCGCACCGTGCGAGTAGTGGAGACGAACGGTTGACCGCGAGGGGGTGCTAGAGAGTGTTGGCCATAACTAGTAGTTGATTGATTGTAAGTGAAATTACATGAGAGTGTATGGGAATGGGAAGGGGATGAGTTGTGGTGAGTAAGAAAGGATTTGTGCAGTGAATAACTTTGGGTGATATCGTTGAGACGTCCGCTCTTGTCTGTGCCATAAAGATATAAATACATATATCTACACCTAACTAAAAGTAAAGGAGGTGGACACGGTCGTTGCTAGTGATTTAGAATATGGGGGCAGAAACTCCCTTGTCGCATATTTGTAATAGCTTACCGGGGTACGCGGAACGAATAAATAAATATCACGACCAATGGGTAACTGAATTGAAAGGGGAGGGATTGCCCCAGATTTGGCCCGAGGGGGGATCTTTTGACAAAAGCGTTCTTGATATGGTACGAACCTGCATTCGCCTCAAGTATAAGGGAAAACAATGGCAAAACAGGAAGGAGATATTAGACCTCTGGAGATTGTTTGAGGAAGTACCCCCACCCAAAGATCCGGCACCAAATGTCGATCTGCCGCCCACAACAGACAACCCACTCATGATTCCAAGAGGGGAAAAGGACCAGTTAAATACAGAACAACCTACGGAGGTGATTAGCTTGTACCCAATATTGAACAAACCAGCCCCCGCAACAGGATACAGCGACCCTACTTATGTGCCTCCCCCCACAACTGTTACACCACAAAGACCAACAGCCCCCCCGCCATACGAAAGCACTAGAGGGCGCGCCCAGGGAAGCACACAGAGAGTGGATATAGAAAAGCTAACGAGTGACTTAGAGTCGAGGCTTTTTGTGGCAAGGGATGAACTCTCAAGAATAAAAGACATATGTGAGCGCACAGCGTGCGCCCCCACACAATCAGGACGCACGTCTAGAGCGTCAAACGAAAGTAGACAAATTGAGGAAGGATGGAAAAAGGGGGAAATACTGTTCAGAATTGAGGAAGAGCCGACACGAATAATAGAGGTAGGAGCAGCAGAAGGGAGCATTGGTGATGTCTCACGAGAGAGAGGGATCAGAGAGGACTTGTTATGTGATGTCAGAGGAGGGATGGATGAGAGTGATAGGTTGAGTATGGCAGTAGGAGGGGAAAGCGAGGAGGTAGACGGTGCATGCTCGCTAGGGACTATAGATGATGAATGGATGGGACGACTAAGAAATAGAGTGGGGAAGATGGCGTCATTGGAGTCAGTAGCGACTAAGGTAGGGGAGGGTGCAACTGCAAAAGGGAAGTTACAACTTCCGTTGATACACAGATGGGGGGGGAGACCAAACTATATACCGTGGGCCCAGATGGACAAGGCTAATCTAATGAAATTATTGCCCCCGTTGTCAGGAGGGGCGAGCAAGTGGATATATGCATTTGAGAAACATACCGCCGGCATACCGTTGGCAGTAGGCGATATAAAAAGCCTACTAGTATCCGCAGTAGGAGATCAAGCGGACAGAGTATGGGCTAAGGCTGGTTTCCCAGGCGTGGCGTTGAATTGTGATCGCCACGACGGGGCTTCTTTTAATACAGTGCGAGCAAGGGTGTGGGACGCACTGCGGGAGACGTTCCCAGATACCCCTGATTTACAGTCAGTAATGCAATGTACAATGAATGACGGGGAGGATGTTATGGATTACATTCTCCGGGTGCAGGAGATGTGGAGAGCGGAAACGGGTACGCCCTGGCACCAGTCAACGTCTCTGTTTTACTTTATCATCAAGAGAGGGCTCCCAAAAGAGGTGCAGAAGGCACTCGACAAAATAGCAGGTGTTGAGGCGAAGGGGTGGCCGGAGATCCAAAGCATAATAGTGCACCATTGCAAAAGAATAAAAGAAAGAGAGAAGGAAGTAGCACAGAAAAGGTTGGCAGACGAAGCGAAGTTGGTACAGTCAAAGTTAGTGAAGGTTGCAGCAGCGGTAGCCGGACTCCCACTCATGAGGGAGGGAGACGAAGGAGAGGAGGGGCAGATAGCAATACAAGGGAGAATAGCAGCTAATTGGGCCGGACAAGGCCAGCGACAGTGGAACGAACAAGAGCAGAACGGAGGTCTCGCGTGGCAAGAGTGGGCCCCAAGAGGGGGAAGAGGTGGGTACAGGTGCCGAAGAGGAGGACAAGGGTATGGAGGAATGGGAGGAAATGGGTGGCAGGGTCCCAGAGGTCCACAGGGGAGCTGCTGGAATTGTGGGAGATGGGGGCATTACTCAAGGGAGTGCAGGAGCAGACAAAACAACGGGTTCCAGGAGACAGAGCAGTACGGTCACCCCCACCCAGGAAGCCCCTACGGCCTCCCCATGGGACAATACCAGCAACCAGAAAATGTAGGACAAAGAAGTAACGCACAACTACACGGACATCAGTACAGAACACAAAACCACCCACAGAATAATGACAATATGCAATACACGCCAGGTAACACTTTCGCCACAGTAGCTAATGGAGCGCCTGCCCCCGCACCTTATAGCGAGGTGTCAGTAGTTTCGGGGAACATTTTTGATCAAGGGGGGGCAATGAGACACCCCGCATAGGACAGCCCACAGAGAACACTTGCGTGTCCAGTACTATCTACGACCCACAATGCATCAGAGGAACCATTGATAGGAGCGCAGATAGGAGACAAGCAATTCATATTCATGGTGGATTCGGGAGCGGAGAAATCATGTATTAGAGAGGGCCGGTTCCCGTTATCTAATAGAACGTTAGAGACGCAGGGGTTCTCTGGGGCTGTAATTGAAGTTCCTTACACAGAGGCATTGGATGTGACAGTGGGGGGTAAAACAGTGAAAGCACCCTTACTGTACTATGAACACTCTCCCATTAATTTGCTGGGGAGGGATCTCTTAAGCAAACTAAATATGACAATATCATTCACAGAAAGCGGTATCGTATGTTCAACACCAGGCATATGTCCCCTCCGCATACTAGCAGTAATACACGGCCACACAATCATGCAAGAGATCCGAGGGTTACCAAGAAACGAGGAGATGTTTGTTGAGGGCATGAGAACATTGGCTCTCATAGTACCAGAACTAAAAAGGATGGATTGGAGGATCCCAGCCGAATTCCTTTTCCGCCCCATAGTGAGCCCCGACACTGCTCCCGGGTCAGTGCTATCATTGGATTTACACGCAGTACACGTGTCAGCAAACAGAATATGTGTGATTGGCATTGACATGGAAGGATGTGAGTGGCGCACAGTACTGTGTACAAATGCAAATATCCCACTGCGGGAGCTATCGGACGAGGAGCTATTTTTTGACACTGAGAAAGATGGCGAAATAGTGATGGAACTAGCCATGCCGTGCGACATTATAGTTACAGCCAGAAAAACTAAAGTTGAATTAATGGCAGTAGTAGGAGCACCACATACCTTTTTTGATGATGACATGAGGTTAGTACCCACTAACATATGGACAAATGGCCCCCACGATGTGGGGTTATTACATGGGGTTCAGCCTGTGGTAATAAAACTGAGACAGGGAGCAATTCTACCCCGGGTAAAACAATATCCCTTGTCACGCGAAGCAGAAGAAGGGATCAGAGAGACGATAGATGCACTGCTAGCGCAAGGAATAATAGTGCCCTCAAACTCCCCATGTAACACATGCATTTACCCGATTAAAAAGGCGAAGGGAGGTTCCTGGAGGATGATACAAGATTTACGCCCACTCAATGATGTGATTCAGAAGGAGTTCCCTCTAGTGCCGAACCCGGCAACAATACTATGCAATATTCCAAAAACAGCGTCCCACTTCACGGTCATTGACTTAAAAAATGCATTTTTCTCGATTCCCTTAGCAGAAGAGAGCAGGTACTTAACAGCGTTTACACTAGGGGGGAGGAGGTTCGAACATTGCAGACTACCGCAAGGATATTGCGAGAGCCCAAGCATATTCAACAGGATACTACATGAAGATCTGGGGAATTTGCCTGTAGAAAGCACGGTGATTCAGTACGTTGATGATTTATTGGTTTGTGCACAAACTGAGGAGGAGTGTAGAAAGGACTCAATAACACTCCTGACATTATTGGCCAATAAAGGGTACAAGGTGGACAAGGAAAAGTTACAATACTGTCTGACAGAGGTCCTATATTTGGGACAGCTGATATCAAAGGATGGCAAGCGGATTATACCAGACAGGGCACAGGCGATTAGAGCAGTTGGGGAGCCCAAAACAGTAAAAGAGATGCAGAAATTCCTGGGTATGTGCAACTACTGCCGTGCCTGGATATTGGATTATGCAGCATACACAAGGCCCTTATTACAGGCACTAAAAGAAGCCCAGCAGGTAAACAAACACATAGAATGGACAGAAGAAATGAACACATCATTTAACTCACTGAAAGAGCTGATATCAAGCGCCCCAGTACTGGCGAATACAGATTATGGGCGCGAATTCTTCTTATTTTCACACTGCAAAGGAACACTGATGACAGCAGTACTGACACAAAAGACATCGTTAGGACACAAGCCACTGGCTTACTATAGTGGCACCCTAGACGCAGTAATGCAAGGTCATTTCGCGTGCGAGCAATCCCTAGCTGCAGCTGCGTTCGCTATTGAAAAAAGTGCCACGATAGTAATGGGCTGTCCTGTGACACTATTTGTGGAACACTCACTCTTTGCAATATTAGAGCGATCAAAGAGCACATTGACGACACAACGCGCCACAGCATATGAAATAATATTGTCCAGCGCAAACATCCATATAGTAAGATGTAAAACAGTGAACCCAGCCACATTCATCACAGAGGCGTGCACCATAGAGGACATGCAGAACCACAACTGCGCTACGTACACAGGTGACGAAGGTCAGGACCAAGTGGTTTTTGAGAATGCCCTGAACGAGGGAGAGGTGTATTTCGTGGACGGGTCAGCATCAATAGACATGGAGACAGGAGAGAAACATGTGGGTATGGCAGTTGTACGATTAGAGGAAGATGAATACGAGACACTAGTGCAACACCGCCTCCCATCACACTATTCAGCCCAAGCAGCAGAACTAATAGCGCTAATAGAAGCATTGCATGCCGCCAAGGGGTGCGCAGTGACAATATATACAGACTCAGCATACATGACAACAACAGTACACGGCGGGCTGGCACGGTGGGGGCGGAGAGGGTTTCGACGAGCAGATGGAACACCGGTTCAGCATGCAGAATTATTGAAAGAACTGATTGAGGCCCTGCAAGACCCCACGGCAGTGGCCATCGTAAAATGCCAAGCCCACACCACAAATACAGATTTTATATCTTTGGGGAACGCGGCAGCAGACGCCGCTGCCAAAGAAGCTTCATATTTACAGAAAGGTGAAGTAGGAGAGTACATGTTGCACCACACAGCAAGCCAAGAGGTCCCCACAGGATACAACATGATGCCCACACAGGAAATAATAGAGCTGCAAGAGGGAGCTAGTGCAGAAGAAAAATTGCTGTGGACTAAGAGGGGATGCAGCAAATCGCCGACTGATTTATTGTGGCGACAAGAAAGTTCAGGAAAAGCGGTGATGCCAGTTACATTGTTAGAAATAGCATTTCAACAACTACACTTTCCCGCACATAACGCAAAGCAACACATAATGGCGGAGATACAAGAAGATTGGTTTGCACCTTGCCGCCAGGAACACATAACAAGGTTGGCATTGGAATGCACAACATGTCAAATTTATAACTGAGGTATGACATTGCGCACACTAAGAGGTACGATACCAAAACCAAATGGCCCATTCAGAGAGCTCCACATTGATTATGTAGACATGGGAGAAAGATGTAATGGGGCTCGCTACATGATTGTGGTTGTATGTCCATTTTCGAGGTGGGTGGAGGCAGGTCCCTGTGCGCGCCCTGATGGGAAGGGCGCCGCAAAGTTCCTAGTGCGGGAAGTATTTCCGCGCTGGGGAATTTGCGAAGTCATTCGCTCAGACAACGGCACACATTTTGTTAATGAACTATTCAAAGAAGTGACTACGTTATTGGGAATAAAGCACAAATTATGCTCGATTTATCATCCTCAAAGTAATGGCGTAGTGGAAAAGATGAACGGCCTGTTAAAAAGTAGATTGTCAAAATTATGTTTTTCCCTCAAAAAGACCTGGATGTACTGCCTACCTCTGGCCCTGTTCGAATTGCGCAACCAGCCAAGTAAAGACCACCATTTGTCCCCGCATGAGATCGTCACGGGAAGGAGAATTAATACAACACATTCACCTCTCCGTGAACGGTCTGATGCACACAGAAGCGCAGCGGTATTGGGAGAGGAGTTCACAGAGTATTTGAAAAAACTGACACGGGCAGCGCGCATAATAGCGAAGCAACTAGCCCCCCCCTCTACAAGAGAGGAGGGGAATACAACAGAATTAGTAACACTGCCTGACAAACCATTACAGCTAATGCCCGGAGACTTTATATATGTCAGAAGTTTTGTGCGAAGGTGGAATGCGCCACGTTTCCATGGCCCTTATGAGGTAGTGTTTTGCACGCCCACGGCAGTAAAGGTGAAGGGCCTAAAATACTGGGTGCATTTGACAGACGTACGCAGAGCCTATAGCGCCGTGGAAGGTGAGGTGCAGGACGAGGCACAGGCAACAGCGGACAGTGGAGTTGTGCAGAATGAGTGAAGGTGATTTTCTGTATGTGCAGCGATTGACAATGAATGCAACTGATGACATGGCATTCGTACGAAAAAAAAAAAAAAAAAAAAAAAGAATATATTTTTGCTCTTTAAATTGAATGGTTTTTTTTTGGTCTCTCATTTTTTGACATTTTTTCTTTCTTTTTGACGAAGTTTTTTCTATACAATATACAATGATCTAAAAGTATTAATTGTAAATACCTGTGTCTGTGGAAACAAACCCTTCCCCCACCCACGTCCATGTTTTATGAAAAAAAAAAAAAAAAAAAAAAAAAAAAAAAAAAAAAAGTTATGTTTACATGCCTGTACTTAATGCACTTTTGTATCCCAAACAGGAATTACCATGGCATCTAATGGGCAGCCTGCAACTAATAGATTTGTTAGAATTAAAGAAATGTTAATAGATAGACTTACATATTCATACGAATGTGGATTGTCAATTTGTGTTATTGCATTTTTCCTATCAATGTTTTGCCTGGTGACATATTGGTTTATAGCGCTCATCTCTATCGAGATGACCGAGGGGGGAGGGGGGAGTAACATCACTCGAGCTCCTGGGAGCAATGCAACCACAAGTGTAAATATTAAAGAAGGTGATTTTCTGGTATGGGATGGATCACACTTTGTATGGGGTTATTACACTGAACCACCAACTGTCGTCCTGTCTGATTCAAGAGGTATACAAACAGAAATGGAAAACAACACAATGTCCATACCTGAACTATATAACAGCCCCAACACCCTCCCCACCCCATCTGAAGAAAGTGACTTGTTGTTTATTGAGGAAGATGGGAATATTATAACTATTAAAGAACATAAGGAAACATATCAGAACTTTGACAAGGGGGGTGGGAAGGAGGAAGGGGGGCCCATTTTTTCATCTATCAAAAACAGCAGACGTAGGAGAAGAGAGACAAGCAGGAGGGGGTATGATGAGTACTATGGGTTAGGTCTAGACAAAATGGAAGACCCTCGGCACCCCCACCAAGCAAATAAATGGTATGCTGATATGAGTGCCACAGCCAAACAAACGACAAATGAGAGCTGTTATGTCTGCTCGCTCATTCCCCATGCATCAGGCACACCTAAAGTGTTGTTGCCCAGAGAATTGCCCATTGTAGATGCCCAGTGTCTCCTTCATCTCACGCTATGCCGAATAAAAAACACCTTCCAGGCACACGACGTCACTTTCAAGATTATACAGACTGAAAAAAACGTGCTACCCAAAAGCAGCTGGAGTGGTATGTCTCAAAGAACCATTTTTTGCGATACAAGGGACACTGTTTTCTGAAAACAAATGGAAAGATGAAGAAGTACTGTGCAAAGCGGAAGCACTGAGAGGTGTCCAACCAGCCAGACTGCGATGGATGGAAGAAACATGCACACCAGTATGGAAGGAGCACATTTCCAAACTGACATGGGTAACAGCAATGGAAAAACCCTTCAAGCTACAAAGCGAGATCAAGAACGAACTATGTTTTAAGGGAGAAGGAAAAGTGGCGATAGGGACGAATAAAAACTGCAACAAAACCCTCACCATCCCAGAGATGAGAAAAGGAACAGCCGCATTGATGGACACATACTGGGTATGTGGGAACCAGGCCTACTTGCACCTTCCCCAGGCATGGAGCGGCAGCTGCTCGATGGCCACTCTGCACTCGGCCCTAATGGTGATTCCAGAAAGCCACGTTGACGAAAATAAAAGGATGCCAGGGAACATGCACCAGGGTGTGGTTCCTCCCACTGCAAAATCACACCTCTATGTCCTGTCCTCCGGAGAGAAGGGAGAAGAGCTATCACGGAACAGACGGGCATCAAATTACATATCTCAAGCTTCGTCTGATTTATTGGCACAGATCCCAGACAGGTACCGGCTGTTCAGCTCTGTAGAAACATTCTTTGCCTCGCTAATTTCAAGTGTCCAAGCAAGGGCAAATGCAAAATGGCTCCAGATAACACGGTGGGAACTGATTCAGTTAGCCAATGACACGGAAGAAGGGTTCAACATAATAAAAGTAGAACTGCGAGCTCTACGCCTGATGACCATGCAGAACAGGTATGTTCTGGACCTACTGACAGCGATGGACGGAGGTGTTTGCCGAAAAATAGGAAGTGCCTGCTGCACTTTCGTACCTTCTGAAGACGCGGAAAATGGGTCCTTATCCCACGTGATCGAAGCAGTACATAATCTGGGAGAGAAGATGAAGATGGAAGGTGGAGCAGAAGCCAGCACGTGGTTCGACAATATCTTCTCCTGGGTTCCCTCTTGGCTTGGAATGACGATGAAATTTTTGGTACCAGCTGTGGTGTTCCTCCTCGTGGCGTTCTGCCTGTGCCAGTTGGGCCTCCGATGTTGTGCAAATGCGGTCCCTAACGGCGCAATGATGATGGTGACAATGGGCAACTCTGGTGGTACAATGAGGGCAACACAAGAAGTATATGTGCAGACAGGGATAGATAACACCCCCCAGTACCGGTTAGTGCCTATGTACCGTGACAAGGACATAGTAGACAAGCTATGGCACACCACTATCAAGGAGCCCCGAAACGTGGAATTAGAATGGTACACAGAGGTCTGGGTAGATTTGGAGGAAAGTGGTGACTGTATATATTTAACGTGCACACCAGACGAATATGCTAGAAGAGGAGAGAGCTTAAGGGGGGTGTGTAGGGCATGGATGCCCATCAAGGGAACACCTGCATGGGATGACGCGATAGTAGAGGAACAAGAGTGCAGAAGGTTGGAAGACCTGAAGAATTCGTTACTTTAGTAACGAAAGGGGGGAAATGTAGGGGAGGACAGGCCTTAAAGGCCCCCCTCTCCTGCATCATTCTCCCCAGGTGAGGACCATGGCTCGCCGAGCGTCCCCTCATGCCACCCGGGCCCAGGTGGAGGAGGGCTTGCCCGCCGATGACATTGCCCCCACGTATCCATCATACACACACACTAACGTTTAGACAGGCCTAGAAGCCTTCTTGCCCAGCAAAGATGGCGTGAGTTCAGCGCGCTGCAGCGCGGCCCCCACCTTTGGAGGGCTTTCCAAGTATCCCTGCCGCAGTAGCCCTGGTAGATCCGCTGCGAGCGCGTTCCCATGAGAAAGTCGGGTATGAGCTAAACCCGAGATGCCAACACTGTAACATTTTATCGTTCACAATGTAATATTGCACCCCGCATGACCTGGTCCGCGAGGCCGGGGTGACGGGGAAAAAGCTGAAGCATCACTATCTGAAGAAAGTAGAAAATAATTCAAGTATTGGTATTAACGAACTACCTCTGTTTAAACAGATTCTGTAAACTGTGAATAAACCATAAAGATGTAACGTTATATGATATCACCCCAGGTCTGGACTAGTGCTGCTATAACCACAGAGAAAGATGTCGACCAAACGTATAACCTTTATCTGTATAAGTGTTCTTTCAATTTTATGTAGAAACCTGAACTCGTATATGTTTTCTTAATCACCCAAAGCGGCGAGTATCAATCTCTGTAGGCCATAACCTAGAACTACCTCATGTAACGTCTAATGTACATAAAATAATCAAACTCTGTAGCAAATGTAATGTTAGGTAACGAAAAGGTACTCGGACTGAATATATTAACGAAATGTTTAATGAACTCGTAGTATATATGTATGGTATAGTAGTTTAAAGAAGACCAATGATATAAAAGTTTTGTATTCAAAATTAGACAACACACGAGGAAAATACCTTTTGTGAATATATGCAAGGCCATTCTCCCTCCTATCCTACGAAGCCTGCCAAGTAGAAAAAAGCTAAGGCCTGTGCCGTGCTCCCCCACCTCCCCCGACCAAGCTGGAACCGCTTCAGAGAGTCAGAGGCCCCAACACAGCATCCAAGGCCACCGGCCGCCACCTGCGTTATTTACAGCACGGTAATAAACTTACGTTTGAATCCACTGATCTACCAGCACCCTCTCATAAATCCCACAATCTCCCAGACCACCCCAAGAAGACCCCCGACAATGGGACAAGACACAGAGCCCCCTTCATAGCAGCCCCTAACGTAGTAATAAAACATGTACCACCCGGCACAAGCCCCCAGAGCCCAGCCCCTCGACCTGGAATACCAGACGTCAGAACACCGGTAAATCCAACAGACGACCACCAGACCCCTCACAAGGTGCATTCCTCCTGTGTTGTATTGATTGAAAGATTTACTGTAGAAGTTAGATATGGGGTTTTAAGTAACTGCAATGTGCATGATCTAGGGCACCTAAGTCAGGGAAGGCATTCATCTTTGTCACAGGCTGCCCCAGCGTACCAACACCGCCCGGATGACCTCGAGCTGGCCTGCCAGGCCCAACCCAACCCACGAGGCTGACCAGTGACGACATCTCACCCGGACCAACCACGCTGCAGCAACACCTATAGTTAGTCGACGCCACCCAATCCCAATTAACTTGTGCCCCCTATAGTGTGTAGGTTCTGATGACGTTTTTTGTATTAGAAATACGCCTGCCTTTGCGATTGTCAGGCAGAGCGCTCTCGGAGGTTGCAGAGTTCTTTGCATGCCATATTCTTTGGATAAACTCCCACTTACGCTCACCCGCACTCTGTCTTGGCCTTATTCCCATTACGGGAGTGTCCATTATTGTCTCCCATTGCGGGGAGGATCGTGCTAACTTGGGGGCGCTTCCACTCAACATATTAGATCTAGAACCTTACTTCCTGTGGTAAGGGATACACTCTTTATTTTTCTGTTTCGTGTATTCACATGTTAGATGTAGAGCCTTACTTCCTGTGCTAAGGGATACAGTCTTTATTTTTCTGTTTGGTGTATTCAAATGTTAGATCTAGAACCTTACTTCCTGTGATAAGGGATACATGCTTTATTTTTCTGTTTGGTGTATTCACATGTTAGGTCTAGAGTCTTAGTTCCTGTGCTAAGGGATACACGGTTTATTTTTCTATTTGGTGTATTCACATATTAGATCTAGAGCCTTACTTCCTGTGCTAAGGGATAAACTAGTTTTCTGTTTGGTGTACTCACATGTTAGATCTAGAACCTTACTTCCTGTGCTAAGGGATACACTCTTTATTTTTCTGTTTGGTGTATTCACATGTTAGATCTAGAACCTTACTTCCTGTGCTAAGGGATACACTCTTTATTTTTCTGTTTGGTGTATTCAAATGTTAGATCTAGATCCTTACTTCCTGTCGTAAGGGATACCCGCTTTATTTTTCTGTTTGGTAAATTCACATGTTAGATGTAGAGCCTTACTTCCTGTGCTAAGGGATACACGCTTTATTTTTCGGTTTGGTGTATTCACATATTAGATCTAGAGCCTTATTTCCTGTGCTAAGGGATACACTCTTTATTTTTCTGTTTGGTGTATTCACATGTTAGATCTAGAGCCTTACTTCCTGTGCTAAGGGATAAACTATTTATTTTTCTGTTTGGTGTATTCCCATGTTAGATCTAGAACATTACCACCTGTGCGAAGTGAAACATGCTTTATTTTTCTGTTTGGTGTATTCACATGTTAGATATAAAGCCTTACTTCCTCTGCTAAGGGATACAGGCTTTATTTTTCTGTTTGGTGTACTCACATGTTAGATCTAGAGCCTTACTTCCTGTACTAAGAGATACACTCTTTATTTTTCTTTTTGGTGTATTCACGTTAGATCTAGAGTGTTGGATCTAGAACCTTACCTTCTCTGCTGAGGGATACACTCTTTATTTTTCTGTTTGGTGTATTCACATGTTGGATCTAGAACCTTACCTCCTGTGCCAAGGGATACACTCTTTATTTTTCTGTTTGGTGTATTCACGTTAGATCTAGAGCCTTACTTCCTGTGCTAAGGGATGAACTCTTTATTTTTCTGTTTGGTGCATTCACATGTTAGATCTAGAACCTTACTTCCTGTGCTAAGGGATACACTCTTTATTTTTCTGTTTGGTGTATTCACATGTTAGATCTAGAATCTTACTTCCTGTGCTAAGGGATACACTCTTTATTTTCTGTTTGGTATATTCACATGTTAGATGTAGAGCCTTACTTCCTGTGCTAAGGGATACACTCTTTATTTTTCTGTTTGGTGTATTCACATGTTAGATCTAGAGCCTTACTTCCTGCGCCAAGGGATACACTCTTTATTTTTCTGTATGGTGTATTCAAATGTTAAATCTAGAACCTTACTTCCTGTGGTAAGGGATACACCCCTTTATTTTTCTGTTTGGTGTATTCACATGTTAGATCTAGAGCCTTACTTCCTCTGCTAAGGGATACAGGCTTTATTTTTCTGTTTGGTGTACTCACATGTTAGATCTAGAGCCTTACTTCCTGTGCTAAGGGATACACTCTTTATTTTTCAGTTTGGTGTATTCCCATGTTAGATCTAGAACATTACCGCCTGTGCTAAGTGAAACATGCTTTATTTTTCTGTTTGGTGTATTCACATGTTAGATATAGAGCCTTACTTCCTGTGCTAAGGGATGCACTCTTTATTTTTCTGTTTGGTGCATTCACATGTTAGATCTAGAACCTTACTTCCTGTGCTAAGGGATATGCACTTTATTTTTCTGTTTGATGTATTCACATGTTAGATCTAAAGCCTTACTTCCTGTGCTAAGATATAAACTCTTTATTTTTCTGTTTGGTGTATTCACATTGTAGGGGAGGACAGGCCTTAAAGGCCCCCCTCTCCTGCATCATTCTCCCCAGGTGAGGACCATGGCTCGCCGAGCGTCCCCTCATGCCACCCGGGCCCAGGTGGAGGAGGGCTTGCCCGCCGATGACATTGCCCCCACGTATCCATCATACACACACACTAACGTTTAGACAGGCCTAGAAGCCTTCTTGCCCAGCAAAGATGGCGTGAGTTCAGCGCGCTGCAGCGCGGCCCCCACCTTTGGAGGGCTTTCCAAGTATCCCTGCCGCAGTAGCCCTGGTAGATCCGCTGCGAGCGCGTTCCCATGAGAAAGTCGGGTATGAGCTAAACCCGAGATGCCAACACTGTAACATTTTATCGTTCACAATGTAATATTGCACCCCGCATGACCTGGTCCGCGAGGCCGGGGTGACGGGGAAAAAGCTGAAGCATCACTATCTGAAGAAAGTAGAAAATAATTCAAGTATTGGTATTAACGAACTACCTCTGTTTAAACAGATTCTGTAAACTGTGAATAAACCATAAAGATGTAACGTTATATGATATCACCCCAGGTCTGGACTAGTGCTGCTATAACCACAGAGAAAGATGTCGACCAAACGTATAACCTTTATCTGTATAAGTGTTCTTTCAATTTTATGTAGAAACCTGAACTCGTATATGTTTTCTTAATCACCCAAAGCGGCGAGTATCAATCTCTGTAGGCCATAACCTAGAACTACCTCATGTAACGTCTAATGTACATAAAATAATCAAACTCTGTAGCAAATGTAATGTTAGGTAACGAAAAGGTACTCGGACTGAATATATTAACGAAATGTTTAATGAACTCGTAGTATATATGTATGGTATAGTAGTTTAAAGAAGACCAATGATATAAAAGTTTTGTATTCAAAATTAGACAACACACGAGGAAAATACCTTTTGTGAATATATGCAAGGCCATTCTCCCTCCTATCCTACGAAGCCTGCCAAGTAGAAAAAAGCTAAGGCCTGTGCCGTGCTCCCCCACCTCCCCCGACCAAGCTGGAACCGCTTCAGAGAGTCAGAGGCCCCAACACAGCATCCAAGGCCACCGGCCGCCACCTGCGTTATTTACAGCACGGTAATAAACTTACGTTTGAATCCACTGATCTACCAGCACCCTCTCATAAATCCCACAATCTCCCAGACCACCCCAAGAAGACCCCCGACAATGGGACAAGACACAGAGCCCCCTTCATAGCAGCCCCTAACGTAGTAATAAAACATGTACCACCCGGCACAAGCCCCCAGAGCCCAGCCCCTCGACCTGGAATACCAGACGTCAGAACACCGGTAAATCCAACAGACGACCACCAGACCCCTCACAAGGTGCATTCCTCCTGTGTTGTATTGATTGAAAGATTTACTGTAGAAGTTAGATATGGGGTTTTAAGTAACTGCAATGTGCATGATCTAGGGCACCTAAGTCAGGGAAGGCATTCATCTTTGTCACAGGCTGCCCCAGCGTACCAACACCGCCCGGATGACCTCGAGCTGGCCTGCCAGGCCCAACCCAACCCACGAGGCTGACCAGTGACGACATCTCACCCGGACCAACCACGCTGCAGCAACACCTATAGTTAGTCGACGCCACCCAATCCCAATTAACTTGTGCCCCCTATAGTGTGTAGGTTCTGATGACGTTTTTTGTATTAGAAATACGCCTGCCTTTGCGATTGTCAGGCAGAGCGCTCTCGGAGGTTGCAGAGTTCTTTGCATGCCATATTCTTTGGATAAACTCCCACTTACGCTCACCCGCACTCTGTCTTGGCCTTATTCCCATTACGGGAGTGTCCATTATTGTCTCCCATTGCGGGGAGGATCGTGCTAACTTGGGGGCGCTTCCACTCAACATATTAGATCTAGAACCTTACTTCCTGTGGTAAGGGATACACTCTTTATTTTTCTGTTTCGTGTATTCACATGTTAGATGTAGAGCCTTACTTCCTGTGCTAAGGGATACAGTCTTTATTTTTCTGTTTGGTGTATTCAAATGTTAGATCTAGAACCTTACTTCCTGTGATAAGGGATACATGCTTTATTTTTCTGTTTGGTGTATTCACATGTTAGGTCTAGAGTCTTAGTTCCTGTGCTAAGGGATACACGGTTTATTTTTCTATTTGGTGTATTCACATATTAGATCTAGAGCCTTACTTCCTGTGCTAAGGGATAAACTAGTTTTCTGTTTGGTGTACTCACATGTTAGATCTAGAACCTTACTTCCTGTGCTAAGGGATACACTCTTTATTTTTCTGTTTGGTGTATTCACATGTTAGATCTAGAACCTTACTTCCTGTGCTAAGGGATACACTCTTTATTTTTCTGTTTGGTGTATTCAAATGTTAGATCTAGATCCTTACTTCCTGTCGTAAGGGATACCCGCTTTATTTTTCTGTTTGGTAAATTCACATGTTAGATGTAGAGCCTTACTTCCTGTGCTAAGGGATACACGCTTTATTTTTCGGTTTGGTGTATTCACATATTAGATCTAGAGCCTTATTTCCTGTGCTAAGGGATACACTCTTTATTTTTCTGTTTGGTGTATTCACATGTTAGATCTAGAGCCTTACTTCCTGTGCTAAGGGATAAACTATTTATTTTTCTGTTTGGTGTATTCCCATGTTAGATCTAGAACATTACCACCTGTGCGAAGTGAAACATGCTTTATTTTTCTGTTTGGTGTATTCACATGTTAGATATAAAGCCTTACTTCCTCTGCTAAGGGATACAGGCTTTATTTTTCTGTTTGGTGTACTCACATGTTAGATCTAGAACCTTACTGCCTGTGGTAAGGGATACACTCTTTTTTTCTGTTTGGTGTATTCTAATGTTAGATCTAGAACCTTACTTCCTGTGGTAAGGGATACAGGCTTTATTTTTCTGTTTGGTGTATTCACATGTTAGATCTAGAGCCTTACTGCCTGTGATAAGGGATACACGCTTTATTTTTCTGTTTGGTGTACTCACATGTTAGATCTAGAACCTTACTTCCTGTGCGAAGGGATACACTCTTTATTTTTCTGTTTGATGTATTCACATGTTTGATCTAGAACCTTACTTCCTGTGCTAAGGGATACACTCTTTATTTTTCTGCTTGGCGTATTCACATGTTTGATCTAGAACCTTACTTCCTGTGCTAAGGGATACACTCTTTATTTTTCTGTTTGGTGTATTCACATGTTGGATCTAGAACCTTACCTCCTGTGCTAAGGGATACACTCTTTATTTTTCTGTTTGGTGTATTCGGTTGAATCTAGAGCCTTACTTCCTGTGCTAAGGGATAAACTCTTTATTTTTCTGTTTGGTGCATTCAAATGTTAGATCTAGAACCTTACTTCCTGTGCTAAGGGATACACTCTTTATTTTCTGTTTGCTGTATTTACATGTTAGATCTAGAACCTTACTTCCTGTGCTAAGGGATACACTATTTATTTTTCTGTTTGGTGTATTCACATGTTAGATGTAGAGCCTTACTTCCTGCGCTAAGGGATACACTCTTTATTTTTCTGTATGGTGTATTCAAATGTTAAATCTAGAACCTTACTTCCAGTGGTAAGGGATACACCCCTTTATTTTTCTGTTTGGTGTATTAACATGTTAGATCTAGAACCTTACTTCCTCTGCTAAGGGATACAGGCTTTATTTTTCTGTTTGGTGTACTCACATGTTAGATCTAGAGCCTTACTTTCTGTGCTAAGGGATAAACTATTTATTTTTCTGTTTGGTGTACTCACATGTTAGATCTAGAACCTTACTTCCTGTGCTAAGGGATACACTCTTTATTTTTCTGTTTGGTGTATTCCCATGTTAGATCTAGAACATTACCGCCTGTGCTAAGTGAAACATGCTTTATTTTTCTGTTTGGTGTATTCACATGTTAGATATAGAGCCTTACTTCCTGTGCTAAGGGATACACTCTTTATTTTTCTGTTTGGTGTATTCACATGTTAGATCTAGAACCTTACTTCCTGTGCTAAGGGATACACTCTTTATTTTTCAGTTTGGTGTATTCACATGTTAGATCTAAAGCCTTACTTCCTGTGCTAAGATATAAACTCTTTATTTTTCTGTTTCGTGTATTCACATGTTAGATATAGAGCCTTACTTCCTGTGCTAAGGGATACAGTCTTTATTTTTCTGTTTGGTGTATTCAAATGTTAGATCTAGAACCTTACTTCCTGTGATAAGGGATACATGCTTTGTTTTTCTGTTTGGTGTATTCACATGTTAGATCTAGAGCCTTACTTCCTGTGCTAAGGGATACACGGTTTATTTTTCTATTTGGTGTATTCACATATTAGATCTAGAGCCTTACTTCCTGTGCTAAGGGATAAACTAGTTTTCTATTTGGTGTACTCACATGTTAGATCTAGAACCTTACTTCCTGTGCTAAGGGATACACTCTTTATTTTTCTGTTTGGTGTATTCACATGTTAGATCTAGAACCTTACTTCCTGTGCTAAGGGATACAGTCTTTATTTTTCTGTTTGGTGTATTCAAATGTTAGATCTAGAACCTTACTTCCTGTGATAAGGGATACATGCTTTATTTTTCTGTTTGGTGTATTCACATGTTAGATCTAGAGTCTTACTTCCTGTGCTAAGGGATACACGGTTTATTTTTCTATTTGGTGTATTCACATATTAGATCTAGAGCCTTACTTCCTGTGCTAAGGGATAAACTAGTTTTCTGTTTGGTGTACTCACATGTTAGATCTAGAACCTTACTTCCTGTGCTAAGGGATACACTCTTTATTTTTCTGTTTGGTGTATTCACATGTTAGATCTAGAACCTTACTTCCTGTGCTAAGGGATACACTCTTTATTTTTCTGTTTGGTGTATTCAAATGTTAGATCTAGATCCTTACTTCCTGTCGTAAGGGATACACGCTTTATTTTTCTGTTTGGTAAATTCACATGTTAGATCTAGAGCCTTACTTCCTGTGCTAAGGGATACACGCTTTATTTTTCGGTTTGGTGTATTCACATATTAGATCTAGAGCCTTATTTCCTGTGCTAAGGGATACACTCTTTATTTTTCTGTTTGGTGTACTCACATGTTAGATCTAGAACCTTACTTCCTGTGCTAAGGGATACACTCTTTATTTTTCTGTTTGGTGTATTCCCATGTTAGATCTAGAACATTACCGCCTGTGCGAAGTGAAACATGCTTTATTTTTCTGTTTGGTGTATTCACATGTTAGATATCAAGCCTTACTTCCTGTGCTAAGGGATACACTCTTTATTTTTCTGTTTGGTGTATTCCCATGTTAGATCTAGAACATTACCGCCTGTGCTAAGTGAAACATGCTTTATTTTTCTGTTTGGTGTATTCACATGTTAGATATAGAGCCTTACTTCCTGTGCTAAGGGATACACTCTTTATTTTTCTGTTTGGTGTATTCACATGTTAGATCTAGAACCTTACTTCCTGTGCTAAAGGATACACTCTATATTTATCTGTTTGGTGTATTCACATGTTAGATATGGAGCCTTACTCCCTGTGCTAAGGGATAAAGTCTTTATTTTTCTGTTTGGTGTATTCACATGTTAAATCTAGAATCTTACTTCCTGTGCTAAGGGATAGACACTTTATTTTTCTGTTTGGTGTATTCACATGGTAGATCTAGAACCTTACTTCCCGTGCTAAGGGATACACTCTTTATTTTTCTGTTTGATGTATTCACATGTTTGATCTAGAACCTTACTTCCTGTGCTAAGGGATACCCTCTTTATTTTTCTGTTTGGTGTATTCACATGTTTGATCTAGAACCTTACTTCCTGTGCGAAGGGATACACTCTTTATTTTTCTGTTTGATGTATTCACATGTTTGATCTAGAACCTTACTTCCTGTGCTAAGGGATACACTCTTTATTTTTCTGCTTGGTGTATTCACATGTTTGATCTAGAACCTTACTTCCTGTGCTAAGGGATACACTCTTTATTTTTCTGTTTGGTGTATTCACATGTTGGATCTAGAACCTTACCTCCTGTGCTAAGGGATACACTCTTTATTTTTCTGTTTGGTGTATTCAGTTGAATCTAGAGCCTTACTTCCTGTGCTAAGGGATAAACTCTTTATTTTTCTGTTTGGTGCATTCAAATGTTAGATCTAGAACCTTACTTCCTGTGCTAAGGGATACACTCTTTATTTTCTGTTTGCTGTATTTACATGTTAGATCTAGAACCTTACTTCCTGTGCTAAGGGATACACTCTTTATTTTTCTGCTTGGTGTATTCACATGTTTGATCTAGAACCTTACTTCCTGTGCTAAGGGATAAACTCTTTATTTTTCTGTTTGGTGCATTCAAATGTTAGATCTAGAACCTTACTTCCTGTGCTAAGGGATACACTCTTTATTTTCTGTTTGCTGTATTTACATGTTAGATCTAGAACCTTACTTCCTGTGGTAAGGGATACACCCCTTTATTTTTCTGTTTGGTGTATTCACATGTTAGATCTAGAACCTTACTTCCTCTGCTAAGGGATACAGGCTTTATTTTTCTGTTTGGTGTACTCACATGTTAGATCTAGAGCCTTACTTTCTGTGCTAAGGGATAAACTATTTATTTTTCTGTTTGGTGTACTCACATGTTAGATCTAGAACCTTACTTCCTGTGCTAAGGGATACACTCTTTATTTTTCTGTTTGGTGTATTCCCATGTTAGATCTAGAACATTACCGCCTGTGCTAAGTGAAACATGCTTTATTTTTCTGTTTGGTGTATTCACATGTTAGATATAGAGCCTTACTTCCTGTGCTAAGATATAAACTCTTTATTTTTCTGTTTCGTGTATTCACATGTTAGATATAGAGCCTTACTTCCTGTGCTAAGGGATACAGTCTTTATTTTTCTGTTTGGTGGATTCAAATGTTAGATCTAGAACCTTACTTCCTGTGATAAGGGATACATGCTTTATTTTTCTGTTTGGTGTATTCACATGTTAGATCTAGAGCCTTACTTCCTGTGCTAAGGGATACACGGTTTATTTTTCTATTTGGTGTATTCACATGTTAGATCTAGAACCTTACTTCTTGTGCTAAGGGATACACTCTTTATTTTTCGGTTTGGTGTATTCACATGTTAGATCTAGAGCCTTACTGCCTGTGCTAAGGGATACACTCTTTATTTTTCTGTTTGGTGTATTCACATGTTAGATCTAGATCCTTACTTCCTGTCGTAAGGGATACATGCTTTATTTTTCTGTTTGGTAAATTCACATGTTAGATCTAAAGCCTTACTTCCTGTGCTAAGATATAAACTCTTCATTTTTCTGTTTGGTGTATTCACATGTTAGATATAGAGCCTTACTTCCTGTGCTAAGGGATACAGTCTTTATTTTTCTGTTTGGTGTATTCAAATGTTAGATCTAGAACCTTACTTCCTGTGATAAGGGATACATGCTTTATTTTTCTGTTTGGTGTATTCACATGTTAGATCTAGAGTCTTACTTCCTGTGCTAAGGGATACACGGTTTATTTTTCTATTTGGTGTATTCACATATTAGATCTAGAGCCTTACTTCCTGTGCTAAGGGATAAACTAGTTTTCTGTTTGGTGTACTCACATGTTAGATCTAGAACCTTACTTCCTGTGCTAAGGGATACACTCTTTATTTTTCTGTTTGGTGTATTCACATGTTAGATCTAGAACCTTACTTCCTGTGCTAAGGGATACACTCTTTATTTTTCTGTTTGGTGTATTCAAATGTTAGATCTAGATCCTTACTTCCTGTCGTAAGGGATACACGCTTTATTTTTCTGTTTGGTAAATTCACATGTTAGATCTAGAGCCTTACTTCCTGTGCTAAGGGATACACGCTTTATTTTTCGGTTTGGTGTATTCACATATTAGATCTAGAGCCTTATTTCCTGTGCTAAGGGATACACTCTTTATTTTTCTGTTTGGTGTAGTCACATGTTAGATCTAGAGCCTTACTTCCTGTGCTAAGGGATAAACTATTTATTTTTCTGTTTGGTGTATTCCCATGTTAGATCTAGAACATTACCACCTGTGCGAAGTGAAACATGCTTTATTTTTCTGTTTGGTGTATTCACATGTTAGATATAAAGCCTTACTTCCTGTGCTAAGGGATACACTCTTTATTTTTCTGTTTGGTGTATTCACATGTTAGATCTAGAACCTTACTTCCTGTGCGAAGGGCTACCCTCTTTATTTTTTTGTTTGATGTATTCACATGTTTGATCTAGAACCTTACTTCCTTTGCTAATGGATACACTCTTTATTTACTGTTTGGTGTACTCACATTTTAGATCTAGAACCTTACTTCCTGTGCTAAGGGATACACTCTTTATTTTTCTGTTTGCTGTATTCACATGTTAGATCTAGAACCTTACTTCCTGTGCGAAGGGGTACACTCTTTATTTTTCTGTTTGATGTATTCACATGTTTGATCTAGAACCTTACTTCCTGTGCTAAGGGATACCCTCTTTATTTTTCTGTTTGGTGTATTCACATGTTTGATCTAGAACCTTACTTCCTGTGCGAAGGGATACACTCTTTATTTTTCTGTTTGCTGTATTTACATGTTAGATATAGAACCTTACTTCCTGTGCTAAGGGATACACTATTTATTTTTCTGTTTGGTGTATTCACATGTTAGATGTAGAGCCTTACTTCCTGCGCCAAGGGATACACTCTTTATTTTTCTGTATGGTGTATTCAAATGTTAAATCTAGAACCTTACTTCCTGTGGTAAGGGATACACCCCTTTATTTTTCTGTTTGGTGTATTCACATGTTAGATCTAGAGCCTTACTTCCTCTGCTAAGGGATACAGGCTTTATTTTTCTGTTTGGTGTACTCACATGTTAGATCTAGAGCCTTACTTCCTGTGCTAAGGGATAAACTATTTATTTTTCTGTTTGGTGTACTCACATGTTAGATCTAGAACCTTACTTCCTGTGCTAAGGGATACACTCTTTATTTTTCAGTTTGCTGTATTCCCATGTTAGATCTAGAACATTACCGCCTGTGCTAAGTGAAACATGCTTTATTTTTCTGTTTGGTGTATTCACATGTTAGATATAGAGCCTTACTTCCTGTGCTAAGGGATACACGCTTTATTTTTCTGTTTGGTGTATTCACATGTTAGATCTAGAACCTTACTTCCTGTGGTAAGGGATATACTCTTTATTTTTCTGTTTGATGTATTCACATGTTAGATCTAAAGCCTTACTTCCTGTGCTAAGGGATAAACTCTTTATTTTTCTGTTTGGTGTATTCACATATTAGATCTAGAACCTTACTTCCTGTGGTAAGGGATACACTCTTTATTTTTCTGTTTGGTGTATTCACATGTTAGATCTAGAGCCTTACTTCCCGTGGTAAGGGATAAACTCTTTATTTCTCTCTTTGGTTTATTCACATGTTAGATCTAGAACCTTACTTCCTGTGCTAAGGGATACACTCTTTATTTTTCTGTTTGATGTATTCACATGTTTGATCTAGAACATTACTTCCTGTGCTAGGGGATACACTCTTTATGTTTCTGTTTGGTGTATTCACATGTTAGATCTAGAACCTTACTTCCTGTGCTAGGGGGATACACTCTTTATTTGTCTGTTTCAGGTGTTCACATGTTAGATCTAGAACCTTACCTCCTGTGCTAAGGGACACACTCTTTATTTTTCTTTTTAGTGTATTCACATGTTAGATCTAGAACCTTACTTCCTGTGGTCAGGGATACACGCTTTATTTTTCTGTTTGGTGTATTCACATGTTCGATCTAGAACCTTACTTCCTGTGCTAAGGGATACACTCTTTATTTTTCTGTTTGGTGTATTCACATGTTAGATCTAGAACCTTACTTCCTGTGCTAAGGGATACACTCTTTATTTTCTGTTTGGTGTATTCACATGTTAGATGTATAGCCTTACTTCTTGTGCTAAGGGATACACTCTTTATTTTTCTGTTTGGTGTATTCAAATGTTAGATCTAGAACCTTTCTTCCTGTGGTAAGGGATACATGCTTTATTTTTCTGTTTGGTGTACTCACATGTTAGATCTAGAACCTTACTTCCTGTGCTAAGGGATACACTCTTTATTTTTCTGTTTGGTGTATTCCCATGTTAGATCTAGAACATTACCGCCTGTGCGAAGTGAAACATGCTTTATTTTTCTGTTTGGTGTATTCACATGTTAGATATCAAGCCTTACTTCCTGTGCTAAGGGATACACTCTTTATTTTTCTGTTTGGTGTATTCCCATGTTAGATCTAGAACATTACCGCCTGTGCTAAGTGAAACATGCTTTATTTTTCTGTTTGGTGTATTCACATGTTAGATATAGAGCCTTACTTCCTGTGCTAAGGGATACACTCTTTATTTTTCTGTTTGGTGTATTCACATGTTAGATCTAGAACCTTACTTCCTGTGCTAAGGGATACACTCTATATTTATCTGTTTGGTGTATTCACATGTTAGATATAGAGCCTTACTCCCTGTGCTAAGGGATAAAGTCTTTATTTTTCTGTTTGGTGTATTCACATGTTAAATCTAGAATCTTACTTTCTGTGCTAAGGGATAGACACTTTATTTTTCTGTTTGGTGTATTCACATGGTAGATCTAGAACCTTACTTCCCGTGCTAAGGGATACACTATTTATTTTTCTGTTTGGTGTATTCACATGTTTGATCTAGAACCTTACTTCCTGTGCGAAGGGATACACTCTTTATTTTTCTGTTTGATGTATTCACATGTTTGATCTAGAACCTTACTTCCTGTGCTAAGGGATACACTCTTTATTTTTCTGCTTGGCGTATTCACATGTTTGATCTAGAACCTTACTTCCTGTGCTAAGGGATACACTCTTTATTTTTCTGTTTGGTGTATTCACATGTTGGATCTAGAACCTTACCTCCTGTGCTAAGGGATACACTCTTTATTTTTCTGTTTGGTGTATTCGGTTGAATCTAGAGCCTTACTTCCTGTGCTAAGGGATAAACTCTTTATTTTTCTGTTTGGTGCATTCAAATGTTAGATCTAGAACCTTACTTCCTGTGCTAAGGGATACACTCTTTATTTTCTGTTTGCTGTATTTACATGTTAGATCTAGAACCTTACTTCCTGTGCTAAGGGATACACTATTTATTTTTCTGTTTGGTGTATTCACATGTTAGATGTAGAGCCTTACTTCCTGCGCTAAGGGATACACTCTTTATTTTTCTGTATGGTGTATTCAAATGTTAAATCTAGAACCTTACTTCCTGTGGTAAGGGATACACCCCTTTATTTTTCTGTTTGGTGTATTAACATGTTAGATCTAGAACCTTACTTCCTCTGCTAAGGGATACAGGCTTTATTTTTCTGTTTGGTGTACTCACATGTTAGATCTAGAGCCTTACTTTCTGTGCTAAGGGATAAACTATTTATTTTTCTGTTTGGTGTACTCACATGTTAGATCTAGAACCTTACTTCCTGTGCTAAGGGATACACTCTTTATTTTTCTGTTTGGTGTATTCCCATGTTAGATCTAGAACATTACCGCCTGTGCTAAGTGAAACATGCTTTATTTTTCTGTTTGGTGTATTCACATGTTAGATATAGAGCCTTACTTCCTGTGCTAAGGGATACACTCTTTATTTTTCTGTTTGGTGTATTCACATGTTAGATCTAGAACCTTACTTCCTGTGCTAAGGGATACACTCTTTATTTTTCAGTTTGGTGTATTCACATGTTAGATCTAAAGCCTTACTTCCTGTGCTAAGATATAAACTCTTTATTTTTCTGTTTCGTGTATTCACATGTTAGATATAGAGCCTTACTTCCTGTGCTAAGGGATACAGTCTTTATTTTTCTGTTTGGTGTATTCAAATGTTAGATCTAGAACCTTACTTCCTGTGATAAGGGATACATGCTTTGTTTTTCTGTTTGGTGTATTCACATGTTAGATCTAGAGCCTTACTTCCTGTGCTAAGGGATACACGGTTTATTTTTCTATTTGGTGTATTCACATATTAGATCTAGAGCCTTACTTCCTGTGCTAAGGGATAAACTAGTTTTCTATTTGGTGTACTCACATGTTAGATCTAGAACCTTACTTCCTGTGCTAAGGGATACACTCTTTATTTTTCTGTTTGGTGTATTCACATGTTAGATCTAGAACCTTACTTCCTGTGCTAAGGGATACAGTCTTTATTTTTCTGTTTGGTGTATTCAAATGTTAGATCTAGAACCTTACTTCCTGTGATAAGGGATACATGCTTTATTTTTCTGTTTGGTGTATTCACATGTTAGATCTAGAGTCTTACTTCCTGTGCTAAGGGATACACGGTTTATTTTTCTATTTGGTGTATTCACATATTAGATCTAGAGCCTTACTTCCTGTGCTAAGGGATAAACTAGTTTTCTGTTTGGTGTACTCACATGTTAGATCTAGAACCTTACTTCCTGTGCTAAGGGATACACTCTTTATTTTTCTGTTTGGTGTATTCACATGTTAGATCTAGAACCTTACTTCCTGTGCTAAGGGATACACTCTTTATTTTTCTGTTTGGTGTATTCAAATGTTAGATCTAGATCCTTACTTCCTGTCGTAAGGGATACACGCTTTATTTTTCTGTTTGGTAAATTCACATGTTAGATCTAGAGCCTTACTTCCTGTGCTAAGGGATACACGCTTTATTTTTCGGTTTGGTGTATTCACATATTAGATCTAGAGCCTTATTTCCTGTGCTAAGGGATACACTCTTTATTTTTCTGTTTGGTGTACTCACATGTTAGATCTAGAACCTTACTTCCTGTGCTAAGGGATACACTCTTTATTTTTCTGTTTGGTGTATTCCCATGTTAGATCTAGAACATTACCGCCTGTGCGAAGTGAAACATGCTTTATTTTTCTGTTTGGTGTATTCACATGTTAGATATCAAGCCTTACTTCCTGTGCTAAGGGATACACTCTTTATTTTTCTGTTTGGTGTATTCCCATGTTAGATCTAGAACATTACCGCCTGTGCTAAGTGAAACATGCTTTATTTTTCTGTTTGGTGTATTCACATGTTAGATATAGAGCCTTACTTCCTGTGCTAAGGGATACACTCTTTATTTTTCTGTTTGGTGTATTCACATGTTAGATCTAGAACCTTACTTCCTGTGCTAAAGGATACACTCTATATTTATCTGTTTGGTGTATTCACATGTTAGATATGGAGCCTTACTCCCTGTGCTAAGGGATAAAGTCTTTATTTTTCTGTTTGGTGTATTCACATGTTAAATCTAGAATCTTACTTCCTGTGCTAAGGGATAGACACTTTATTTTTCTGTTTGGTGTATTCACATGGTAGATCTAGAACCTTACTTCCCGTGCTAAGGGATACACTCTTTATTTTTCTGTTTGATGTATTCACATGTTTGATCTAGAACCTTACTTCCTGTGCTAAGGGATACCCTCTTTATTTTTCTGTTTGGTGTATTCACATGTTTGATCTAGAACCTTACTTCCTGTGCGAAGGGATACACTCTTTATTTTTCTGTTTGATGTATTCACATGTTTGATCTAGAACCTTACTTCCTGTGCTAAGGGATACACTCTTTATTTTTCTGCTTGGTGTATTCACATGTTTGATCTAGAACCTTACTTCCTGTGCTAAGGGATACACTCTTTATTTTTCTGTTTGGTGTATTCACATGTTGGATCTAGAACCTTACCTCCTGTGCTAAGGGATACACTCTTTATTTTTCTGTTTGGTGTATTCAGTTGAATCTAGAGCCTTACTTCCTGTGCTAAGGGATAAACTCTTTATTTTTCTGTTTGGTGCATTCAAATGTTAGATCTAGAACCTTACTTCCTGTGCTAAGGGATACACTCTTTATTTTCTGTTTGCTGTATTTACATGTTAGATCTAGAACCTTACTTCCTGTGCTAAGGGATACACTCTTTATTTTTCTGCTTGGTGTATTCACATGTTTGATCTAGAACCTTACTTCCTGTGCTAAGGGATAAACTCTTTATTTTTCTGTTTGGTGCATTCAAATGTTAGATCTAGAACCTTACTTCCTGTGCTAAGGGATACACTCTTTATTTTCTGTTTGCTGTATTTACATGTTAGATCTAGAACCTTACTTCCTGTGGTAAGGGATACACCCCTTTATTTTTCTGTTTGGTGTATTCACATGTTAGATCTAGAACCTTACTTCCTCTGCTAAGGGATACAGGCTTTATTTTTCTGTTTGGTGTACTCACATGTTAGATCTAGAGCCTTACTTTCTGTGCTAAGGGATAAACTATTTATTTTTCTGTTTGGTGTACTCACATGTTAGATCTAGAACCTTACTTCCTGTGCTAAGGGATACACTCTTTATTTTTCTGTTTGGTGTATTCCCATGTTAGATCTAGAACATTACCGCCTGTGCTAAGTGAAACATGCTTTATTTTTCTGTTTGGTGTATTCACATGTTAGATATAGAGCCTTACTTCCTGTGCTAAGATATAAACTCTTTATTTTTCTGTTTCGTGTATTCACATGTTAGATATAGAGCCTTACTTCCTGTGCTAAGGGATACAGTCTTTATTTTTCTGTTTGGTGGATTCAAATGTTAGATCTAGAACCTTACTTCCTGTGATAAGGGATACATGCTTTATTTTTCTGTTTGGTGTATTCACATGTTAGATCTAGAGCCTTACTTCCTGTGCTAAGGGATACACGGTTTATTTTTCTATTTGGTGTATTCACATGTTAGATCTAGAACCTTACTTCTTGTGCTAAGGGATACACTCTTTATTTTTCGGTTTGGTGTATTCACATGTTAGATCTAGAGCCTTACTGCCTGTGCTAAGGGATACACTCTTTATTTTTCTGTTTGGTGTATTCACATGTTAGATCTAGATCCTTACTTCCTGTCGTAAGGGATACACGCTTTATTTTTCTGTTTGGTAAATTCACATGTTAGATCTAAAGCCTTACTTCCTGTGCTAAGATATAAACTCTTCATTTTTCTGTTTGGTGTATTCACATATTAGATCTAGAACCTTACTTCCTGTGGTAAGGGATACACTCTTTATTTTTCTGTTTCGTGTATTCACATGTTAGATATAGAGCCTTACTTCCTGTGCTAAGGGATACAGTCTTTATTTTTCTGTTTGGTGTATTCAAATGTTAGATCTAGAACCTTACTTCCTGTGATAAGGGATACATGCTTTATTTTTCTGTTTGGTGTATTCACATGTTAGATCTAGAGTCTTACTTCCTGTGCTAAGGGATACACGGTTTATTTTTCTATTTGGTGTATTCACATATTAGATCTAGAGCCTTACTTCCTGTGCTAAGGGATAAACTAGTTTTCTGTTTGGTGTACTCACATGTTAGATCTAGAACCTTACTTCCTGTGCTAAGGGATACACTCTTTATTTTTCTGTTTGGTGTATTCACATGTTAGATCTAGAACCTTACTTCCTGTGCTAAGGGATACACTCTTTATTTTTCTGTTTGGTGTATTCAAATGTTAGATCTAGATCCTTACTTCCTGTCGTAAGGGATACACGCTTTATTTTTCTGTTTGGTAAATTCACATGTTAGATCTAGAGCCTTACTTCCTGTGCTAAGGGATACACGCTTTATTTTTCGGTTTGGTGTATTCACATATTAGATCTAGAGCCTTATTTCCTGTGCTAAGGGATACACTCTTTATTTTTCTGTTTGGTGTAGTCACATGTTAGATCTAGAGCCTTACTTCCTGTGCTAAGGGATAAACTATTTATTTTTCTGTTTGGTGTATTCCCATGTTAGATCTAGAACATTACCACCTGTGCGAAGTGAAACATGCTTTATTTTTCTGTTTGGTGTATTCACATGTTAGATATAAAGCCTTACTTCCTGTGCTAAGGGATACACTCTTTATTTTTCTGTTTGGTGTATTCACATGTTAGATCTAGAACCTTACTTCCTGTGCGAAGGGCTACCCTCTTTATTTTTTTGTTTGATGTATTCACATGTTTGATCTAGAACCTTACTTCCTTTGCTAAGGGATACACTCTTTATTTACTGTTTGGTGTACTCACATTTTAGATCTAGAACCTTACTTCCTGTGCTAAGGGATACACTCTTTATTTTTCTGTTTGCTGTATTCACATGTTAGATCTAGAACCTTACTTCCTGTGCGAAGGGGTACACTCTTTATTTTTCTGTTTGATGTATTCACATGTTTGATCTAGAACCTTACTTCCTGTGCTAAGGGATACCCTCTTTATTTTTCTGTTTGGTGTATTCACATGTTTGATCTAGAACCTTACTTCCTGTGCGAAGGGATACACTCTTTATTTTTCTGTTTGCTGTATTTACATGTTAGATATAGAACCTTACTTCCTGTGCTAAGGGATACACTATTTATTTTTCTGTTTGGTGTATTCACATGTTAGATGTAGAGCCTTACTTCCTGCGCCAAGGGATACACTCTTTATTTTTCTGTATGGTGTATTCAAATGTTAAATCTAGAACCTTACTTCCTGTGGTAAGGGATACACCCCTTTATTTTTCTGTTTGGTGTATTCACATGTTAGATCTAGAGCCTTACTTCCTCTGCTAAGGGATACAGGCTTTATTTTTCTGTTTGGTGTACTCACATGTTAGATCTAGAGCCTTACTTCCTGTGCTAAGGGATAAACTATTTATTTTTCTGTTTGGTGTACTCACATGTTAGATCTAGAACCTTACTTCCTGTGCTAAGGGATACACTCTTTATTTTTCAGTTTGCTGTATTCCCATGTTAGATCTAGAACATTACCGCCTGTGCTAAGTGAAACATGCTTTATTTTTCTGTTTGGTGTATTCACATGTTAGATATAGAGCCTTACTTCCTGTGCTAAGGGATACACGCTTTATTTTTCTGTTTGGTGTATTCACATGTTAGATCTAGAACCTTACTTCCTGTGGTAAGGGATATACTCTTTATTTTTCTGTTTGATGTATTCACATGTTAGATCTAAAGCCTTACTTCCTGTGCTAAGGGATAAACTCTTTATTTTTCTGTTTGGTGTATTCACATATTAGATCTAGAACCTTACTTCCTGTGGTAAGGGATACACTCTTTATTTTTCTGTTTGGTGTATTCACATGTTAGATCTAGAACATTACTTCCTGTGCTAGGGGATACACTCTTTATGTTTCTGTTTGGTGTATTCACATGTTAGATCTAGAACCTTACTTCCTGTGCTAGGGGATACACTCTTTATTTGTCTGTTTCAGGTGTTCACATGTTAGATCTAGAACCTTACCTCCTGTGCTAAGGGACACACTCTTTATTTTTCTTTTTAGTGTATTCACATGTTAGATCTAGAACCTTACTTCCTGTGGTCAGGGATACACGCTTTATTTTTCTGTTTGGTGTATTCACATGTTCGATCTAGAACCTTACTTCCTGTGCTAAGGGATACACTCTTTATTTTTCTGTTTGGTGTATTCACATGTTAGATCTAGAACCTTACTTCCTGTGCTAAGGGATACACTCTTTATTTTCTGTTTGGTGTATTCACATGTTAGATGTATAGCCTTACTTCTTGTGCTAAGGGATACACTCTTTATTTTTCTGTTTGGTGTATTCAAATGTTAGATCTAGAACCTTTCTTCCTGTGGTAAGGGATACATGCTTTATTTTTCTGTTTGGTGTACTCACATGTTAGATCTAGAACCTTACTTCCTGTGCTAAGGGATACACTCTTTATTTTTCTGTTTGGTGTATTCCCATGTTAGATCTAGAACATTACCGCCTATGCGAAGTGAAACATGCTTTATTTTTCTGTTTGGTGTATTCACATGTTAGATATCAAGCCTTACTTCCTGTGCTAAGGGATACACTCTTTATTTTTCTGTTTGGTGTATTCCCATGTTAGATCTAGAACATTACCGCCTGTGCTAAGTGAAACATGCTTTATTTTTCTGTTTGGTGTATTCACATGTTAGATATAGAGCCTTACTTCCTGTGCTAAGGGATACACTCTTTATTTTTCTGTTTGGTGTATTCACATGTTAGATCTAGAACCTTACTTCCTGTGCTAAGGGATACACTCTATATTTATCTGTTTGGTGTATTCACATGTTAGATATAGAGCCTTACTCCCTGTGCTAAGGGATAAAGTCTTTATTTTTCTGTTTGGTGTATTCACATGTTAAATCTAGAATCTTACTTTCTGTGCTAAGGGATAGACACTTTATTTTTCTGTTTGGTGTATTCACATGGTAGATCTAGAACCTTACTTCCCGTGCTAAGGGATACACTATTTATTTTTCTGTTTGGTGTATTCACATGTTTGATCTAGAACCTTACTTCCTGTGCGAAGGGATACACTCTTTATTTTTCTGTTTGATGTATTCACATGTTTGATCTAGAACCTTACTTCCTGTGCTAAGGGATACACTCTTTATTTTTCTGCTTGGCGTATTCACATGTTTGATCTAGAACCTTACTTCCTGTGCTAAGGGATACACTCTTTATTTTTCTGTTTGGTGTATTCACATGTTGGATCTAGAACCTTACCTCCTGTGCTAAGGGATACACTCTTTATTTTTCTGTTTGGTGTATTCGGTTGAATCTAGAGCCTTACTTCCTGTGCTAAGGGATAAACTCTTTATTTTTCTGTTTGGTGCATTCAAATGTTAGATCTAGAACCTTACTTCCTGTGCTAAGGGATACACTCTTTATTTTCTGTTTGCTGTATTTACATGTTAGATCTAGAACCTTACTTCCTGTGCTAAGGGATACACTATTTATTTTTCTGTTTGGTGTATTCACATGTTAGATGTAGAGCCTTACTTCCTGCGCTAAGGGATACACTCTTTATTTTTCTGTATGGTGTATTCAAATGTTAAATCTAGAACCTTACTTCCTGTGGTAAGGGATACACCCCTTTATTTTTCTGTTTGGTGTATTAACATGTTAGATCTAGAACCTTACTTCCTCTGCTAAGGGATACAGGCTTTATTTTTCTGTTTGGTGTACTCACATGTTAGATCTAGAGCCTTACTTTCTGTGCTAAGGGATAAACTATTTATTTTTCTGTTTGGTGTACTCACATGTTAGATCTAGAACCTTACTTCCTGTGCTAAGGGATACACTCTTTATTTTTCTGTTTGGTGTATTCCCATGTTAGATCTAGAACATTACCGCCTGTGCTAAGTGAAACATGCTTTATTTTTCTGTTTGGTGTATTCACATGTTAGATATAGAGCCTTACTTCCTGTGCTAAGGGATACACTCTTTATTTTTCTGTTTGGTGTATTCACATGTTAGATCTAGAACCTTACTTCCTGTGCTAAGGGATACACTCTTTATTTTTCAGTTTGGTGTATTCACATGTTAGATCTAAAGCCTTACTTCCTGTGCTAAGATATAAACTCTTTATTTTTCTGTTTCGTGTATTCACATGTTAGATATAGAGCCTTACTTCCTGTGCTAAGGGATACAGTCTTTATTTTTCTGTTTGGTGTATTCAAATGTTAGATCTAGAACCTTACTTCCTGTGATAAGGGATACATGCTTTGTTTTTCTGTTTGGTGTATTCACATGTTAGATCTAGAGCCTTACTTCCTGTGCTAAGGGATACACGGTTTATTTTTCTATTTGGTGTATTCACATATTAGATCTAGAGCCTTACTTCCTGTGCTAAGGGATAAACTAGTTTTCTATTTGGTGTACTCACATGTTAGATCTAGAACCTTACTTCCTGTGCTAAGGGATACACTCTTTATTTTTCTGTTTGGTGTATTCACATGTTAGATCTAGAACCTTACTTCCTGTGCTAAGGGATACAGTCTTTATTTTTCTGTTTGGTGTATTCAAATGTTAGATCTAGAACCTTACTTCCTGTGATAAGGGATACATGCTTTATTTTTCTGTTTGGTGTATTCACATGTTAGATCTAGAGTCTTACTTCCTGTGCTAAGGGATACACGGTTTATTTTTCTATTTGGTGTATTCACATATTAGATCTAGAGCCTTACTTCCTGTGCTAAGGGATAAACTAGTTTTCTGTTTGGTGTACTCACATGTTAGATCTAGAACCTTACTTCCTGTGCTAAGGGATACACTCTTTATTTTTCTGTTTGGTGTATTCACATGTTAGATCTAGAACCTTACTTCCTGTGCTAAGGGATACACTCTTTATTTTTCTGTTTGGTGTATTCAAATGTTAGATCTAGATCCTTACTTCCTGTCGTAAGGGATACACGCTTTATTTTTCTGTTTGGTAAATTCACATGTTAGATCTAGAGCCTTACTTCCTGTGCTAAGGGATACACGCTTTATTTTTCGGTTTGGTGTATTCACATATTAGATCTAGAGCCTTATTTCCTGTGCTAAGGGATACACTCTTTATTTTTCTGTTTGGTGTACTCACATGTTAGATCTAGAACCTTACTTCCTGTGCTAAGGGATACACTCTTTATTTTTCTGTTTGGTGTATTCCCATGTTAGATCTAGAACATTACCGCCTGTGCGAAGTGAAACATGCTTTATTTTTCTGTTTGGTGTATTCACATGTTAGATATCAAGCCTTACTTCCTGTGCTAAGGGATACACTCTTTATTTTTCTGTTTGGTGTATTCCCATGTTAGATCTAGAACATTACCGCCTGTGCTAAGTGAAACATGCTTTATTTTTCTGTTTGGTGTATTCACATGTTAGATATAGAGCCTTACTTCCTGTGCTAAGGGATACACTCTTTATTTTTCTGTTTGGTGTATTCACATGTTAGATCTAGAACCTTACTTCCTGTGCTAAAGGATACACTCTATATTTATCTGTTTGGTGTATTCACATGTTAGATATGGAGCCTTACTCCCTGTGCTAAGGGATAAAGTCTTTATTTTTCTGTTTGGTGTATTCACATGTTAAATCTAGAATCTTACTTCCTGTGCTAAGGGATAGACACTTTATTTTTCTGTTTGGTGTATTCACATGGTAGATCTAGAACCTTACTTCCCGTGCTAAGGGATACACTCTTTATTTTTCTGTTTGATGTATTCACATGTTTGATCTAGAACCTTACTTCCTGTGCTAAGGGATACCCTCTTTATTTTTCTGTTTGGTGTATTCACATGTTTGATCTAGAACCTTACTTCCTGTGCGAAGGGATACACTCTTTATTTTTCTGTTTGATGTATTCACATGTTTGATCTAGAACCTTACTTCCTGTGCTAAGGGATACACTCTTTATTTTTCTGCTTGGTGTATTCACATGTTTGATCTAGAACCTTACTTCCTGTGCTAAGGGATACACTCTTTATTTTTCTGTTTGGTGTATTCACATGTTGGATCTAGAACCTTACCTCCTGTGCTAAGGGATACACTCTTTATTTTTCTGTTTGGTGTATTCAGTTGAATCTAGAGCCTTACTTCCTGTGCTAAGGGATAAACTCTTTATTTTTCTGTTTGGTGCATTCAAATGTTAGATCTAGAACCTTACTTCCTGTGCTAAGGGATACACTCTTTATTTTCTGTTTGCTGTATTTACATGTTAGATCTAGAACCTTACTTCCTGTGCTAAGGGATACACTCTTTATTTTTCTGCTTGGTGTATTCACATGTTTGATCTAGAACCTTACTTCCTGTGCTAAGGGATAAACTCTTTATTTTTCTGTTTGGTGCATTCAAATGTTAGATCTAGAACCTTACTTCCTGTGCTAAGGGATACACTCTTTATTTTCTGTTTGCTGTATTTACATGTTAGATCTAGAACCTTACTTCCTGTGGTAAGGGATACACCCCTTTATTTTTCTGTTTGGTGTATTCACATGTTAGATCTAGAACCTTACTTCCTCTGCTAAGGGATACAGGCTTTATTTTTCTGTTTGGTGTACTCACATGTTAGATCTAGAGCCTTACTTTCTGTGCTAAGGGATAAACTATTTATTTTTCTGTTTGGTGTACTCACATGTTAGATCTAGAACCTTACTTCCTGTGCTAAGGGATACACTCTTTATTTTTCTGTTTGGTGTATTCCCATGTTAGATCTAGAACATTACCGCCTGTGCTAAGTGAAACATGCTTTATTTTTCTGTTTGGTGTATTCACATGTTAGATATAGAGCCTTACTTCCTGTGCTAAGATATAAACTCTTTATTTTTCTGTTTCGTGTATTCACATGTTAGATATAGAGCCTTACTTCCTGTGCTAAGGGATACAGTCTTTATTTTTCTGTTTGGTGGATTCAAATGTTAGATCTAGAACCTTACTTCCTGTGATAAGGGATACATGCTTTATTTTTCTGTTTGGTGTATTCACATGTTAAATCTAGAGCCTTACTTCCTGTGCTAAGGGATACACGGTTTATTTTTCTATTTGGTGTATTCACATGTTAGATCTAGAACCTTACTTCTTGTGCTAAGGGATACACTCTTTATTTTTCGGTTTGGTGTATTCACATGTTAGATCTAGAGCCTTACTGCCTGTGCTAAGGGATACACTCTTTATTTTTCTGTTTGGTGTATTCACATGTTAGATCTAGATCCTTACTTCCTGTCGTAAGGGATACACGCTTTATTTTTCTGTTTGGTAAATTCACATGTTAGATCTAAAGCCTTACTTCCTGTGCTAAGATATAAACTCTTCATTTTTCTGTTTGGTGTATTCACATATTAGATCTAGAACCTTACTTCCTGTGGTAAGGGATACACTCTTTATTTTTCTGTTTCGTGTATTCACATGTTAGATATAGAGCCTTACTTCCTGTGCTAAGGGATACAGTCTTTATTTTTCTGTTTGGTGTATTCAAATGTTAGATCTAGAACCTTACTTCCTGTGATAAGGGATACATGCTTTATTTTTCTGTTTGGTGTATTCACATGTTAGATCTAGAGTCTTACTTCCTGTGCTAAGGGATACACGGTTTATTTTTCTATTTGGTGTATTCACATATTAGATCTAGAGCCTTACTTCCTGTGCTAAGGGATAAACTAGTTTTCTGTTTGGTGTACTCACATGTTAGATCTAGAACCTTACTTCCTGTGCTAAGGGATACACTCTTTATTTTTCTGTTTGGTGTATTCACATGTTAGATCTAGAACCTTACTTCCTGTGCTAAGGGATACACTCTTTATTTTTCTGTTTGGTGTATTCAAATGTTAGATCTAGATCCTTACTTCCTGTCGTAAGGGATACACGCTTTATTTTTCTGTTTGGTAAATTCACATGTTAGATCTAGAGCCTTACTTCCTGTGCTAAGGGATACACGCTTTATTTTTCGGTTTGGTGTATTCACATATTAGATCTAGAGCCTTATTTCCTGTGCTAAGGGATACACTCTTTATTTTTCTGTTTGGTGTAGTCACATGTTAGATCTAGAGCCTTACTTCCTGTGCTAAGGGATAAACTATTTATTTTTCTGTTTGGTGTATTCCCATGTTAGATCTAGAACATTACCACCTGTGCGAAGTGAAACATGCTTTATTTTTCTGTTTGGTGTATTCACATGTTAGATATAAAGCCTTACTTCCTGTGCTAAGGGATACACTCTTTATTTTTCTGTTTGGTGTATTCACATGTTAGATCTAGAACCTTACTTCCTGTGCGAAGGGCTACCCTCTTTATTTTTTTGTTTGATGTATTCACATGTTTGATCTAGAACCTTACTTCCTTTGCTAAGGGATACACTCTTTATTTACTGTTTGGTGTACTCACATTTTAGATCTAGAACCTTACTTCCTGTGCTAAGGGATACACTCTTTATTTTTCTGTTTGCTGTATTCACATGTTAGATCTAGAACCTTACTTCCTGTGCGAAGGGGTACACTCTTTATTTTTCTGTTTGATGTATTCACATGTTTGATCTAGAACCTTACTTCCTGTGCTAAGGGATACCCTCTTTATTTTTCTGTTTGGTGTATTCACATGTTTGATCTAGAACCTTACTTCCTGTGCGAAGGGATACACTCTTTATTTTTCTGTTTGCTGTATTTACATGTTAGATATAGAACCTTACTTCCTGTGCTAAGGGATACACTATTTATTTTTCTGTTTGGTGTATTCACATGTTAGATGTAGAGCCTTACTTCCTGCGCCAAGGGATACACTCTTTATTTTTCTGTATGGTGTATTCAAATGTTAAATCTAGAACCTTACTTCCTGTGGTAAGGGATACACCCCTTTATTTTTCTGTTTGGTGTATTCACATGTTAGATCTAGAGCCTTACTTCCTCTGCTAAGGGATACAGGCTTTATTTTTCTGTTTGGTGTACTCACATGTTAGATCTAGAGCCTTACTTCCTGTGCTAAGGGATAAACTATTTATTTTTCTGTTTGGTGTACTCACATGTTAGATCTAGAACCTTACTTCCTGTGCTAAGGGATACACTCTTTATTTTTCAGTTTGCTGTATTCCCATGTTAGATCTAGAACATTACCGCCTGTGCTAAGTGAAACATGCTTTATTTTTCTGTTTGGTGTATTCACATGTTAGATATAGAGCCTTACTTCCTGTGCTAAGGGATACACGCTTTATTTTTCTGTTTGGTGTATTCACATGTTAGATCTAGAACCTTACTTCCTGTGGTAAGGGATATACTCTTTATTTTTCTGTTTGATGTATTCACATGTTAGATCTAAAGCCTTACTTCCTGTGCTAAGGGATAAACTCTTTATTTTTCTGTTTGGTGTATTCACATATTAGATCTAGAACCTTACTTCCTGTGGTAAGGGATACACTCTTTATTTTTCTGTTTGGTGTATTCACATGTTAGATCTAGAGCCTTACTTCCCGTGGTAAGGGATAAACTCTTTATTTCTCTCTTTGGTTTATTCACATGTTAGATCTAGAACCTTACTTCCTGTGCTAAGGGATACACTCTTTATTTTTCTGTTTGATGTATTCACATGTTTGATCTAGAACATTACTTCCTGTGCTAGGGGATACACTCTTTATGTTTCTGTTTGGTGTATTCACATGTTAGATCTAGAACCTTACTTCCTGTGCTAGGGGATACACTCTTTATTTGTCTGTTTCAGGTGTTCACATGTTAGATCTAGAACCTTACCTCCTGTGCTAAGGGACACACTCTTTATTTTTCTTTTTAGTGTATTCACATGTTAGATCTAGAACCTTACTTCCTGTGGTCAGGGATACACGCTTTATTTTTCTGTTTGGTGTATTCACATGTTCGATCTAGAACCTTACTTCCTGTGCTAAGGGATACACTCTTTATTTTTCTGTTTGGTGTATTCACATGTTAGATCTAGAACCTTACTTCCTGTGCTAAGGGATACACTCTTTATTTTCTGTTTGGTGTATTCACATGTTAGATGTATAGCCTTACTTCTTGTGCTAAGGGATACACTCTTTATTTTTCTGTTTGGTGTATTCAAATGTTAGATCTAGAACCTTTCTTCCTGTGGTAAGGGATACATGCTTTATTTTTCTGTTTGGTGTACTCACATGTTAGATCTAGAACCTTACTTCCTGTGCTAAGGGATACACTCTTTATTTTTCTGTTTGGTGTATTCCCATGTTAGATCTAGAACATTACCGCCTGTGCGAAGTGAAACATGCTTTATTTTTCTGTTTGGTGTATTCACATGTTAGATATCAAGCCTTACTTCCTGTGCTAAGGGATACACTCTTTATTTTTCTGTTTGGTGTATTCCCATGTTAGATCTAGAACATTACCGCCTGTGCTAAGTGAAACATGCTTTATTTTTCTGTTTGGTGTATTCACATGTTAGATATAGAGCCTTACTTCCTGTGCTAAGGGATACACTCTTTATTTTTCTGTTTGGTGTATTCACATGTTAGATCTAGAACCTTACTTCCTGTGCTAAGGGATACACTCTATATTTATCTGTTTGGTGTATTCACATGTTAGATATAGAGCCTTACTCCCTGTGCTAAGGGATAAAGTCTTTATTTTTCTGTTTGGTGTATTCACATGTTAAATCTAGAATCTTACTTTCTGTGCTAAGGGATAGACACTTTATTTTTCTGTTTGGTGTATTCACATGGTAGATCTAGAACCTTACTTCCCGTGCTAAGGGATACACTATTTATTTTTCTGTTTGGTGTATTCACATGTTTGATCTAGAACCTTACTTCCTGTGCGAAGGGATACACTCTTTATTTTTCTGTTTGATGTATTCACATGTTTGATCTAGAACCTTACTTCCTGTGCTAAGGGATACACTCTTTATTTTTCTGCTTGGCGTATTCACATGTTTGATCTAGAACCTTACTTCCTGTGCTAAGGGATACACTCTTTATTTTTCTGTTTGGTGTATTCACATGTTGGATCTAGAACCTTACCTCCTGTGCTAAGGGATACACTCTTTATTTTTCTGTTTGGTGTATTCGGTTGAATCTAGAGCCTTACTTCCTGTGCTAAGGGATAAACTCTTTATTTTTCTGTTTGGTGCATTCAAATGTTAGATCTAGAACCTTACTTCCTGTGCTAAGGGATACACTCTTTATTTTCTGTTTGCTGTATTTACATGTTAGATCTAGAACCTTACTTCCTGTGCTAAGGGATACACTATTTATTTTTCTGTTTGGTGTATTCACATGTTAGATGTAGAGCCTTACTTCCTGCGCTAAGGGATACACTCTTTATTTTTCTGTATGGTGTATTCAAATGTTAAATCTAGAACCTTACTTCCTGTGGTAAGGGATACACCCCTTTATTTTTCTGTTTGGTGTATTAACATGTTAGATCTAGAACCTTACTTCCTCTGCTAAGGGATACAGGCTTTATTTTTCTGTTTGGTGTACTCACATGTTAGATCTAGAGCCTTACTTTCTGTGCTAAGGGATAAACTATTTATTTTTCGGTTTGGTGTACTCACATGTTAGATCTAGAACCTTACTTCCTGTGCTAAGGGATACACTCTTTATTTTTCTGTTTGGTGTATTCCCATGTTAGATCTAGAACATTACCGCCTGTGCTAAGTGAAACATGCTTTATTTTTCTGTTTGGTGTATTCACATGTTAGATATAGAGCCTTACTTCCTGTGCTAAGGGATACACTCTTTATTTTTCTGTTTGGTGTATTCACATGTTAGATCTAGAACCTTACTTCCTGTGCTAAGGGATACACTCTTTATTTTTCAGTTTGGTGTATTCACATGTTAGATCTAAAGCCTTACTTCCTGTGCTAAGATATAAACTCTTTATTTTTCTGTTTCGTGTATTCACATGTTAGATATAGAGCCTTACTTCCTGTGCTAAGGGATACAGTCTTTATTTTTCTGTTTGGTGTATTCAAATGTTAGATCTAGAACCTTACTTCCTGTGATAAGGGATACATGCTTTGTTTTTCTGTTTGGTGTATTCACATGTTAGATCTAGAGCCTTACTTCCTGTGCTAAGGGATACACGGTTTATTTTTCTATTTGGTGTATTCACATATTAGATCTAGAGCCTTACTTCCTGTGCTAAGGGATAAACTAGTTTTCTATTTGGTGTACTCACATGTTAGATCTAGAACCTTACTTCCTGTGCTAAGGGATACACTCTTTATTTTTCTGTTTGGTGTATTCACATGTTAGATCTAGAACCTTACTTCCTGTGCTAAGGGATACAGTCTTTATTTTTCTGTTTGGTGTATTCAAATGTTAGATCTAGAACCTTACTTCCTGTGATAAGGGATACATGCTTTATTTTTCTGTTTGGTGTATTCACATGTTAGATCTAGAGTCTTACTTCCTGTGCTAAGGGATACACGGTTTATTTTTCTATTTGGTGTATTCACATATTAGATCTAGAGCCTTACTTCCTGTGCTAAGGGATAAACTAGTTTTCTGTTTGGTGTACTCACATGTTAGATCTAGAACCTTACTTCCTGTGCTAAGGGATACACTCTTTATTTTTCTGTTTGGTGTATTCACATGTTAGATCTAGAACCTTACTTCCTGTGCTAAGGGATACACTCTTTATTTTTCTGTTTGGTGTATTCAAATGTTAGATCTAGATCCTTACTTCCTGTCGTAAGGGATACACGCTTTATTTTTCTGTTTGGTAAATTCACATGTTAGATCTAGAGCCTTACTTCCTGTGCTAAGGGATACACGCTTTATTTTTCGGTTTGGTGTATTCACATATTAGATCTAGAGCCTTATTTCCTGTGCTAAGGGATACACTCTTTATTTTTCTGTTTGGTGTACTCACATGTTAGATCTAGAACCTTACTTCCTGTGCTAAGGGATACACTCTTTATTTTTCTGTTTGGTGTATTCCCATGTTAGATCTAGAACATTACCGCCTGTGCGAAGTGAAACATGCTTTATTTTTCTGTTTGGTGTATTCACATGTTAGATATCAAGCCTTACTTCCTGTGCTAAGGGATACACTCTTTATTTTTCTGTTTGGTGTATTCCCATGTTAGATCTAGAACATTACCGCCTGTGCTAAGTGAAACATGCTTTATTTTTCTGTTTGGTGTATTCACATGTTAGATATAGAGCCTTACTTCCTGTGCTAAGGGATACACTCTTTATTTTTCTGTTTGGTGTATTCACATGTTAGATCTAGAACCTTACTTCCTGTGCTAAAGGATACACTCTATATTTATCTGTTTGGTGTATTCACATGTTAGATATGGAGCCTTACTCCCTGTGCTAAGGGATAAAGTCTTTATTTTTCTGTTTGGTGTATTCACATGTTAAATCTAGAATCTTACTTCCTGTGCTAAGGGATAGACACTTTATTTTTCTGTTTGGTGTATTCACATGGTAGATCTAGAACCTTACTTCCCGTGCTAAGGGATACACTCTTTATTTTTCTGTTTGATGTATTCACATGTTAGATATAGAGCCTTACTTCCTGTGCTAAGGGATACAGTCTTTATTTTTCTGTTTGGTGTATTCACATGTTAGATCTAGAACCTTACTTCCTGTGCGAAGGGATACACTCTTTATTTTTCTGTTTGATGTATTCACATGTTTGATCTAGAACCTTACTTCCTGTGCTAAGGGATACACGGTTTATTTTTCTATTTGGTGTATTCACATGTTAGATCTAGAACCTTACTTCTTGTGCTAAGGGATACACTCTTTATTTTTCGGTTTGGTGTATTCACATGTTAGATCTAGAGCCTTACTGCCTGTGCTAAGGGATACACTCTTTATTTTTCTGTTTGGTGTATTCACATGTTAGATCTAGATCCTTACTTCCTGTCGTAAGGGATACACGCTTTATTTTTCTGTTTGGTAAATTCACATGTTAGATCTAAAGCCTTACTTCCTGTGCTAAGATATAAACTCTTCATTTTTCTGTTTGGTGTATTCACATATTAGATCTAGAACCTTACTTCCTGTGGTAAGGGATACACTCTTTATTTTTCTGTTTCGTGTATTCACATGTTAGATATAGAGCCTTACTTCCTGTGCTAAGGGATACAGTCTTTATTTTTCTGTTTGGTGTATTCAAATGTTAGATCTAGAACCTTACTTCCTGTGATAAGGGATACATGCTTTATTTTTCTGTTTGGTGTATTCACATGTTAGATCTAGAGTCTTACTTCCTGTGCTAAGGGATACACGGTTTATTTTTCTATTTGGTGTATTCACATATTAGATCTAGAGCCTTACTTCCTGTGCTAAGGGATAAACTAGTTTTCTGTTTGGTGTACTCACATGTTAGATCTAGAACCTTACTTCCTGTGCTAAGGGATACACTCTTTATTTTTCTGTTTGGTGTATTCACATGTTAGATCTAGAACCTTACTTCCTGTGCTAAGGGATACACTCTTTATTTTTCTGTTTGGTGTATTCAAATGTTAGATCTAGATCCTTACTTCCTGTCGTAAGGGATACACGCTTTATTTTTCTGTTTGGTAAATTCACATGTTAGATCTAGAGCCTTACTTCCTGTGCTAAGGGATACACGCTTTATTTTTCGGTTTGGTGTATTCACATATTAGATCTAGAGCCTTATTTCCTGTGCTAAGGGATACACTCTTTATTTTTCTGTTTGGTGTAGTCACATGTTAGATCTAGAGCCGTACTTCCTGTGCTAAGGGATAAACTATTTATTTTTCTGTTTGGTGTATTCCCATGTTAGATCTAGAACATTACCACCTGTGCGAAGTGAAACATGCTTTATTTTTCTGTTTGGTGTATTCACATGTTAGATATAAAGCCTTACTTCCTGTGCTAAGGGATACACTCTTTATTTTTCTGTTTGGTGTATTCACATGTTAGATCTAGAACCTTACTTCCTGTGCGAAGGGCTACCCTCTTTATTTTTTTGTTTGATGTATTCACATGTTTGATCTAGAACCTTACTTCCTTTGCTAAGGGATACACTCTTTATTTACTGTTTGGTGTACTCACATTTTAGATCTAGAACCTTACTTCCTGTGCTAAGGGATACACTCTTTATTTTTCTGTTTGCTGTATTCACATGTTAGATCTAGAACCTTACTTCCTGTGCGAAGGGGTACACTCTTTATTTTTCTGTTTGATGTATTCACATGTTTGATCTAGAACCTTACTTCCTGTGCTAAGGGATACCCTCTTTATTTTTCTGTTTGGTGTATTCACATGTTTGATCTAGAACCTTACTTCCTGTGCGAAGGGATACACTCTTTATTTTTCTGTTTGCTGTATTTACATGTTAGATATAGAACCTTACTTCCTGTGCTAAGGGATACACTATTTATTTTTCTGTTTGGTGTATTCACATGTTAGATGTAGAGCCTTACTTCCTGCGCCAAGGGATACACTCTTTATTTTTCTGTATGGTGTATTCAAATGTTAAATCTAGAACCTTACTTCCTGTGGTAAGGGATACACCCCTTTATTTTTCTGTTTGGTGTATTCACATGTTAGATCTAGAGCCTTACTTCCTCTGCTAAGGGATACAGGCTTTATTTTTCTGTTTGGTGTACTCACATGTTAGATCTAGAGCCTTACTTCCTGTGCTAAGGGATAAACTATTTATTTTTCTGTTTGGTGTACTCACATGTTAGATCTAGAACCTTACTTCCTGTGCTAAGGGATACACTCTTTATTTTTCAGTTTGCTGTATTCCCATGTTAGATCTAGAACATTACCGCCTGTGCTAAGTGAAACATGCTTTATTTTTCTGTTTGGTGTATTCACATGTTAGATATAGAGCCTTACTTCCTGTGCTAAGGGATACACGCTTTATTTTTCTGTTTGGTGTATTCACATGTTAGATCTAGAACCTTACTTCCTGTGGTAAGGGATATACTCTTTATTTTTCTGTTTGATGTATTCACATGTTAGATCTAAAGCCTTACTTCCTGTGCTAAGGGATAAACTCTTTATTTTTCTGTTTGGTGTATTCACATATTAGATCTAGAACCTTACTTCCTGTGGTAAGGGATACACTCTTTATTTTTCTGTTTGGTGTATTCACATGTTAGATCTAGAGCCTTACTTCCCGTGGTAAGGGATAAACTCTTTATTTCTCTCTTTGGTTTATTCACATGTTAGATCTAGAACCTTACTTCCTGTGCTAAGGGATACACTCTTTATTTTTCTGTTTGATGTATTCACATGTTTGATCTAGAACATTACTTCCTGTGCTAGGGGATACACTCTTTATGTTTCTGTTTGGTGTATTCACATGTTAGATCTAGAACCTTACTTCCTGTGCTAGGGGATACACTCTTTATTTGTCTGTTTCAGGTGTTCACATGTTAGATCTAGAACCTTACCTCCTGTGCTAAGGGACACACTCTTTATTTTTCTTTTTAGTGTATTCACATGTTAGATCTAGAACCTTACTTCCTGTGGTCAGGGATACACGCTTTATTTTTCTGTTTGGTGTATTCACATGTTCGATCTAGAACCTTACTTCCTGTGCTAAGGGATACACTCTTTATTTTTCTGTTTGGTGTATTCACATGTTAGATCTAGAACCTTACTTCCTGTGCTAAGGGATACACTCTTTATTTTCTGTTTGGTGTATTCACATGTTAGATGTATAGCCTTACTTCTTGTGCTAAGGGATACACTCTTTATTTTTCTGTTTGGTGTATTCAAATGTTAGATCTAGAACCTTTCTTCCTGTGGTAAGGGATACATGCTTTATTTTTCTGTTTGGTGTACTCACATGTTAGATCTAGAACCTTACTTCCTGTGCTAAGGGATACACTCTTTATTTTTCTGTTTGGTGTATTCCCATGTTAGATCTAGAACATTACCGCCTGTGCGAAGTGAAACATGCTTTATTTTTCTGTTTGGTGTATTCACATGTTAGATATCAAGCCTTACTTCCTGTGCTAAGGGATACACTCTTTATTTTTCTGTTTGGTGTATTCCCATGTTAGATCTAGAACATTACCGCCTGTGCTAAGTGAAACATGCTTTATTTTTCTGTTTGGTGTATTCACATGTTAGATATAGAGCCTTACTTCCTGTGCTAAGGGATACACTCTTTATTTTTCTGTTTGGTGTATTCACATGTTAGATCTAGAACCTTACTTCCTGTGCTAAGGGATACACTCTATATTTATCTGTTTGGTGTATTCACATGTTAGATATAGAGCCTTACTCCCTGTGCTAAGGGATAAAGTCTTTATTTTTCTGTTTGGTGTATTCACATGTTAAATCTAGAATCTTACTTTCTGTGCTAAGGGATAGACACTTTATTTTTCTGTTTGGTGTATTCACATGGTAGATCTAGAACCTTACTTCCCGTGCTAAGGGATAAGCTATTTATTTTTCTGTTTGGTGTATTCACATGTTTGATCTAGAACCTTACTTCCTGTGCGAAGGGATACACTCTTTATTTTTCTGTTTGATGTATTCACATGTTTGATCTAGAACCTTACTTCCTGTGCTAAGGGATACACTCTTTATTTTTCTGCTTGGCGTATTCACATGTTTGATCTAGAACCTTACTTCCTGTGCTAAGGGATACACTCTTTATTTTTCTGTTTGGTGTATTCACATGTTGGATCTAGAACCTTACCTCCTGTGCTAAGGGATACACTCTTTATTTTTCTGTTTGGTGTATTCGGTTGAATCTAGAGCCTTACTTCCTGTGCTAAGGGATAAACTCTTTATTTTTCTGTTTGGTGCATTCAAATGTTAGATCTAGAACCTTACTTCCTGTGCTAAGGGATACACTCTTTATTTTCTGTTTGCTGTATTTACATGTTAGATCTAGAACCTTACTTCCTGTGCTAAGGGATACACTATTTATTTTTCTGTTTGGTGTATTCACATGTTAGATGTAGAGCCTTACTTCCTGCGCTAAGGGATACACTCTTTATTTTTCTGTATGGTGTATTCAAATGTTAAATCTAGAACCTTACTTCCTGTGGTAAGGGATACACCCCTTTATTTTTCTGTTTGGTGTATTAACATGTTAGATCTAGAACCTTACTTCCTCTGCTAAGGGATACAGGCTTTATTTTTCTGTTTGGTGTACTCACATGTTAGATCTAGAGCCTTACTTTCTGTGCTAAGGGATAAACTATTTATTTTTCTGTTTGGTGTACTCACATGTTAGATCTAGAACCTTACTTCCTGTGCTAAGGGATACACTCTTTATTTTTCTGTTTGGTGTATTCCCATGTTAGATCTAGAACATTACCGCCTGTGCTAAGTGAAACATGCTTTATTTTTCTGTTTGGTGTATTCACATGTTAGATATAGAGCCTTACTTCCTGTGCTAAGGGATACACTCTTTATTTTTCTGTTTGGTGTATTCACATGTTAGATCTAGAACCTTACTTCCTGTGCTAAGGGATACACTCTTTATTTTTCAGTTTGGTGTATTCACATGTTAGATCTAAAGCCTTACTTCCTGTGCTAAGATATAAACTCTTTATTTTTCTGTTTCGTGTATTCACATGTTAGATATAGAGCCTTACTTCCTGTGCTAAGGGATACAGTCTTTATTTTTCTGTTTGGTGTATTCAAATGTTAGATCTAGAACCTTACTTCCTGTGATAAGGGATACATGCTTTGTTTTTCTGTTTGGTGTATTCACATGTTAGATCTAGAGCCTTACTTCCTGTGCTAAGGGATACACGGTTTATTTTTCTATTTGGTGTATTCACATATTAGATCTAGAGCCTTACTTCCTGTGCTAAGGGATAAACTAGTTTTCTATTTGGTGTACTCACATGTTAGATCTAGAACCTTACTTCCTGTGCTAAGGGATACACTCTTTATTTTTCTGTTTGGTGTATTCACATGTTAGATCTAGAACCTTACTTCCTGTGCTAAGGGATACAGTCTTTATTTTTCTGTTTGGTGTATTCAAATGTTAGATCTAGAACCTTACTTCCTGTGATAAGGGATACATGCTTTATTTTTCTGTTTGGTGTATTCACATGTTAGATCTAGAGTCTTACTTCCTGTGCTAAGGGATACACGGTTTATTTTTCTATTTGGTGTATTCACATATTAGATCTAGAGCCTTACTTCCTGTGCTAAGGGATAAACTAGTTTTCTGTTTGGTGTACTCACATGTTAGATCTAGAACCTTACTTCCTGTGCTAAGGGATACACTCTTTATTTTTCTGTTTGGTGTATTCACATGTTAGATCTAGAACCTTACTTCCTGTGCTAAGGGATACACTCTTTATTTTTCTGTTTGGTGTATTCAAATGTTAGATCTAGATCCTTACTTCCTGTCGTAAGGGATACACGCTTTATTTTTCTGTTTGGTAAATTCACATGTTAGATCTAGAGCCTTACTTCCTGTGCTAAGGGATACACGCTTTATTTTTCGGTTTGGTGTATTCACATATTAGATCTAGAGCCTTATTTCCTGTGCTAAGGGATACACTCTTTATTTTTCTGTTTGGTGTACTCACATGTTAGATCTAGAACCTTACTTCCTGTGCTAAGGGATACACTCTTTATTTTTGTGTTTGGTGTATTCCCATGTTAGATCTAGAACATTACCGCCTGTGCGAAGTGAAACATGCTTTATTTTTCTGTTTGGTGTATTCACATGTTAGATATCAAGCCTTACTTCCTGTGCTAAGGGATACACTCTTTATTTTTCTGTTTGGTGTATTCCCATGTTAGATCTAGAACATTACCGCCTGTGCTAAGTGAAACATGCTTTATTTTTCTGTTTGGTGTATTCACATGTTAGATATAGAGCCTTACTTCCTGTGCTAAGGGATACACTCTTTATTTTTCTGTTTGGTGTATTCACATGTTAGATCTAGAACCTTACTTCCTGTGCTAAAGGATACACTCTATATTTATCTGTTTGGTGTATTCACATGTTAGATATGGAGCCTTACTCCCTGTGCTAAGGGATAAAGTCTTTATTTTTCTGTTTGGTGTATTCACATGTTAAATCTAGAATCTTACTTCCTGTGCTAAGGGATAGACACTTTATTTTTCTGTTTGGTGTATTCACATGGTAGATCTAGAACCTTACTTCCCGTGCTAAGGGATACACTCTTTATTTTTCTGTTTGATGTATTCACATGTTTGATCTAGAACCTTACTTCCTGTGCTAAGGGATACCCTCTTTATTTTTCTGTTTGGTGTATTCACATGTTTGATCTAGAACCTTACTTCCTGTGCGAAGGGATACACTCTTTATTTTTCTGTTTGATGTATTCACATGTTTGATCTAGAACCTTACTTCCTGTGCTAAGGGATACACTCTTTATTTTTCTGCTTGGTGTATTCACATGTTTGATCTAGAACCTTACTTCCTGTGCTAAGGGATACACTCTTTATTTTTCTGTTTGGTGTATTCACATGTTGGATCTAGAACCTTACCTCCTGTGCTAAGGGATACACTCTTTATTTTTCTGTTTGGTGTATTCAGTTGAATCTAGAGCCTTACTTCCTGTGCTAAGGGATAAACTCTTTATTTTTCTGTTTGGTGCATTCAAATGTTAGATCTAGAACCTTACTTCCTGTGCTAAGGGATACACTCTTTATTTTCTGTTTGCTGTATTTACATGTTAGATCTAGAACCTTACTTCCTGTGCTAAGGGATACACTCTTTATTTTTCTGCTTGGTGTATTCACATGTTTGATCTAGAACCTTACTTCCTGTGCTAAGGGATAAACTCTTTATTTTTCTGTTTGGTGCATTCAAATGTTAGATCTAGAACCTTACTTCCTGTGCTAAGGGATACACTCTTTATTTTCTGTTTGCTGTATTTACATGTTAGATCTAGAACCTTACTTCCTGTGGTAAGGGATACACCCCTTTATTTTTCTGTTTGGTGTATTCACATGTTAGATCTAGAACCTTACTTCCTCTGCTAAGGGATACAGGCTTTATTTTTCTGTTTGGTGTACTCACATGTTAGATCTAGAGCCTTACTTTCTGTGCTAAGGGATAAACTATTTATTTTTCTGTTTGGTGTACTCACATGTTAGATCTAGAACCTTACTTCCTGTGCTAAGGGATACACTCTTTATTTTTCTGTTTGGTGTATTCCCATGTTAGATCTAGAACATTACCGCCTGTGCTAAGTGAAACATGCTTTATTTTTCTGTTTGGTGTATTCACATGTTAGATATAGAGCCTTACTTCCTGTGCTAAGATATAAACTCTTTATTTTTCTGTTTCGTGTATTCACATGTTAGATATAGAGCCTTACTTCCTGTGCTAAGGGATACAGTCTTTATTTTTCTGTTTGGTGGATTCAAATGTTAGATCTAGAACCTTACTTCCTGTGATAAGGGATACATGCTTTATTTTTCTGTTTGGTGTATTCACATGTTAGATCTAGAGCCTTACTTCCTGTGCTAAGGGATACACGGTTTATTTTTCTATTTGGTGTATTCACATGTTAGATCTAGAACCTTACTTCTTGTGCTAAGGGATACACTCTTTATTTTTCGGTTTGGTGTATTCACATGTTAGATCTAGAGCCTTACTGCCTGTGCTAAGGGATACACTCTTTATTTTTCTGTTTGGTGTATTCACATGTTAGATCTAGATCCTTACTTCCTGTCGTAAGGGATACACGCTTTATTTTTCTGTTTGGTAAATTCACATGTTAGATCTAAAGCCTTACTTCCTGTGCTAAGATATAAACTCTTCATTTTTCTGTTTGGTGTATTCACATATTAGATCTAGAACCTTACTTCCTGTGGTAAGGGATACACTCTTTATTTTTCTGTTTCGTGTATTCACATGTTAGATATAGAGCCTTACTTCCTGTGCTAAGGGATACAGTCTTTATTTTTCTGTTTGGTGTATTCAAATGTTAGATCTAGAACCTTACTTCCTGTGATAAGGGATACATGCTTTATTTTTCTGTTTGGTGTATTCACATGTTAGATCTAGAGTCTTACTTCCTGTGCTAAGGGATACACGGTTTATTTTTCTATTTGGTGTATTCACATATTAGATCTAGAGCCTTACTTCCTGTGCTAAGGGATAAACTAGTTTTCTGTTTGGTGTACTCACATGTTAGATCTAGAACCTTACTTCCTGTGCTAAGGGATACACTCTTTATTTTTCTGTTTGGTGTATTCACATGTTAGATCTAGAACCTTACTTCCTGTGCTAAGGGATACACTCTTTATTTTTCTGTTTGGTGTATTCAAATGTTAGATCTAGATCCTTACTTCCTGTCGTAAGGGATACACGCTTTATTTTTCTGTTTGGTAAATTCACATGTTAGATCTAGAGCCTTACTTCCTGTGCTAAGGGATACACGCTTTATTTTTCGGTTTGGTGTATTCACATATTAGATCTAGAGCCTTATTTCCTGTGCTAAGGGATACACTCTTTATTTTTCTGTTTGGTGTAGTCACATGTTAGATCTAGAGCCTTACTTCCTGTGCTAAGGGATAAACTATTTATTTTTCTGTTTGGTGTATTCCCATGTTAGATCTAGAACATTACCACCTGTGCGAAGTGAAACATGCTTTATTTTTCTGTTTGGTGTATTCACATGTTAGATATAAAGCCTTACTTCCTGTGCTAAGGGATACACTCTTTATTTTTCTGTTTGGTGTATTCACATGTTAGATCTAGAACCTTACTTCCTGTGCGAAGGGCTACCCTCTTTATTTTTTTGTTTGATGTATTCACATGTTTGATCTAGAACCTTACTTCCTTTGCTAAGGGATACACTCTTTATTTACTGTTTGGTGTACTCACATTTTAGATCTAGAACCTTACTTCCTGTGCTAAGGGATACACTCTTTATTTTTCTGTTTGCTGTATTCACATGTTAGATCTAGAACCTTACTTCCTGTGCGAAGGGGTACACTCTTTATTTTTCTGTTTGATGTATTCACATGTTTGATCTAGAACCTTACTTCCTGTGCTAAGGGATACCCTCTTTATTTTTCTGTTTGGTGTATTCACATGTTTGATCTAGAACCTTACTTCCTGTGCGAAGGGATACACTCTTTATTTTTCTGTTTGCTGTATTTACATGTTAGATATAGAACCTTACTTCCTGTGCTAAGGGATACACTATTTATTTTTCTGTTTGGTGTATTCACATGTTAGATGTAGAGCCTTACTTCCTGCGCCAAGGGATACACTCTTTATTTTTCTGTATGGTGTATTCAAATGTTAAATCTAGAACCTTACTTCCTGTGGTAAGGGATACACCCCTTTATTTTTCTGTTTGGTGTATTCACATGTTAGATCTAGAGCCTTACTTCCTCTGCTAAGGGATACAGGCTTTATTTTTCTGTTTGGTGTACTCACATGTTAGATCTAGAGCCTTACTTCCTGTGCTAAGGGATAAACTATTTATTTTTCTGTTTGGTGTACTCACATGTTAGATCTAGAACCTTACTTCCTGTGCTAAGGGATACACTCTTTATTTTTCAGTTTGCTGTATTCCCATGTTAGATCTAGAACATTACCGCCTGTGCTAAGTGAAACATGCTTTATTTTTCTGTTTGGTGTATTCCCATGTTAGATCTAGAACATTACCGCCTGTGCTAAGTGGAACATGCTTTATTTTTCTGTTTGGTGTATTCACATGTTAGATATAGAGCCTTACTTCCTGTGCTAAGGGATACACTCTTTATTTTTCTGTTTGGTGTATTCACATGTTAGATCTAGAACCCTACTTCCTGTGCTAAGGGATACACTCTTTATTTTTCTGGTTGGTTTATTAACATGTTAGATCTAGAACCTTACTTCCTGTGGTAAGGGATACACTCTTTATTTTTCAGTTTGGTGTATTCACATGTTAGATCTAAAGCCTTACTTCCTGTGCTAAGGGATAAACTCTTTATTTTTCTGTTTGGTGTATTCACATATTAGATCTAGAACCTTACTTCCTGTGGTAAGGGATACACTCTTTATTTTTCTGTTTCGTGTATTCACATGTTAGATATAGAGCCTTACTTCCTGTGCTAAGGGATACAGTCTTTATTTTTCTGCTTGGTGTATTCAAATGTTAGATCTAGAACCTTAATTCCTGTGATAAGGGATACATGCTTTATTTTTCTGTTTGGTGTATTCACATGTTAGATCTAGAGCCTTACTTCCTGTGCTAAGGGATACACGGTTTATTTTTCTATTTGGTGTATTCACATATTAGATCTAGAGCCTTACTTCCTGTGCTAAGGGATAAACTAGTTTTCTGTTTGGTGTACTCACATGTTAGATCTAGAACCTTACTTCCTGTGCTAAGGGATACACTCTTTATTTTTCTGTTTGGTGTATTCACATGTTAGATCTAGAACCTTACTTCTTGTGCTAAGGGATACACTCTTTATTTTTCGGTTTGGTGTATTCACATGTTAGATGTAGAGCCTTACTTCTTGTGCTAAGGGATACACTCTTTATTTTTCTGTTTGGTGTATTCAAATGTTAGATCTAGATCCTTACTTCCTGTCGAAAGGGATACACGCTTTATTTTTCTGTTTGGTAAATTCACATGTTAGATCTAGAGCCTTACTTCCTGTGCTAAGCGATACACGCTTTATATTTCGGTTTGGTGTATTCACATATTAGATCTAGAGCCTTACTTCCTGTGCTAAGGGTTAAACTATTTTTCTGTTTGGTGTACTCACATGTTAGATCTAGAACCTTACTTCCTGTGGTAAGGGATATACCCTTTATTTTTCTGTTTGGTATATTCACATGTTAGATCTAGAACCTTACTTCTTGTGCTAAGGGATACACTCTTTATTTTTCGGTTTGGTGTATTCACATGTTAGATGTAGAGCCTTACTTCTTGTGCTAAGGGATACACTCTTTATTTTTCTGTTTGGTGTATTCAAATGTTAGATCTAGATCCTTACTTCCTGTCGAAAGGGATACACGCTTTATTTTTCTGTTTGGTAAATTCACATGTTAGATCTAGAGCCTTACTTCCTGTGCTAAGCGATACACGCTTTATATTTCGGTTTGGTGTATTCACATATTAGATCTAGAGCCTTACTTCCTGTGCTAAGGGTTAAACTATTTTTCTGTTTGGTGTACTCACATGTTAGATCTAGAACCTTACTTCCTGTGGTAAGGGATATACCCTTTATTTTTCTGTTTGGTATATTCACATGTTAGATCTAGAGCCTTACGTCCTCTGCTAAGGGATACAGGCTTTATTTTTCTGTTTGGTGTACTCACATGTTAGATCTAGAATCTTACTTCCTGTGCTAAGGGATAGACGCTTTATTTTTCTGTTTGGTGTATTCACATGGTAGATCTAGAACCTTACTTCCTGTGCTAAGGGATACACTCTTTATTTTTCTGTTTGATGTATTCACATGTTTGATCTAGAACATTACTTCCTGTGCTAAGGGATACACACTTTATTTTTCTGTTTGGTGCATTCACCTCTTAGATCTAGAACCTTAATTCCTGTGCTAAGGGATACACTGTTTATTTTTCTGTTTGCTGTATTCGCATGTTAGATCTCGAACCTTACTTCCTGTGGTAAGGGATAAACTCTTTATTTTTCTGTTTGGTGTATTCACATGTTAGATCTAGCACCTTACTTCTTGTGCTAAGGGATACACTCGTTATTTTTCTGTTTGATGTATTCATGTGTTTGACCTAGAACCTTACTTCCTGTGCTAAGGGATACACTCTTTATTTTTCTGTTTGATGTATTCACATGTTTGATCTAGAACATTACTTCCTGTGCTAAGGGATAAACACTTTATTTTTCTGGTTGGTTTATTAACATGTTAGATCTAGAACCTTACTTCCTGTGGTAAGGGATATACTCTTTATTTTTCTGTTTGATGTATTCACATGTTAGATCTAAAGCCTTACTTCCTGTGCTAATGGATAAACTCTTTATGTTTCTGTTTGGTGTAGTCAAATGTTAGATCTAGAACCTTACTTCCTGTGCTAAGGGATACGCACTTTATTTTTCTGTTTGATGTATTCACATGTTAGATCTAGAACCTTACCTCCTGTGCTAGGGGATACACTCTTTATTTTTCTGGTTGGTTTATTAACATGTTAGATCTAGAACCTTACTTCCTGTGGTAAGGGATATACTCTTTATTTTTCTGTTTGATGTATTCACATGTTAGATCTAAAGCCTTACTTCCTGTGCTAAGGGATAAACTCTTTATTTTTCTGTTTGGTGTATTCACATATTAGATCTAGAACCTTACTTCCTGTGGTAAGGGATACACTCTTTATTTTTCTGTTTGGTGTATTCACATGTTAGATATAGAGCCTTACTTCCTGTGCTAAGGGATACACTCTTTATTTTTCTGTCTGGTGTATTCAAATGTTAGATCTAGAACCTTACTTCCTGTGATAAGGGATACATGCTTTATTTTTCTGTTTGGTGTATTCACATGTTAGATCTAGAGCCTTACTTCCTGTGCTAAGGGATACACGGTTTATTTTTCTGTTTGGTGTATTCACATATTAGGTCTAGAGCGTTACTTCCTGTGCTAAGGGATAAACTAGTTTTCTGTTTGGTGTACTCACATGTTAGATCTAGAACCTTACTTCCTGTGCTAAGGGATACACTCTTTATGTTTCTGTTTGGTGTATTCCCATGTTAGATCTAGAACATTACCGCCTGTGCTAAGTGAAACATGCTTTATTTTTCTGTTTGGTGTATTCACATGTTAGATATAGAGCCTTACTTCCTGTGCTAAGGGATACACTATTTATTTTTCTGTTTGGTGCATTCACCTCTTAGATCTAGAACCTTAATTCCTGTGCTAAGGGATACACTGTTTATTTTTCTGTTTGCTGTATTCGCATGTTAGATCTCGAACCTTACTTCCTGTGCTAAGGGATACACTCTTTATTTTTCTGTTTGATGTATTCACATGTTTGATCTAGAACATTACTTCCTGTGCTAAGGGATAAACACTTTATTTTTCTGTTTGGTGTATGCACATATTAGATCTAGAGCCTGACTTCCTGTGGTAAGGGATACACTCTTTATTTTTCTGTTTGGTGTATTCACATGTTAGATATAGAGCCTTACTTCCTGTGCTAAGGGATACACTCTTTATTTTTCTGTCTGGTGTATTCAAATGTTAAATCTAGAACCTTACTTCCTGTGATAAGGGATACATGCTTTATTTTTCTGTTTGGTGTATTCACATGTTAGATCTAGAGCCTTACTTCCTGTGCTAAGGGATACACGGTTTATTTTTCTGTTTGGTGTATTCACATATTAGGTCTAGAGCGTTACTTCCTGTGCTAAGGGATAAACTAGTTTTCTGTTTGGTGTACTCACATGTTAGATCTAGAACCTTACTTCCTGTGCTAAGGGATACACTCTTTATGTTTCTGTTTGGTGTATTCCCATGTTAGATCTAGAACATTACCGCCTGTGCTAAGTGAAACATGCTTTATTTTTCTGTTTGGTGTATTCACATGTTAGATATAGAGCCTTACTTCCTGTGCTAAGGGATACACTATTTATTTTTCTGTTTGGTGCATTCACCTCTTAGATCTAGAACCTTAATTCCTGTGCTAAGGGATACACTGTTTATTTTTCTGTTTGCTGTATTCGCATGTTAGATCTCGAACCTTACTTCCTGTGCTAAGGGATACACTCTTTATTTTTCTGTTTGATGTATTCACATGTTTGATCTAGAACATTACTTCCTGTGCTAAGGGATAAACACTTTATTTTTCTGTTTGATGTATTCACATGTTAGATCTAAAGCCTTACTTCCTGTGCTAAGGGATAAACTCTTTATTTTTCTGTTTGATGTATTCACATGTTAGATCTAAAGCCTTACTTCCTGTGCTAAGGGATAAACTCTTTATTTTTCTGTTTGGTGTATTCACATATTAGATCTAGAACCTTACTTCCTGTGGTAAGGGATACACTCTTTATTTTTCTGTTTGGTGTATTCACATGTTAGATATAGAGCCTTACTTCCTGTGCTAAGGGATACACTCTTTATTTTTCTGTTTGGTGTATTCAAATGTTAGATCTAGAACCTTACTTCCTGTGGTAAGGGATACACGCTTTATTTTTCTGTTTGGTGTATTCACATGTTAGATATAGAGCCTTACTTCCTGTGCTAAGGGATACACTCTTTATTTTTCTGTTTGGTGTATTCACATGTTAGATCTAGAACCTTACTTCCTGTGCTAAGGGATACACTCTATATTTATATGTTTGGTGTATTCCCATGTTAGATCTAGAACATTACCGCCTGTGCTAAGTGAACCATGCTTTATTTTTCTGTTTGGTGTATTCACATGTTAGATATAGAGCCTTACTTCCTGTGCTAAGGGATACACTCTTTATTTTTCTGTTTGGTGCATTTACCTCTTAGATCTAGAACCTTAATTCCTGTGCTAAGGGATACACTGTTTATTTTTCTGTTTGCTGTATTCGCATGTTAGATCTCGAACCTTACTTCCTGTGCTAAGGGATAAACTCTTTATTTTTCTGTTTGGTGTATTCACATGTTAGATCTAGCACCTTACTTCTTGTGCTAAGGGATACACTCTTTATTTTTCTGTTTGATGTATTCATCTGTTTGACTTAGAACCTTACTTCCTGTGCTAAGGGATACACTCTTTATTTTTCTGTTTGATGTATTCACATGTTTGATCTAGAACATTACTTCCTGTGCTAAGGGATAAACACTTTATTTTTCTGTTTGGTGTATGCACATATTAGATCTAGAGCCTGACTTCCTGTGGTAAGGGATACACTCTTTATTTTTCTGTTTGGTGTATTCACATGTTAGATATAGAGCCTTACTTCCTGTGCTAAGGGATACACTCTTTATTTTTCTGTCTGGTGTATTCAAATGTTAAATCTAGAACCTTACTTCCTGTGATAAGGGATACATGCTTTATTTTTCTGTTTGGTGTATTCACATGTTAGATCTAGAGCCTTACTTCCTGTGCTAAGGGATACACGGTTTATTTTTCTGTTTGGTGTATTCACATATTAGGTCTAGAGCGTTACTTCCTGTGCTAAGGGATAAACTAGTTTTCTGTTTGGTGTACTCACATGTTAGATCTAGAACCTTACTTCCTGTGCTAAGGGATACACTCTTTATGTTTCTGTTTGGTGTATTCCCATGTTAGATCTAGAACATTACCGCCTGTGCTAAGTGAAACATGCTTTATTTTTCTGTTTGGTGTATTCACATGTTAGATATAGAGCCTTACTTCCTGTGCTAAGGGATACACTATTTATTTTTCTGTTTGGTGCATTCACCTCTTAGATCTAGAACCTTAATTCCTGTGCTAAGGGATACACTGTTTATTTTTCTGTTTGCTGTATTCGCATGTTAGATCTCGAACCTTACTTCCTGTGCTAAGGGATACACTCTTTATTTTTCTGTTTGATGTATTCACATGTTTGATCTAGAACATTACTTCCTGTGCTAAGGGATAAACACTTTATTTTTCTGTTTGATGTATTCACATGTTAGATCTAAAGCCTTACTTCCTGTGCTAAGGGATAAACTCTTTATTTTTCTGTTTGGTGTATTCACATATTAGATCTAGAACCTTACTTCCTGTGGTAAGGGATACACTCTTTATTTTTCTGTTTGGTGTATTCACATGTTAGATATAGAGCCTTACTTCCTGTGCTAAGGGATACACTCTTTATTTTTCTGTTTGGTGTATTCAAATGTTAGATCTAGAACCTTACTTCCTGTGGTAAGGGATACACGCTTTATTTTTCTGTTTGGTGTATTCACATGTTAGATATAGAGCCTTACTTCCTGTGCTAAGGGATACACTCTTTATTTTTCTGTTTGGTGTATTCACATGTTAGATCTAGAACCTTACTTCCTGTGCTAAGGGATACACTCTATATTTATATGTTTGGTGTATTCCCATGTTAGATCTAGAACATTACTGCCTGTGCTAAGTGAACCATGCTTTATTTTTCTGTTTGGTGTATTCACATGTTAGATATAGAGCCTTACTTCCTGTGCTAAGGGATACACTCTTTATTTTTCTGTTTGGTGCATTTACCTCTTAGATCTAGAACCTTAATTCCTGTGCTAAGGGATACACTGTTTATTTTTCTGTTTGCTGTATTCGCATGTTAGATCTCGAACCTTACTTCCTGTGCTAAGGGATAAACTCTTTATTTTTCTGTTTGGTGTATTCACATGTTAGATCTAGCACCTTACTTCTTGTGCTAAGGGATACACTCTTTATTTTTCTGTTTGATGTATTCATCTGTTTGACTTAGAACCTTACTTCCTGTGCTAAGGGATACACTCTTTATTTTTCTGTTTGATGTATTCACATGTTTGATCTAGAACATTACTTCCTGTGCTAAGGGATAAACACTTTATTTTTCTGTTTGATGTATTCGCATGTTAGATCTAGAACCTTACTGCCTGTGCTAAGGGATACACTCTTTATTTTTCTGGTTGGTTTATTAACATGTTAGATCTAGAACCTTACTTCCTGTGGTAAGGGATACACTCTTTATTTTTCTGTTTGATGTATTCACATGTTAGATCTAAAGCCTTACTTCCTGTGCTAAGGGATAAACTCTTTATTTTTCTGTTTGGTGTATTCACATGTTAGATCTAAAGCCTTACTTCCTGTGCTAAGGGATAAACTCTTTATTTTTCTGTTTGGTGTATTCACATATTAGATCTAGAACCTTACTTCCTGTGGTAAGGGATACACTCTTTATTTTTCTGTTTGGTGTACTCTCATGTTAGATCTAGAACCTTACTTCCTGTGCTAAGGGATACACTCTTTATTTTTCTGTTTGGTGTATGCACATATTAGATCTAGAGCCTTACTTCCTGTGCTAAGGGATACACTCTTTATTTTTCTGTTTGGTGCATTCACCTCTTAGATCTAGAACCTTAATTCCTGTGCTAAGGGATACACTGTTTATTTTTCTGTTTGCTGTATTCGCATGTTAGATCTAGAACCTTACTTCCTGTGCGAAGGGCTACCCTCTTTATTTTTTTGTTTGATGTATTCACATGTTTGATCTAGAACCTTACTTCCTTTGCTAAGGGATACACTCTTTATTTACTGTTTGGTGTACTCACATTTTAGATCTAGAACCTTACTTCCTGTGCTAAGGGATACACTCTTTATTTTTCTGTTTGCTGTATTCACATGTTAGATCTAGAACCTTACTTCCTGTGCGAAGGGGTACACTCTTTATTTTTCTGTTTGATGTATTCACATGTTTGATCTAGAACCTTACTTCCTGTGCTAAGGGATACCCTCTTTATTTTTCTGTTTGGTGTATTCACATGTTTGATCTAGAACCTTACTTCCTGTGCGAAGGGATACACTCTTTATTTTTCTGTTTGCTGTATTTACATGTTAGATATAGAACCTTACTTCCTGTGCTAAGGGATGCACTATTTATTTTTCTGTTTGGTGTATTCACATGTTAGATGTAGAGCCTTACTTCCTGCGCCAAGGGATACACTCTTTATTTTTCTGTATGGTGTATTCAAATGTTAAATCTAGAACCTTACTTCCTGTGGTAAGGGATACACCCCTTTATTTTTCTGTTTGGTGTATTCACATGTTAGATCTAGAGCCTTACTTCCTCTGCTAAGGGATACAGGCTTTATTTTTCTGTTTGGTGTACTCACATGTTAGATCTAGAGCCTTACTTCCTGTGCTAAGGGATAAACTATTTATTTTTCTGTTTGGTGTACTCACATGTTAGATCTAGAACCTTACTTCCTGTGCTAAGGGATACACTCTTTATTTTTCAGTTTGCTGTATTCCCATGTTAGATCTAGAACATTACCGCCTGTGCTAAGTGAAACATGCTTTATTTTTCTGTTTGGTGTATTCCCATGTTAGATCTAGAACATTACCGCCTGTGCTAAGTGGAACATGCTTTATTTTTCTGTTTGGTGTATTCACATGTTAGATATAGAGCCTTACTTCCTGTGCTAAGGGATACACTCTTTATTTTTCTGTTTGGTGTATTCACATGTTAGATCTAGAACCCTACTTCCTGTGCTAAGGGATACACTCTTTATTTTTCTGGTTGGTTTATTAACATGTTAGATCTAGAACCTTACTTCCTGTGGTAAGGGATACACTCTTTATTTTTCAGTTTGGTGTATTCACATGTTAGATCTAAAGCCTTACTTCCTGTGCTAAGGGATAAACTCTTTATTTTTCTGTTTGGTGTATTCACATATTAGATCTAGAACCTTACTTCCTGTGGTAAGGGATACACTCTTTATTTTTCTGTTTCGTGTATTCACATGTTAGATATAGAGCCTTACTTCCTGTGCTAAGGGATACAGTCTTTATTTTTCTGCTTGGTGTATTCAAATGTTAGATCTAGAACCTTAATTCCTGTGATAAGGGATACATGCTTTATTTTTCTGTTTGGTGTATTCACATGTTAGATCTAGAGCCTTACTTCCTGTGCTAAGGGATACACGGTTTATTTTTCTATTTGGTGTATTCACATATTAGATCTAGAGCCTTACTTCCTGTGCTAAGGGATAAACTAGTTTTCTGTTTGGTGTACTCACATGTTAGATCTAGAACCTTACTTCCTGTGCTAAGGGATACACTCTTTATTTTTCTGTTTGGTGTATTCACATGTTAGATCTAGAACCTTACTTCTTGTGCTAAGGGATACACTCTTTATTTTTCGGTTTGGTGTATTCACATGTTAGATGTAGAGCCTTACTTCTTGTGCTAAGGGATACACTCTTTATTTTTCTGTTTGGTGTATTCAAATGTTAGATCTAGATCCTTACTTCCTGTCGAAAGGGATACACGCTTTATTTTTCTGTTTGGTAAATTCACATGTTAGATCTAGAGCCTTACTTCCTGTGCTAAGCGATACACGCTTTATATTTCGGTTTGGTGTATTCACATATTAGATCTAGAGCCTTACTTCCTGTGCTAAGGGTTAAACTATTTTTCTGTTTGGTGTACTCACATGTTAGATCTAGAACCTTACTTCCTGTGGTAAGGGATATACCCTTTATTTTTCTGTTTGGTATATTCACATGTTAGATCTAGAGCCTTACGTCCTCTGCTAAGGGATACAGGCTTTATTTTTCTGTTTGGTGTACTCACATGTTAGATCTAGAATCTTACTTCCTGTGCTAAGGGATAGACGCTTTATTTTTCTGTTTGGTGTATTCACATGGTAGATCTAGAACCTTACTTCCTGTGCTAAGGGATACACTCTTTATTTTTCTGTTTGATGTATTCACATGTTTGATCTAGAACATTACTTCCTGTGCTAAGGGATACACACTTTATTTTTCTGTTTGGTGCATTCACCTCTTAGATCTAGAACCTTAATTCCTGTGCTAAGGGATACACTGTTTATTTTTCTGTTTGCTGTATTCGCATGTTAGATCTCGAACCTTACTTCCTGTGGTAAGGGATAAACTCTTTATTTTTCTGTTTGGTGTATTCACATGTTAGATCTAGCACCTTACTTCTTGTGCTAAGGGATACACTCGTTATTTTTCTGTTTGATGTATTCATGTGTTTGACCTAGAACCTTACTTCCTGTGCTAAGGGATACACTCTTTATTTTTCTGTTTGATGTATTCACATGTTTGATCTAGAACATTACTTCCTGTGCTAAGGGATAAACACTTTATTTTTCTGGTTGGTTTATTAACATGTTAGATCTAGAACCTTACTTCCTGTGGTAAGGGATATACTCTTTATTTTTCTGTTTGATGTATTCACATGTTAGATCTAAAGCCTTACTTCCTGTGCTAATGGATAAACTCTTTATGTTTCTGTTTGGTGTAGTCAAATGTTAGATCTAGAACCTTACTTCCTGTGCTAAGGGATACGCACTTTATTTTTCTGTTTGATGTATTCACATGTTAGATCTAGAACCTTACCTCCTGTGCTAGGGGATACACTCTTTATTTTTCTGGTTGGTTTATTAACATGTTAGATCTAGAACCTTACTTCCTGTGGTAAGGGATATACTCTTTATTTTTCTGTTTGATGTATTCACATGTTAGATCTAAAGCCTTACTTCCTGTGCTAAGGGATAAACTCTTTATTTTTCTGTTTGGTGTATTCACATATTAGATCTAGAACCTTACTTCCTGTGGTAAGGGATACACTCTTTATTTTTCTGTTTGGTGTATTCACATGTTAGATATAGAGCCTTACTTCCTGTGCTAAGGGATACACTCTTTATTTTTCTGTCTGGTGTATTCAAATGTTAGATCTAGAACCTTACTTCCTGTGATAAGGGATACATGCTTTATTTTTCTGTTTGGTGTATTCACATGTTAGATCTAGAGCCTTACTTCCTGTGCTAAGGGATACACGGTTTATTTTTCTGTTTGGTGTATTCACATATTAGGTCTAGAGCGTTACTTCCTGTGCTAAGGGATAAACTAGTTTTCTGTTTGGTGTACTCACATGTTAGATCTAGAACCTTACTTCCTGTGCTAAGGGATACACTCTTTATGTTTCTGTTTGGTGTATTCCCATGTTAGATCTAGAACATTACCGCCTGTGCTAAGTGAAACATGCTTTATTTTTCTGTTTGGTGTATTCACATGTTAGATATAGAGCCTTACTTCCTGTGCTAAGGGATACACTATTTATTTTTCTGTTTGGTGCATTCACCTCTTAGATCTAGAACCTTAATTCCTGTGCTAAGGGATACACTGTTTATTTTTCTGTTTGCTGTATTCGCATGTTAGATCTCGAACCTTACTTCCTGTGCTAAGGGATACACTCTTTATTTTTCTGTTTGATGTATTCACATGTTTGATCTAGAACATTACTTCCTGTGCTAAGGGATAAACACTTTATTTTTCTGTTTGATGTATTCACATGTTAGATCTAAAGCCTTACTTCCTGTGCTAAGGGATAAACTCTTTATTTTTCTGTTTGGTGTATTCACATATTAGATCTAGAACCTTACTTCCTGTGGTAAGGGATACACTCTTTATTTTTCTGTTTGGTGTATTCACATGTTAGATATAGAGCCTTACTTCCTGTGCTAAGGGATACACTCTTTATTTTTCTGTTTGGTGTATTCAAATGTTAGATCTAGAACCTTACTTCCTGTGGTAAGGGATACACGCTTTATTTTTCTGTTTGGTGTATTCACATGTTAGATATAGAGCCTTACTTCCTGTGCTAAGGGATACACTCTTTATTTTTCTGTTTGGTGTATTCACATGTTAGATCTAGAACCTTACTTCCTGTGCTAAGGGATACACTCTATATTTATATGTTTGGTGTATTCCCATGTTAGATCTAGAACATTACCGCCTGTGCTAAGTGAACCATGCTTTATTTTTCTGTTTGGTGTATTCACATGTTAGATATAGAGCCTTACTTCCTGTGCTAAGGGATACACTCTTTATTTTTCTGTTTGGTGCATTTACCTCTTAGATCTAGAACCTTAATTCCTGTGCTAAGGGATACACTGTTTATTTTTCTGTTTGCTGTATTCGCATGTTAGATCTCGAACCTTACTTCCTGTGCTAAGGGATAAACTCTTTATTTTTCTGTTTGGTGTATTCACATGTTAGATCTAGCACCTTACTTCTTGTGCTAAGGGATACACTCTTTATTTTTCTGTTTGATGTATTCATCTGTTTGACTTAGAACCTTACTTCCTGTGCTAAGGGATACACTCTTTATTTTTCTGTTTGATGTATTCACATGTTTGATCTAGAACATTACTTCCTGTGCTAAGGGATAAACACTTTATTTTTCTGTTTGGTGTATGCACATATTAGATCTAGAGCCTGACTTCCTGTGGTAAGGGATACACTCTTTATTTTTCTGTTTGGTGTATTCACATGTTAGATATAGAGCCTTACTTCCTGTGCTAAGGGATACACTCTTTATTTTTCTGTCTGGTGTATTCAAATGTTAAATCTAGAACCTTACTTCCTGTGATAAGGGATACATGCTTTATTTTTCTGTTTGGTGTATTCACATGTTAGATCTAGAGCCTTACTTCCTGTGCTAAGGGATACACGGTTTATTTTTCTGTTTGGTGTATTCACATATTAGGTCTAGAGCGTTACTTCCTGTGCTAAGGGATAAACTAGTTTTCTGTTTGGTGTACTCACATGTTAGATCTAGAACCTTACTTCCTGTGCTAAGGGATACACTCTTTATGTTTCTGTTTGGTGTATTCCCATGTTAGATCTAGAACATTACCGCCTGTGCTAAGTGAAACATGCTTTATTTTTCTGTTTGGTGTATTCACATGTTAGATATAGAGCCTTACTTCCTGTGCTAAGGGATACACTATTTATTTTTCTGTTTGGTGCATTCACCTCTTAGATCTAGAACCTTAATTCCTGTGCTAAGGGATACACTGTTTATTTTTCTGTTTGCTGTATTCGCATGTTAGATCTCGAACCTTACTTCCTGTGCTAAGGGATACACTCTTTATTTTTCTGTTTGATGTATTCACATGTTTGATCTAGAACATTACTTCCTGTGCTAAGGGATAAACACTTTATTTTTCTGTTTGATGTATTCACATGTTAGATCTAAAGCCTTACTTCCTGTGCTAAGGGATAAACTCTTTATTTTTCTGTTTGGTGTATTCACATATTAGATCTAGAACCTTACTTCCTGTGGTAAGGGATACACTCTTTATTTTTCTGTTTGGTGTATTCACATGTTAGATATAGAGCCTTACTTCCTGTGCTAAGGGATACACTCTTTATTTTTCTGTTTGGTGTATTCAAATGTTAGATCTAGAACCTTACTTCCTGTGGTAAGGGATACACGCTTTATTTTTCTGTTTGGTGTATTCACATGTTAGATATAGAGCCTTACTTCCTGTGCTAAGGGATACACTCTTTATTTTTCTGTTTGGTGTATTCACATGTTAGATCTAGAACCTTACTTCCTGTGCTAAGGGATACACTCTATATTTATATGTTTGGTGTATTCCCATGTTAGATCTAGAACATTACTGCCTGTGCTAAGTGAACCATGCTTTATTTTTCTGTTTGGTGTATTCACATGTTAGATATAGAGCCTTACTTCCTGTGCTAAGGGATACACTCTTTATTTTTCTGTTTGGTGCATTTACCTCTTAGATCTAGAACCTTAATTCCTGTGCTAAGGGATACACTGTTTATTTTTCTGTTTGCTGTATTCGCATGTTAGATCTCGAACCTTACTTCCTGTGCTAAGGGATAAACTCTTTATTTTTCTGTTTGGTGTATTCACATGTTAGATCTAGCACCTTACTTCTTGTGCTAAGGGATACACTCTTTATTTTTCTGTTTGATGTATTCATCTGTTTGACTTAGAACCTTACTTCCTGTGCTAAGGGATACACTCTTTATTTTTCTGTTTGATGTATTCACATGTTTGATCTAGAACATTACTTCCTGTGCTAAGGGATAAACACTTTATTTTTCTGTTTGATGTATTCGCATGTTAGATCTAGAACCTTACTGCCTGTGCTAAGGGATACACTCTTTATTTTTCTGGTTGGTTTATTAACATGTTAGATCTAGAACCTTACTTCCTGTGGTAAGGGATACACTCTTTATTTTTCTGTTTGATGTATTCACATGTTAGATCTAAAGCCTTACTTCCTGTGCTAAGGGATAAACTCTTTATTTTTCTGTTTGGTGTATTCACATGTTAGATCTAAAGCCTTACTTCCTGTGCTAAGGGATAAACTCTTTATTTTTCTGTTTGGTGTATTCACATATTAGATCTAGAACCTTACTTCCTGTGGTAAGGGATACACTCTTTATTTTTCTGTTTGGTGTACTCTCATGTTAGATCTAGAACCTTACTTCCTGTGCTAAGGGATACACTCTTTATTTTTCTGTTTGGTGTATGCACATATTAGATCTAGAGCCTTACTTCCTGTGCTAAGGGATACACTCTTTATTTTTCTGTTTGGTGCATTCACCTCTTAGATCTAGAACCTTAATTCCTGTGCTAAGGGATACACTGTTTATTTTTCTGTTTGCTGTATTCGCATGTTAGATCTCGAACCTTACTTCCTGTGGTAAGGGATAAACTCTTTATTTTTCTGTTTGGTGTATTCACATGTTAGATCTAGCACCTTACTTCTTGTGCTAAGGGATACACTCGTTATTTTTCTGTTTGATGTATTCATGTGTTTGACCTAGAACCTTACTTCCTGTGCTAAGGGATACACTCTTTATTTTTCTGTTTGATGTATTCACATGTTTGATCTAGAACATTACTTCCTGTGCTAAGGGATAAACACTTTATTTTTCTGGTTGGTTTATTAACATGTTAGATCTAGAACCTTACTTCCTGTGGTAAGGGATATACTCTTTATTTTTCTGTTTGATGTATTCACATGTTAGATCTAAAGCCTTACTTCCTGTGCTAATGGATAAACTCTTTATGTTTCTGTTTGGTGTAGTCAAATGTTAGATCTAGAACCTTACTTCCTGTGCTAAGGGATACGCACTTTATTTTTCTGTTTGATGTATTCACATGTTAGATCTAGAACCTTACCTCCTGTGCTAGGGGATACACTCTTTATTTTTCTGGTTGGTTTATTAACATGTTAGATCTAGAACCTTACTTCCTGTGGTAAGGGATATACTCTTTATTTTTCTGTTTGATGTATTCACATGTTAGATCTAAAGCCTTACTTCCTGTGCTAAGGGATAAACTCTTTATTTTTCTGTTTGGTGTATTCACATGTTAGATATAGAGCCTTACTTCCTGTGCTAAGGGATACACTCTTTATTTTTCTGTCTGGTGTATTCAAATGTTAGATCTAGAACCTTACTTCCTGTGATAAGGGATACATGCTTTATTTTTCTGTTTGGTGTATTCACATGTTAGATCTAGAGCCTTACTTCCTGTGCTAAGGGATACACGGTTTATTTTTCTGTTTGGTGTATTCACATATTAGGTCTAGAGCGTTACTTCCTGTGCTAAGGGATAAACTAGTTTTCTGTTTGGTGTACTCACATGTTAGATCTAGAACCTTACTTCCTGTGCTAAGGGATACACTCTTTATGTTTCTGTTTGGTGTATTCCCATGTTAGATCTAGAACATTACCGCCTGTGCTAAGTGAAACATGCTTTATTTTTCTGTTTGGTGTATTCACATGTTAGATATAGAGCCTTACTTCCTGTGCTAAGGGATACACTATTTATTTTTCTGTTTGGTGCATTCACCTCTTAGATCTAGAACCTTAATTCCTGTGCTAAGGGATACACTGTTTATTTTTCTGTTTGCTGTATTCGCATGTTAGATCTCGAACCTTACTTCCTGTGCTAAGGGATACACTCTTTATTTTTCTGTTTGATGTATTCACATGTTTGATCTAGAACATTACTTCCTGTGCTAAGGGATAAACACTTTATTTTTCTGTTTGATGTATTCACATGTTAGATCTAAAGCCTTACTTCCTGTGCTAAGGGATAAACTCTATTTTTCTGTTTGGTGTATTCACATATTAGATCTAGAACCTTACTTCCTGTGGTAAGGGATACACTCTTTATTTTTCTGTTTGGTGTATTCACATGTTAGATGTAGAGCCTTACTTCCTGTGCTATGGGATACACTCTTTATTTTTCTGTTTGGTGTATTCACATATTAGGTCTAGAGCCTTACTTCCTGTGCTAAGGGACAAACTATTTATTTTTCTGTTTGGTGTACTCACATGTTAGATCTAGAACCTTAATAATAATAATAATAATAATTTTGCATTTATATAGCGCTACGAACCCTCAGGTATCTGAGCGCTGCTTATTATTACCCACGGTGTGTGGTGCTCATTTATCGACCTCGGAAGGATGAAAAGCTGAGTTTGGCCCCGCCGGGATTCGAACCTGCGTCAGCAGGCTCTGCACAGATGTCAAAGCGAGCGCTCTACTCGCTGTGCCACTTGACCGGCTACTTCCTGTGCTAAGGGATACACTCTTTATTTTTCAGTTTGGTGTATTCCCATGTTAGATCTAGAACATTACCGCCTGTGCTAAGTGGAACATGCTTTATTTTTCTGTTTGGTGTATTCACATGTTAGATATAGAGCCTTACTTCCTGTGCTAAGGGATACACTCTTTATTTTTCTGTTTGGTGTATTCACATGTTAGATCTAGAACCCTACTTCCTGTGCTAAGGGATACACTCTTTATTTTTCTGGTTGGTTTATTAACATGTTAGATCTAGAACCTTACTTCCTGTGGTAAGGGATACACTCTTTATTTTTCAGTTTGGTGTATTCACATGTTAGATCTAAAGCCTTACTTCCTGTGCTAAGGGATAAACTCTTTATTTTTCTGTTTGGTGTATTCACATATTAGATCTAGAACCTTACTTCCTGTGGTAAGGGATACACTCTTTATTTTTCTGTTTCGTGTATTCACATGTTAGATATAGAGCCTTACTTCCTGTGCTAAGGGATACAGTCTTTATTTTTCTGCTTGGTGTATTCAAATGTTAGATCTAGAACCTTAATTCCTGTGATAAGGGATACATGCTTTATTTTTCTGTTTGGTGTATTCACATGTTAGATCTAGAGCCTTACTTCCTGTGCTAAGGGATACACGGTTTATTTTTCTATTTGGTGTATTCACATATTAGATCTAGAGCCTTACTTCCTGTGCTAAGGGATAAACTAGTTTTCTGTTTGGTGTACTCACATGTTAGATCTAGAACCTTACTTCCTGTGCTAAGGGATACACTCTTTATTTTTCTGTTTGGTGTATTCACATGTTAGATCTAGAACCTTACTTCTTGTGCTAAGGGATACACTCTTTATTTTTCGGTTTGGTGTATTCACATGTTAGATGTAGAGCCTTACTTCTTGTGCTAAGGGATACACTCTTTATTTTTCTGTTTGGTGTATTCAAATGTTAGATCTAGATCCTTACTTCCTGTCGTAAGGGATACACGCTTTATTTTTCTGTTTGGTAAATTCACATGTTAGATCTAGAGCCTTACTTCCTGTGCTAAGCGATACACGCTTTATATTTCGGTTTGGTGTATTCACATATTAGATCTAGAGCCTTACTTCCTGTGCTAAGGGTTAAACTATTTTTCTGTTTGGTGTACTCACATGTTAGATCTAGAACCTTACTTCCTGTGGTAAGGGATATACCCTTTATTTTTCTGTTTGGTATATTCACATGTTAGATCTAGAGCCTTACGTCCTCTGCTAAGGGATACAGGCTTTATTTTTCTGTTTGGTGTACTCACATGTTAGATCTAGAATCTTACTTCCTGTGCTAAGGGATAGACGATTTATTTTTCTGTTTGGTGTATTCACATGGTAGATCTAGAACCTTACTTCCTGTGCTAAGGGATACACTCTTTATTTTTCTGTTTGATGTATTCACATGTTTGATCTAGAACATTACTTCCTGTGCTAAGGGATACACACTTTATTTTTCTGTTTGGTGTATGCACATATTAGATCTAGAGCCTTACTTCCTGTGCTAAGGGATACACTCTTTATTTTTCTGTTTGGTGCATTCACCTCTTAGATCTAGAACCTTAATTCCTGTGCTAAGGGATACACTGTTTATTTTTCTGTTTGCTGTATTCGCATGTTAGATCTCGAACCTTACTTCCTGTGGTAAGGGATAAACTCTTTATTTTTCTGTTTGGTGTATTCACATGTTAGATCTAGCACCTTACTTCTTGTGCTAAGGGATACACTCGTTATTTTTCTGTTTGATGTATTCATGTGTTTGACCTAGAACCTTACTTCCTGTGCTAAGGGATACACTCTTTATTTTTCTGTTTGATGTATTCACATGTTTGATCTAGAACATTACTTCCTGTGCTAAGGGATAAACACTTTATTTTTCTGGTTGGTTTATTAACATGTTAGATCTTGAACCTTACTTCCTGTGGTAAGGGATATACTCTTTATTTTTCTGTTTGATGTATTCACATGTTAGATCTAAAGCCTTACTTCCTGTGCTAATGGATAAACTCTTTATGTTTCTGTTTGGTGTAGTCAAATGTTAGATCTAGAACCTTACTTCCTGTGCTAAGGGATACGCACTTTATTTTTCTGTTTGATGTATTCACATGTTAGATCTAGAACCTTACCTCCTGTGCTAGGGGATACACTCTTTATTTTTCTGGTTGGTTTATTAACATGTTAGATCTAGAACCTTACTTCCTGTGGTAAGGGATATACTCTTTATTTTTCTGTTTGATGTATTCACATGTTAGATCTAAAGCCTTACTTCCTGTGCTAAGGGATAAACTCTTTATTTTTCTGTTTGGTGTATTCACATATTAGATCTAGAACCTTACTTCCTGTGGTAAGGGATACACTCTTTATTTTTCTGTTTGGTGTATTCACATGTTAGATATAGAGCCTTACTTCCTGTGCTAAGGGATACACTCTTTATTTTTCTGTCTGGTGTATTCAAATGTTAGATCTAGAACCTTACTTCCTGTGATAAGGGATACATGCTTTATTTTTCTGTTTGGTGTATTCACATGTTAGATCTAGAGCCTTACTTCCTGTGCTAAGGGATACACGGTTTATTTTTCTGTTTGGTGTATTCACATATTAGGTCTAGAGCGTTACTTCCTGTGCTAAGGGATAAACTAGTTTTCTGTTTGGTGTACTCACATGTTAGATCTAGAACCTTACTTCCTGTGCTAAGGGATACACTCTTTATGTTTCTGTTTGGTGTATTCCCATGTTAGATCTAGAACATTACCGCCTGTGCTAAGTGAAACATGCTTTATTTTTCTGTTTGGTGTATTCACATGTTAGATATAGAGCCTTACTTCCTGTGCTAAGGGATACACTATTTATTTTTCTGTTTGGTGCATTCACCTCTTAGATCTAGAACCTTAATTCCTGTGCTAAGGGATACACTGTTTATTTTTCTGTTTGCTGTATTCGCATGTTAGATCTCGAACCTTACTTCCTGTGCTAAGGGATACACTCTTTATTTTTCTGTTTGATGTATTCACATGTTTGATCTAGAACATTACTTCCTGTGCTAAGGGATAAACACTTTATTTTTCTGTTTGATGTATTCACATGTTAGATCTAAAGCCTTACTTCCTGTGCTAAGGGATAAACTCTTTATTTTTCTGTTTGGTGTATTCACATATTAGATCTAGAACCTTACTTCCTGTGGTAAGGGATACACTCTTTATTTTTCTGTTTGGTGTATTCACATGTTAGATATAGAGCCTTACTTCCTGTGCTAAGGGATACACTCTTTATTTTTCTGTTTGGTGTATTCAAATGTTAGATCTAGAACCTTACTTCCTGTGGTAAGGGATACACGCTTTATTTTTCTGTTTGGTGTATTCACATGTTAGATATAGAGCCTTACTTCCTGTGCTAAGGGATACACTCTTTATTTTTCTGTTTGGTGTATTCACATGTTAGATCTAGAACCTTACTTCCTGTGCTAAGGGATACACTCTATATTTATATGTTTGGTGTATTCCCATGTTAGATCTAGAACATTACCGCCTGTGCTAAGTGAACCATGCTTTATTTTTCTGTTTGGTGTATTCACATGTTAGATATAGAGCCTTACTTCCTGTGCTAAGGGATACACTCTTTATTTTTCTGTTTGGTGCATTTACCTCTTAGATCTAGAACCTTAATTCCTGTGCTAAGGGATACACTGTTTATTTTTCTGTTTGCTGTATTCGCATGTTAGATCTCGAACCTTACTTCCTGTGCTAAGGGATAAACTCTTTATTTTTCTGTTTGGTGTATTCACATGTTAGATCTAGCACCTTACTTCTTGTGCTAAGGGATACACTCTTTATTTTTCTGTTTGATGTATTCATCTGTTTGACTTAGAACCTTACTTCCTGTGCTAAGGGATACACTCTTTATTTTTCTGTTTGATGTATTCACATGTTTGATCTAGAACATTACTTCCTGTGCTAAGGGATAAACACTTTATTTTTCTGTTTGGTGTATGCACATATTAGATCTAGAGCCTGACTTCCTGTGCTAATGGATAAACTCTTTATGTTTCTGTTTGGTGTAGTCAAATGTTAGATCTAGAACCTTACTTCCTGTGCTAAGGGATACGCACTTTATTTTTCTGTTTGATGTATTCGCATGTTAGATCTAGAACCTTACTGCCTGTGCTAAGGGATACACTCTTTATTTTTCTGGTTGGTTTATTAACATGTTAGATCTAGAACCTTACTTCCTGTGGTAAGGGATACACTCTTTATTTTTCTGTTTGATGTATTCACATGTTAGATCTAAAGCCTTACTTCCTGTGCTAAGGGATAAACTCTTTATTTTTCTGTTTGGTGTATTCACATGTTAGATCTAAAGCCTTACTTCCTGTGCTAAGGGATAAACTCTTTATTTTTCTGTTTGGTGTATTCACATATTAGATCTAGAACCTTACTTCCTGTGGTAAGGGATACACTCTTTATTTTTCTGTTTGATGTATTCACATGTTTGATCTAGAACATTACTTCCTGTGCTAAGGGATAAACACTTTATTTTTCTGGTTGGTTTATTAACATGTTAGATCTAGAACCTTACTTCCTGTGGTAAGGGATATACTCTTTATTTTTCTGTTTGATGTATTCACATGTTAGATCTAAAGCCTTACTTCCTGTGCTAATGGATAAACTCTTTATGTTTCTGTTTGGTGTAGTCAAATGTTAGATCTAGAACCTTACTTCCTGTGCTAAGGGATACGCACTTTATTTTTCTGTTTGATGTATTCACATGTTAGATCTAGAACCTTACCTCCTGTGCTAGGGGATACACTCTTTATTTTTCTGGTTGGTTTATTAACATGTTAGATCTAGAACCTTACTTCCTGTAGTAAGGGATATACTCTTTATTTTTCTGTTTGATGTATTCACATGTTAGATCTAGAACCTTACTGCCTGTGCTAAGGGATACACTCTTTATTTTTCTGGTTGGTTTATTAACATGTTAGATCTAGAACCTTACTTCCTGTGGTAAGGGATACACTCTTTATTTTTCTGTTTGATGTATTCACATGTTAGATCTAAAGCCTTACTTCCTGTGCTAAGGGATAAACTCTTTATTTTTCTGTTTGGTGTATTCACATATTAGATCTAGAACCTTACTTCCTGTGGTAAGGGATACACTCTTTATTTTTCTGTTTGGTGTACTCTCATGTTAGATCTAGAACCTTACTTCCTGTGCTAAGGGATACACTCTTTATTTTTCTGTTTGGTTTATTCCCATGTTAGATCTAGAACATTACCGCCTGTGCTAAGTGAAACATGCTTTATTTTTCTGTTTGATGTATTCACATGTTAGATCTAAAGCCTTACTTCCTGTGCTAAGGGATAAACTCTTTATTTTTCTGTTTGGTGTATTCACATATTAGATCTAGAACCTTACTTCTTGTGCTAAGGGATACACTCTTTATTTTTCTGTTTGGTGTATTCACATGTTAGATGTAGAGCCTTACTTCCTGTGCTAAGGGATACACTCTTTATTTTTCTGTTTGGTGTATTCACATATTAGATCTAGAGCCTTACTTCCTGTGCTAAGGGATAAACTAGTTTTCTGTTTGGTGTACTCACATGTTAGATCTAGGACCTTACTTCCTGTGCTAAGGGATACACTCTTTATTTTTCTGTTTGGTGTATTCACATGTTAGATCTAGAACCTTACTTCTTGTGCTAAGGGATACACTCTTTATTTTTCTGTTTGGTGTATTCACATGTTAGATGTATAGCCTTACTTCCTGTGCTAAGGGATACACTCTTTATTTTTCTGTTTGGTGTATTCACATGTTAGATATAAAGCCTTATTTCCTGTGCTAAGGGATACACTCTTTATTTTTCTGTTTGGTGTATTCACATGTTAGATATAAAGCCTTATTTCCTGTGCTAAGGGATACACTCTATATTTATCTGTTTGGTGTATTCACATGTTAGATATAGAGCCTTACTTCCTGTGCTAAGGGATAGAGTCTTTATTTTTCTGTTTGGTGTATTCACATGTTAGATCTAGAATCTTACTTCCTGTGCTAAGGGATAGACGCTTTATTTTTCTGTTTGGTGTATTCACATGGTAGATCTAGAACCTTACTTCCTGTGCTAAGGGATACACTCTTTATTTTTCTGTTTGATGTATTCACGTTTGATCTAGAACATTACTTCATGTGCTAAGGGATACACACTTTATTTTTCTGTTTGGTGTATGCACATATTAGATCTAGAGCCTTACTTCCTGTGCTAAGGGATACACTCTTTATTTTTCTGTTTGGTGCATTCACCTCTTAGATCTAGAACCTTAATTCCTGTGCTAAGGGATACACTGTTTATTTTTCTGTTTGCTGTATTCGCATGTTAGATCTCGAACCTTACTTCCTGTGGTAAGGGATAAACTCTTTATTTTTCTGTTTGGTGTATTCACATGTTAGATCTAGCACCTTACTTCTTGTGCTAAGGGATACACTCGTTATTTTTCTGTTTGATGTATTCATGTGTTTGACCTAGAACCTTACTTCCTGTGCTAAGGGATACACTCTTTATTTTTCTGTTTGATGTATTCACATGTTTGATCTAGAACATTACTTCCTGTGCTAAGGGATAAACACTTTATTTTTCTGGTTGGTTTATTAACATGTTAGATCTAGAACCTTACTTCCTGTGGTAAGGAATATACTCTTTATTTTTCTGTTTGATGTATTCACATGTTAGATCTAAAGCCTTACTTCCTGTGCTAATGGATAAACTCTTTATGTTTCTGTTTGGTGTAGTCAAATGTTAGATCTAGAACCTTACTTCCTGTGCTAAGGGATACGCACTTTATTTTTCTGTTTGATGTATTCACATGTTAGATCTAGAACCTTACTTCCTGTGGTAAGGGATATACTCTTTATTTTTCTGTTTGATGTATTCACATGTTAGATCTAAAGCCTTACTTCCTGTGCTAATGGATAAACTCTTTATGTTTCTGTTTGGTGTAGTCAAATGTTAGATCTAGAACCTTACTTCCTGTGCTAAGGGATAAACACTTTATTTTTCTGGTTGGTTTATTAACATGTTAGATCTAGAACCTTACTTCCTGTGGTAAGGGATATACTCTTTATTTTTCTGTTTGATGTATTCACATGTTAGATCTAAAGCCTTACTTCCTGTGCTAAGGGATAAACTCTTTATTTTTCTGTTTGGTGTATTCACATATTAGATCTAGAACCTTGCTTCCTGTGGTAAGGGATACACTCTTTATTTTTCTGTTTGGTGTATTCACATGTTAGATATAGAGCCTTACTTCCTGTGCTAAGGGATACACTCTTTATTTTTCTGTCTGGTGTATTCAAATGTTAGATCTAGAACCTTACTTCCTGTGGTAAGGGATACACGCTTTATTTTTCTGTTTGGTGTATTCACATGTTAGATATAGAGCCTTACTTCCTGTGCTAAGGGATACACTCTTTATTTTTCTGTTTGGTGTATTCACATGTTAGATCTAGAACCTTACTTCCTGTGCTAAGGGATACACTCTATATTTATATGTTTGGTGTATTCCCATGTTAGATCTAGAACATTACCGCCTGTGCTAAGTGAAACATGCTTTATTTTTCTGTTTGGTGTATTCACATGTTAGATATAGAGCCTTACTTCCTGTGCTAAGGGATACACTGTTTATTTTTCTGTTTGCTGTATTCGCATGTTAGATCTCGAACCTTACTTCCTGTGCTAAGGGATAAACTCTTTATTTTTCTGTTTGGTGTATTCACATGTTAGATCTAGCACCTTACTTCTTGTGCTAAGGGATACACTCTTTATTTTTCTGTTTGATGTATTCATCTGTTTGACTTAGAACCTTACTTCCTGTGCTAAGGGATACACTCTTTATTTTTCTGTTTGATGTATTCACATGTTTGATCTAGAACATTACTTCCTGTGCTAAGGGATAAACACTTTATTTTTCTGTTTGGTGTATGCACATATTAGATCTAGAGCCTGACTTCCTGTGCTAATGGATAAACTCTTTATGTTTCTGTTTGGTGTAGTCAAATGTTAGATCTAGAACCTTACTTCCTGTGCTAAGGGATACGCACTTTATTTTTCTGTTTGATGTATTCACATGTTAGATCTAGAACCTTACTGCCTGTGCTAGGGGATACACTCTTTATTTTTCTGGTTGGTTTATTAACATGTTAGATCTAGAACCTTACTTCCTGTGGTAAGGGATACACTCTTTATTTTTCTGTTTGATGTATTCACATGTTAGATCTAAAGCCTTACTTCCTGTGCTAAGGGATACACTCTTTATTTTTCTGTTTGGTGTATTCACATATTAGATCTAGAACCTTACTTCCTGTGGTAAGGGATACACTCTTTATTTTTCTGTTTGGTGTACTCTCATGTTAGATCTAGAACCTTACTTCTTGTGCTAAGGGATACACTCTTTATTTTTCTGTTTGGTTTATTCCCATGTTAGATCTAGAACATTACCGCCTGTGCTAAGTGAAACATGCTTTATTTTTCTGTTTGATGTATTCACATGTTAGATCTAAAGCCTTACTTCCTGTGCTAAGGGATAAACTCTTTATTTTTCTGTTTGGTGTATTCACATATTAGATCTAGAACCTTACTTCTTGTGCTAATGGATACACTCTTTATTTTTCTGTGTGGTGTATTCACATGTTAGATGTAGAGCCTTACTTCCTGTGCTTAGGGATACACTCTTTATTTTTCTGTTTGGTGTATTCACATATTAGATCTAGAGCCTTAATTCCTGTGCTAAGGGATAAACTAGTTTTCTGTTTGGTGTACTCACATGTTAGATCTAGAACCTTACTTCCTGTGCTAAGGGATACACTCTTTATTTTTCTGTTTGGTGTATTCACATGTTAGATCTAGAACCTTACTTCTTGTGCTAAGGGATACACTCTTTATTTTTCTGTTTGGTGTATTCACATGTTAGATGTATAGCCTTACTTCCTGTGCTAAGGGATACACTCTTTATTTTTCTGTTTGGTGTATTCGCATGTTAGATATAAAGCCTTATTTCCTGTGCTAAGGGATACACTATTTATTTTTCTGTTTGGTGCATTCACCTCTTAGATCTAGAACCTTAATTCCTGTGCTAAGGGATACACTGTTTATTTTTCTGTTTGCTGTATTCGCATGTTAGATCTCGAACCTTACTTCCTGTGCTAAGGGATACACTCTTTATTTTTCTGTTTGATGTATTCACATGTTTGATCTAGAACATTACTTCCTGTGCTAAGGGATAAACACTTTATTTTTCTGTTTGATGTATTCACATGTTAGATCTAAAGCCTTACTTCCTGTGCTAAGGGATAAACTCTTTATTTTTCTGTTTGGTGTATTCACATATTAGATCTAGAACCTTACTTCCTGTGGTAAGGGATACACTCTTTATTTTTCTGTTTGGTGTATTCACATGTTAGATATAGAGCCTTACTTCCTGTGCTAAGGGATACACTCTTTATTTTTCTGTTTGGTGTATTCAAATGTTAGATCTAGAACCTTACTTCCTGTGGTAAGGGATACACGCTTTATTTTTCTGTTTGGTGTATTCACATGTTAGATATAGAGCCTTACTTCCTGTGCTAAGGGATACACTCTTTATTTTTCTGTTTGGTGTATTCACATGTTAGATCTAGAACCTTACTTCCTGTGCTAAGGGATACACTCTATATTTATATGTTTGGTGTATTCCCATGTTAGATCTAGAACATTACTGCCTGTGCTAAGTGAACCATGCTTTATTTTTCTGTTTGGTGTATTCACATGTTAGATATAGAGCCTTACTTCCTGTGCTAAGGGATACACTCTTTATTTTTCTGTTTGATGTATTCATCTGTTTGACTTAGAACCTTACTTCCTGTGCTAAGGGATACACTCTTTATTTTTCTGTTTGATGTATTCACATGTTTGATCTAGAACATTACTTCCTGTGCTAAGGGATAAACACTTTATTTTTCTGTTTGGTGTATGCACATATTAGATCTAGAGCCTGACTTCCTGTGCTAATGGATAAACTCTTTATGTTTCTGTTTGGTGTAGTCAAATGTTAGATCTAGAACCTTACTTCCTGTGCTAAGGGATACGCACTTTATTTTTCTGTTTGATGTATTCGCATGTTAGATCTAGAACCTTACTGCCTGTGCTAAGGGATACACTCTTTATTTTTCTGGTTGGTTTATTAACATGTTAGATCTAGAACCTTACTTCCTGTGGTAAGGGATACACTCTTTATTTTTCTGTTTGATGTATTCACATGTTAGATCTAAAGCCTTACTTCCTGTGCTAAGGGATAAACTCTTTATTTTTCTGTTTGGTGTATTCACATGTTAGATCTAAAGCCTTACTTCCTGTGCTAAGGGATAAACTCTTTATTTTTCTGTTTGGTGTATTCACATATTAGATCTAGAACCTTACTTCCTGTGGTAAGGGATACACTCTTTATTTTTCTGTTTGGTGTACTCTCATGTTAGATCTAGAACCTTACTTCCTGTGCTAAGGGATACACTCTTTATTTTTCTGTTTGATGTATTCATCTGTTTGACTTAGAACCTTACTTCCTGTGCTAAGGGATACACTCTTTATTTTTCTGTTTGATGTATTCACATGTTTGATCTAGAACATTACTTCCTGTGCTAAGGGATAAACACTTTATTTTTCTGTTTGGTGTATGCACATATTAGATCTAGAGCCTGACTTCCTGTGCTAATGGATAAACTCTTTATGTTTCTGTTTGGTGTAGTCAAATGTTAGATCTAGAACCTTACTTCCTGTGCTAAGGGATACGCACTTTATTTTTCTGTTTGATGTATTCGCATGTTAGATCTAGAACCTTACTGCCTGTGCTAAGGGATACACTCTTTATTTTTCTGTTTGGTGTATTCACATGTTAGATCTGGAACCTTACTGCCTGTGCTAAGGGATACACTCTTTATTTTTCTGGTTGGTTTATTAACATGTTAGATCTAGAACCTTACTTCCTGTGGTAAGGGATACACTCTTTATTTTTCTGTTTGATGTATTCACATGTTAGATCTAAAGCCTTACTTCCTGTGCTAAGGGATGAACTCTTTATTTTTCTGTTTGGTGTATTCACATATTAGATCTAGAACCTTACTTCCTGTGGTAAGGGATACACTCTTTATTTTTCTGTTTGGTGTACTCTCATGTTAGATCTAGAACCTTACTTCCTGTGCTAAGGGATACACTCTTTATTTTTCTTTTTGGTTTATTCCCATGTTAGATCTAGAACATTACCGCCTGTGCTAAGTGAAACATGCTTTATTTTTCTGTTTGATGTATTCACATGTTAGATCTAAAGCCTTACTTCCTGTGCTAAGGGATAAACTCTTTATTTTTCTGTTTGGTGTATTCACATATTAGATCTAGAACCTTACTTCTTGTGCTAAGGGATACACTCTTTATTTTTCTGTTTGGTGTATTCACATGTTAGATGTAGAGCCTTACTTCCTGTGCTAAGGGATACACTCTTTATTTTTCTGTTTGGTGTATTCACATATTAGATCTAGAGCCTTACTTCCTGTGCTAAGGGATAAACTAGTTTTCTGTTTGGTGTACTCACATGTTAGATCTAGGACCTTACTTCCTGTACTAAGGGATACACTCTTTATTTTTCTGTTTGGTGTATTCACATGTTAGATCTAGAACCTTACTTCTTGTGCTAAGGGATACACTCTTTATTTTTCTGTTTGGTGTATTCACATGTTAGATGTATAGCCTTACTTCCTGTGCTAAGGGATACACTCTTTATTTTTCTGTTTGGTGTATTCACATGTTAGATATAAAGCCTTATTTCCTGTGCTAAGGGATACACTCTTTATTTTTCTGCTTGGTGTATTCCCATGTTAGATCTAGAACATTACCGCCTGTGCTAAGGGATACACTCTTTATTTTTCTGTTTGGTGTATTCACATGTTAGATCTAGAACCTTACTTCCTGTGCTAAGGGATACACTCTATATTTATCTGTTTGGTGTATTCACATGTTAGATATAGAGCCTTACTTCCTGTGCTAAGGGATAGAGTCTTTATTTTTCTGTTTGGTGTATTCACATGTTAGATCTAGAATCTTACTTCCTGTGCTAAGGGATAGACGCTTTATTTTTCTGTTTGGTGTATTCACATGGTAGATCTAGAACCTTACTTCCTGTGCTAAGGGATACACTCTTTATTTTTCTGTTTGATGTATTCACGTTTGATCTAGAACATTACTTCATGTGCTAAGGGATACACACTTTATTTTTCTGTTTGGTGTATGCACATATTAGATCTAGAGCCTTACTTCCTGTGCTAAGGGATACACTCTTTATTTTTCTGTTTGGTGCATTCACCTCTTAGATCTAGAACCTTAATTCCTGTGCTAAGGGATACACTGTTTATTTTTCTGTTTGCTGTATTCACATGTTAGATCTCGAACCTTACTTCCTGTGGTAAGGGATAAACTCTTTATTTTTCTGTTTGGTGTATTCACATGTTAGATCTAGCACCTTACTTCTTGTGCTAAGGGATACACTCGTTATTTTTCTGTTTGATGTATTCATGTGTTTGACCTAGAACCTTACTTCCTGTGCTAAGGGATACACTCTTTATTTTTCTGTTTGATGTATTCACATGTTTGATCTAGAACATTACTTCCTGTGCTAAGGGATAAACACTTTATTTTTCTGGTTGGTTTATTAACATGTTAGATCTAGAACCTTACTTCCTGTGGTAAGGGATATACTCTTTATTTTTCTGTTTGATGTATTCACATGTTAGATCTAAAGCCTTACTTCCTGTGCTAATGGATAAACTCTTTATGTTTCTGTTTGGTGTAGTCAAATGTTAGATCTAGAACCTTACTTCCTGTGCTAAGGGATACACACTTTATTTTTCTGTTTGATGTATTCACATGTTAGATCTAGAACCTTACCTCCTGTGCTAGGGGATACACTCTTTATTTTTCTGGTTGGTTTATTAACATGTTAGATCTAGAACCTTACTTCCTGTGGTAAGGGATATACTCTTTATTTTTCTGTTTGATGTATTCACATGTTAGATCTAAAGCCTTACTTCCTGTGCTAATGGATAAACTCTTTATGTTTCTGTTTGGTGTAGTCAAATGTTAGATCTAGAACCTTACTTCCTGTGCTAAGGGATACACACTTTATTTTTCTGTTTGATGTATTCACATGTTAGATCTAGAACCTTACCTCCTGTGCTAGGGGATACACTCTTTATTTTTCTGGTTGGTTTATTAACATGTTAGATCTAGAACCTTACTTCCTGTGGTAAGGGATATACTCTTTATTTTTCTGTTTGATGTATTCACATGTTAGATCTAAAGCCTTACTTCCTGTGCTAAGGGATAAACTCTTTATTTTTCTGTTTGGTGTATTCACATATTAGATCTAGAACCTTACTTCCTGTGGTAAGGGATACACTCTTTATTTTTCTGTTTGGTGTATTCACATGTTAGATATAGAGCCTTACTTCCTGTGCTAAGGGATACACTCTTTATTTTTCTGTCTGGTGTATTCAAATGTTAGATCTAGAACCTTACTTCCTGTGATAAGGGATACATGCTTTATTTTTCAGTTTGGTGTATTCACATGTTAGATCTAGAGCCTTACTTCCTGTGCTAAGGGATACACGGTTTATTTTTCTGTTTGGTGTATTCACATATTAGGTCTAGAGCGTTACTTCCTGTGCTAAGGGATAAACTAGTTTTCTGTTTGGTGTACTCACATGTTAGATCTAGAACCTTACTTCCTGTGCTAAGGGATACACTCTTTATGTTTCTGTTTGGTGTATTCCCATGTTAGATCTAGAACATTACCGCCTGTGCTAAGTGAAACATGCTTTATTTTTCTGTTTGGTGTATTCACATGTTAGATATAGAGCCTTACTTCCTGTGCTAAGGGATACACTATTTATTTTTCTGTTTGGTGCATTCACCTCTTAGATCTAGAACCTTAATTCCTGTGCTAAGGGATACACTGTTTATTTTTCTGTTTGCTGTATTCGCATGTTAGATCTCGAACCTTACTTCCTGTGCTAAGGGATACACTCTTTATTTTTCTGTTTGATGTATTCACATGTTTGATCTAGAACATTACTTCCTGTGCTAAGGGATAAACACTTTATTTTTCTGTTTGATGTATTCACATGTTAGATCTAAAGCCTTACTTCCTGTGCTAAGGGATAAACTCTTTATTTTTCTGGTTGGTGTATTCCCATGTTAGATCTAGAACATTACCACCTGTGCTAAGTGAAACATGCTTTATTTTTCGGTTTGGTGTATTCACATGTTAGATGTAGAGCCTTACTTCCTGTGCTAAGGGATACACTCTTTATTTTTCTGTTTGGTGTATTCAAATGTTAGATCTAGAACCTTACTTCCTGTGGTAAGGGATACACGCTTTATTTTTCTGTTTGGTGTATTCACATGTTAGATATAGAGCCTTACTTCCTGTGCTAAGGGATACACTCTTTATTTTTCTGTTTGGTGTATTCACATGTTAGATCTAGAACCTTACTTCCTGAGCTAAGGGATACACTCTATATTTATATGTTTGGTGTATTCCCATGTTAGATCTAGAACATTACCGCCTGTGCTAAGTGAAACATGCTTTATTTTTCTGTTTGGTGTATTCACATGTTAGATATAGAGCCTTACTTCCTGTGCTAAGGGATACACTCTTTCTTTTTCTGTTTGGTGCATTTACCTCTTAGATCTAGAACCTTAATTCCTGTGCTAAGGGATACACTGTTTATTTTTCTGTTTGCTGTATTCGCATGTTAGATCTCGAACCTTACTTCCTGTGCTAAGGGATAAACTCTTTATTTTTCTGTTTGGTGTATTCACATGTTAGATCTAGCACCTTACTTCTTGTGCTAAGGGATACACTCTTTATTTTTCTGTTTGATGTATTCATCTGTTTGACTTAGAACCTTACTTCCTGTGCTAAGGGATACACTCTTTATTTTTCTGTTTGATGTATTCACATGTTTGATCTAGAACATTACTTCCTGTGCTAAGGGATAAACACTTTATTTTTCTGTTTGGTGTATGCACATATTAGATCTAGAGCCTGACTTCCTGTGCTAATGGATAAACTCTTTATGTTTCTGTTTGGTGTAGTCAAATGTTAGATCTAGAACCTTACTTCCTGTGCTAAGGGATACGCACTTTATTTTTCTGTTTGATGTATTCACATGTTAGATCTAGAACCTTACTGCCTGTGCTAGGGGATACACTCTTTATTTTTCTGGTTGGTTTATTAACATGTTAGATCTAGAACCTTACTTCCTGTGGTAAGGGATACACTCTTTATTTTTCTGTTTGATGTATTAACATGTTAGATCTAAAGCCTTACTTCCTGTGCTAAGGGATAAACTCTTTATTTTTCTGTTTGGTGTATTCACATATTAGATCTAGAACCTTACTTCCTGTGGTAAGGGATACACTCTTTATTTTTCTGTTTGGTGTACTCTCATGTTAGATCTAGAACCTTACTTCCTGTGCTAAGGGATACACTCTTTATTTTTCTGTTTGGTTTATTCCCATGTTAGATCTAGAACATTACCGCCTGTGCTAAGTGAAACATGCTTTATTTTTCTGTTTGATGTATTCACATGTTAGATCTAAAGCCTTACTTCCTGTGCTAAGGGATAAACTCTTTATTTTTCTGTTTGGTGTATTCACATATTAGATCTAGAACCTTACTTCTTGTGCTAATGGATACACTCTTTATTTTTCTGTGTGGTGTATTCACATGTTAGATGTAGAGCCTTACTTCCTGTGCTAAGGGATACACTCTTTATTTTTCTGTTTGGTGTATTCACATATTAGATCTAGAGCCTTAATTCCTGTGCTAAGGGATAAACTAGTTTTCTGTTTGGTGTACTCACATGTTAGATCTAGAACCTTACTTCCTGTGCTAAGGGATACACTCTTTATTTTTCTGTTTGGTGTATTCACATGTTAGATCTAGAACCTTACTTCTTGTGCTAAGGGATACACTCTTTATTTTTCTGTTTGGTGTATTCACATGTTAGATGTATAGCCTTACTTCCTGTGCTAAGGGATACACTCTTTATTTTTCTGTTTGGTGTATTCACATGTTAGATATAAAGCCTTATTTCCTGTGCTAAGGGATACACTCTTTATTTTTCTGTTTGGTGTATTCCCATGTTAGATCTAGAACATTACCGCCTGTGCTAAGGGATACACTCTTTATTTTTCTGTTTGGTGTATTCACATGTTAGATCTAGAACCTTACTTCCTGTGCTAAGGGATACACTCTATATTTATCTGTTTGGTGTATTCACATGTTAGATATAGAGCCTTACTTCCTGTGCTAAGGGATAGAGTCTTTATTTTTCTGTTTGGTGTATTCACATGTTAGATCTAGAATCTTACTTCCTGTGCTAAGGGATAGACGCTTTATTTTTCTGTTTGGTGTATTCACATGGTAGATCTAGAACCTTACTTCCTGTGCTAAGGGATACACTCTTTATTTTTCTGTTTGATGTATTCACATGTTTGATCTAGAACATTACTTCCTGTGCTAAGGGATACACACTTTATTTTTCTGTTTGGTGTATGCACATATTAGATCTAGAGCCTTACTTCCTGTGCTAAGGGATACACTCTTTATTTTTCTGTTTGGTGCATTCACCTCTTAGATCTAGAACCTTAATTCCTGTGCTAAAGGATACACAGTTTATTTTTCTGTTTGCTGTATTCGCATGTTAGATCTCGAACCTTACTTCCTGTGGTAAGGGATAAACTCTTTATTTTTCTGTTTGGTGTATTCACATGTTAGATCTAGCACCTTACTTCTTGTGCTAAGGGATACACTCGTTATTTTTCTGTTTGATGTATTCATGTGTTTGACCTAGAACCTTACTTCCTGTGCTAAGGGATACACTCTTTATTTTTCTGTTTGATGTATTCACATGTTTGATCTAGAACATTACTTCCTGTGCTAAGGGATAAACACTTTATTTTTCTGGTTGGTTTATTAACATGTTAGATCTAGAACCTTACTTCCTGTGGTAAGGGATATACTCTTTATTTTTCTGTTTGATGTATTCACATGTTAGATCTAAAGCCTTACTTCCTGTGCTAATGGATAAACTCTTTATGTTTCTGTTTGGTGTAGTCAAATGTTAGATCTAGAACCTTACTTCCTGTGCTAAGGGATACGCACTTTATTTTTCTGTTTGATGTATTCACATGTTAGATCTAGAACCTTACCTCCTGTGCTAGGGGATACACTCTTTATTTTTCTGGTTGGTTTATTAACATGTTAGATCTAGAACCTTACTTTCTGTGGTAAGGGATATACTCTTTATTTTTCTGTTTGATGTATTCACATGTTAGATCTAAAGCCTTACTTCCTGTGCTAAGGGATAAACTCTTTATTTTTCTGTTTGGTGTATTCACATATTAGATCTAGAACCTTACTTCCTGTGGTAAGGGATACACTCTTTATTTTTCTGTTTGGTGTATTCACATGTTAGATATAGAGCCTTACTTCCTGTGCTAAGGGATACACTCTTTATTTTTCTGTCTGGTGTATTCAAATGTTAGATCTAGAACCTTACTTCCTGTGATAAGGGATACATGCTTTATTTTTCTGTTTGGTGTATTCACATGTTAGATCTAAAGCCTTACTTCCTGTGCTAAGGGATACACGGTTTATTTTTCTGTTTGGTGTATTCACATATTAGGTCTAGAGCGTTACTTCCTGTGCTAAGGGATAAACTAGTTTTCTGTTTGGTGTACTCACATGTTAGATCTAGAACCTTACTTCCTGTGCTAAGGGATACACTCTTTATGTTTCTGTTTGGTGTATTCCCATGTTAGATCTAGAACATTACCGCCTGTGCTAAGTGAAACATGCTTTATTTTTCTGTTTGGTGTATTCACATGTTAGATATAGAGCCTTACTTCCTGTGCTAAGGGATACACTATTTATTTTTCTGTTTGGTGCATTCACCTCTTAGATCTAGAACCTTAATTCCTGTGCTAAGGGATACACTGTTTATTTTTCTGTTTGCTGTATTCGCATGTTAGATCTCGAACCTTACTTCCTGTGCTAAGGGATACACTCTTTATTTTTCTGTTTGATGTATTCACATGTTAGATCTAAAGCCTTACTTCCTGTGCTAAGGGATAAACTCTTTATTTTTCTGTTTGGTGTATTCACATATTAGATCTAGAACCTTACTTCCTGTGGTAAGGGATACACTCTTTATTTTTCTGTTTGGTGTATTCACATGTTAGATATAGAGCCTTACTTCCTGTGCTAAGGGATACACTCTTTATTTTTCTGTCTGGTGTATTCAAATGTTAGATCTAGAACCTTACTTCCTGTGATAAGGGATACATGCTTTATTTTTCTGTTTGGTGTATTCACATGTTAGATCTAGAGCCTTACTTCCTGTGCTAAGGGATACACGGTTTATTTTTCTGTTTGGTGTATTCACATATTAGATCTAGAGCCTTACTTCCTGTGCTAAGGGATAAACTAGTTTTCTGTTTGGTGTACTCACATGTTAGATCTAGAACCTTACTTCCTGTGCTAAGGGATACACTCTTTATTTTTCTGTTTGGTGTATTCACATGTTAGATCTAGAACCTTACTTCTTGTGCTAAGGGATACACTCTTTATTTTTCTGTTTGGTGTATTCACGTGTTAGATGTAGAGCCTTACTTCCTGTGCTAAGGGATACACTCTTTATTTTTCTGTTTGGTGTATTCACATATTAGGTCTAGAGCCTTACTTCCTGTGCTAAGGGATAAACTAGTTTTCTGTTTGGTGTACTCACATGTTAGATGTAGAACCTTACTTCCTGTGCTAAGGGATACACTCTTTATTTTTCTGTTTGGTGTATACACATGTTAGATCTAGAACCTTACTGCCTGTGCTAAGGGATACACTCTTTATTTTTCTGGTTGGTTTATTAACATGTTAGATCTAGAACCTTACTTCCTGTGGTAAGGGATACACTCTTTATTTTTCTGTTTGATGTATTCACATGTTAGATCTAAAGCCTTACTTCCTGTGCTAATGGATAAACTCTTTATTTTTCTGTTTGGTGTATTCACATATTAGATCTAGAACCTTACTTCCTGTGGTAATGGACACACACTTTATTTTTCTGTTTGGTGTATTCACATGTTAGATATAGAGCCTTACTTCCTGTGCTAAGGGATACACTCTTTATTTTTCTGTCTGGTGTATTCAAATGTTAGATCTAGAACCTTACTTCCTGTGATAAGGGATACATGCTTTATTTTTCTGTTTGGTGTATTCACATGTTAGATCTAGAGCCTTACTTCCTGTGCTAAGGGATACACAGTTTATTTTTCTGTTTGGTGTATTCACATATTAGATCTAGAGCCTTACTTCCTGTGCTAAGGGATAAACTAGTTTTCTGTTTGGTGTACTCACATGTTAGATCTAGAACCTTACTTCTTGTGCTAAGGGATACACTCTTTATTTTTCTGTTTGGTGTATTCACATGTTAGATCTAGAACCTTACTTCTTGTGCTAAGGGATACACTCTTTATTTTTCTGTTTGGTGTATTCACATGTTAGATGTAGAGCCTTACTTCCTGTGCTAAGGGATACACTCTTTATTTTTCTGTTTGGTGTATTCACATATTAGGTCTAGAGCGTTACTTCCTGTGCTAAGGGATAAACTAGTTTTCTGTTTGGTGTACTCACATGTTAGATCTAGAACCTTACTTCCTGTGCTAAGGGATACACTCTTTATGTTTCTGTTTGGTGTATTCCCATGTTAGATCTAGAACATTACCGCCTGTGCTAAGTGAAACATGCTTTATTTTTCTGTTTGGTGTATTCACATGTTAGATATAGAGCCTTACTTCCTGTGCTAAGGGATACACTCTTTATTTTTCTGTTTGGTGCATTCACCTCTTAGATCTAGAACCTTAATTCCTGTGCTAAGGGATACACTGTTTATTTTTCTGTTTGCTGTATTCGCATGTTAGATCTCGAACCGTACTTCCTGTGCTAAGGGATAAACTCTTTATTTTTCTGTTTGGTGTATTCACATGTTAGATCTAGCACCTTACTTCTTGTACTAAGGGATACACTCGTTATTTTTCTGTTTGATGTATTCATGTGTTTGACCTAGAACCTTACTTCCTGTGCTAAGGGATACACTCTTTATTTTTCTGTTTGATGTATTCACATGTTTGATCTAGAACATTACTTCCTGTGCTAAGGGATAAACACTTTATTTTTCTGTTTGGTGTATGCACATATTAGATCTAGAGCCTGACTTCCTGTGCTAATGGATACACTCTTTATGTTTCTGTTTGATGTAGTCAAATGTTAGATCTAGAACCTTACTTCCTGTGCTAAGGGATACGCACTTTATTTTTCTGTTTGATGTATTCACATGTTAGATCTAGAACCTTACCTCCTGCGCTAGGGGATACACTCTTTATTTTTCTGTTTGGTGGATTCGCATGTTAGATCTAGAACCTTACTGCCTGTGCTAAGGGATACACTCTTTATTTTTCTGGTTGGTTTATTAACATGTTAGATCTAGAACCTTACTTCCTGTGGTAAGGGATACACTCTTTATTTTTCTGTTTGATGTATTCACATGTTAGATCTAAAGCCTTACTTCCTGTGCTAAGGGATAAACTCTTTATTTTTCTGTTTGGTGTATTCACATATCAGATCTAGAACCTTACTTCCTGTGGTAAGGGATACACTCTTTATTTTTCTGTTTGGTGTATTCACATGTTAGATATAGAGCCTTACTTCCTGTGCTAAGGGATACACTCTTTATTTTTCTGTCTGGTGTATTCAAATGTTAGATCTAGAACCCTACTTCCTGTGATAAGGGATACATGCTTTATTTTTCTGTTTGGTGTATTCACATGTTAGATCTAGAGCCTTACTTCCTGTGCTAAGGGATACACGGTTTATTTTTCTGTTTGGTGTCTTCACATATTAGATCTAGAGCCTTACTTCCTGTGCTAAGGGATAAACTAGTTTTCTGTTTGGTGTACTCACATGTTATATCTAGAACCTTACTTCCTGTGCTAAGGGATAGACTCTTTATTTTTCTGTTTGGTGTATTCACATGTTAGATCTAGAACCTTACTTCTTGTGCTAAGGGATATACTCTTTATTTTTCTGTTTGGTGTATTCACATGTTAGATGTAGAGCCTTACTTCCTGTGCTAAGGGATACACTCTTTATTTTTCTGTTTGGTGTATTCACATATTAGGTCTAGAGCCTTACTTCCTGTGCTAAGGGATAAACTAGTTTTCTGTTTGGTGTACTCACATGTTAGATCTAGAACCTTACTTCCTGTGCTAAGGGATACACTCTTTATTTTTCTGTTTGGTGTATTCACATGTTAGATCTAGAACCTTACTTCTTGTGCTAAGGGATACACTCTTTATTTTTCTGTTTGGTGTATTCACATGTTAGATGTAGAGCCTTACTTCCTGTGCTAAGGGATACACTCTTTATTTTTCTGTTTGGTGTATTCACATATTAGATCTAGAGCCTTACTTCCTGTGCTAAGGGATAAACTATTTTTCTGTTTGGTGTACTCACATGTTAGATCTAGAACCTTACTTCCTGTGCTAAGGGATACACTCTTTATTTTTCTGGTTGGTGTATTCCCATGTTAGATCTAGAACATTACCACCTGTGCTAAGTGAAACATGCTTTATTTTTCGGTTTGGTGTATTCACATGTTAGATGTAGAGCCTTACTTCCTGTGCTAAGGGATACACTCTTTATTTTTCTGTTTGGTGTATTCAAATGTTAGATCTAGAACCTTACTTCCTGTGGTAAGGGATACAGGCTTTATTTTTCTGTTTGGTGTATTCACATGTTAGATCTAAAGCCTTACTTCCTGTGCTAAGGGATAAACTCTTTATTTTTCTGTTTGGTGTATTCACATATTAGATCTAGAACCTTACTTCCTGTGGTAAGGGATACACTCTTTATTTTTCTGTTTGGTGTATTCAAATGTTAGATATAGAGCCTTACTTCCTGTGCTAAGGGATACACTCTTTATTTTTCTGTCTTGTGTATTCAAATGTTAGATCTAGAACCTTACTTCCTGTGATAAGGGATACATGCTTTATTTTTCTGTTTGGTGTATTCACATGTTAGATCTAGAGCCTTACTTCCTGTGCTAAGGGATACACGGTTTATTTTTCTGTTTGGTGTATTCACATATTAGATCTAGAGCCTTACTTCCTGTGCTAAGGGATAAACTAGTTTTCTGTTTGGTGTACTCACATGTTAGATCTAGAACCTTATTTCCTGTGCTAAGGGATACACTCTTTATTTTTCTGTTTGGTGTATTCACATGTTAGATCTAGAACCTTACTTCTTGTGCTAAGGGATACACTCTTTATTTTTCTGTTTGGTGTATTCACATGTTAGATGTAGAGCCTTACTTCCTGTGCTAAGGGATACACTCTTTATTTTTCTGTTTGGTGTATTCACATATTAGGTCTAGAGCCTTACTTCCTGTGCTAAGGGATAAACTAGTTTTCTGTTTGGTGTACTCACATGTTAGATCTAGAACCTTACTTCCTGTGCTAAGGGATACACTCTTTATTTTTCTGTTTGGTGTATTCACATGTTAGATCTAGAACCTTACTTCTTGTGCTAAGGGATACACTCTTTATTTTTCTGTTTGGTGTATTCACATGTTAGATGTAGAGCCCTACTTCCTGTGCTAAGGGATACACTCTTTATTTTTCTGTTTGGTGTATTCAAATGTTAGATCTAGATCCTTACTTCCTGTGGTAAGGGATACACGCTTTATTTTTCTGTTTGGTAAATTCACATGTTAGATCTAGAGCCTTACTTCCTGTGCTAAGGGATACACGCTTTATTTTTCGGTTTGGTGTATTCACATATTAGATCTAGAGCCTTACTTCCTGTGCTAAGGGATAAACTATTTTTCTGTTTGGTGTACTCACATGTTAGATCTAGAACCTTACTTCCTGTGCTAAGGGATACACTCTTTATTTTTCTGGTTGGTGTATTCCCATGTTAGATCTAGAACATTACCACCTGTGCTAAGTGAAACATGCTTTATTTTTCGGTTTGGTGTATTCACATGTTAGATGTAGAGCCTTACTTCCTGTGCTAAGGGATACACTCTTTATTTTTCTGTTTGGTGTATTCAAATGTTAGATCTAGAACCTTACTTCCTGTGGTAAGGGATACACGCTTTATTTTTCTGTTTGGTGTATTCACATGTTAAATATAGAGCCTTACTTCCTGTGCTAAGGGATACACTCTTTATTTTTCTGTTTGGTGTATTCACATGTTAGATCTAGAACCTTACTTCCTGTGCTAAGGGATACACTCTATATTTATATGTTTGTTGTATTCCCATGTTAGATCTAGAACATTACCGCCTGTGCTAAGTGAAACATGCTTTATTTTTCTGTTTGGTGTATTCACATGTTAGATATAGAGCCTTACTTCCTGTGCTAAGGGATACACTCTTTATTTTTCTGTTTGGTGCATTTACCTCTTAGATCTAGAACCTTAATTCCTGTGCTAAGGGATACACTGTTTATTTTTCTGTTTGCTGTATTCGCATGTTAGATCTCGAACCTTACTTCCTGTGCTAAGGGATAAACTCTTTATTTTTCTGTTTGGTGTATTCACATGTTAGATCTAGCACCTTACTTCTTGTGCTAAGGGATACACTCTTTATTTTTCTGTTTGATGTATTCACATGTTTGATCTAGAACATTACTTCCTGTGCTAAGGGATAAACACTTTATTTTTCTGTTTGGTATATGCACATATTAGATCTAGAGCCTGACTTCCTGTGCTAATGGATAAACTCTTTATGTTTCTGTTTGGTGTAGTCAAATGTTAGATCTAGAACCTTACTTCCTGTGCTAAGGGATACGCACTTTATTTTTCTGTTTGATGTATTCACATGTTAGATCTAGAACCTTACCTCCTGTGCTAGGGGATACACTCTTTATTTTTCTGTTTGGTGTATTCACATGTTAGATCTAGAACCTTACTGCCTGTGCTAAGGGATACACTCTTTATTTTTCTGGTTGGTTTATTAACATGTTAGATCTAGAACCTTACTTCCTGTGTTAAGGGATACACTCTTTATTTTTCTGTTTGATGTATTCACATGTTAGATCTAAAGCCTTACTTCCTGTGCTAAGGGATAAACTCTTTATTTTTCTGTTTGCTGTATTTACATATTAGATATAGAACCTTACTTCCTGTGCTAAGGGATACACTCTTTATTTTTCTGTTTGGTGTACTCTCATGTTAGATCTAGAACCTTACTTCCTGTGCTAAGGGATACACTCTTTATTTTTCTGTTTGGTTTATTCCCATGTTAGATCTAGAACATTACCGCCTGTGCTAAGTGAAACATGCTTTATTTTTCTGTTTGATGTATTCACATGTTAGATCTAGAACCTTACTTCCTGTGCTAAGGGATACACTCTTTATTTTTCTGTTTGGTGTATTCACATGTTAGATCTAGAACCTTACTTCTTGTGCTAAGGGATACACTCTTTATTTTTCTGTTTGGTGTATTCACATGTTAGATGTAGAGCCTTACTTCCTGTGCTAAGGGATACACTCTTTATTTTTCTGTTTGGTGTATTCAAATGTTAGATCTAGATCCTTACTTCCTGTGGTAAGGGATACACGCTTTATTTTTCTGTTTGGTGTATTCACATGTTAGATATAGAGCCTTACTTCCTGTGCTAAGGGATACACTCTTTATTTTTCTGTTTGGTGTATTCACATGTTAGATCTAGAACCTTACTTCCTGTGCTAAGGGATACACTCTATATTTATCTGTTTGGTGTATTCACATGTTAGATATAGAGCCTTACTTCCTGTGCTAAGGGATACACGCTTTATTTTTCTGTTTGGTGTATTCACATGTTAGATATAGAGCCTTACTTCCTGTGCTAAGGGATACACTCTTTATTTTTCTGTTTGGTGTATTCACATGGTAGATCTAGAACCTTACTTCCTGTGCTAAGGGATACACTCTTTATTTTTCTGTTTGATGTATTCACATGTTTGATCTAGAATATTACTTCCTGTGCTAAGGGATACACACTTTATTTTTCTGTTTGGTGTATGCACATATTAGATCTAGAGCCTTACTTCCTGTGCTAAGGGATAAACTCTTTATGTTTCTGTTTGGTGTAATCAAATGTTAGATATAGAACCTGACTTCCTGTGCTAAGGGATACACACTTTATTTTTCTGTTTGGTGTATTCACATGTTTGATCTAGAACCTTACTTCCTGTGGTAGGGTATACACTCTTTATTTTTCTGTTTGGTGTATTCACATGTTAGATCTAGAACCTTACTTCCTGTGCTAGGGGATACACTCTTTATTTTTCTGCTTGATGTATTCACATGTTTGATCTAGAACCTTACTTCCTGTGCTAGGGGATACACTCTTTATTTTTCTGCTTGATGTATTCACATGTTTGATCTAGAACCTTACTTCCTGTACTAGGGGATACACTCTTTATTTTTCTGTTTGGTGTATTGACATGTTGGATCTAGAACCTTACTTCCTGTGCTAAGGAATACACTCTTATCTGCTTTAGGCAGAAACACTGTTAATAGCGTGAGCTTTAGTATCTTTATTTCTGAGGCTTGTGGAATCTGCTTAGATTACATGCTGTGCATAGGCCGACATCTAGTGGAAGCTGCAGAGTATTACAGTTTGTTTTTCGAAACTCAAAAATGGGCGTCGACACAGGGCGTGCCAGTAATACTATCCCTAGTGTGACGTCCACTGTACCCATGATCCCTCACACGTCTAGGACCCTCAGATTGTTTTTTTCCGCCATGCTGGTCGGAAGCACTGAGCTGAGTTCCCTGACTTAGTCAGATTTTGCAAATATTGTTATATATTTCCCCGTTTATTCCACCTATACGTCGAGTCTCCGAACATCGACACTCGACACCGGATCGGAGAAAATTCAACCGTCGGACTACAGCGACGGATTTGGGCCTCGGAAGGCCTCTGGCCTCGGCCCGGGCCTCGGAAGTCCTCTGGACTCGGCCCTGCAAGTAGGGAGAGTGGGGGGTGGCACATATCCTACATTCTGATTAATATAGGTACATTACTTATATTCCTACAATCCCAGCCCGCTGCCATAGGGTGCGTATGGAGGGTACCCCCTTTCAATTTTGCCCCAAGTGCAACCGCAAGTATCCTTGGGTTGACAGACACGCCACGTGTAACCTCTGCTTGCCGAGGGACCACCCCGAGGCGAATTGCAGAGCGTGCAGTCGGTTTAAACCGAAGACCATTAAGGACCGTTCGACAAAGCGTTGGGCCCACCACGCCAAGCGACAAGAGGCCATGGCCACGGAGGGTGCCTTCAGCGATGGCAGCGACGCCGTACTTTCGGACGGCGAGGGCAATGTGGCGTCGATGGACAGCCAAGCGCAAGTCCCCGACCTCGGAAGGTTGTCCGGCAGGGCAGCTATGGGGAGGACCCCCGGCGACACGAGCGCTACCCACACCACTTCCAGCAAACAAAAGTCCAACCGAGACTCGACGCGCACGTCGAGTTCTCGGAAAGAGGCATGTAGAGAACGGTCCACCGAGTCGGTGTCCTCTGGGCGTTCGCGTTCGAGATCGCCTCATGTCACCAAGCAACCCTCCACTGTTGCTAAAAGTGCCTCGCTCCCCTTAGTGACTGAGGTTCGGTCGGAGGAGGACGACGCCGACCTCTACCCCCAAGCCGCACTCCAGGAGTCTGCAGGCAGCGGTAAGGCTGCTACCGAATCCCTTACATTCTCCAGAGACAGGGACTCTACCCCCAGATTTCGACGCCAGGCATCGAAAAGCTCTGATAGGGCCCAAAAGTCAGGGAAGCACTCTTCCACCCACGGGGAGGGGGGAAAACAATGAAGTAAGCAGTCCCAGCCTACTTCCACTCCTAAACTACCTTCTACTCCACCTAAACAGACGGACATGTCTCAGTCCCCTGTCCCTAAGGCCCCTGTTCAGGCCAGTAGGTCTAGCCAGGACAAATCTCAATCTGTTGTCCCTAACACCCCTGTTCAAACCAGTAGGTCTAGTCAGGATAAAACAGGGAAAGCACTCCAGGAAAGAGTTATTCCCAGTTCAAGGGAATGGTCCAGTGATGACATAGACAGAGTAATGTCAAGGATGTCATCATTGGCAGATTTCTATGCCAAGAACCCGGAACACTTTCTCTCTTATACCCCAGAAGGGTCAACTCCCTCAGGCTCGAAGGATCCAATACCCCCAAGTAGGAAGTCCCGGGGTGAAGCACCAACTCAATCTGCAGACCCCTTCTATATACAGCCCTATTCTCAATACCAGGAAGATCCATCCTTTGTTGAGGATCCAGACGTGGGCATGTTCGAAGAACAAACTGGGACAGGCTATTATGGGGATGATGAGGACCAAGAGGAGGAGGAGGAAGAGGACGACCCAGATACATACAGGGTAGATTCCCCGGTAGAGAAAGAGCCCGCGGTTACCGACTCCCCTGTCGACAACCAACCTCTCCTGAATGAGAACCTGTCCAGAGCGGCACAGCACTTCCACATTGACACCCAGGGTGCTCAGGAAGAGAGGGACGACTTTGCAGAGGAACTGGTGGGAGAAAGGAGACCTGTTGCTCAGGCCATCCCTATCCTTAAGTCAATACAAAGGAGGACAGACCCTTCCCTTGTTAACCCCAATCTCACTAGGGCAGTAAACCCCAGAATTGAAAAGGTTTTCAGAGCAGCCCAATCTGACCCATTATACATAAGGGGACATCTCAAACCAGACTCCCTGGTTGTTACAAACACCCGTAAGAGGGCGGGAACACCCTTGTCATCGTCCGAAGCTCCCCCCGACAAGGAGAGCAAGAAGATTTATGGCTTGGGCAGGAAAGTAGCCTCCACTTCCGCCTACCAGGCAAGGATTGCAAACTCCACCACCCTGCTGGCTAGTTACAACTGCCACCAATGGGAAGAAGTCGCGGCTCTCATAGACTCCGCCCCAGAACCCTTAAAAAGCCAATTGGCACGAGTTTCGGCAGAGGGGAGAGCCGTGTCAGGTTGCATTTTAAAATCAACGTTTGATGCCGAGGATAATGCCGGCAGATTAATTGCTGAAAGCACGGGCATCAAGAGGCATGCTTGGCTACGGCAGTCTGGTTTCAAGGCCGAGACCCAAGCATCACTGATAGATAAGCCGGTGGAGCCGGATCTATTGTTTGGAAAGGCGGTTGAGGACGCGCTAAAGAATGCCAAGGACGAGTACGAGACACTCAAGTCCCTAGGGCAACTAACCAACAAACCCCCTAACCAGAGAGGGAAAGGCAATTTTCGTCGGCCTCGCGGAGACAACTCCCAAAGAGGCCCAAACTATTCCCAAGGCCAGGGTACTACATGGAGCACTAACCAGCAGTCTACCCAGAGTTATGGCAGGAGTAACAAAAGAGGTTGTGGTAGGGGTAGAGGCAGTCCCAATAAAGGAGGGGGCACGCCTCCACCAAAACAGTGACGCTCCGTTCAGGGTCCCTTCTCACGCATCCCCAGTAGGGGGACGCATTTCCATCTTCACCCAAGCTTGGGAAGGGATCACATCAGACAGATGGGTGCTGTCCACAGTGTCCGCAGGATACTGCATAGAACTCCTAGAGCGTCCCCGAAACCACCCTCCACGACAAAGAATACACTCCTTAGACCACCAGAAGATCCTACTCGAAGAGATCGAAATTCTTCTCGCAAAGGACGTGATAGAACTCGTCCCGGGACACCAGGTAAACAAGGGTATTTATTCAACTTACTTCCTTGTGCCAAAAAAAGATTTGAGAATGCGCCCAGTATTGGACTTACGGCCTGCAAACAAGTATGTCAAGCCCCAAAAATTTCGCATGACTACTCTCCAAGAGGTCATTCCCCTCCTAAAAAAGGGGGATTACATGGCAACATTGGATATGAAAGATGCCTATTTTCATATTTCCATGTTCCCAGCGCACAGAAAATATCTGCGCTTCAAGGTGGACAGTGAGCACTACCAGTTCAAGGTACTGCCCTTTGGGATAGCCTCGGCTCCAAGGGTATTCACCAAGGTACTGGCGGTGGCGGCGACACACCTACGCAGGGAGGCAATCCCAGTGTACCCTTATCTGGACGACTGGCTCATCACGGGGGAGACCCCAGTAATTTGCAGGACAAACATTCAAAGAACTATCGACCTCCTCTTCGAATTGGGCTTCTCCATAAACGAGAAGAAATCAAGTCTGGTGCCCAGCACCTCCAAGCAGTTCCTAGGAGCTGTTCTAAATACTCAAGAGGGGTTGGCTTTTCCTTCAGAGGAAAGAATTTGGAATATACTACTGCAAATTCCGCAATATCAAACTGGTCGCTAGATAACAGTACGCAAAGCAATGCGTTTGCTGGGCATGATGGCGTCATGTATTTACCTGGTCCCCCACGCGCGCCTGCGCATGCGTCCCATGCAAGAATGGTTGGCGAAACTGTGGTCTCAGGCAAGTGGTCAGTGGGACGATCTAGTGGTTGTTTCGCCAACACTTGTACAAAGCCTCCACTGGTGGACAAGAGACAATCTATCCAAGGGGAAACCCTTTTACGATCCCGAGATACAGGCGGTAGTCACGACGGATGCATGCCTGACAGGATGGGGAGCTCACCATCTCCACCACACAGCTCAGGGTCTCTGGTCTCACACAGTGGCCAAGAATCACATCAACCTGCTAGAGCTTCTGGCAGTTTTCAGAGCACTTCAAGCGTTCGAGCCCCACCTACTGAACCTGTCGGTGCAGTTCCGGACAGACAGCACGACAGCCATGTTCTACCTGAACAAGCAAGGAGGGACTCGTTCGCCAAATCTGTCCAGACTTGCCCAGAAAATTTGGATATGGGCACTCAGACGGAACATCTTTCTGTCATCTCAACATGTTCCAGGGGATATCAATTCTCTAGCGGATGCTTTGAGCAGAGATCCCCTTCCGGAGGAACACGAATGGTGTCTACACAGAGATATCGTAGAAGATCTCTTCTCTCAGTGGGGTTTCCCCACTATAGACCTATTCGCCACAAGCGAAAACAGACAGTGCCCAGGATTCGCATCCAGGTTTCCCCAACCAGACTCCCTGGGGAACGCCCTGTGGATGAACTGGTCAGGGATGTTTGTGTACGCTTTTCCACCAACTCCTCTCATCAGGAAGGTGGTGAACAAGATGAACAGAGAGTCGATGACGCTCGTCCTAGTTGCTCCCATGTGGGCGAGACAACCGTGGTTTCCACACCTACGCAGACTTTCGGTGTGCGATCCCATCAAACTCTCGGGCTGGTACAATCTTTTGTCCCAGCACCAAGGTCAGAAGGTGCATCCTCTACCCAACTCCATGAACCTAGCAGCATGGCTCCTGAGGTCATAGAGTTTGGACATCTCAATTTACCACAGAGATGTATGGACATCCTAAAAGAGTCTAGGAAACCGAACACGAGGCATTGCTACTTCGACAAATGGAAGAGATTCGTTATCTGGTGCCAGAATAAACAGATCAACCCAGTTGATTGCACGCCTTCCACAATCGTGACATACATGCTCCACCTGCTGGACGCAGGTTTGGTTTTCAACTCACTAAAGGTACACCTGGCAGCACAGTCAGCGTACACCACCTCACATAGCAAGGTGTCGTGGTGGAAGGTACCCGTGATTAAAGCCTTCATGGAGGGAGTAAAGAGACTTCATCCCCCTATATCTAACCCACCACCAGGATGGCACCTGAATGTAGTGCTATCTAAGCTCATGGGGCCCCCATTCGGGCCCATGCATAAGACAAGTCTCAAACACCTGACCTATAAGACTGTCTTCTTAGTAGCCATTACATCCATAAGAAGGGTCAGTGAAATTCAGGCTCTGTCAGTGCAGGATCCTTTCTTTACTATTCATAAGGATAAGCTGGTTTTACGGACATACCCTAGGTTCTCACCTAAGTTTATTTCCAAAATTCCATGTAAACCAGTCCATCGAGCTTCCGCCTTTCTTCCAAAACCAACAAAGCTCGGCTGAGGTTAAACTACACACCCTAGATGTGCGTAGGGCTGTCCTTTACTACGTAAACAAGACCAGACCACTTAGGAAAACAGATCAACTGTTTGTCTCCGTAGCCACAGGCAAAGAGGGAGATCGCGTCTCTAAGGGTGCCATCTCCAAGTGGATTGTCAACTGTATCCAGTTGTGTTACTCTCTTTCTGACAAAACTTTGCCTTTTACGCCCAGAGCCCACTCGACAAGAGGCATTGGGGCCACTCTGGCTTTCATTGCAAATGTTCCCCTTAACACCATTTGCAAAGCAGCTACTTGGAGCTCTATTCACACTTTTACTCAGCACTACTGCATTGACACCCATTCCAAGACAGATACTCAAGTGGGACAAGCGGTTCTAAGACATTTATTTGCTCATGACCCTTCTCAAATCCCACCTCCTTCTAACACTGCTCGCTAATCTATGCACAGCATGTGATCTAAGCAGATTCCACAAGCCTCAGAAGGGATACATTACTCACCGTAATCGTATTTCTGATGCTTGTATCTGCTTAGATTTACATGTGACCCACCCTTCCTCCCCTCTGAGAGAAGGCGCATGGATGCTTGTAGTCTTATCTTATCTATCTTCTATCTGCTTGGATCATCTGTACTCACGCTACTCCTCATGCTACCTCATGTCAGGAAAAATACAATCTGAGGGTCCTAGACGCGTGAGGGATCATGGGTACAGTGGACGTCACACTAGGGATAGTATTACTGGCACGCCCTGTGTCGACGCCCATTTTCGAGTTTCAAAAAACAAACTCTAATACTCCGCAGCTTCCACTCCATGTCGGCCTATGCACAGCATGTGAATCTAAGCAGATACAAGCATCAGAAATGCATCCCATATGAAAAGACTGGAAGATCCAGGGCTCTCCAATTGCACTTGAGATTCATGTCAGATGAAAGGGATGAAAGTTATTCTCACTCTGACTGTATGTAGAGCTTAAAATGTATTTGAGGGACTATATGTCATCCTTTAAACACATTCCTATGTATTTGATTATAACTTTTAACAAATTTGCATGTATTTGATTTTTACTGTTTTTCGGAATTTGCTATTCGGAATAAACATGACTGACTGATTACCATGTCGTATACAGCAAGTAAAAAGAATTACACTAGCAATCCATCCATTTATTTCTTCTTAAATGCATATTAAAATCCAAAGCTTATAATTAAACTTCATGTATGTATTGTGAGAAACCTGAAGGCGTCCTCCCATTTTCTCCCTCTGATATGATATGATATGGCATTTATAACGTGCTTGTTCAGAAGTGTTTTAAGGCAAACCTTCCGACTCATTTGCTCAGGTGGCCAGTGAAGGGCCATCGTGCTTGAGTCCCGAACCTAGGGTCGGACAAGCGAGGGAGGCTCACCAGAGTAGGGAGGCCTTTATGGGACACTACCATTCCTATCCCATTTCCCTCTCCCCATTTCCAACATATACTGGGACGAGGAAGACGTGACAGAGAGTTAGGAAGATTAGCTATAGAAAAAGTACTGGGAGGAAGAAGATGAAGGAAGAGGCTTACTACATCACTAGGCTGTCCTTTTATTGATATCAGGCAGAGTCTGGCACTTCACAGCAGTTATACACACCTGCACTCTGTTAAATACCACTTAAGGACTGACCAGGGAAAGGGGTCCTAAGGGTCAGGCATGTTCTGTTAATCTGCCCAATGAGAGTCGGGCAAGAGAGAGCCAAGGACTCACACCTGAAACCCCTTAACAGGCCTCAGGTGTATAAAAGGTGGGGCATTCAGCAGTGCAAAGAGAAGCACTTGGGAGAGCAGAAGGGAGGCTGTGTGGCTGAGTCCAGCAGTGGATACCTTCTCAGTCACAAGCCAGTTCAGCCAGGACAAGCAGAGCAAGCTGTGGGTGCTGGATGGACCATCGGGGCTGAAAAGCAGGAGGCTGCAGCTGGAGGTGCCTGAGGGATCCACAGGAGAACGGGACGCCGAGACGCTGACCCAGGGTGTCAGAGGGTTTGCAGCGTGGCGAGGAGTCGTGTCTTCAGGGAGCAGGATCGGCAATTTCTGTATCCTGTTGGCCGTGTCCAGGCCAGTGCTCGTTCCCTTGGGAGGTGTCCAGGTCCCAGGGAGTTTTGAGGGGAAGGTGATGCGACCCTGACCTTGTTTCCAAAGCCTAGCAAGTCTTTCCGCCAGCGCCACTCTACCCGGTGAGTTTCAATGAAAGGGAGAAACTCAGTAGCGTGTAGGAGTCTGGAGCAGGAGCGTTAGAAGAGAAAATTACAAGCGGGATGACAGTGACAGAGTGAGAGAGAAAAAAAATAAAGGTGGGCGAACGGTGTGAAAGAATAGAAAAAGGAAACAGTGTGAATTGTAAAGAAAAGGAAGAAACAAGAAGGTGCAAGCGACCCGGAAAGAAAGTCAAGTGAAAGTTTTAAAGGTGCGAGCTGCACGAAACGAAAAGGGAAAAGAAAGAAAAGCGTGCAAGCAGCACGAGGACAGGTACAAATGTAGAAGTGTTCAACTGGCACGGAAAGGCAGAAGTGGACAAAGGAAAGTGTGCAAGTGGCACGGAAAGGCAGAAGGGGCCAAAGGAAAGTGTGCAAGTGGCACGGAAAGGCAGAAAGGGGTAAAAGAAAGTGTGCAAGTGGCATGGAAAGGCAGAAGGTGCTAGAAGAAAGCAAGAAAGCAAGATAAAGAGTCTAAAGAAAGGGGCTACGTATCTGAGTGGTCACGCATGGGGAGTATTAAAAGCCCTTGTTCTTGAAAGTCTCTGATATTGCCTCAGTGTTAAGAAGAGAAGGTGTACAGCGCTACTTGAGAGAAGGTGGAGAAAGGGGAAGCCACTGAGATTGAAGTGGGAGCGAAATTCCCAAAGTGAAGGAAAGACTGTTGAAACTCCACAAGAAGGAAGTGTGCTTTGAGAGGTGCATCCTGACAAGATGAAGTTTTGAGTTTGTGAACTTTGAATTGAATCTTTTGAGACATGAGGGGACTAGACTTGGGGAAGGGAACCGTGAGAGGCCCAAAGGAACCTGTGAGAAGAATTGTTGCAACGAGAAAGGCCTAGGCTTGGGGAAGGGAACCCTGAGAGGCCTGAAAAGAACTGTGAATGTTCTGTTGGAAAAAGAGGGGCCTGAGCTTGGGGAAGGGACCCTAAGAGGCCAAGAGACATTGTGAACTTTAGGAAGCTTGGGAAAAGGAATTCAAGTGACTGTAGGAACATTTTGTTGCAACTAAAATCAAGGAGGCTTACGCTTGGGGAAGGGAACCCTGAGAGGCCCAAATGAACTGGAAGCATTAAGAAACTTGGGGAAGGGAACCCCAAGAGAATTTCTGTGAACTGTTTTGTTGTGTTACAAAAGCCCTGCCTGGAAGATCCCAAGGGCACCCTTTTGCGTTGAACTGTTTTTGAACTGGCAAAGCTGACCCTGATGAGACCACCACCTAAATCTTGCCTAGTTTTACACTTCCTTTTGAAACACCATGAGGCCGATTCATGGAATAATTAGCGCGGCGCAAGTGGGCAAAAACGTGCGATTCGCAGTGGAATAGCGAAAATCGCAGTGCAAGTGCGAAAATCGCACGAAAAGCAGCGCACATCGATTCATGGAAGGCCGTGCGCGAGAAAACCATCGGATGTGCGAAAAAAAAGTGCGCGGCGCACGTTGGCGCACAGGCCATCTAACAGCGTGCGCCAGGTCACAGCGAAAATCGCACAGGCCACAGCGAAAATCGCACATAGCGTGGCGCACGCAACAAAAGTAGGCGGAACACGGGGCGTAACACTCGGAATGGGGAACAACTTGCCAAAACGTGGGCGTCACGGGGGAAGTACAGGGTACAAGTGCGCGGAACGCCCACACGCTCGCCTACAACACGTATTCATGGAATAGAATAGGGCAAAAAAGCGCACGCTCAAACCAGCGCACAGGCACAAACACGAGCGCCACAAGAAAGCAGGCGGTAGCGTCTCTGCGCCTGGAAGAAATGTGCGCCAAAAGGTGCGCCAACAAATAGCACCTATATACAGCCATGAAGAATGTCCTATACTGTGGCCCTCCAGGACAAATTACGTGCAAAGGGGTACCCACAAACACGGACACCCGCTGACAAAAAATTACTTGTGCGTGTATACCGGGGTGCGCGGGAAGTCTCACACGCGATTTCGGCAGGGTACGTGTATTACATGGGTGCGCGGGAAGTTCCACACGCGATTGGCCCAGTGCGAGCAGGGTACGTGTATTTCAGGGGTGCGCGGGAAGTACCACACGCGATTTCAGCAGGGTATGTGTATTCCAGGGGTGCGCGGGAAGTTCCACACGCGATTTCAGCAGGGTACGTGGATTTCAGGGGTGCGCGGGAAGTTCCACACGCGATTGGCCCAGTGCGAGCAGGGCACGTGTATTTCAGGGGTGCGCGGGAAGTTCCACACGCGATTTCAGCAGGGTACGTGTATTTCAGGGGTGCGCGGGAAGTTCCACACGCGATTGGCCCAGTGCGAGCAGGGTACGTGCATTTCAGGGGTGCGCGGGAAGTTCCACACGCGATTTCAGCAGGGTACGTGTATTCCAGGTGTGCGCGGGAAGTTCCACACGCGATTGGCCCAGTGCGAGCAGGATGCGTGTATTTCAGGGGTGCGCGGGAAGTTGCACACGCGATTTCAGCAGGGTACGTGTATTCCAGGGGTGCACGGGAAGTTCCACACGCGATTGGCCCAGTGCGAGCAGGGTACGTGTATTTCAGGGGTGCGCGGGAAGTTCCACACGCGATTTCAGCAGGGTACGTGTATCTCAGGGGTGCGCGGGAAGTTCCACACGCGATTTCAGCAGGGTACGTGTATTTCAGGGGTGCGCGGGAAGTTCCACACGCGATTGGCCCAGTGCGAGCAGGGTACGTGTATTCCATGGGTGCGCGGGAAGTTCCACACGCGATATCAGCAGGGTACGTGTATTTCAGGGGTGCGCGGGAAGTTCCACACGCGATTGGCCCAGTGCGAGCAGGGTACGTGTATTCCATGGGTGCGCGGGAAGTTCCACATGCGATTCCAGCAGGGTATGTGAATTCCAGGGGTTCTGGGGAGTACTACACGTGAATTGGCCGTGTGGGTCCTCCCAGGTGTACGCTCGACAACCTCCACGGCCCCTGCAGGCAGCCCACACCACGGGGGACTACCCTGCACCCCTGCTCATGTCCCGCAGGCAGCCCATCCACCATGGGCATGCCCCGCAGCCAACCCACATGTCACCTTGCACTACTGATCAACAATGCATGTCTCCCACCACCCCCACCCCCCAGCAGTGCAGGGGCATCCCCCACCAGGCCCCTACTCATGTCTCCCACCACCCCCACCCCCCAGCAGTGCAGGGGCAGCCTCCAACACGGCTCAGGTGTATACAAGGTGGAGCCCACAGCAGAAAGGGAGAGGTTGTCAGGAGTGAGCAGCAGAGAAGCCGGTCCAGCCTGGAGGGTTCTCATGGAGGATGGAGCAGCAAGAAGCTAAGGACGTGCGAAATCGGGGCGAAGGAGCCATTTCTCCATGGTGCTGGCGAGATCGGAAGAAGGGAGCCGTGGAGATTGTCGGTCCCATCTTTGTGGTGGTAGCGTGCTTGTTCCCATGGGTGGAGGATCCAACCCAAGAGTGTCTGAGGGGCAGGTGTTAAGACCCTGATCCCAACCACAAGGCATCGTGTGAACAGAGAAGCCGTGGGAAGCAACAATGCTTCCCTGAAGCTAACTGCTGGAGTGGCATTTTTTCACTCCTTTGTCTTCTACTCTGGAGGTGGTTTATCCCATGGCTGTGACTTAAACTTACGACCTCAGTGAAAGTGTGCTTGCTACCCTTTGTTGTTTGCACTGAAATGACTGCATGTATGTTACCATCACATCAGGTTTTCCAACTCTGTGCCTTTCCTTGGATTGGTACCTGCATTGTTCTCCTACTACCACCTGCTGCCAACTTTGTGCCATTGTTCCTGGACCAAGTGTGGCCATTTATTCGTGACTGCAGCAGGGTTTTATACATTTTCCCCGCTTCCTGTGTTTGGTGACTATTTTAGGAGTCTCCTTGGACATCTTTAGCCCTGGGAACCCCTCTCTTTGGATGACCCCTCTTGAAAGGCTTTGATTTTCATAGTTTATTTCTGTTTGTGGCAAGCCATGTGCTGACTAGTCACTTAATTGTTTACTTTTTTCCTTTCCATTCTTCTTTCTACTTCTATGTCTTGTCCTATTCCATCGAGGACAACCTATCGCACTTCTCCAGCGCTACCTTCTGCTTGCCTACGTAATGCTTCTAATCTGTCTTGCCCTCTCATTTCGACTGACGCTCTTCTGCAATTCCACTTTGGTCCCTTAAATGTTTGTTCCATCTGTTATAACTCACACTCTATTCTTGACCTTTTTCATTGCTCGAATTTCCACTTTCTCTGTCTAGCTGAAACTTGGATCACCCCTGATAATTCTTTAATCCCTGCTCTTCTTCACATTCCTTCTACTTTATTCTCTCATACCCCCCGACCACTTAGGTACAGGAGGGCAGGCACTAGAATACTCTTTAATTCCTCCTAGACTCTTTTATCTCCCTGTCCTAATCTTCTGCGTTTCCCCTCCTTTTCCAATCCTTTTGTCGTCTCTCTTCTTGTTGTTTATCGTCCCCGTTGCCCACCCACAGATTTTCTTGAACATCTTGATCTTCTTCTTTCCCATCTTCTTCCGTCTTCCTCCCTGTTCCTTCTCCTTGGGGATTTTAATCTTCCTGCTTCTAATTCTTCACTCCCTTTGCTGCTTTCTCTTGCTGACTCTTATCACTTGCATTTTCTTTCTTCTCTCTCGTCTCATCAGTCTAGTTCCTGCCTTGACTTAATGTTCTCTTCTTCTTCCCCTCTTTCTCTTGTTTCCTCTTTTCCTTTTTATTATTCAGATCACTTACTTCTTTCTCTCTCCCTTCCTTCTATTACCTTAATGCATCGTAATCTTTCTTCCTTTGACTCCCATCCTTTCGGGCTTTGAAACACTTTTGTATGGGTGCGCTATAAATAAAATGTCATATCATACCATATCCTTTCTCTCATCATTGTGCTCTTTTCTTCCCCCAAGTTCACTCTTTTCCTCCTTTTGTCCCGACTTAGCTACTAGTACGCTACACCTTTTTGTACTATCTGGTTTGGGCTCTACTTTTCCTTTACATTCTTTTTCCCGACTTCCTGAGCGGCTCTGGAAAAGCTCTCACTCACCCTCCCATCTTGCTACACTTTCAAAACTCCACTCTTCTTTTGATTCAGCCTTGCTTATTGCTAAGAAATCTTATTTCTCTGAACTTAAACTTTCTTTATCTCACAACACGCGTCTTCTCTATCAGCTTCTGCACAATATCCTCTCCCCAAAATCCCCTGATCCTTCTGCGCTCTGAACCCTTTTTTCTTCTGATTACGCAAACCTCTCCTGCTCATCCTACTGCCTTTCCCTATTACCCTCTTCATTCTTCTCTTATTCCGCAAGTATATCCCCATCTTCAACCCTGCATTAACTCTTCTTTTGAGCTTTCATGTTTTCCTGTGGCTTTCAAGCATGCATTAATTCTCCCTATTCTGAAAAGAAACCTTCCCTTGATCTGTCATCCCCAGCTAATTCTGTCCTATTTCTCTTCTACCTTTTCTCTCTAAAATTCTTGAACGAGCCGTCTATATTCAGGTAACCTGTCACTTGAGTCTCCACTCCCTTCTTCCACCCTGGCATTCTGGTTTCCCCCCTCTGATTCCACCAAAACTGCTCTTCTTCATGTTTCTAATTATCTTTTCTCAGCCTGCCACCCAAAGCTTACTTCCATTCTTATTCTTTTTGATCTATATGTGGTGTTCAACACTATGGATCACTTCTTATTTCCTCCCTTTCCGCTTTAGGTATTTCTGGATCTGTTCTTGAATGGTTTCGTTCATATCTTTCGCAATGAACCTATTCCATCACTTGGGATGGACACTCTTCTTCCTCAAACCTTCTTCTCTACGGTGTCCCCCAATGCTCAGTACTCAGTCCTCTTCTTTTCTCTCTCTGTACTGCTCCTCTTTCCATCTATCTTTTCATCTTTATGCTGATGACACCCAGATCTTTCTCACTTTCTCTTCCTTCGATTCTGCTTTGCACTCCACTGTTTCTGTCTCTTGCTGTTCAGAACTGGATGTCCCCCCACTTTCTGCATCTTAATCCCTCAGAAACGGTGGTTCTGTTTTCCCCTCTTATTTCTCTCTTACTCTACCCCATCCTCTCTTTTTCACGTTCAGTGTGCAACCGTGACGTTATCTTTGATCCTTCTCTTTCTTTCTCTCTTGATATCTCCTCTATTGCTCGCTCCTGTCGCTATGCCTTGTTTAACATTCGCTGTGCCCGCCCTTATCTTTCTTTTCCCGTATTGACTACTGTTAATCTTTACTGCTTGGTCTTCCTGCTTGTCACCTTTTCCCGCTTTGTTCCATCTGTAATACTTCTGTTAGTCTTCCCTTCTCCTTACCCCCTCGCTCCCCAATTACATCCTCCCTGCTCTATATCTCACTACTTCCTTTCAAATCTCGTCTTCTGTATCACTTTCTTTCGATTGTCTTCAAATTCAGCCATGGCTTGGCCCCGCCCTACTCTCGTTCTTTGTCCCTACACGTCCCTTATGATCTCAGAATCTATTTCTTTTAGCTGTTCCTAAGCCCTCCCCTCTGTACTCACCCCCGCACGCCTCGTCCTGTTTCCGCTCTTATTCACTGTTGGCTCCTAAAGGATTGGAATGTCCTTGCTCTTCCACTTCGCTCCTCTTCATCTCTTTGCATTTTTCAAACAAATCTTAAACTCTAACTTCTTTCATCTCTTGCTTCTTAAATTGTTCCTTTTTTTCCTCATTTGTATCATTTTGATTGTACTGTTTTTGAATTATTTTATTGTTCAGCGCCTTTGGTGAAAGGTGCGCTATAAATTTAATAAAATACAAATACAAATACAAAATACTACGTGACCAGTGAGTTTCAAGTAATATCAGAAACCGTGGATGCAAGCATATAAAAGCTAATGTGAATTACATTGTATCGGAGTGGTTGCATACAAAAGGTTCATTCTCGAAAGCCGCCGAAACGAGAATAATAAAAGAATGAACTTGATAAAGAGACTGAGTGTACAGCAGAAGGGGGAGCTGTGAAGTGGGAGCAAAACCCCAAACGTAAAGCTGTGAGACCCAGGGTTAAGGAAAAGAGGCTAATATTGAACACCAGTGACATAGAATATATTGGAACGGAGGATAGCAGAGGGGCAACATGCTGGTCTTGGAAGCAAGAACACGCAGAGCAACAGAGGTTTGAATCCCAGATCCGCGGTTAGAAGCCGAACTCAGGTATGGTATTAGGTGTGTTATAAAAAAATCAATTAAATAAATAAATGGATGATTGAGAAAGCAAATCACCTACCAGTGACACTTATAAAAAAATGTGGGAAAATAAGAAGCCAAATGAGAAACCAAGTGAGAAGCCAAGGGCAATGGCTAACTGCGCCTCGACAAGGAAAGCACCAACCTGAAAGAAAGTAATTGAAGAACGGGGGCGCTGTTGCGCGGCCGATTGTGATGGCGGTTGCCTGAGAGGCTCTGGCTGAGGCCAGTATATCCTGCCTAATATCCTTCATTTCTTGGACCCGTTACTGCACGGTGGATCGTCGGATGCTTGCTGAGCTTGTGCAGCACCAGCCGATAGAATTATCCTGGCCGCGGGCAGTCTGTATGCCACGGGCGAGTGGAGGTGCCGGCCGCGGCCGTTGGCGTGTCGGTATCGTGGGTGGAGGAGGGGCTGTTTCTCTGTGCTTTGCCCCGGGCCCTCCTTGGCCCCTTTTCACCCCCTGCCGCCCTTGATCCTGGGATTGGAGCCGCACTGGGCTCTGGCGCCACTGAATTCCTTGCAGCTGCACTGCTGTGGGGCTGGCCCCGGACCCGGGGCCTGTGACTGGCGGGCTTTGCTACCTCCTTGAACCTGCGCCTGGAGCTATCGGGACCTACCTGTGCAGCAGAGCGGAGGGCGGCATCGGGCCCTCGGCTCGCCCCTGGATCTGATGCTGGGAGCGGGGTGCGGAGCTCCTGGCCACCCGCCGTTGCCCAGCTTGACCAGCTTGGCGTTTGCTGCCATGAATTGACGGCGGGGGCTGGCTGGCATCACTCGGACCTGGGTGCTGTTCAGTGCTGGTGGGGACCCGGAGGTCGAGGTGAGGTGTGCCTATAGAAAAAAGAAAGAAGGAAAAAGAAGAAAGGAGAAGAGGGGAGGAGAAGAAGAATTTTTTAATGTTTTTTTGCTTTTCTTTTCTTTTCCTGCTGCCAGGAGGGGTCCATTCTCTGTTTTCGTTCCAAGCTGCCGACCTTGTTTCTCCCGCTTGGCCCCCGCCTCTGCAATGACATTATTGTGCTATAGGCGCGTTGGCTCCTCTGACCATCTGCCCGTGTATCGCCCTAGTCCGGGTGCACTCTAAGGGGGGCCCCGCATCACATATTGCTCCGGTGAGCTGCATCCCCCCACCCCCAGGCTGACATTGTTGTGTGACCAGAGCACGGTCCCCTGGATCGGGGGACACAGGGCATCAGTATACGGTTGAGCGGCTCCCTCTCTGTTGGCACCAGGCATCACTGTGGGTGATCCTAGACAGCACTCAGGCTTTACATCACGGCTGCACCCGTCTCCTACTTGAGGCCACAATGGCTCCTGTTTCACTTCCCTTGGTGATACAATCTCCGCCCACGGTTCATTGGAGAGGAGGGCTCCCTCAGCTGTCCACAGTTCTTGATAACGACGATAACCTACGCTGGGCAGCTGAGGGCCAGGTCGTCCAGTAACTGCACTCGTCAGGCAGATCGGCTTTCCGCTCATTGCTTGCTGCTGTTGCGCCTGGTCCTAGCTGCAGAGGGAACAGTGGTCTGAACCTGGACTGCCTGGGTTGTGCGGGGGGGGCTGCATGGACTCCTGCCTGTTGGGGCGCAGAGGGATCCCTTCCACATCAGTAAGCTGCATAAACTGTGGGAGACTAGACCCTATCCTCAGTACTGGCCTGCTGCCGACCTCGTCTTCTCCGATCTCTCACTGCTATGGGAAACCACAAGAAGCAGGCCAGGATGGAGCAATTTGCCCGCACAGACCAACCTTCCAGATCGTCATCCCCCTCCTCGAGTCAGCCTCCTTCTCAACTTGATGTCACTGTCCTAAACCAGACTTTACTCGCTTTAAAGACCAGTACTGATAACCTGGGTGCAAATATAGACTCCTTAACCTGTAAGGTGGACATTTCAGCCATACAGATTGATAAATTGTGCGGGCGTATGACGGAAGCAGAGCATCGTATCGGAGAGGGTGAAGATAACGTTTCTACACTGCAGCGTGAGGTGGCAGATCTGCAGCAGGCCATTAAAAAGATCCCGGCTAAGAATGAGGACCTGGAGGGGCGCTCCAGACGGAATAATGTACGCATACTTGGGGTGCCGGAATCCACAGCGATCAATAATATGGAGAGGTTTATTGAGTCACTCCTCATTGAAATACTGGACAGCCCTCCACTTACATCGATGTTCATGGTGGAGCGAGCACATCGATCTCCAGCTGCAAAGCCCCCCCCCTGGTGCACCGGAGCGCCCGATCATTGCTAGAATTTTTAATTATCGGGATCACGACATAATCCTGCGCACTGCCAGGAAGAAGGGAGAATTGCGATGGGGCTCCTCCGTGATCCGACTGTTCCAGGACTTTAGTCCTGCGATTCAAGATCAACATAAAACATTTCAATCAGTTAAATCCACACTCAGACGAAAAGGGATCAAGTACACAATGCTTTACTCGGCTATACTCCGTGTTCAGCACAATGGATCTGCAATTTTCTTCACATCCCCTGAGGCTGCCGAGCGCTTTGCCTCAGGCCTTCCGAACCCTGCAAATCCCTCGGGACGCTCTCCTTCCCACCTCAACGGTGCCAATCAGATAAGTTGAGATGGCGATCGCTGACCCGTGGGGTTGGGTCCTAGAATCAATTTCCTTTGTCCAAGGCCTCTTGGAGCGCACTGGCCGCCTACAGCGCTCCACCTTCACCTGCAGTCACTGTGGTTTGATTGTTTCTTATGGGGGTTGGTTGGGGTTGGGGTGGGGTTGGGCTGCCGGTAGGTTTGTGTTTCTGGCGTGGGTGGGCTTGGGGGCAGGAGTGCCAAAGTTTTGGCAGGGTTATTCTCTGTTTCTGGTTACCATGGCCCTCAATGGGATTTTTGTTCACCCACTCAGACACAATAGGCCAGTAACTGTTGTACTACTGGAGCTCCGTATCATGGCACCCCCCCAGCTGTTGTGTATCCACATATGACGTCTGGTAGAGGGCAGAAGTCTCTCTTGGTCTTGGTCTTGTCTTGGAATATTAGGGGGTTTACTAACTCCAAGAAATCCTGTTTGATTGCAAATTTTTGTAGGAACCATGGGGTTAATATACTCTGTCTTCAAGAAACGCACCTTCCTAAGGGAGCCCCTCTTCCTAGGCTTGCCGGCTGGGGTATTCACAGGGACGTATCGTCCTACACGTCCCATTTCAGAGGGGTGGCCATTTACATCCATAGCTCCTTGCAGTTTAGGCTACATGAGCAACTTAAAGATGGCGAAGGTAGATTTGTGCTGTTGGCGGGAGAGCTACATGGTATTAAGATGCTGCTCATTAATGTGTACGTGCCGAACACGGACTCCCCGGAGTTCTTCCATTCATAAGTTCCCAGGTTACGAAATAATATGGTCTGGCGATTTTAACTTAGCCCTCACGCTGGAAATGGATAGATCTGGGACCAGCCAGACTTCCCTCCCTCAAGCGGCCAGAGCTTGGGTTGCCATCTCCCAGTACCAGGACCTGCGGGATGCATGGCGATTCCTGCACCCCAACTCCAGAGAGTACACTTTCTATTCAGGAGTACATGGTAGCTGCTCTAGAATTGATTATGTTATGGTCACTCCCCAGCTCCTCAGGAATACCGCTGTGACCTCTATCCTTCCTCGCACCCTCTCTGACCACTCCCCAGTCCTTGTTGGCATTGCTGTCCTTGCAGACCCCCCCGGGTCATTTAAGGTGGAGATTTAGGGCCCGCGCTCTAGAGGATGTGGCCTTCCAGTCAGAGTTAGGGCAGGATATTCAAACGTTCTTTCAATTTAATGCAGACTCAGTCCCAGATCAGGGCATAGTCTGGGAGGCGTTTAAGGTTTATTTGCGTGGTTGTTGTATTTCCAGGGAGGGCGGGGTGCTTAAGGCCATTAGGAGATCTATGCTAGTCCTTGAAGACCAGATCAGTGAAAAGGAGAATTTGCAGGGTGAAGTTGATACCTCTGAGCTCCGTCGGGAGCTGCTGTCCCTTAGGGAGGAATTAATGTACCCGACTGCTAGTTAGGAGAGATACTTTGGGGACCCTATCCTGGCCCAGAGATACGGTGAAGGGGACAGCCCGAGTAAGACCCTAGCATGGGCCATTCGGAAGGAACGTCAGCCCACCGTGGTGCGCGAGGTTGTGGGGCTTGATGGTGGCTTGGTTAGAGACCTACAGGGGATCAATGCGGAATTCCGCGAGTATTATAGTCAGTTATATACGTTGCGCCCGCACCCCGGGCATGATGAGCTGACCAGGTATCTAGACGAGGTGGCGCTGGGTTGGCTGGATCCGGAACAGGGATCCTTGCTTAACGATCCTATCACAGAAGAAGAAATCCGCAACACCATTAAATCTCTTCCCAACAGTAAAGCCCCCGGGCCAGATGGTATTACAGCGGAATTCTATAAAGCGTATGTGGACTTGGTGCTTCCCCATTTACTCAAAATGTACGACAGTGCTTTCTCGTGTGGGTCTCTCCCAGAATCCACTAGATCTGCCCTAGTGACTGTGCTCCCAAAGCCCGGGTGTGACCCCCGAAATATGTCCTCATATTGGCCATTGTCACTTATTAACACCGACAATAAAATTCTTGCAAAAATCGTCACTGACCGTATCCTACCTCACATGCCAGCTTTGGTCCTTCCAGACCAAGCTGGTTTTATTCCCAGCTGTTCCACCCAATTTAACCTGAGGCGGTTATTCACCTTAATGCACAATGTTAACCCAGAGGTCCCAATAGCCTTAGCGGCGCTCGACGCAGAGAAGGCCTTTGACCCCATCGAGTGGCCCTTCCTCTTCGAACTCCTTCGCTGGTCCGGGTTCGGACTCAGGTTCATAGAGTGGGTTAAAATATTGTATACTGCCCCTAGGGTGGCAATATACACCAACTGTACAATTTTGGAATACATCTACCCTACACGGGGGACTCGCCAAGGGTGCCCTTTCTCACCTGCTTTGTTTGCTCTTGCCATGGAGCCACTGGCGTGTCACATCCGGGAGCTGCATACGCACAGGGGCGTAACGCTGCGCACACATCGAGCAGTGATATCCTTGTATGCCGACGATATCCTCTCGTTTGTTAAGCATCATCGGCAAAACTTAAATCCTCTGACCCAAGAGGTGGTCAGGTTTGGCGATTAGTCAGGTCTCATGATCAATTGGACTAAGTCGGAAGTCCTCCCCCTGAACCCCTTTGTACAGCAGCTTGATGTGGGAGACGGTTTTCGATGGTGCCCACAGGGGATACGCTATCTAGGAGTGAGGGTTTCCACTATGCCAGATGCCCTATACAGGGAGAATTACATACAGACCCTAGAGGAATTGGAGCAGAGGGTGGAGGGCTGGATATTACTTCCTATATCCCAGGCGGCTCGCATTGCTTTGTCCAAGATGGTAATCCTCCCTAAACTACTCTATGGGCCTCATTACGAGGTGGGCGGTAAGGGATTACCGGCACCGGTAAGGGCACCGGTGCCGGTAATCCCTTACCGCCCTACTACGAGTTCCCTTTGCGGGTCCTCCCTTAACACCTGGTTTTTCCAGGCGTTAAGGACGGGACCCGCAAAGGGACTTTGGAGCTAATAACGGTACCGCAATTTGCGGTACCGTTATTAGCGCCTTCCCCATTCGCATTGAGCCCTATGGGGGCTCAAATGGGAATGGGGAAGGGCCCTGGTGAATGGGGAATTACCGCCCCCGCCAACCTTGGAATGGGGCGGTAATAGCTCCATTCACCAGGGCGGAGTCGGTAAGGGTTTGGAGGCAGCCATGGCGCTATTAGCGCCATGGTTACCTCCAAACTCCTAATGAGGCCATATATCTTTAATAACGTCCCGCTCTGGCCCCCGACTCGCTTTTGGGTCCGTGTTAGGAAATTAATGACAAAGCTGGTCTGGGCCGGCAAGCAACCCAGGGTAGCGCACGATACTCTTGCTCGGCCTTACGACCAGGGTGGCTTGGAATGCCCCGACTTGTTCTTATATTATATCTCAGCGCAGGCACAGTACATTGCCGGTTGGAGCTCCCCGAGTCCTGATACCCCGCACAACCACTTAGCAGCAATCACTTTCCCCAACGCACTGCTGGGGCTACTATGGGGCAATAGGGGCCCCGTCCCAAGGGGGGAGATCCAACCTCTGGCAGTGACATGCAAAGCCTGGGGCAGAGTCTGCCAGTTGCTCGGGTCCACTTCCGATTACCTGCCCTGTTTCCCGATTTATAATATAGTTGGGATACCATTAACACATGAAAAATCCTTTAAAGAATTGTATTCGGGGTTGGGGGTGCAGACTCTCTATGACTTTAATTATCAGATTGCGTACTGGGAGGAACTTAAGTCCAGAGGAGTGCATAATTCAGCGCCTTTACTTTATTACTTTAGGCTTCGGGGTACACTTAAAGATATCTGGCCCCGAGCTCCTTCCCCTCATCTGACCCGAGCCTTATTATTCAGCCGCAATCATCTGGGAAACTGGTGTCTACTATATACAAATTGATTAGGGGAGGGAGGGTGTGTAGTAATCGTAGGAATGAACATATATGGCACTCCGCCCTTGGAGCGCCTCTGAGTGAAACCCAATGGAGGGCAATTGGCAGGCAGACTCGCTATATATCCCTGAACTGCCGTTATAGACTACTTCAGTCCAAATTCATACATCAGGTATACTACTCCCCTGCCGCCCTTAATAGGTTCTTCCCTGGGAAATCCTCTGTTTGTAGGAGTAGTGGGTTCACAGATGCTGACTTTTTCCATGTTGCTTAGTCTTGTCCCAGCATTAGGCCCTACTGGTCTAACATAGCGGCGGTAATGAGTGTGATGCTGCCCTCGCCGCGTACTTACTCCCCAGAGTTTTGGTTTTTTGCTCTGATAGAGGATGGCACCCGTTTGGAATAGAAACTGTTAAGCATGGCCTCTGTGTTGGCGAGGTATCTTATAGCTAGATTCTGGGGAAGATCTAACCTGCCCACTGTTGCTAAATGGTTGGAAATCATGAACACCACTGAGCGAAGAGAGACTGCATACATCTCCACACTTCCTCCCTATGGCCGCCCTCTTGACTATTGGCCTCCCCTGTGACAATACATGGCAGATATGTCCTCAACGGCGCAATCTCCTGCCTCCTCCCCGGTTTATGCTCAATAATACAAGCCTGTGGATGGCTGGCCGACCATCTCGGACTCTGAGGGGGGGCTGGAGTGAACGTTTTCTTCTCTTGCTGTGCACTATTGACTGTCTGGGGCTGTTTGTTCACGCTTACCACTGGTGTTTTTCTTTTGTTTTATTTTTCTTCAGTGTCTGGGCTGGGTGGAGGGGTAGGTGGGTGGTACTGAACCTGTGGGTTGGAGGTAACCTTTCTGTTGTTTGTTTGTTATTCGAATATTCAATAAAGAAAGTTTTAAAAAAAGTAATTGAAGAACAAGAAGTTATCAAACAACTATTGAACTTTGTGCTTTAAGGAGGAAGCACTCTAAGGTTGGGGAAGTGAACCCTGGGCTCCTATTTGAATGTTGTGAAACAATTGAACTTGGAGCTTTAAGGATTAAGTACGTTAAGCTTGGGGAAGGGAACCCTAAGCTCTCGTTGAAGATTGGGAAGAAGTTGAACATTGTATTTGGAAGAGCCAGTGTTTGAGCTTGGGAAGAATACTTTAAGCTCTTGTTGAACTTTGTGAATCCAGTTAAAAATTATTGGAACTGTATCTTGAACCTGGGGAAGGTAACATTGCGATACGTTTATTTGAACTGTGTTGACCTTGGGAGGCGGGGGGACCTTCAAGGACATTTTCATTGGAACTGTTTCGAACTTGGAAAAGTGGCCAAGAGCAAGCCAGGAGCTGGACGAAGCTCAGAACTTTAGTATGAACACCGTTGGTTTGATTACTGATATCCCTGAACTATGTTTAGTATTAGCTGTGATGGCAAACATAGGGGCTTGACACAGACAGACTTTTGATTTTGACTGACAGACATAGACGTCCCTTCGTTTATTTAGGGTGGGAAACCCCCACCTTAGTAATAGGGCAAGATAGGCATTAAACCAACCCAAAGACTTTCAATAAAGGTTTTACAAACTGTTACCCTTGTTGTTAGTGTCATCTCTTGATACCATGCCTGTCTCACAGTAGGCAAGTACAATCGACCCATGTAGAACAACAGCCCATCCTGTTCACTAATCCCTGGTTTCTCTAACAGGTTCTGATGTGTAGAATCCTTTATGGTCTCTTGTAGTATGGTACGTAGGTGGGGTTGCAGAGAGAACAGGAAATGCTTTGGTGATAGTAAGCTGATGTCACGGGGGTCTCGCGCTGTTGGTTCACCTAATGATAGGGATAAAGCGTCCGCCCTCTTATTCTGTGCACCTGGTATGTAGGTAATCGTGAAATTGCAGTGTGAAAAGAAGAATGCCCATCATGCCTGTCTGGTGTTTTGACACTGAAGAGAACGCAAATAATGCAGGTTTCTGTGGTCAGTGCGCACCACCACCGAAAAAGGACCTCCAAGGAGATGATGCCTCCACTCTTCAAAGGCTGCTTTGGGTCAGCTTGTGAGAATAATACCCCACAAGATGTTTAATAAGCATGACTGGATCCTGTTGCAACAACACTGACCCAATTGCAGAGTCAGGCGCATCTAATTCCACCATAAATGGCCTGTCCTCGTCGGGGTGTGTCAGTCTGGATGAACTCATAAAGGTTTTCTTTAGTTCCTCAAAAGCCTGATCGGTGCCAATTGTCCACAGTGAAGGTTTTTGCTGCTCAACAGACAGGTTAACTTGACTGATAACCAGGAAAAGTTTGGTATGAAACGGCGGTAAAGGTTTGCAAAACCCCAAAACCAATGCAGGGACTTTTGATCATATGGTTTCTTCCACTGGAGGATTGCTCACACCTTACTGAGATCCATCTGTATTGCGGTGTTGCTAATGACGTTACCAAGAAATTCCATCAGTCCTTGATGAAACAAAGATTTTGCTGGCTTGGCATAGAGATGGTGTTCTGCTAATCTGTGTAGGACTTCCCTGGCATGTGCTACGTGTTCTTTCCTCGAGGCAAATAAAATGTGTATGTCATCCAAGTAAACCCAGACAGTCAGTCCAAGCAAGTCGGAAAAGACGTGGTCCATGAAATGTTGGAAGACGACTGGGGCATTAAACAGGCTGAATGGCATCACATGATATTCGTAATACCCAAAGGAGTTTTGAATGCCGTCTTCCATTTGTCTCCAGCCTGTATTCTAACCAAATGATATGCACCCCTTAAATTCAGTTTGGTGAAAACTGTTGCAGTGTGAAGTGATTCCGTGAGGTCAGGGATTAAAGGTAAGGGATACCGAACCCTGCAGGTCATATCATTGAGCTGACGGTAATCAATACAGGGTGCAGGGTTCCTTCTTTCTTCTTCACAAAAAACAAAGGAACCCCAGCAGGAGATTTCGAAGGCACAATGTATCCTTTCTTCAAATTGTCATCTATCTAGGTGCGAAGTGCTTCACATTCCAGTGGAGTCAGGGAATACATCTTTCCATGAGGCATAGGCTTGTCTGGCAACAAGTCAATCCCGCAGTCATAGGACCTGTGCGGTGTCAGAGGAATAGCTTCAGGATCGGAAAACGTGTTGCCGGAATGGCACTCAAAGAACACAGGTGAGTCTTCTTCTCACCGGATTGCAAGGTAGTTGAATTCGTAGATTCCGTGGTGGTTTCAGGACAACTGCAGGACTGAGTATAATGAGTAGACGCAAACACCAAGGTCTGTGACACCCAGTTAACGTGGCAGTTAAGAAAAAGCAACCAGGGTAATACTAGCACTATAGGCTAAGGAGTCATTTAATGACGTCCAGGGAGATGCGTTCAAAATGTCAGTTTATCCGAAGGTTAGGCACCCCAATGTGTTGTGAAACAGGGCCAGATGACTTCTATAGGAGTCGCAGTTCTCTTGTCTCGACATCAATGTCAATGTAATAGCCTTGAGGCGCCGCAATCCAGTAAAGCCAGGGTATCTCCCTGCTTCTTCTCCCAGGAAACCCGTACCTGCAGGACCAACAAAGGAACATGTTACATCAGAAGGAAATCCTTTGGATGGGTTGGAAGGACTATGCCAGAAGAAGGGCCTGCCGTTGCCTTCTCAATAGATGGTAAGCCTCCTAGTTTTCCGAAAACCTTGGTGGAGGGAGAGGACAGGTCCTCAGGTAATGTCCTGCAGCACCACAGTACAGACATAAATGTAACGCCACCCAACGCTTCTTTTCAGCCTCCAATAAGGGTCCACGGATGGCACCTAGCTGCATTGGGTCTGGTCCAAAATCTGGAGATGCAACTGTCACTGTAAGTGTTGGGAAAGGTCTGAAATACGCATTATCAGATCTGCGTCTCTCTCCTCTTCTTTCTGTAAGACGATGATCGATGCGTAACACCTGATCAAGTAAAGACTGCAGAGTATCTGGTTCCGGCATGTGTACGAATTTGTCCTTCTATTCCTCATGTAGGCCACAACGGAATAAAGTCTTCTGAGTCGCTTCTGGCCATTGTGAATCCATGGACAACTGTCAAAACCGACTGATATGTCATTATGTCACTGGTTCATTGACTTATTTCAATTAATTGATTCTGAGCCACTGAAACCAGGTTGGGGGACTGAAAGACATACGTATAGGTCTTTTCAAATTTAGAAAAATTGTCAGGTATTGTACTGTTGGCAGACACATGAGGAGCCACACAAGCCAGAGCGCTCCCAGTAAGGTTTCCCAAGATGTATCCTATCTTGGCCTTATCCTGGACAAAATGAGTAGGAGGAAACATGAAATGCACCTTGCAATGATTACAGAACTCGGCTAATCGATGAGGGGCTCCATCATACTTCCTGGGAGTGGTCTGCGCCATGGTGCTCTCCGCGTGAGAAGGGTCAGCTGCGCCCTGTGTCATAGCCTGACCAAGGGTAGCGTTTTCCTGTTGAAGCATGGCCATTTCCATCCAAAGGGCCTGCAATTCATCCCTAAATTCCTGGACCCCATCTATTTCGAGGTCCGGATGAAAGCGTCTCAATCTGTCATGCAAGGCGTCTCGCGGGCACTGTGTACCTGCTTTCCTTTGAAGTTGTTGGGATGAGGAATCCAGTCTGCCGTAGAAAAAATACCAAAGGACAATGTGATGCGAGAAACCAACCCAACGCTACCCTAGAGCACATGGGAACGTTGAATTGACTCCCCACACCAAAGGACAGCCCTTCCCTGATAAATGTGGCGCAAGGTCAGAGTGGTGTACCAACAGGGAAGGCCACTCGATATCCTAAAGTCCAGAAGGCAGTTCACAAAGTAATGTGTAGAATGGTGGTCGGGCAGGATACGGCTGGAAGAGCAGGAGCGATGCCACAGAGGACAGCAGCTGGTCATGGCAGCAGGTGCAAGGCAAGATAACAGGGGACTAAGAGGAGGGGGTAAGCAACCAAGGAGAAAACAAGAAGGACCAAGCAAGGACAAGGAAGAGAACTAGAAAAGGGGGAACAGATGGACCAAGGGTCAGGAGGTTAACAATGACCCAAAGATTCAAGGAGCAAAGAACAAACAGGCAGAATAACAAGTTCCAGGACCGAGGAGACAGACAAGTGCTAATTCACGTTGAGACACGCAGAGACCCGTCTCAACTCTCCCTTTACAGGCAGCTGTGTGAAGAGGAGGCTTTGAGGACACCAGGAATGGTTGCTCTGGCAACCCAGAGGGACGGCACAGGCGCAAAGAGCCAAAAACCGTTTGCCGCGCATGAGTATACCCTCAGCAATGTCAACCCCCAATGCAGCTGGCGCTCGGTTTATCTGAGAACTAAGCCATCTCCAGCAGGGGTAAAGCCACCAGGAAGGCATCTGGGCGCCACACCACTGTACAAAACGAAACTGAATGTTGCCACACAGTAGCCCTATTATGCACTCCTTGGGGGACATATAGTCCCAAATAGAAGTTAGTGGTCTGTCGTCTGGGTGAACCACACCACGTTTTTGCCCTATGCCTCTGGGCTTCAGCCTGGACTGAGCTTATACTTCGGTTGTATTTAAGCTCTACAGATGACAGGTTCTGTGTATGTGATCAGAGGTTACTGTACACCTGATTTTGTGCTACACAACTGCGATTGGTGTCCACCAGGAAGGATGATAAAACACGGGTTATTCCATTCACCTGTGATCTATATGTATGAGTTTGGACCCGAGAGCTATACTACGAATGTGTCCCTACGTGTGTAGGGACAGGCCTTTTAGTTTGGACATTACATAATAGACATCATGTTATTCATTATGTGATAAGCCCAAGTACAATGTCTTCCACTACACACCGACCCTTTGGAAGGAATGGGGCGTCCCGCCGACCTTTACTGGGTTTTTGCCCTATTCCTTGCTTATTGAAATGAAGCAGGTAAAGGGGCCCCCGCAGATGTGCCATCTAGCCCCCATGCCTGCTGTGCATGTACATTACTCTCCGATCCCCGGATAATAATATGAATTGTCAAGTGGAGAACACTGTCATGTAAGGCATGGACCACAGAACACATGCCTGATGTGTTTATCGGGGAACTATTTTCCCTCACACTAAATATACCCTGCATGGATCGCTTCAAATGCTGGATAAGGACACTTCTGAGCCCATTTCTCCTCCTCAAAGTTCTAATGCTGCGAACTAGGTTTAACGCATGTTTTCTATACAATTTTCATATTGTCCTTATGAACCAATGTCTCTCCCTAATATGGGTTGTATCCAGTTATGACCACTCCATTAATGTTCATGACGTGTTATACTGATAACTATTAGCTATATACAGACAACATGCAGAACGCGGTTGCCACCTAGTTTGTTCTCCTCTCTTGCGATAGGGAACCTTTGATGCCATTATATTAGACTCATCAAGGGACGCATCCCGGTGATGCACCTCGCTTGGGTCTTCATGTCTCTGGTCACCTCACCGTCTAACTAACTTACAGTTTATTCTTGCTACACATGCCTATACCAATTCGATCTTTATTTCTTTTTTTACTCGCATCTACAAATATAGTGACTCCATGACTGCCCGGTTGTCATTACCCGGCTGCTGTAGTTCCCATCTCCACAGCTCGGTGAGTTTTGTTTAATCTACACCCTTAAATGGTCATAGAAGAATAACTATGGCACTACAACCATGTATAGGTTCTTCCAGTAAGACTTACATGGAACTAATTCTTTCTTTACACGCTTGACCTTTCTTGCACTAGCACTTTATGGGCCAGAAGTTCAGAAGTTCAGTACTACTTGTTACACTTTGTACAGTTATACACACTATTTATATTATTCCCCGCACACAGTTGCTTTATTTATAACCCCTTAGGTGTCTACAAGCAAAATACCACAACCCGTAGGAACATATTTGTTTGTTTGTTTATTTTATTTATATAGCGCTCCAGACCCAGGAGTAAACAGGCACTTAAGGAAAGGTTACACATATACAATATATAAAGAATTCGCAGTTATACAATATATACAGTCAGAGGTAGTTAGCGCGTACAATTAAGCATTAGAATGGTATGTACAGTATATACAGTAGTCAGAGTCTTAGACCTGCTTGGGATTGGTTTTATCCAATAGCCAGCCAATGACTAGTTTCCTGAACTGTTGGAAGGAATCGGTCGATTTGATATTCAATGGTAAAATATTCCATAGTTGAGGGGCGAGGACCATGAAGCTTGAGCCGCCGGCTCTTTTAAAGGAGAATCTGGGCACCATGAGGCAGAGAGTTTTGGAGGATCTGGTGATTCTAGTATTTGGCTTCAAAGTGAGTTTGTTAGTGAGATGGGGGGCTAGGTGGTTTAGGGCTTTGAAGGTGAGGCAAAGAATTTTTAAGTCAATTTTTTGTTGAATGGAGAGCCATTTGCAAGAGATTCTGATGGGGGAGATGTGCTCTCTCCTAGGAATGTTTAGTGCTGCTCGTAGCGCGTTATTTTGGAGAACCTGAAGTTTATTTATTATACCTTGGTTGGCGCCTAGGTACAGGCTATTGCAATAGTCTAGCTTGGATTGTATAAGAGCCCTAGCCAGTGTGAGCAGCTGTTGGTGGATAAAAATGGTCTGCAGGCTCTAATTAGTTTCCCAGTGTAGGCGGTTGTAGAGGCGGTCATGTTGACTTGTTTAGCAAGGTTAGTGTTAGCATCAAGGTAGAATCCTAGGGTTTTCACATGTTTGACGATGGGGATGGTGTTCCCATCGATGATGATGTTGGTGTAGTCAGGGCTGAGTTTCTGTAGGTTATTGGGTGATCCGACTAGGAGGAGCTCTGTCTTCTCATCGTTCAGGCACAGGCCGTGTGTGGCCATCCATGCCTGAATGATGGAGAAGATTTCGTTGACCCTATTGACGTCGACGTTGTAGTTGCCAGAGAAGGTGAGGAGTATCTGGGTGTCATCCGCGTAGTTGGTGTAGGTGACATCCAGATGGTCCAGCTTGTCAAAGAGAGGTTTTGTAAAAATATTGTATAGGGTGGGGGAGACACAAGATCCTTGTGGGACACCACAAGTGATGGGAATGGGGTCTGCTGCAGCCGCAGGTGAAAAGACCCTCATGGTTCTGTTGGCTAAGAAGGATTGTATCCACATGATGGCTGAAGAGGAGAAGTGGGCAGAGGAGGAGAGGTGATTGCAGAGTATTTTATGGTCGACTAGGTCGAAGGCTGCTGAGAGGTATAGAAGGAGCAGGATGGCCGCTTTACCTTTGTCTTTGATGTCATCGATCTGACTTTTGAGGTCAACAAGGGCAGTTTCTGTTCCATGTTGGGGTTGAAAGCCAGACTGACGCAGTCCTAACAATTGATTGGACTCTAAGTAATCCTGAATTTGCAGGTATGCGACTCTATCAAGGATTTTTAGCAGGAAGGGGACAGTAGTGATAGGCCTGTAATTAGTGGGAATGGTTGGGTCTAAGGATTGTTTTTTTAGGAGAGGGAGAACCCAAGACTGTTTCAGATTGTTGGGTATAGAGTTAGTAGAGAAGGATAGGTTTATAAGTTTGGAGATGAAGGGGGATAGGTCTCTCGCTGCATCTTTGATGATTTGGGCAGGGCAGCTGTCCCCTTTGCAATTAGAAGGATTGAGGGATGCTATAATTTTTGGACTTCCAGTATAGTAACCTTTTTGAAAGTAAAGCCAGAGGTGATATTGGTGGGGGTGGATATGCTGGGGGTGGAGGAGTTACTGTTGGAGAGTTGTAGTTGTTTGGCCTCCATTTTAGTTTGCAGGCCAGAGATTTTGTTGGCTAGGGCATTTTGGATGCTCGTGCACCAAGGTTTGTCTTTCACACAGGTATCTGGTGAAGAGTTCTTTAGCAGAGAAACCTGCCTGGTCTAGTCTCATATTGTAAGCTTCCTTCTTAGTGCAGATTATCTCTTTTTTGTAGTGGGAGGAGATGGTCATGAGATTGGTTTTATTTTCAGCTGATGGGGTTGTTTTCCATATGGTTTCCATCTTGGCTTTCTCTTTTCTGAGAGTTTTGAGTTCAGGAGTGTACCAAGAATTCAGGTGCGCTCTAGGTTTACCTTTGCGTAACTTTAGTGGGGCCACGGCGTCAATGGCGTTGGTCAGAGCGTAATTGTAGGTACTGACTAGGAGGTTAAGGTCAGCAGTGACTGGAAGCGAATTCAGGACTGGGAGAACCAGAGGTATGAGGGTGTCTGCCGTGATCTTGCGCTTGTTTCTGGTTAATCATGCTGGCGCATGGGTACACTGTTTGGGATTGGGGTTATTAGTGATGATATCAAATGGTATGAGGAGATGGACCGACCATACAAGAGGTTGGGGGGCTTTGAAGGTAATGTTGCAATTGTGGGCTGTGACCCAATCAATGATTCTGCCTTTCTGATGGGTGGGTAGTGTGTTGACTTGAGTATAGTCATGCTCTGATAGGGCAGTAGCGAGGGAAGCGGCAGGAATGTCGTTGGGGTCATTGTACCCTAGATTGAAGTCTCCTAGAATTATATTTTGTGAAAGAGGTTTGGAGTTTTCGGCTATTAGAGAGGTGATGTCTTCCTCGAAGGTGCCTGTGGGACCTGGGGGTCTGTATATTAGTTGCAGGGTGATAGTACTCTTGGGGGTGGTTTGTATTTTGATGGTAAGATGCTCGCATGATTCTAATGGAAGGGAGGTGATAGATCTGAGGTTGAGTGAGGATTTGAAGATGAATCCAACACCTCCTCCTCGAGCGTTGGGTCTAGCCGCTCCAAGGATAGAGTAGTTATTGGGAACAGCAAGGGTTAGGTAGGGTCCTGCTGCCTCATGTAGCCATGTTTCAGTGGTGGCAAGGAAGTCAAGATCTGCTGAGAGGATAATATCAGCGATTTCAGTGGGATGAGCCACAAGGGATCAGACATCGAGTAGGGCTCCTTTTAGAGGTACAGTGCTAGTAGTGTTGATGCTATTTTTATTAATATCCTTAGTCAAGGGTATTACAGGTGACTTCGTAAGTGTGGTGTGCAGTCTAGAGGCAAGTCTGTTATTGCGGGTAGAAAGATCGGGGTTGGCTGTGGGCCTGTGTCCTGGTAGTTTGGGCTGGTTAGTGTTAGTATCAGTGTGGTTATTATCAGAGGTGCTGGGAATGTTAGGTTGGTTGTTAACTGGAGTGTTAACTGATGTGGCGCTGAGTTTAGCAATGTGATGTCTGTGGACAGTATGGGGGAGAGGTGGTATGGTAGGCAGGAAAGGTGTGGGACAAGGGATAGGGTGGTGTCTTGGGCAGCCTTCGTTTGGCTAGTCCGTTGCTAAATGATATATAGCTGTTTCCGCTGCATGGTATATTGTTGTTCAAGACACAAAAAGGGAACATGATGAAGATGAGCCAGGGGAGCATAATTGTGAGTACAGGGTGGTCGGGGCGGTTGAGCTGAGGAAGGTTATAGCGCTGTGGACTGGGTGCTGGCAGGTAGGCACAGTGGGCCTCATAGATAGAATGCAAGAGTAGGCTAATTCCACTTTGCTATCACAATGCAAGAGTAGGCTAATTCCACTTTGCTATCACAATGCAAGAGTAGGCTAATTCCACTTTGCTATCACAATGCAAGAGTAGGCTAATTCAACTTTGCTATCACAATGGAAGAGTAGGCTAATTCCACTTTGCTATCACAATGGAAGAGTAGGCTAATTCAACTTTGCTATCACAATGCAAGAGTAGGCTAATTCCACTTTGCTATCACAAGGCAAGAGTAGGCTAATTCAACTTTGCTATCACAATGGAAGAGTAGGCTAATTCAACTTTGCTATCACAATGCAAGAGTAGGCTAATTCAACTTTGCCATCACAATGGAAGAGTAGGCTAATTCCACTTTGCCATCACAATGGAAGAGTAGGCTAATTCAACTTCGCTATCACAATGCAAGAGTAGGCTAATTCAACTTCGCTATCACAATGCAAGAGTAGGCTAATTCAACTTCGCTATCACAATGCAAGAGTAGGCTAATTCAACTTCGCTATCACAATGCAAGAGTAGGCTAATTCAACTTCGCTATCACAATGCAAGAGTAGGCTAATTCAACTTGGCTATCACATTGCAAGAGTAGGCTAATTCAACTTCGCTATCACAATGCAAGAGTAGGCTAATTCAACTTTCTTCATAGATTGAGCAACAAGATATAAGGCAGTATAGAGTAGGGCATGGGTAAGCAAGCAAGTAGCATCATGACATAATCGAATATTGAGGCAATAGGAGGCAGATGATGTTTATAGAGTACTTGGGCATCTGTGTGGGTGGGAATCCTGAGTGGTAGCCACAGTTAAACAGTATGTCAGAGCTGCAGTCAGTATTGAGGCTAGTGGCGAAAGGTAGCAGAGACGACAGTTTGCTTACCCAGCTGGAGAGAGCCGTATGATCAGGATGATTAGGACAGCATGGTTGAGGTGCAGGGGTCCTGGCACTGCGCACCTCCTCCTCTTGACAGGCTCACGACAGGGAGGGTGCCTTTGTTTACTGCCTTCATTCGGTGCCGGCTTCAAGCCTGTCGGCTAGTGATTGGATGTGAAGTACAGTCCAATGGCCAATCCGATCAGGCCTGGACTTGTGGGCCGGGTATGAGGAAGCAGAGGAGACGGTCCGCCATCTTGGAGAGGTGAGGAACCTCACGGTGGACAATGGTGGCCATTTGCACTCTGTGAATAGGAGTGCATATTCTGTAGAAACGGCCACAATAAACCCAACAGGAACAGCGCGGGTAATTATTAGGTAATCCGCTGTGGGTTCCTTGGATTTCAGGATCACGCTGCGAATAGCGATTTGCAGCTGTGAATAAGCCTACCTCGATTCAGGCAAGGCTGCAATAGCATCTTCGTTTGCTTGCTATTCCGGTGGTAGGTGAAGGAGCTCCTGCTCCTTCTGGCTTCGGGATGCATGTGCTCTTCGCGCTCATGACAGGGAAGGCATCTTTAATCGCTCACTTGCCCTGAAGATGGATTATTAGGAATCCGAAACGCGTCAGCAACATTATGATCTGAAAGGAGCTATTTTGGATTGTTCTATAAACTAGTGGTATACGACCACAAAGCTTGTGTGAATGTTCTAAACACAAATATTCACTTGCTAGAACTTATTATGTTTTGAGATATCCTGAAGCACATGTGAACAAACTGTGTTATTTACACTATGGTTCTTTCCACAGAACCCTGTTCTATTGCCACCTCATTGTGTTGCGTATTGGCATTTCTCCAATTTTGATGAGATAAAGTTTTTACCTTTTGTTTATAACAATGCAATTCGAGTTATTGCGTTGGAATTCTTATTGTTTATTGATTATGAACAGGTTTATTTACCTTTGATTTCTTAAATATACTACCTTTTGGACCATTATTTAATGTAATTGGGTACTATATTGGTTTACGTGTGGGCCTTCCCGGTGTGGTTGACCCAGATAACAAACCACCAACTTCTATTTGGGACTATATGTCCCCCAGGGAGTGCATAATAGGGCTACCGGGTGGCAACGTTCGGTTTCCTTTTTGTTTAGTCCTTTTCTGTATCAAGTGGCCTTGAGAAATCTTTCCCTTTTGCACCTGAAATTGATTTAATGAATATTCAATTGTCTTGTGTTGAACTCTGAATAAAATTGTCTACAAAATATTTACAAGCTAGTGCCTCCCTTCTCCCCCCCACACCACTGTGCCTGGCAGGTGATGTGACAGACCAGTTAGCCGACAGTCTCTCAGCTTCACCCGCACTTCCTACTCCAGTTGCTAGGAGAACTAGCATCAGGCTCCTATTAGGTTTCTATAGACTGGGCAGAGAAACACAGAAATGTTACGTGGACTCAACCTTATTAAGGCAGAATGGACAATTCTTTGGTTTCTCATCATACCATTCATTTATAAGTAACCCCAAAGATAGAATCCCAAATCTGACTTTCAGATAAAGCGATCTCTGTGCTATTGTTGTGAAGATAGGCCTCAAATTCCCATCATTTTTGTCAGAAAATATGTTCGCCCATTCTCATTGGCAGATGCCTTCTCCATATATTTCATCCAACGTTATTTTAAGAGCCACCTGGACTTGGATTTTAGCCCCTCCTGCAAGGGTGTCTGGTTACCAAATGTCTTTGAAGCTAATTTTTTTCTGTCATCATATCTACATACTTGGCCCATCATAGGGATCTTCGAGACTCTGTATTAAGTATCTGCGATGAGCTCAGTTCTGTACATCTCTTACGATGGGTTGGTCCGTAGGCAGATCCAGTGCAATAGGGGGTTAATCCTAATCTTCTTGCCCATACCAATGCGATTTAGTTCAAGATTGAATGGGGCATTTGATGTACTTTCTGGCAGACCAAAGAATCTCTTTAGGAAGACATTTCTATTCTCACTAATTTATCTGACCCATATACTGCACCTGTTGTTACCACCTGTTGGTTATTGCCTTCGATTGCTGCTGGTATGGCCCTGTTCCCAAGTCCAGTACATAATTAAGATACCATTTGCATTGATCTTGCCAACAGGACAGCACTCTTTTCCTTCTGGGCACTCCATTCGCCCACTGCATTTTGTCTATACCTCAAGTAATAAAATTATTGATGGCGGAAGTGGTGCGCACGTGGTGTTGTCGGTGCTGGTGCAGGACCCCCTTGCTGCTGCCTCTACTTTCTACTGTGCTGCAAAGTCAGAAAACTGACTTTATTTCCGGACGTTTTTCCAAGGAGTGAAGTGCTGTGGAGACTCCTTTAAGGCAAAGGAGGAGGAGCTAGAGGTGAAACCGACTAACACTCAAAAGCAACCACTACCGCGTCAGCAGAGCAGAAGGTGTGCGCAAGTGGTGTTGTCGGTGCTGCCGGGGGCGCCGGCTCTGGTGAGTGAGAACTGTACTCTATACCCGCTTTAATTTACCATCAAGAGGAGCTGCACTACCGATACAAGCCAGCGCGAGATGAGTAACTTGATGGCTGCCAAAACTGATACCAGGATTAAGACCAGGCAACAGGTAAGGCAGCACTTCTTAACCCCGCCCCTTCGACTATGAAGTTGCTCATTCATAGACCTAGTCTAAAAGCCCCCTTGTCCTTGAAACAATCCTGTCTGCCTTTTGCCAGCAAATGCCTGGAAAAGGAGGGGGTGGCCTGGCCCCCGATTTCATTGGGGAACTTGGACAATCCACCTCTGATGGATAGCCTTAAGGCTACTGAAGAGGTTTGACCCCGGGTAATCTTCCAAAACTGACTCCAGGATTGCTCTTGAAACAAGGGGAGGGGCTGAAACCAACGGATCAAACCATTATGGAAAGTGTCCCTCCCGCCATATTAGTCATCTGTGGGGAGGCGAGTGTGATGCTGGAAATGCATCGGAGGGACAGGGCCTCCGTATCCTTGTCCTTTACTGCTTTTTATCGTGTGTTCTGACGTGTTTTCCACGCAGGAGTTCATGTGGGACTCCTGGCGGTGCAGCTCTCTTTCTTTTGGTTTGGTGAACGGACCCGTGGGATACCCTTATGGCACCCATGGGTGTGGGTACAACCCTGTGCCCCTAGTGTATGTTTTGGGGCACCTGTGGGTGGCCCACAGAGCAGGGTATGGGCTGGTGGCAGCTCCATGCTGAATTTGACAGGTGCGCAGAGTATCCTCCATTTTGGGATACCCCGGCCCTGCCATTGCGATCAGTTGATTCCTGATGGAGAACAAGATGGCCCCGGTGGCCTCTTGCTTGCTATTACCCATTACCTTGCTTTCCCAAAGTCCTGGGAAGCCCTGACTCTGTCCCTTTCCCCTGACTGGCTGTTGGATGGAAGTGCCATATATGGTGTTGTTGTGAAGGCCCAGTCAGACTAGCTGGAGCCTTCCCGGTGATGTATGTTGTGGGTACCTCCTGTGGGTGGGGCCTGGGTGAATAGAGTGTGTGACGAATATACATTCTGTGTTGTGGGTATCTAGTATCTTGTGGTTGACACAATGACCGAGACAACCCTGCCCGAAACCGGTATGAATGCAGCTTGGAGTGTTGAATGGCTCGGTACTTGTCCCAATACACATAACTTGTTGTGAGTGTCTGGAGAGAAGTGAATGGCCTGAATACCTCGTGTGTCTGATTGGCTGCCTGCCTGCATGAATGCCCGTAGTCGTGATTGGATGCTTGAGTGTGACCCAGCGGAATGAATGGGAGATCAACAGTATATCTGGGGACCTCTCACTGCTAGGAATCGTGTTCAGAAGCTGAAGTCCACTACGACGAGTAACTGGATTAACTGACGCTTGACCTTGAAGCCCTGCTGGACGAGAAGAATTGCTGTTGCTCTCTTTCACAATCTGAAAGCTGTTGTGCCTCCAAGGACTGACCCAGAGAGGACCTGGTAAGGGGCCCCCTTCCCGAGCTACGAGGGACCATCGTGCACAGCTGATCTTTGCCAACGCTCCCTGGTAGACAGACCTACGACAGGCTGCCGACCCGATACGGGGACTGCTGCGGAACTCCAAGGAGAAGCACTCGGACTGTTGTCTGCCACTGTGGATGATCGCTGTCGCCGACCGGAGCCGCCGTGCTCCCGTTTGCCTAAGAACTTCCATTGATCATCGGACGCTCTCGTCTGCATCGTCACCCGCTTGTCTCCAGCTGGAGAAGGCCCGACCGTCGACGCGCCGAGGAGCATCCACCGGTGGGTTTCCCGACACCAACAGACCGCAGAGACGCCGATGACTCAACGCCCTTGCTGGGCCACAGTTCTTCATCATCTCTTTGCGGTCCAGAACTATCGTCACCGAGGTGCCCCGCACGCCTCTTCCTTGCAGGATGCCAACGCTCTGTCGTCGACGAGCACCGCTCGGAACGAAGCTGCCACTTCCTTGCCGTAGTTCACCCTGTTCACCGTCAGATGTTCGACGACCCGTGACTCCTGCCTTAAAGGGAGGGCACTCAAGAAGGGCCGTCGATTCCCCGACACCGAACGCCAAGTTCCCCGACACCTCTCGACGATCCGTGGCTCCCGCCTGAAAGGGAGGCACTCAAGAAGGATCGGTCGACGCATCGTCGGAGAACTCTACTCCACCAGGTACATTGGGGGGTAAAACCTTAATAGGAAGAAGTAAGACTATCGGACAATATATGGACTGGGCTTGTGCTATATATCTTTATTTACAGGTTGCCCAGGTGGGGGGATCTCCACACAGAACTGTGCCTAGTGGTAGGGGTCAGCATTCTGCCTATTGTTTCAACCATCTTACGTTCCTGCCTATCTCTATTGCTGGTTTACTCGTTATTGATCTGTGTGACATTTTAACCGTACAGTTGATGCACTTTAATGAGATTTGATAACATTTGTGGTACCACTCTAGACGTGTATATATTTATCATTATTGACTTCCAAGTACAAAGTGGGTTATTGTGATCGTGTACATACCTTTGAATATTAATTATATAAAGACTGTGTTTTCAGTAATACAGTGTGTGGACATTCCTTTTTGGGGGTTCAGGGACTACACTGTACTTAAGAACCAGTTCGCATCACCTCCTGAGAAGCTAGGCCTTGATTGCTCGTCCATTGCTACCGTAATAGAGAATCTTGGCTGGGGTCTGCTGTGCCTCTCCTCTACCATATAGAGAGCGGAAGTACAGACACCCCCTACCGGTCATTACACTGGTGGCAGCGGTGGGATGCTTATGGTTTTAAGACTCAGTGTATAACCGTGCCATTTACAAAATATCTGCACTTTATTCGATTATGGTTTGGGTGTGTACAAAATAACTGCATTACAAGCAATGGAGTCTATTGCGAATGGTAAATTGACTCGGATGAGCTTAGAGGCTCTCCAGAGTGCTTGTGAAGCCAGGGAGTTAGACTTTGTGGATAAGTCTAGGGCTGAGCTGATAGCTGCCCTGGTGGACTACCAGACCGATGGTGAAACTCTTGATGAGGGGGGGAATGCAACCAATGAGGACTCTGCCCCTGGGGTTTCTACTGAATCTGTTCCTGGGAATGCCGCCATTCCTGCTGCTTCTGTTCCGAAGCCCTGCAATTCCTTGGAACTTGAGTTAAGGATGAAATTGGCCTTTGAATATCGCAATTTGGAAATAGATGCTGAGCTTAAGAAAGAGGAGCTGGCTCAACAGGTTGAACTCAAGAATAGGGATCTTGAACTCAAAGACAAGGACACTGAATGTCAGAGAAGCCAGCTAGAGAAAGCTCGAGTGGAGACTTCAGCGAAACCCAGTGAGAGTGTCAGGTCCCCAGCCACTAAATTTATGAAGGATTGGTTGGTGTGTTTTCGGAGGGTTCTGATATCCTCCTATGGATTGAAGGGTTTGAAATGGCTTGTGCAATTCATGATGTTGACAAAAGAGATTGGGCTAAGTGTTTGCTAAGCAGATTGCCTCAAACTGGATATGACTATTCTGAAGCTGAGTGTGGAAGACAGGGGTCAGTATGAGTGTATGAAATCTGCTTTGATTGCCAGGTTTGGCAAGACACCTACCCAATACCTTAAAAGGTTCAGGGATTTTAAGAAAAGAGAAAATGTGTCTTGGGTCGACTGGGTGAGTGCTGCGCACATGAATATGATGGGGTGGATTGACGGTTACAAGGTGAAAACTTTTGTTGAATTGTCCCACCTGTTGTTTTTTGAGCATTTTTCTGAAGCCTGTTCACCGGAGCTGCGTCAGTATGTTGCTGACCAGAACATTTTGGATCCCTTTAAGCTGTCTAGGTTGGCTGACAAGTGGGTCTCCCACCGGGTGTCCCCTAAGGACTCCAGGGGGAAGGACAAGGACAAAGAAAAGGGGGCCTCTCAGAAAACTGAGGAGTCCCAAAAGCAGTCACAGTCGAATAAACCTAAACCCTCCTCTCCTAAGACCCAAAATTCTAGTGGGGATAAGTCATCTGTGGGTGGGAATAAGAGTAGTGGTCCACCTGCTGCAAAGCAGGCTCCCGGTGGTTCCAGTACCGTACCCCGCACTCCCGGCACTTGTTGGGACTGTGGGGCTCTGGATCACAAAAGGGGTGACTCCAAGTGTAAAGGTACGGCACTCGGAGTACAGGCTGTCAGCCTGACCTACCCTTACCCCATGTCTGAGGTGGAGGCCACTCTCCTCCCCTCCTCTACAGGGATCACCTTTGGTGCTCCCGTGGAGATTTCCTTAGTGTCCCTTGGGGCCTGGGACCAGTACGCAGAAGTACTGGCGACTATCCCACAGAACACCCGTAGATTTTTGAGAAGTGTCCTCCTGAATGGCCAGCCTTCTACTGGTTTGAGAGACACTGGGGCAAGCATGAGAGTGGTGGACAGGACCCTGCTCAAGCCAGAGGACTATGTAGATGCTCCTCTGAGAACCACCAAGTTAGCTGGTGGGCCTCCCAAATTATCGCCTGTAGCCTGAGTCACACTCGTAATTGGAGACAAGACAGCAAAGCTTCCTGTCCTGGTTCAGGACAACGTCCCTGCTAACATTCTGTTAGGTAACGATCTAGTCGAGTTGGGATTGATCGCAGATGGTCTTCCCATGACTGCTGCTGCGGTCACTAGGTCACAGGTGACACCGGGTCTGGCTGTGAGTCAGGTACCCGAGCCAAAGGCACGACCTAAGGCACGACGAAGGAAGAGCAAGAAGGCCACCTCTGTGGAGGGAGCCCCTTCTCTTCCTGCTGTTCCTACAGCACCCATTGGGATCCATGCTCCGGACGGGCTGGGTCCAGTGGTAAACCCCGTCTCAACTCCTGTGGGAGAAGAGCCAGAAGACTCTCCTGTGGGAGAGGTTCTCAACCCGGAGGATCATCCCGATCTTCAATGCTTGTTAGCTGAAGGGGGACCCTCCCGGGCAGACTTCTGTAAAGGACAGAGAGAGTGTCCCTCTCTCTCTCGAGGGTCTGAGGAAACAGGCCCTGTCCCAGGCACAAGGCGAAGTGCCTAGGACTTTCCGGATTTATTGGGAGGGTGAGCTCCTTGTTAGTGAGCCCACTAAGCCTGAACCTGGTGCCCTCAAGAGGTTGGTGGTACCCCAGGTTTACAGGCCCTTCCTACTGCAGTTGGCGCATGAGGTGCCCTTGGCTGGTCATCTTGGTACCAAGAAGACTAAGCAGAGGCTCTCTACCCATTTCTACTGGCCTCGGATGGGAGTAGAAGTGGAGTCCCACTGCAGGACCTGCCCAACTTGTCAGTTGTCTGGCAAGACTGGAGGCAGTGTCATTGCCCCACTGCAGCCATTGCCAGTGGTTGGCACACCGTTTGAGAGGGTGGGCATCGACATCGTCGGTCCCCTTGACCCTCCCACGTCAGGTGGACATCGGTTCATCCTGGTTTTGGTAGATCATGCCACCAGGTACCCTGAGGCTATACCCCTTCGGACTGTTACTGCCAAGTTGGTTACCCGGGCCCTCCTGGGCATTTTCACCCGAGTTGGATTCCCCAAGGAGGTTGTCTCTGACCGAGGATCCAACTTCATGTCTAGTTACATGAAAACCATGTGGAAAGAGTGCAGGGTAACCTACAAGTTCTCCACTTCTTACCACCCTCAGACCAATGGTCTGGTTGAGAGGTTTAATAAAACTCTCAAGGGCATGCTAGGTACTTTGGAAGAGCCCCTAAGGAGGAAATGGGATCTCCTCCTGCCATGCCTGCTGTTTGCTTACAGAGAGGTACCTCAAGAGGGTGTTGGTTTCAGCCCCTTTGAGTTGCTCTTTGGACATCCCGTGAGGGGGCCCCTCGCCTTGATCAGAGAAGGCTTGGAAGCCGCCCCTCCCGGTCCCGCCAAGCAGGTGGGGGACTATGTGTTAGGCCTCAGGCGGAGGATGACACAGATGATGGGACAAGCAACGGCGAATCTCAAGGCCAGCCAGGAATTGAACAAATACTGGCATGACCTTAAAGCATCGCAAGTGGAGTGGACTCCGGGACAGGAGGTCCTCGTGATGGAGCCTACCAAGCCTCGGGCATTGGCAGATAAATGGACTGGACCCTTCCGGATAGTCTCCAAGATGAGCAAGGTCAATTATCTGGTTGACATGGGAATCCCAGGGGTAGCCCCTCAGGTATTCCATGTTAATAGGCTCAAGCCGTTCCACAGGCGAGCAGGAGTCTCATGTCTCTTGCTGGCTTCAGAGCAAGAAGAGGATGAGAGTGAGCCCCTTCCTGATTTGCTGCATAGCAACCCTCAGGATGGCTCAGTGGAGGGAGTACAGCTCTCTCCAGATTTGACAGCCGAGCAGCAGAGGGCCTGCAGGACTTTGCTCCAGCAGTATGACTCATGTTTTCGCTGAGGCCAGGCCTTACACCGTGGTGTAAGCACGAGATTGACACTGGTGACAGCATGCCTGTCAAGAGCAGGAGCTACCGAATGTCAGATACGGTTAAGAACCACATCCAGGCTGAGGTCGCCAAGATGTTGAATCTGGGTGTTATTGAACCCTCAACCAGTCCCTGGTCCAGTCCAGTGGTCCTTGTCCCCAAGGCAAGTTCCCAGGCCGGTACCAAGGATTGGAGGTTCTGTGTGGACTACCGAGGAGTCAATGCCGTCACCAAAACTGATGCGCACCCATTGCCCAGGGCTGATGAGCTCGTGGACACCATAGGTGCTGCCAAATTTGTGAGCACCTTTGACCTCACCTCAGGCTATTGGCAAATAGCTCTGACGGACCATGCCAAGGAAAAGACGGCGTTCTCTACACCAGAGGGACCCTACCAGTTTAGGGTCATGCCTTTTGGGTTGAAGAATGCCCCTGCCACCTTCCAGAGATTGGTCAATCATGCTCTCAGTGGGCTAGAAGCCTTTTGTGTGGCTTATTTAGACGACATTGCCGTCTACAGTTCCACTTGGGAAGAGCACTTGACACATCTGGGTAGAGTGTTGCAGGCCTTAAAGAGGGCTAACCTCACTATCAAGGCCACCAAGTTCCAGATGGCTCAGGGGAAAGTCACGTATCTTGGTCATGAGGTAGGAGGGGGTCAAATCCAACCTCTCCCTAGTAAGGTACAGGATGTACAGGACTGGGAGACTCCCACTACTCAAACCCAGGTGAGAGCCTTTTTGGGTCTCACTGGGTACTATCGCAATTTCATGGCGGACTATGGAACCATAGCTGCACCACTGACAGCTCTGACTTCATCCAAGCAGCCTAGGAAGGTCAATTGGACTGAAGACTGTCAGAGGGCCTTTAAAGGCTTGAAAGAAAGTCTGTGTCGGGCACCCGTGTTGTGTGCGCCTGACTACAGCCGACCCTTTATCGTCCAGACGGATGCCTGCGACACCGGAATTGGAGCTGTCTTGTCCCAGTTAGATGACAAAGGGAGAGAACATCCTATCATATTCATCAGTAGACAACTCAAGGGTAGAGAACTTAGGTGGGCTACTGTTGAAAAGGAGTGTTTTAGTATAGTTTGGAGCCTTAGGCGTTTTAGGACCTACCTTACGGGGTCTACCTTCAAGGTCCAAACGGATCATAAGCCCCTAAAGTGGCTTATGCAGATGAAGGGTGAGAACCCGAAACTGCTCAGGTGGTCCATTAGCCTGCAAGGGCTAGACCTCACCATAGAGCACAGACAAGGAAAGAGTCACGATAATGCAGATGGCCTTTCCAGAAGGTATGTTGACCGTCTGGATGAGGGTGTCTATCCCGTGGGAGATTAGGCACCCTCCACCTCAGTCTGGGGGGGGCAACTGTGATGCTGGAAATGCATCGGAGGGACAGGGCCTCCGGATCCTTGTCCTTTACTGCTTTTTATCGTGTGTTCTGTCGTGTTTTCCGTGCAGGAGTTCATGTGGGACTCCTGACGGTGCAGCTCTCTTTCTTTTGGTTTGGTGAATGGACCTGTGGGATACCCTTATGGCACCCATGGGTGGGGGTACAACCCTGTGCCCCTAGTGTATATTTTCAGGCACCTGTCGGTGGCCCACAGAGCAGGGTATGGGCTGGTGGCAGCTCCATGCTGAATTTGACAGGTGCGCAGAGTATCCTCCATTTTGGGATACCCCAGCCCTGCCATTGGGATCAGTTTATTCCTGATGGAAAACAAGATGGCCCCGGTGGCCTCTTGCTTTCCATTACCCATTACCTTGTTTTCCCAAAAGTCCTGGGAAGCCCTGACTCTGTCCCTTCCCCCTGACTGGCTGTTGGATGGAAGTGCCATATATGGTGTTGTTGTGAAGGCCCAGTCAGACTAGCTGGAGCCTTCCTGGTGATGTATGTTGTGGGTACCTCCTGTGGGTGGGGCCTGGGTGAATAGAGTGTGTGACGAATATACATTCTGTGTTGTGGGTGTCTAGTATCTGGTGGTTGACACAATGACCGAGACAACCCTGCCCGAAACCGGTATGAATGCAGCTTGGAGTGTTGAATGGCTCGGTACTTGTCCCAATACACATAACTTGTTGTGAGTGTCTGGAGAGAAGTGAATGGCCTGAATACCTTGTGTGCCTGATTGGCTGCCTGCCTGCATGAATGCCCATAGTCGTGATTGGATGCTTGAGTGTGACCCAGCGGAATGAATGGGAGATCAACAGTATATCTGGGGACCTCTCACTGCTAGGAATCGTATTCAGATGCTAAAGTCCACTACGACGAGTAACTGGATTAACTGACGCTTGACCTTGAAGCCCTGCTGGACGAGAAGAATTGCTGTTGCTCTCCTTCACAATCTGAAAGCTGTTGTGCCTCCAAGGACTGACCCAGAGAGGACCTGGTAAGGCGCCCTCTTCCCGAGCTACGAGGGACCATCGTGCACAGCTGATCTTTGCCAACGCGCCCTGGTAGACATACCTACGACAGGCTGCCGACCCGATACGGGGACTGCTGCGGAACTCCAAGGAGAAGCACTCGGACTGTTGTCCGCCACTGTCGACGACCGCCGTCGCCGACCGGAGCTGCCGTGCTCCCGTTTGCCTAAGAACTTCCATTGATCATCGGACGCTCTCGTCTGCATCGTCACCCGCTTGTCTCCCGCTGGAGAAGGCCCGACCGTCGACGCGCCGAGGAGCATCCACCGGTGGGTTTCCCGCCACCTACAGACCGCAGAGACGCCGACGACTCGACACCCTTTCTGGGCCACAGTTCTTCATCATCTCTTTGCGGTCTAGAACTATCGTCACCGAGGTACCCCGCACGCCTCTTCCTTGCAGGACGCCAACGCTCTGTCTTCGACGAGCACCGCTGGGAACGAAGCTGCCACTTCCTTGCCGTAGTTCACCCTGTTCACCGTCGGACGTTCGACGACCCGTGACTCCCGCCTTAAAGGGAGGGCACTCAAGAAGGGCCGTCGATTCCTCGACACTGAACGCCAAGTTCCCCGACACCTCTCGACGATCCGTGGCTCCCGCCTGAAAGGGAGGCACTCAAGAAGGATCGGTCGACGCATCGTCAGGTACATTTGGGGGGTAAAACCTTAAGAAGTAAGACTATTGGACAATATATGGACGGGGATTGTGCTATATATCTTTATTTACAGGTTGCCCAGGTGGGGGGTTCTCCACACAGAACTGTGCCTAGTGGTAGGGGTCAGCATTCTGCCTATTGTTTCAACCATCTTACGTACCTGCCTATCTCTATTGCTGGTTTACTCGTTGTTGATCTGTGTGACATTTTAACCGTACAGTTGATGCACTTTAATGAGATTTGATAACATTAATGGTACCACTCTAGACGTGTATATATTTATCATTATTGACTTCCAAGTACAAAGGGTGTTATTGTGATCGTGTTCATACCTTTGAATATTAATTATATAAAGACTGTGTTTTCAGTAATACAGTGTGTGGACATTCCTTTGTGGGGGTTTGGGGACTACACTGTACTTAAGAACCAGCCTGCATCACCTCCTGAGAAGCTAGGCCTTGATTGCTCGTCCATTGCAACCGTAATAGAGAATCTTGGCTGAGGTCTGCTGTGCCTCTCCTCTACCATATAGAGAGCGGAAGTACAGACACCCCCTACCGGTCTTTACAGCGAGTCAGTTGTCCTCTCCTGCCAACATACTGGACGCAATGGGAAACTCCTTGAGGGATGTTACTAGCTCCTCCCTAAGGTTGGGGGAGCAGCCAGGTAACAACCAAGAAGGTTCTAGAATGTAAAGTCCTTCCCTGAGACTATCCAATTTGGAAGGGGGGATTGATCCAATTGCCATCAGTGACATATCCCCTCCCAAATTGTTACAACCTAAAATTCAAACTGAGGCATTGCAGGAGTTAATGACTCCAGAAGAACAGGAAGTCATTCCCAAACTAGTTGTATTGGGGCATACCCCAACGTCGTTTCTTCCAATCTTGGATGGAGAGCCACCAAGATCGAGCCAACCAATCTCAAATGCTCGATTGGATCAAGGGGGCCCCTCCACTATAACTATCTCTGAGGAAGAGTGTAAGGATCTCTCGGGTTGAAGTAAGGCCCCTGACGGGGAGGATGCTATCTGGGCAAACCTATTGGACCCCCCTCAGACCTCTCCAGTGTATCGATTTGATGTTACACTCACCTGGCTCCCACAGAGGCGTCGATCGGAACTGGACAGCTGTGGTCTCCACTAATGTGACGCATAGGGCCGAGATGACGGACTGGACTGGCCCACCTAGCTTTGTTTGCTTGGCCCATAGGAATATTATTCTGCAAATGGAGAAAGGGAATTAACCACCCTTGGAGTTGAGCGTAAATCCCCCCACTCCTGCTGTTCTCCCCACAGATCACCTTTGTAGTCCCCTCTTATAGTCTCACCTGATGGTTTGAAAAGATGAGCTCTCCATCCTGCATTGAGCGCAGGGGCGCGTTGATAACCAGTTGCTTCACTGGCTCGAAGGAATTGGTGAGTTCCAGAACAATATTGACTCCGAGATTCCCGGCAAGACGCCATAAGTATAAAGTTTGTAAGAGTTCAAATGTCTGACTTTCACTCTTGTCCGATTCCTTGCAGGTTGCAGCTTGACCCTAATGAAGAGTTCCTCGTGGCAACCGGTAGTATTCTGGTAAGGATTTGTATTTTCCAACACAGTTCTATAAAATAATGTCAATATGTAACCTGTTGCTTTCTCCCTTATTCAAGTGCTGAGAGAAAGTATGAAGTCTCTGGGAATAATACCTCCGGCGGTAAAATCAGGTAAGTCTATTGTGGTGAGGAGGGTTCCCCTTGTTAGTCCCTTTGTTTCACCTTGCTGTCCTTTTGTTTCCCCTTAGGGGCCGGGGTTCGGCGAAGATGCAGTGGAAGCTGCGCCGACCCGTGAAGAGGAATAGTACCCCCGGTGGTAAAATCAGGTAAGTCTATGGGGGGTAACTAAACTTCCTCTGTGTATTCCCTTGGCTCACCTTGCTGTTCTTGTCTTCTCCTTAGGTGCCAGAGTGCGGCGGGAACATGCAGGAGGATGCGGTGGAATGTGAAGATGCTGCGAAGGCCGGTGAGTTCAGCGCGGCGCTGCAGCAGGCGAGGCGATGCGCATAAAATAACTTCTTTCTTCCAGCTCGAAGGCGCGATGGATCGGGAATTCAGGTAAGGATCAAAGGTATTGCTCTTGTTCTAACCTTTTCTCCTTCTTTCTCCCTTTTTCTAGGAGCTCCAAACTCGAGGCGGGCGTGGCAGAAGGCTGGATGCAGACTTGCAGGCACGGTGAGCGTTACGCTGCTGGATGCAGAATAACGCAAAGCGTGTGCTGCTCTTCGGGCGTGGTTTAAATAGCCTCCAAAGTAGTCCCAGGTAAGTATTCCTCCCCAGCCCCGCCCGAGTAAAAAATAGTCCCTAAGTAAAGTAGTCCCTTCCAAGCCTCTTTTGGCTTGGAGCTCTTGCAGCATGGTCTGCATCAGGTAAGTTTGCAGCATGGTCTGCATCAGGTAACTTTTAATCAATGAGCCTGGCGCCTGTGGCGCCAGGACCGACTCTCCATATGAGCCTGGCCCAACAGGATGGCCCAACAGGACTTTTGTGAGGAAGCTTGCCAGAACGAATCCTACTATCCATCTGATGTCAGAACCTCAGCACCGAAATTGATGGTATCCCCTGTTCCACTGAAGGGGCCCCCGGGGTTAGGAACACCTTTACCATCTAATGCTTGCCTGGCCAATAAATTGATTCAAGATATCTCAAATCCTACGGGGAGAATTATGTTGGAAAAAAGGTAACTCATTCATCATGGACAAAATCGCGGCCCTTGATGAGCACCCTCCTTCTAGCCTTTACCCGCTGACTGTAATTACTCAAGAGGCAAACCAACCAGACGAGGAAGCGAGAAAATCAGGGGAATTTATAAGCCAGTTTGTGTCCAACTGGGACACAGTTGCTCCCTCGCTGATGATTGATGAATTCTCCTTGAAAAAAATCAGCAAACTCTGTAGCAAAGTAAGAATGGATGACTTCATCCACACTCAAAATGTAGTGATGGCAGCACTTAACATTGTGATTGCTCCATTTCTAAAGCTATATGAGAACATTAATGATTCACTGAATTCGGTCCATGCATCAAACCTGCACATAAAGGAGCAGGTAAACGAACTGACAAGTTTTGTGAACAAATTAGATGCACGAACCAAAAAGGAATCCGATAACTCTTGCAAGTGGCAAAACCGCCTGTGCGATCTGGCACAACAGGAGTCAAACGACAAGCAACTACTCATGGAGGCTATTTTTGAAAATCATAAGTGGATTAGGAAATCTACTGAAATAAAGGCCTCCTTATGCATTAACCCATCAGCTAACCAGCAAGGCAAGTCCCTTTCTAAATCTCCAACAACAAAGACTCCCCCTAAACATAAGGGGGGGTCCAATGATCCTAGGGAAAGGCCCGGGAGGTTTGAGGAAAGGAAAAAAAGCATGCAGTGCTAAAGTGGATGCAAAGGAACCTTAACCAAGCTACTCATTGTTCAAAGACCCAAACCATCCCGCTAAAGGGACAGCTGAACCAATCCTACCGCCACCTATCCCGAGACCTCCTCAAAAGAAAACTGAAAAACAATCTATTAAAAGCAAAGCAAATGGTTCTCGGGCGTTTCTAAGGAATATACACACTCCAACCCAGGATGAAAGGCTACCACCAGCAAAAAAGCAGAGACGAGAAATAAAACTCTGTAAAAAAATCGCATGACCATTCCTTACGGGGCACTTCTGAAGAGCGGGCCTGAAAGCGGAAGGAACAAGGCCCAGTAGTAGACTTAGATTCATCGGACTGCCTAAGTGACCTGATTGAAATAATCAAAACCAATGAGGAGGAGGAATCCTGGGAGAACATCAGCCTGACAGACTGGCAAGTAATAGATGAATGCTTGAATCAGGAAGATACTAAGGAGAAAAATATACAATTGGGAAGGAAGAAAAACTAAGGCATGACCATAAGGCACTTGGTTATGGCAAAAAACTGTCATCCAACCTGGGAAAACTGAATGATCTCCTGCAGGAACTTGAGGACAAAAGAACACCACAATCCAAAAATCAACGTCAACCAGAAAGAAGACCTAACCGGAAGGTAAATGAGTATCATCCGTTTACAAAAGTCTGGAATGACTCATATAAAAAAAAAACAGGATCTTCTGAGAAATTTGGAGCATCGAAGATCTCAAAGACGACATGAGAGAAAAACTGATAACAGATCAACCAATAATATGGAGAAGTCGAAAGAGAAGGAGCCAGAGAGAACTCTAAAAGCGGTCAAAGATCGACCGACCTGGTCAAACCACTTGAGGGGAAAAACCGTAAAAACATTTCAAGTGAAATTAGAAAGGACTACAAAAGATCATAGGAAGATCCTCCTTAATAGGAAAAACACATTAATTCTGCTTAACCAGGTCCTTGCTTCAGGGAGCCTAGAACCTGACGATATAGCGATCATTGAATTTACAGATGAGCGCAGAATGGACCTTATCACCATTCACTTCAGATCGCAGAAAATATTGGAAACGGTGATGAAAACAAAGGACAAGCTGTGCGAACTGGGCTTTAGGCTTAAGAACTTGGAGGCTGGCGAAGGACGATATCGAGATAAGGACTAATCTCTTCCCCGACATGACCGGCCCGCCGATAAAACCCAATTACGGATGATTAATTCACCGAACCCGAGGACAAAGGCATCCATCTAATTCGCTCCCTAACAGACCTCAACACGCGGAACAACCCCGTAAACCTAGGTCTGGTAAATGCTCTGTGCGAGATGACCAACAGAAAGCTACTGACAACACCTTGACAAAGTTAAGGTTCACTCTCGACAACTCGAGATCTAAGCGGAATTACCCAGGAACCAATCCCTCTAAACAAGTCCGAGATGAAAAGGCCTCAGGAAAGCCTGATACCCGGTGGGAAAAAAAGAAGCAATAGAGCCCAAAGGATGGCGTTGGAGCAAGATCTCTCCTGGCCTCCTGGAACACCAGCGGTTTGGTCATCTCCACTCCGGGGAATGTAACTTTCTGAGTGATTTTGAAATTATTTGCCTGCAGGAATCATGGGTGATAAAAAGACTGATATGCGAGTGATACCAAATTTATCTCAATCCCGCATTGAAAGGGCCTCTGGGAAGACCACGCGCAGGGCTCATGACCTAAATCAAAGAGGATAGCGAACTGCAGGTCCGAGTGCATCAAACCCCTAATCCATTCACTCAGGTGCTGAAATTGGTTAAAAATAGAGCGATTGATAAGATCACACTCCTCCTTATTAACACCTACCGGAGTAGAGAAGAGTGTGAAACGGAGAAATACCACTTCGACATTATTGACGACTCTATGCTTGAAGACCCAAATCAGCTGATTCTAGTATGTGGAGATTTCAATCTGAAGCTCCTTGCTAAAAAAGGGAGACTTAAGCAAAGAACACTCCTAGAACCATTGGAAAATGGATGGGTCAGTGAAATGACTATTAGAGAAATGGTAATTGTTAAGATGGATTTCTGAACTCTGACCTGAGGGGCAGAAGTTCAGAAGGCCAGCCTAGTTTCTTGGAACAGGGTAACCTCTGGACAAGCCAGACCAATCAGGGTAGCGATTGCGGCGGTCAAGACTGAGGGCCTCATTACACGTTGTGAGCCAAAAATCTCAAATTACCGGCATGGCGCTCTTAACGTTTCCGCCCTCACAAGAGGGCGCTTATAGCGTGCCATTACGAGTACGCGGACACGAGCATAGCGCCATGCCGCTAAAGACCCATAAAAAGTTTCTTACCGCCTTCGACGAAAGTGCAGAAAGCACCTCTGCCCTCACGCTGCATGCAAATAGCGGTCACCGCTATTAGCGGTGATCGTTAAATTGCGGAACCGGAAATAGCGTCATCGCACAGGAACGGGAAAGAGCACGGCGGCCATCTTTAAAAACACAATCCATTGCCATCCTCTGCCCCTTGGACCTGTTTGGAGTAGCTTGCAGTTGGAAATCATGAGTGATACCCTCAACATGCCCAAGGCATTGAAAAAAACCACCGACCGGCAGCGGAAAGAAAAATTCTCCTCAGAGGAGCTTATCATGCTGACCCAGACCCTAGCTGACAATGCCGCCGTGGTCTTTACCTGTGACATGCGGCGGGAGACTCTCATGAAAAAAAGGCAATCTGGGCTGAGGTTGCATTAAAAGTCAGTTCTGTGGGCACCACCACCTGCAATGTGCGTGAGTGCCGAAAGAGGTGGGATGACCTGAGACTCCGGGTGAGAAGCATCCTTGCCGAAAACCACCAAATTGCCACAGCAGGTGGATCTGGGTCACCCATAAAACTTAAAGAATGGGAGGAGACATGCACCAACCTCATTGGCATGGAATGCATAGAGGGAGTCGGCACGATGGAGCATGGCGTGGCAACCACTTCAGATGGAGGTGAGTGTACACATGAAAGCATGCAATGTGAATCTACTGGTCCCCTCAAATGTGAGCCCAGAATCACCTCATGGATGGGCAAACATCCACACATGCATCACACCCTGCCCATGTCAGTGTCAGACCCAAACACACACACACATGCACACATCACCAGAGACAAGTGCCACACACAACCATGCATGGATGAGCCACTGCACTGACACATCACCTGTATCCTTTACAATGTAGTCCAAATGCCCACAACTGCATCATTGATGTGTACTTCATTAAGTACATTGAACCGTAACCAGTAACATCCCCCTTCTTGTCCCTGACAGGCTCACATACAGACAGTGAGGATGCTGGCAATGCATCACTAGCACCCCCTGCGCATAAGAAACAAAGGGCTTTGGACACATAGGACACCCCCACAACCTCAAGTGGCAAAGGCAGAAGGGTCCAGAAGCTGAGTGAGAAACATCGTTGGAGCGCCACTTCCAAGCCACAAGTTGCCACACCACCAACAACTGCCCCACCTCCGGTGGTTAACCCACCACCACCGATCCCGGCCACAGAGGGCCCACCCTCAGCTCCAGCTAGTTCAGCAGGAGAGGCGGCAGCCACTGCCCCACTATCAGATGTGGAGGACAACACCGACTTCCACATGGAGATGCACACCCCAACCCCCCCTGGAACCCCCAAGCCATCACCTCAGCACACACCTGTGTCCAATGTCACTGGCGATGAGAACATGGGAGCTTTTAGTAGCCCCCCGGTGGCTTCATCTGTTGACCTGGTCCCATCACAGGCCACAGCAGCCACACCACCAGGACCCAACACTGCCCTCGACCTGGCCAGCATCAGCCAGCGGCAACAAGAAATAACTGTGCTGGTTGGGCAGCATGTTGAGGAGGCTGCCTGTCTCAGGACAGACATCACAGAGATAGCAAGGCACTCCAGGGAGGGGATGGAGGCATGTACAGACAGGCTGTGTGGGGAGATCATCCGAGTCAGGGAAGTCCTCACACAGATAGCGGACGCATTGGACCGCCAATTCCCACCACCACCACCACCAGGACAGTCTGCAACATCCTCATCTGCCAGTTCGAGGCAGACAAGCCCCCTCCGCCGCTCCTCACGCACCACCAGGCGCACCTCTAGTCAGCCTCCCAATGCTGGTGTTGGCAATGGCCAATAGGGAGTGCATGGTGAAGCCTCCGCGTGCATGGCTGGAGGGAAACATTGTGCAAGACACATGTGGAACTGTTTTGGGGGATGGGGGGAAGGGTGTTATAGGACTGTTGTGGGGGGTGGGGGAAAGGGTGTTATGGGACTGTTGTGGGGGGGTGGGGGAAGGGTGGTGGGATGTTTGGGGACATGCACTTTTTCTTCTTTATGTTCCTTAATACACTGGTGCTTGAACAAAACACAGGCTTGGACTTCTTCATTGTGTATGTGTACTTTATTGATGCCAGGGTCCATTGTGCGCTTCCAAACAGACACCAGTGCACTACTACCCATATCCATGTGACAGTACGAAACCATGTTACTCAGAATATTTGGTTGATCAGATGCTGTCTCACAGCACGTCCCTCCTGGCCATCCCCTCTTGCATGACCTGCATCCCCTTCACCTCCGTCCTCATCACCATCATCATCCTCATCAGGTGCTTCTATTTCAATGTCAGGGGGCAGTGGCACATTCCGTCTGATACACATATTGTGCAGCATGACACATGCCATGGTGATCCTGGCCACCTTTTCATGGCCATACAGGAGAGCGCCACCAGACCTGCTAATGCACCTAAACCGTGTCTTCAAAAGGCCAAAAGTCTACTTGATCACGACGCGGGTACGGGTATGTGCACGATTGTATTCCTCTTCGTGCCTGTTCTGTGGGTTCCGTACAGGGGTGAGGAGCCACCTCTTCAGGGGATAGCCGGCATCACCTGTATGGGGGGGCGAATGGGGTCCTGTTACTGTTCAACTCAAGAGCGGCCTGTACATATCACACAAATGGACTTTGCATTGGGATTGAAGTACACAATTAACAATTAACCTCTCCCCCCCATTATTCGCCTCAGCCTCCGGCCCTCCCCCCCGCCCCCCCCTTTTTTTCGAGTCCCTACGGTGCCATCTGTCACCCTTCCTTTTTTTCCCCCCTGTTTTTTCCTCACCCCTTCTTAGTACCTCCCCCTTCCCCCCCCCTCTGTCCCCCCCCTCTCCCTCCCCCCTCCCATCGAGTCTCTTCCACATGAGATCGGGCTTCAGCACCCGATCCTTTGGAATCTAAGCGCGCTCTACTCTTTCGAGAGGCGCTTGGGCTTCCTCCGGTGGCTCCAAATGCCTGAGGCGTTTCCCTGGAGCCAGCTGCGTCACACAGACGCCGACGTCGCATTAACCAGCGCGAGCGCGTTGCTCGCTTCTTTTTATAGGCGGTGGGCCTCATTTCTCAAAACCGCCAGTCTCGAGCTGTACCAGCTCGATACAGCTCACGGATTCCACGGAGCCCAGCAGTTGCTGCTTTATAGGTATGGCACACCCCTAGACCATTTGGCACTATACTCCAACTCATGAAGCCATGTGGTTTTGGAGCCATTACCACCCACACTCTGTGGTCTTTTTGTTTCCTGCAGGCACATCATCACCAGATTGTGCAGGTATTCATTTCTTCCTCACCAGCACGTTGCTGTATGCAATCCAGTGCCATCCCTCGCCTCCCAGACAGACCTTGTGCCTATAGGCTTTGGCGAAGAGGTAGGCCCAGAGCCCCCCATTTTATATTTATTATTTTTTACTTGCACTATTTTGGGATAGCTCCCCCTTGTTGTGGACCACACAGAGGCTCCCTGCCTTCTTGCCCTGTAGTGCACTAAATTCCAACACTAGCACATTCGCTGCCCCTCACTACCTAGACAGCAGCTTATCAGTCACCTGTAGAGACTCGTTCCTTCACGGCCTACCTCCCCCTCACCCCATTGTCCCCGTTTTCCCTCACTTATGGCGTTGAGACCCTACACAGGTGTCCAGGCACCTCCACCACTCCTGCAAACTTCTGACCGCTGCAGTTTTTTGCTCCGATATGCTCCACTCTACTCATGACAATCACCACCTGTAAGTCTGCACACTACTGGTGCCTGTTTTTCATTCATCCTTTCATCAATGTAATTGCCCCTCCTTTTCTCTCCCCCTCCTTTCTGTCTCCCTACAGGAGACACCAGCATCCCCTTGTTCAGCATCTATCTGAACATTTGGCAAACTTGTTTGCATTTCAAGTCACGGTCCTGAAGAAGATGGTTTGAATCCCCCATGTCATCGAAACCGGTCGACCTCTTTAGGTCATGAGGGCTCTCATGACCTACCCGTGATCTCTTTTACACCAACCAAAGAGACTGTACTCTTTAAAAATTGCTAATTGTAGCACACTCACCTTCACAGAGCGAGCTACACCTTTTTTATAAGAGCCATTTTTTAGCCCTACAGCCCTTTTGCTGGGTTTGTTTTTTTATACCCTCCAGTGGTGTCTCCAGCAGCACTGTTTCATACTCCAACCACAATGACCTACGGGAATCATTAAAGTTATACATTCTGGATGGAATAGAAGCAGTTGACCTGTCTCGCAGGTTGTATCCATGCATTCTAGCAGCCTCAAGATCTAATATACAGTTTTGTTGCACGCTGCCTCACCTGCTGAAGTCTACCACTTTTTAGATGTCCCTGTTGGACTACTCGTGTCTGTCTCCAGACATCGCCACCAGTATAGAAGGTTGAGGGACAGTACTCTCCTCTATATCTTTTTAGTAGGCGATACACCACGCGCAACCCAGGGATATGCACCCCGGCAGGGTCAGGGTGTTCTTCCTTAGGGCAAGGTACGCCGAGCCAGGTGGCCCTCCTTCACATGTATTTGAGTGTGAGCACTTTAACTCACCTATTTGTTTTTGCATACATTTGATGCACCTTGAATACCTTCTCTCCTATAAAACCGTTGTTTTTGTGTTACCATATGTGATTTTGTTAACGGTTAAAAGGACAAACACGGTTGTACCGTGCACTCTAGCTTTATAAGCTTTCCCTGTTGTTTTCTGGATTTACTTCGCGCAACTGACCCCAGTTGCTGGGATAGATTTATTCAACCCACGCAAGAGGTAGGATCTCCCTCCCTCTTGCCAGCTGCTCACAGCAATTTTGTGTTTGTTCTCTCCACGCCATCCCCTCTTTTCACTTCCCCTGCTCCACCCTTCTTGTTTCCCCACCCTGACAAATGGCCGACGGCCACTATCTAGCCTTCGCAGAAGAACTGGTAGATGGCATTTTAGCCAACCCTTCTCTTCTGGGACTAGATCTCACAACGCAGAATATCACCAACAATGATGAATGGAACGATATTGAAATCCTTAAAAAGAAGATCATCCGCACCGAATTACACGGTGCACTCATGACTGAATACTTGAGGGCCCATGCTGCACCCAATGGCCTTATTATACGTATCGAACCGCGCATCTTCTTAGATAATCTCAAATTCAGGAAAGATTGGTCTTTCATAGCTAATAAATGTACCAGAGACTGGCTTATACTCATCATCAACACTGCTAAAACAGTCGCAGATCAACAACTAACTGAATTGAATGAAAAAAGCGAGGCACTTAGAACCAAAATCGCTGCAGACACCTATTCGGCCAAACTCACTCTCCTAGAAACCACACTGAAAGAGTTTAAAGACAACAACCTGAATAGGAAGATTATTAAATTAAAGAAGGACCTTGCAGCCTTTACGCATGTAAAAGTCTACCCATATGTAGCCGAAGAGTATTTTACTGAGGAAGCTAAACAAGCTCGACGAGACGCTGCACAACTCCGGTTCCAAAATCTCCAAAGGTCTAATTCCAACAGATCCTGGAATAGCTCGAGTAGCAACTCCAGCACTAGCTCCAACAACAACAGATGGCAGAGCAAAAGAGTTCAGTTCAACAGCTCCAACCAGGGCACCCCCCCCTGCGGTTCCTTTTTTAGGACAGCGCGGGAGAGGCCAGAACCGCACACGGTGGCAGAACCACCCTCCGCCAACAGTGATTACACGGAGTCGGGGACAAGGAGTTATACCACCACTCCTCCCTCACTTATCGTGAACCTATCCGCCCATATCCTTACCAGACCCGAACAAGAGATTCTACAAAAAGGCTTAGCTTTCATCCCTACAGCCCGCTATGACCCGTTCCAGACCAGGGTAGAAGTTACTCAAATGATGCGTAAGATACGACTGAGTCAGTATTTTGCTAACCATACCTACGAAGACAAAGATGTGACGGGCCTACGCCCTCCATCACAGTACTTCCCACCGCATTGTGCAAACACCGCAGAATCAGTTACTTTTGAACAGGCATTGCTCAAAAAGATTTCCGAATTTGAATCCAACATTCCATTTATTCACAATAACTGCACCAAACCCCAACTGCTTGCTCTAACAGACTTAGCCAACAATCCAGACATCGTTATTAAACCAGCGGACAAAGGGGGTGCCATTGTCATTATGGATACCACTAAATACATCACAATGGTCACCAACCTACTTGATGACCCAAACAGCTACTGTATTCTACCGAGAGACCCTACTCCAAGTTTGCAGGCTCTGATAGCACCTATCATCTACGAGGCAGAAGCTGAGGGACACATCAGCGCTCGGGAAGCCGCTTTTCTGTCCCCTCCCCACCCCCGGATCCCTGCCATGTACGCTCTTCCAAAAATTCACAAAGGGCTTACTCCTCCACCAGGCCGTCCCATTGTCTCAGGAATTAGCTCTGTTCTGGAACCCCTTTCACAATATGTGGACTTCTTTATCAAAGATCAAGTCCCAAAAATGACTAGCTATGTGAAAGACTCCACAAATATGCTGATCCTTTTAGACACCATTACATACGATCCAGAAACGGAATGGCTAGTCACCATTGACATTGAATCCCTCTACACCCGGATACCGCAGCAGGAAACACTGCACATGCTCAGCAGGCTATTACACTCAGACATGGACCTCCATGGAGTCCCGCCTAATTTCATCTTATCTCTCGCAGAAATAGCACTGACCAAAAACTTTTTTCTCTTTGAAGATACATTTTACCAACAGATCTCAGGGACTGCGATGGGGGCAACTTTTGCCCCCAGCCTCGCCAATCTATATGTTGATTCTTTCGAACGTCAACATATCTATCCAGAGACTAATCCGTATCTCGCACACCTAATTATATGGCGGCGATATATCGATGATATTTTTGTGATATTTCGAGGCTTAGAACATGAGATAGAGGCCTTCCACACTTGGCTCAATTCCCTCAATCCACACCTCAAGTTTACTTTGGAGAGACATAGATCCCAAACTCACTTCCTCGATCTTGCCATCTCAGCAGTCAGCGGGAACCTTCACTCGAGCGTCTACAAAAAATCTACAGACAGAAACGCCCTGCTCTGTTACTCAAGCTACCACCCCAAGGCACTCAGAGACAATCTCCCCTTTGGACAGTTCTTACGTTACCGGAGGCTGTGTACACAGACTCCGGACTACACCAGACAATCTAAACAACTGCAAATACAACTGGCCGAGAGAGGTTACCCCAGGAGGATCATTAAGGACACCTGCAAAAGAGCTAGGAACATTCCACGTTCTATTACCTTACAACAACATTCTAAACCATGTGAGTCCAACACTTTCACAGCAGTATTTAGTTTCTCACCCCTGCTGAATAAAATTAAGCGGGAAGTTAAAAGACTTTGGCCTATTCTGAATACAGGCGAATCTACCATCCCTGTCCCACGGTTTGCCCTCAAGAGACGTTGCAACGTGAGAGACAAGGTTGTCAAAACCCTCACACCGGGTCCACCCAGGGACGTCCTCACGCAGGGGACCCTTTGGAATACCCCATCCATCAAAGGCCATGCACCTTGTGGCAATTGCTCCATGTGCGCACAGACCTCGAGAACCACGCAGATAGAAATAGGTTGGAAAACACCATGGACACAGAATACATTTACCAATTGCAACACCAAGGGCGTCATTTATATGATCACTTGCCCATGCAACCTGAGGTACATTGGAATGACCATTAGGCCAGTCCGAACCCGCATGACCGAACACAAATCATGCATAAGAACGAACAAACTCACTGCACCATTGGTGACTCATTTTACATCTAAAGGACATACTGCGGACCAATTCAAATGGACCATCATTGAAAAAGTCTCACCGCCCCGCAGAGGCGGCAACTACCACAATATACTTTTCAAAAGAAAACAGATGTGGATTTATAGACTCAATACCTATTCAGAAGGTCTCAATGAACAAATCCAGTGGCACGAACTATCAGTGTTGTCCTGAATCACCTATCCCACGCATAGCAATAGTGCTCTTTTGTTTCTACCTTCACTCCTCTAGACATATCATGAGTCCCATGAGGTAAACCCCCCTCATTCTGCACAGGGTTCATGAGCTATCTTGCCCACCCCATCTGGTCATGGTTTTTTGTCCCCCTTCCCCATTTTCTCTAACCAATCACTTTTCCCCCCCCCCTCTCCCCCCATTATTCGCCTCAGCCTCCGGCCCTCCCCCCCGCCCCCCCCATTTTTTTCGAGTCCCTACGGTGCCATCTGTCACCCTTCCTTTTTTTCCCCCCCGTTTTTTCCTCACCCCTTCTTAGTACCTCCCCCTTCCCCCCCCTCTGTCCCCCCCCTCTCCCTCCCCCCTCCCATCGAGTCTCTTCCACATGAGATCGGGCTTCAGCACCCGATCCTTTGGAATCTAAGCGCGCTCTACTCTTTCGAGAGGCGCTTGGGCTTCCTCCGCTGGCTCCAAATGCCTGAGGCGTTTCCCTGGAGCCAGCTGCGTCACACAGACGCCGACGTCGCATTAACCAGCGCGAGCGCGTTGCTCGCTTCTTTTTATAGGCGGTGGGCCTCATTTCTCAAAACCGCCAGTCTCGAGCTGTACCAGCTCGATACAGCTCACGGATTCCACGGAGCCCAGCAGTTGCTGCTTTATAGGTATGGCACACCCCTAGACCATTTGGCACTATACTCCAACTCATGAAGCCATGTGGTTTTGGAGCCATTACCACCCACACTCTGTGGTCTTTTTGTTTCCTGCAGGCACATCATCACCAGATTGTGCAGGTATTCATTTCTTCCTCACCAGCACGTTGCTGTATGCAATCCAGTGCCATCCCTCGCCTCCCAGACAGACCTTGTGCCTATAGGCTTTGGCGAAGAGGTAGGCCCAGAGCCCCCCATTTTATATTTATTATTTTTTACTTGCACTATTTTGGGATAGCTCCCCCTTGTTGTGGACCACACAGAGGCTCCCTGCCTTCTTGCCCTGTAGTGCACTAAATTCCAACACTAGCACATTCGCTGCCCCTCACTACCTAGACAGCAGCTTATCAGTCACCTGTAGAGACTTGTTCCTTCACGGCCTACCTCCCCCTCACCCCATTGTCCCCGTTTTCCCTCACTTATGGCGTTGAGACCCTACACAGGTGTCCAGGCACCTCCACCACTCCTGCAAACTTTTGACCGCTGCAGTTTTTTGCTCCGATATGCTCCACTCTACTCATGACAATCACCACCTGTAAGTCTGCACACTACTGGTGCCTGTTTTTCATTCATCCTTTCATCAATGTAATTGCCCCTCCTTTTCTCTCCCCCTCCTTTCTGTCTCCCTACAGGAGACACCAGCATCCCCTTGTTCAGCATCTATCTGAACATTTGGCAAACTTGTTTGCATTTCAAGTCACGGTCCTGAAGAAGATGGTTTGAATCCCCCATGCCATCGAAACCGGTCGACCTCTTTAGGTCATGAGGGCTCTCATGACCTACCCGTGATCTCTTTTACACCAACCAAAGAGACTGTACTCTTTAAAAATTGCTAATTGTAGCACACTCACCTTCACAGAGCGAGCTACACCTTTTTTATAAGAGCCATTTTTTAGCCCTACAGCCCTTTTGCTGGGTTTGTTTTTTTATACCCTCCAGTGGTGTCTCCAGCAGCACTGTTTCATACTCCAACCACAATGACCTACGGGAATCATTAAAGTTATACATTCTGGATGGAATAGAAGCAGTTGACCTGTCTCGCAGGTTGTATCCATGCATTCTAGCAGCCTCAAGATCTAATATACAGTTTTGTTGCACGCTGCCTCACCTGCTGAAGTCTACCACTTTTTAGATGTCCCTGTTGGACTACTCGTGTCTGTCTCCAGACATCGCCACCAGTATAGAAGGTTGAGGGACAGTACTCTCCTCTATATCTTTTTAGTAGGCGATACACCACGCGCAACCCAGGGATAGGCACCCCGGCAGGGTCAGGGTGTTCTTCCTTAGGGCAAGGTACGCCGAGCCAGGTGGCCCTCCTTCTCATGTATTTGAGTGTGAGCACTTTAACTCACCTATTTGTTTTTGCATACATTTGATGCACCTTGAATACCTTCTCTCCTATAAAACCGTTGTTTTTGTGTTACCATATGTGATTTTGTTAACGGTTAAAAGGACAAACACGGTTGTACCGTGCACTCTAGCTTTATAAGCTTTCCCTGTTGTTTTCTGGATTTACTTCGCGCAACTGACCCCAGTTGCTGGGATAGATTTATTCAACCCACGCAAGAGGTAGGATCTCCCTCCCTCTTGCCAGCTGCTCACAGCAATTTTGTGTTTGTTCTCTCCACGCCATCCCCTCTTTTCACTTCCCCTGCTCCACCCTTCTTGTTTCCCCACCCTGACAAATGGCCGACGGCCACTATCTAGCCTTCGCAGAAGAACTGGTAGATGGCATTTTAGCCAACCCTTCTCTTCTGGGACTAGATCTCACAACGCAGAATATCACCAACAATGATGAATGGAACGATATTGAAATCCTTAAAAAGAAGATCATCCGTACCGAATTACACGGTGCACTCATGACTGAATACTTGAGGGCCCATGCTGCACCCAATGGCCTTATTATAAGTATCGAACCGCGCATCTTCTTAGATAATCTCAAATTCAGGAAAGATTGGTCTTTCATAGCTAATAAATGTACCAGAGACTGGCTTATACTCATCATCAACACTGCTAAAACAGTCGCAGATCAACTACTAACTGAATTGAATGAAAAAAGCGAGGCACTTAGAACCAAAATCGCTGCAGACACCTATTCGGCCAAACTCACTCTCCTAGAAACCACACTGAAAGAGTTTAAAGACAACAACCTGAATAGGAAGATTATTAAATTAAAGAAGGACCTTGCAGCCTTTACGCATGTAAAAGTCTACCCATATGTAGCCGAAGAGTATTTTACTGAGGAAGCTAAACAAGCTCGACGAGACGCTGCACAACTCCGGTTCCAAAATCTCCAAAGGTCTAATTCCAACAGATCCTGGAATAGCTCGAGTAGCAACTCCAGCACTAGCTCCAACAACAACAGATGGCAGAGCAAGAGAGTTCAGTTCAACAGCTCCAACCAGGGCACCCCCCCTGCGGTTCCTTTTTTAGGACAGCGCGGGAGAGGCCAGAACCGCACACGGTGGCAGAACCACCCTCCGCCAACAGTGATTACACGGAGTCGGGGACAAGGAGTTATACCACCACTCCTCCCTCACTTATCGTGAACCTATCCGCCCATATCCTTACCAGACCCGAACAAGAGATTCTACAAAAAAGCTTAGCTTTCATCCCTACAGCCCGCTATGACCCGTTCCAGACCAGGGTAGAAGTTACTCAAATGATGCGTAAGATACGACTGAGTCAGTATTTTGCTAACCATACCTACGAAGACAAAGATGTGACGGGCCTACGCCCTCCATCACAGTACTTCCCACCGCATTGTGCAAACACCGCAGAATCAGTTACTTTTGAACAGGCATTGCTCAAAAAGATTTCCGAATTTGAATCCAACATTCCATTTATTCACAATAACTGCACCAAACCCCAACTGCTTGCTCTAACAGACTTAGCCAACAATCCAGACATCGTTATTAAACCAGCGGACAAAGGGGGTGCCATTGTCATTATGGATACCACTAAATACATCACAATGGTCACCAACCTACTTGATGACCCAAACAGCTACTGTATTCTACCGAGAGACCCTACTCCAAGTTTGCAGGCTCTGATAGCACCTATCATCTACGAGGCAGAAGCTGAGGGACACATCAGCGCTCGGGAAGCCGCTTTTCTGTCCCCTCCCCACCCCCGGATCCCTGCCATGTACGCTCTTCCAAAAATTCACAAAGGGCTTACTCCTCCACCAGGCCGTCCCATTGTCTCAGGAATTAGCTCTGTTCTGGAACCCCTTTCACAATATGTGGACTTCTTTATCAAAGATCAAGTCCCAAAAATGACTAGCTATGTGAAAGACTCCACAAATATGCTGATCCTTTTAGACACCATTACATACGATCCAGAAACGGAATGGCTAGTCACCATTGACATTGAATCCCTCTACACCCGGATACCGCAGCAGGAAACACTGCACATGCTCAGCAGGCTATTACACTCAGACATGGACCTCCATGGAGTCCCGCCTAATTTCATCTTATCTCTCGCAGAAATAGCACTGACCAAAAACTTTTTTCTCTTTGAAGATACATTTTACCAACAGATCTCAGGGACTGCGATGGGGGCAAATTTTGCCCCCAGCCTCGCCAATCTATATGTTGATTCTTTCGAACGTCAACATATCTATCCAGAGACTAATCCGTATCTCGCACACCTAATTATATGGCGGCGATATATCGATGATATTTTTGTGATATTTCGAGGCTTAGAACATGAGATAGAGGCCTTCCACACTTGGCTCAATTCCCTCAATCCACACCTCAAGTTTACTTTGGAGAGACATAGATCCCAAACTCACTTCCTCGATCTTGCCATCTCAGCAGTCAGCGGGAACCTTCACTCGAGCGTCTACAAAAAATCTACAGACAGAAACGCCCTGCTCTGTTACTCAAGCTACCACCCCAAGGCACTCAGAGACAATCTCCCCTTTGGACAGTTCTTACGTTACCGGAGGCTGTGTACACAGACTCCGGACTACACCAGACAATCTAAACAACTGCAAATACAACTGGCCGAGAGAGGTTACCCCAGGAGGATCATTAAGGACACCTGCAAAAGAGCTAGGAACATTCCACGTTCTATTACCTTACAACAACATTCTAAACCATGTGAGTCCAACACTTTCACAGCAGTATTTAGTTTCTCACCCCTGCTGAATAAAATTAAGCGGGAAGTTAAAAGACTTTGGCCTATTCTGAATACAGGCGAATCTACCATCCCTGTCCCACGGTTTGCCCTCAAGAGACGTTGCAACGTGAGAGACAAGGTTGTCAAAACCCTCACACCGGGTCCACCCAGGGACGTCCTCACGCAGGGGACCCTTTGGAATACCCCATCCATCAAAGGCCATGCACCTTGTGGCAATTGCTCCATGTGCGCACAGACCTCGAGAACCACGCAGATAGAAATAGGTTGGAAAACACCATGGACACAGAATACATTTACCAATTGCAACACCAAGGGCGTCATTTATATGATCACTTGCCCATGCAACCTGAGGTACATTGGAATGACCATTAGGCCAGTCCGAACCCGCATGACCGAACACAAATCATGCATAAGAACGAACAAACTCACTGCACCATTGGTGACTCATTTTACATCTAAAGGACATACTGCGGACCAATTCAAATGGACCATCATTGAAAAAGTCTCACCGCCCCGCAGAGGCGGCAACTACCACAATATACTTTTCAAAAGAGAACAGATGTGGATTTATAGACTCAATACCTATTCAGAAGGTCTCAATGAACAAATCCAGTGGCACGAACTATCAGTGTTGTCCTGAATCACCTATCCCACGCATAGCAATAGTGCTCTTTTGTTTCTACCTTCACTCCTCTAGACATATCATGAGTCCCATGAGGTAAACCCCCCTCATTCTGCACAGGGTTCATGAGCTATCTTGCCCACCCCATCTGGTCATGGTTTTTTGTCCCCCTTCCCCATTTTCTCTAACCAATCACTTTTCCCCCCCCCCTCTCCCCCCATTATTCGCCTCAGCCTCCGGCCCTCCCCCCCGCCCCCCCTTTTTTTCGAGTCCCTACGGTGCCATCTGTCACCCTTCCTTTTTTTCCCCCCCGTTTTTTCCTCACCCCTTCTTAGTACCTCCCCCTTCCCCCCCCCTCTGTCCCCCCCCTCTCCCTCCCCCCTCCCATCGAGTCTCTTCCACATGAGATCGGGCTTCAGCACCCGATCCTTTGGAATCTAAGCGCGCTCTACTCTTTCGAGAGGCGCTTGGGCTTTCTCCGCTGGCTCCAAATGCCTGAGGCGTTTCCCTGGAGCCAGCTGCGTCACACAGACGCCGACGTCGCATTAACCAGCGCGAGCGCGTTGCTCGCTTCTTTTTATAGGCGGTGGGCCTCATTTCTCAAAACCGCCAGTCTCGAGCTGTACCAGCTCGATACAGCTCACGGATTCCACGGAGCCCAGCAGTTGCTGCTTTATAGGTATGGCACACCCCTAGACCATTTGGCACTATACTCCAACTCATGAAGCCATGTGGTTTTGGAGCCATTACCACCCACACTCTGTGGTCTTTTTGTTTCCTGCAGGCACATCATCACCAGATTGTGCAGGTATTCATTTCTTCCTCACCAGCACGTTGCTGTATGCAATCCAGTGCCATCCCTCGCCTCCCAGACAGACCTTGTGCCTATAGGCTTTGGCGAAGAGGTAGGCCCAGAGCCCCCCATTTTATATTTATTATTTTTTACTTGCACTATTTTGGGATAGCTCCCCCTTGTTGTGGACCACACAGAGGCTCCCTGCCTTCTTGCCCTGTAGTGCACTAAATTCCAACACTAGCACATTCGCTGCCCCTCACTACCTAGACAGCAGCTTATCAGTCACCTGTAGAGACTCGTTCCTTCACGGCCTACCTCCCCCTCACCCCATTGTCCCCGTTTTCCCTCACTTATGGCGTTGAGACCCTACACAGGTGTCCAGGCACCTCCACCACTCCTGCAAACTTCTGACCGCTGCAGTTTTTTGCTCCGATATGCTCCACTCTACTCATGACAATCACCACCTGTAAGTCTGCACACTACTGGTGCCTGTTTTTCATTCATCCTTTCATCAATGTAATTGCCCCTCCTTTTCTCTCCCCCTCCTTTCTGTCTCCCTACAGGAGACACCAGCATCCCCTTGTTCAGCATCTATCTGAACATTTGGCAAACTTGTTTGCATTTCAAGTCACGGTCCTGAAGAAGATGGTTTGAATCCCCCATGCCATCGAAACCGGTCGACCTCTTTAGGTCATGAGGGCTCTCATGACCTACCCGTGATCTCTTTTACACCAACCAAAGAGACTGTACTCTTTAAAAATTGCTAATTGTAGCACACTCACCTTCACAGAGCGAGCTACACCTTTTTTATAAGAGCCATTTTTTAGCCCTACAGCCCTTTTGCTGGGTTTGTTTTTTTATACCCTCCAGTGGTGTCTCCAGCAGCACTGTTTCATACTCCAACCACAATGACCTACGGGAATCATTAAAGTTATACATTCTGGATGGAATAGAAGCAGTTGACCTGTCTCGCAGGTTGTATCCATGCATTCTAGCAGCCTCAAGATCTAATATACAGTTTTGTTGCACGCTGCCTCACCTGCTGAAGTCTACCACTTTTTAGATGTCCCTGTTGGACTACTCGTGTCTGTCTCCAGACATCGCCACCAGTATAGAAGGTTGAGGGACAGTACTCTCCTCTATATCTTTTTAGTAGGCGATACACCACGCGCAACCCAGGGATAGGCACCCCGGCAGGGTCAGGGTGTTCTTCCTTAGGGCAAGGTACGCCGAGCCAGGTGGCCCTCCTTCTCATGTATTTGAGTGTGAGCACTTTAACTCACCTATTTGTTTTTGCATACATTTGATGCACCTTGAATACCTTCTCTCCTATAAAACCGTTGTTTTTGTGTTACCATATGTGATTTTGTTAACGGTTAAAAGGACAAACACGGTTGTACCGTGCACTCTAGCTTTATAAGCTTTCCCTGTTGTTTTCTGGACACAATTAACAGCATACATGCAGATGGTCTGTGTGACTGCAATGTGCAAAGGTGAGCTCGACCATGCAAGTAGACATGCCTCATGAATGCCTCCAACAGTAATTGACATGTCCTGGGTGAGGCCAGGTCTCAGGTGTCCCTGGGCCCAGGCAGATTTGGTACCACACTGCTGGTGTGATGCCATTCCAACATTGATGTTCTCATTCTGAGAGGCATCACTTCAGGGGTGCTATAGGTGTGTGGTGCAATGCTATGGCTAGGGGTGATCCCTTTGCATGCTTTCAAGGGCACATTGCATTATTGTTGTTGTGCTGGACTAATTCTGTATGACTATCTTGACGGCATGTATGACATTTGTGTATTTGGTGGCGTGGAATGTTGTGCAATGTGGATGTAGATGGATGTATAAGGTTTGTAGACCTGGATTGTCATCTATGTTGTGTAGTTTATACTTGCATGTCCGTTCATCTGAAGTATGTTGCGGCCTTCCCAGATGGACATTGGCGTACATCTGTATGTGCATTCGTCCAACGGACGACAAGCTACACCCATTTCGAGTATGTATCTCTCCCCCCCAATCACACCCAGTTGGAGTATGTATATCCCCCCCCATCACACTGACATGTGCTTGTCCTGCAACTCACCAAGTAGCCATGAACGTTGTCCGGCTTGTCGCTCCATGTAGCGTGGGATAGTTGAGTTCTGTAGGACCATGGATCATGGGTTGATCCGGGGAAACGGGCACAACAATGTGTGATTACCTTGTTGGCATCACATACCATTTGGACATTGATGGAGTGGAATTGCTTCCTATTTCGGTAGACTACTTCATTGTGATGTGGTACAACCAATTCCACATGGGTACAGTCGATGGCCCCGATGCAACTTGGGATGCCTGCCAGTGAATAGAAGCCAACTTTGGTGTTTGCCATCTCCTGGGCAGTCCGTGGCATGAATATGTGTTCAGGTGCATGCTTCAGGAGGGCATCGAGTACCTGGTTCAGCATGCGTGAGAATACTGGTTGTGAGATGCCATGCATCTGGCCCACCGTATGCTGGTAGGTGCCTGTGGCCAAGAAGTGGAGCACAGTCACCACCTTGAGTAGTGGGGAGGATGGCAGTTCTGATGTCTATGAGGCTCACAATGTCGTTGTGTATCATGTCCACGATGCTGGTGATGGTATCCCGGTCCAGACGGTACAGGGTGTGTATCTGCTCTGGGGTTAGATTGAATGGACTGGCTCTGATCCTGGGGATTGGTGGGTGCCTCTGTGGTATGATTAGGTGCCGTGGTGGTGCTTGCTGTGGCTGTCTTGCCCTCCTCCTCTGCCTCCTGCGTCTCCTCTGTGCTGCCTGTTGTTGTTGCTGCTGCGCTACAATCATGTCCTCCAGCCCATGTAATGCTGCAAGTATTGGAACCATCTTGGTGTGGGAATGGGTGTGGGAAGGGATGTGGTGTGCTCCTTTTGGGCTGCCACAGTCTCCATTGCATCCACCTCGGCTGATTGTGTCCACCTGTGGCATGTGGGAACAATGCTCAGTTCTCTTAACGGGTGGTTCGCTATGGCGGTATTAGCGCCATGGCGGTAAGGGGTTTTGGGGTCTTTACCATGCCGCTATTGGCATGTCCGCTCGCCTTGTGATGCTGTGCTATTAGTGGCATGGCGTTATTTACGGGATGGAGGGTCGCGCGCACGCGGACTGCCCGCTATTAGTGGCACCGTACTTAGCGGTGCCGCTAATAGCGGTGAGCCGGGTCGTAATTAGCATGGGGATTTAACTTTACCGGTATTCCATTACCAGTAACGTTAAATCCCTACCGCCTACCGTGTAATGAGGCCCAAAGTCTGAAGAGGGGTGAGGGTGACGGAAAGACCTCAATGAGCGCACAAAGCAAGGACACTTACAAATTACTCCAGACAGGTGGTATATTAAAAATATATACACATTTATTACAAGGCCTTTGTAACATCGACCATAGCAAAGAATCACAATAATACTAAAGTAAACCAACACATCACCATCAATACAATATATATATACAAGACCGAGGGGTCTAAGGAGTTAGGAGCACGTAATATGTAGACCCCCTAGATAGGGAGGAAAACAGGCAGTGCAAATAATCATTAGACCCAGTTCGACATCCGACATACACCTAACTAGGAGGAAGTCCGAGCCCTACGAAGAGAGGAGCCTTATGCTCAAAAGTACCTGCACGCGCTGGTGCCAATGGACAAAAGAGGGCCTCTTCGAGGATATCAGGCAGTTCAGGAAGGTGAATGAAGCGATGCAGAACAAGTCCCCACTACTCAAGCAAGGCCTCCACTTGTGGGCAGAGGCAGGGTGAGAGTGTGGGATAGAGTCACTATTTCGCAACAGCAGTAGAAAAGAAACGGGCTCCTGCGCGAGGGGGCACCGGTGGGGGTTTGGACTACTCACCGGTCCCCGACGCAGGCAGACCCAGACTTCTCCAGTTCAGTTCACGTTGCTGGCAGGTTCAGCTGCGATGATCAGGACGTCTCGACACCGTGTCGATTCTGCATAGCAGGATGCAGGGTAGAGGGTGTCCCAAATGCAGCGGACGTGCACAGGTGGTTACCACAGCAGGGCAACACGGCAACCGTGTTTACTCAGGTCCGGGCGCACTCATCTCACTTCAGACCTGGCAATGGCAAGTGTACGAATTCGGTGTGAGGGTGCCGTGGACGCAGAGCAAGCAGTAAACCAAGTTTCGAGGGCTTCCCCGAAACGGCGGCGGTGACAGAGCAAAGCGTCCTGCGTAAGCTGGTCAGCCCACTGGTTGGCCCAGGGACACTTCTGTAGAGGCTTACTTGCAGGGTTTGTTGAAGCTGCCGGGAATAGTTGATCCCACTATTCCAATGGGTCGGAGCGCCTTTGCAGACCTTCTAGGACGTTCAGATGCAGAGGGGTCTCGCAGGACGACAGCGGCTCAGGGTGCCAAACCTTCAGCGGGTCACCAGCGGTTCCTCACCTCAACTTCTTCTTGCAGGATACTTGGCTCCTTATCCCTTGTTCAATGTGAACTCAAGAGATCGACAAGGTAGTGGTGTTTTCCGCCTCCTCTTATCCAAAGTTCTCTTCGCGCCAAAACAGAGTGGACCCAATGGGAGATCTGCTCACAAACACTCACACCATACGTGGACCTATCACGGACCGTGGTGGTCCCAGGCATTCAGGACACTCCAGACTCTCTGGCACCCAGGATGTGTATTGGTAACAGACATCCCAGCCCACATCCTGGAGGCACACACAAGGCATGTAGAAGCCAGCAAAAGCGTTGTGTTTCGCGGGAAAGTGCATGACCAAATAAGGACTGCCCTGGGTCGGCTCGACCTGGGGGAAGGTGAAGGGGCAAGACGGTCAGCGGACAGGACAAAGAACCTCGTGGCATGGCCATTTTGGGAGCCAGGCCACCTATTCGTGCCAAACGCGGTAAGCGCGGATACATGGCAAAAAAGGGTTCAAAACACAAGAGAAAAGATAGCTGCCACCAGTCCCGTCCGTGACACACTCGCACATTTCATAATATGTCCAGCGAGAGTTTCTAGGGCCTTTGGAATGACTAGAGACCCAAGAGCGCGGTAATGTAAGTTACGGTGCACTCTTGTTTCATGTTGCTCAAAAGCTGCAACATGAGGAAAGGACTAAGGGAAACAAAGTCTCCCGGTACTGACTGTCTTAAGGGCATGTCAGTGTCCCCATAAGAATGGAGCAAAAGCCCAGAGGAGTGCGGCGTAAGGCTGCGCTTCTCTGGCAAAGTCTAGATTAGGGTGTAAAACAACAGCAAAAAGTTTGGGGGTTGCCACATGGAGGGAAAATTACATACAATTATGAAATCTTTCCTAACAGTAATGCTTAACGGGCAGAAGCAGGGTGACATCCCAGGTGTGGACACCTGGTTTGGTAATGAAAGTAGCGCCTGTCTGGACTACTGCTTTGTGGCAAGAAACACACTTAAGTGGATTCAATTATTCACTGTTAAAAACATCTAACCAGTGATCATGGGTTATTGGAAGAGGAACTCTGGTGGAAAGCTAAGGACTCAAACCAACAAACTATGTGCCCATTTGAACTATCGTGGGGCATTAACAGACTCAGAATTAAAGCTTCAGCTATTCCAAAACTCATGCAACATCTAGAAGATTATATCAAAAAGTCTGAAAAATCAATGGAATATAGATGGCCGCTGAAGGAATACGGACGTAAGAGAGACTTGAACAATTCTGTGACAGTGGTAAGAAAACATTCCTATAATGAAGACGTGCTGAGTTAAGAAGAATATCTCAAAGGAACAGATCTGCTGGGCACTTTTACTAATAAGCAGGAATGGGGCGTTGGTCATTTCCTGGAATGTTATAAGGATCTCAGCTCTTGGCTCTTGTATGGAATTGCTCATTGTACTCTATACGAGCAGATGAGCGGCCTGGTACAGGTGAGGGATACTTTTATCCTTTATCCAATGGGATTCTAATGCTATTTCTTTCAGCGCCTCTACAGATCCCTACACTGGTCACTTTGGCTAAAAGTAGAATTCCTGGCGTATATGACCACTCTCAGCTCTATCCATAATCTCACAGGTTTCTACGTGCAGCCATGTGTTAACACTCACTAGTATATAACCAATAAGCGAGCACCGTTTGGCATACCTGTAGGTTAATTTAGCAGGCGTCTCTCCACATGGCCTCCCATTGCATGCTCTGAGGCCCAGCATAGGGAGTGGTGGACCCTCTTGATTAGTGAGGCCCAGCATAGGGAGTGCTGGACCCTCTTCTTTATTGAGGCCCAGCATAGGGAGTGGTGGACCCTCTTGATTAGTGAGGCCCAGCATAGGGAGTGGTGGACCCTCTTAGTTATTGAGGCCCAGCATAGGGAGTGGTGGACCCTCTTAGTTATTGAGGCCCAGCATAGGGAGTAGTGGACCCTCTTGATTAGTGAGGCCCAGCATAGGGAGTGGTGGACCCTCTTAGTTATTGAGGCCCAGCATAGGGAGTGGTGGACCCTCTTAGTTATTGAGGCCCAGCATAGGGAGTGGTGGACCCTCTTGATTAGTGAGGCCCAGCATAGGGAGTGGTGGACCCTCTTAGTTATTGAGGCCCAGCATAGGGAGTGGTGGAGCCTCTTAGTTATTGAGGCCCAGCATAGGGAGTGGTGGACCCTCTTGGGTATTAAGGCCCAGCATAGGGAGTGGTGGACCCTCTTAGTTATTGAGGCCCAGCATAGGGAGTGGTGGACCCTCTTGATTAGTGAGGCCCAGCATAGGGAGTGGTGGACCCTCTTGATTAGTGGACCCTCTTGATTAGTGAGGCCCAGCATAGGGAGCGGTGGACCCTCTTAGTTATTGAGGCCCAGCATAGGGAGTGGTGGACCCTCTTGATTAGTGGACCCTCTTGATTAGTGAGGCCCAGCATAGGGAGTGGTAGACCCTCTTAGTTATTGAGGCCCAGCATAGGAAGTGGTGGACCCTCTTAGTTATTGAGGCCCAGCATAGGGAGTGGTGGACCCTCTTGATTAGTGGACCCTCTTGATTAGTGAGGCCCAGCATAGGGAGTGGTGGACCCTCTTAGTTATTGAGGCCCAGCATAGGGAGTGGTGGACCCTCTTAGTTATTGAGGCCCAGCATAGGGAGTGGTGGACCCTCTTGATTAGTGAGGCCCAGCATAGGGAGTGGTGGACCCTCTTAGTTATTGAGGCCCAGCATAGGGAGTGGTGGACCCTCTTAGTTATTGAGGCCCAGCATAGGGAGTGGTGGACCCTCTTGGGTATTAAGGCCCAGCATAGGGAGTGGTGGACCCTCTTAGTTATTGAGGCCCAGCATAGGGAGTGGTGGACCCTCTTAGTTATTGAGGCCCAGCATAGGGAGTGGTGGACCCTCTTGATTAGTGAGGCCCAGCATAGGGAGTGGTGGACCCTCTTGATTAGTGAGGCCCAGCATAGGGAGTGGTGGACCCTCTTAGTTATTGAGGTCAGCATAGGGAGTGGTGGACCCTCTTAGTTATTGAGGCCCAGCATAGGGAGTGGTGGACCCTCTTGATTAGTGAGGCCCAGCATAGGGAGTGTGCAGGAACTGGAGATTGTGGAAGCACTGGAGGCTGTGATCAGCGCGCGCTCCAGTCCTCACCCAAGATGGCCGCCGTACCTTTAAGAGGCTGGCTCCTCCCATAAGCCGGTGCGTTGTATCTGTTTGTCAACGCTCGGTTCGTGTGTTGGAGTTTCCTCTTGGATCCTTCTGTGCCTTCAGCGAATCTACTTACCGCCTTGATTCCTGCTCTAGTTACCCTCCTCCTACCTGCCGTGCCTCTTTTGTTTGCTTGTTCTATTTTCTCTCCCGCCTTATAATTGTTCATCTTTCCACTCCTGGTGTCTCGGCGCCGCCTGTTCAGTGCTTTTGCCTTTAGTTAGTCCTATTTGCTCCTGTTCCTTTCGCCACTCAGCTTATCCTTTTTTTAATTTATTTTGAACTGTGGGTGTCGGTATCCTTACTTCTATCAGTGCTGCCTAGCCCTTCACTGGTTTGGGTCCCTGTTGCTCTGACCTCACCCTGGGAAACTTTGCCTTTACTCAATCAGACTAGATCCGTATACTTTTCTATTTTTCTTTTCGGTCAGCCTTGCCTAAACTGTTTAGGATATTCTTTTTGTCATAATTTCTTCTTATCACGTGGTGTTGCCTTTTTCACCTTATATCCTTTACTCTTATCTGCATTCTATTAGGAGAACTTCGGGAGTTCTATGCAGTTTATACTCCCAGCAGTCTGAACAATTGAGGAATCTGACTTCTATTCTACAAGTATTCCTCTTTGGTGTGGAGAAGCTACGCCTTCCTTTTCGATTGAGAGGAACCGACTACCCCCCATCTGAACCCATCCGGAAACAGGTTTTTTTCTGCATTTGTGCTTTTTCCCTGGAAATTAGGACTGGCCCTCTGGGGATCCCCGAGGTCAGAGTTACATCTCTGCCAAGGTGGCCTCCGGAGGGGCCAGACCCTACCTACACGATAAGAAGGTCCGAACTCCAAAGGACAAGACTCCCTCAAGGAGAAAGGATCAGAAGAAGCCCGAGGCCAACCCTAAAGAATCCTTCCCAGAAGATCCAGGTGAGGAGTTGGGGGAAGAAGCCTCGGTTCATGACAGCATACAACGCCCAATAACCATCATGGCCTCACTAGAGCAGTATCAGGAATTGGTGGCTGCTTTACAGAACCTTACTTTAGAGGTGCAGGCTTTACGGACAGAGAATGTAGCCCTCAGGCAGCAGGTAGTGTTACATCGGGATGATCGTGGAGACCTGCCTACGATGCCCCTTTCCTTTGGTAAATATGATGGTCACCCGGGGGGTCTGAAAGAATTTCTGGATGCCTGCAGAGTGTATTTCGCCTTCCGACCTCACGCCTATGAGACTGCCAGATCTAAGGTGGGGTTCATCATAGCCAATCTAATTGGAAACGCCCTTGCATGGGCCACACCCTTGGTTACCAGAGATGATCCCGTTTTGAGCGACTATGATCGTTTTACAGAAGTTTTTGGTGAAAGATTTGATAGACCAGAAGTATTCTATTCTTCTCTGGAAGCAATACTTGATGTCCAACAGGGAAACACAGACATACAGACCTATCTCTCCCGTTTCCAGAGGCTGGCAGCCAAGGCAGATTGGCCTGATTCTGCTCAGCAAACAATCTTCAGACGGGGTCTTCGTGAAGAAATCAAGGACGAGCTAGCCAGAGTGGCTCGTCCGGCATCCTTTCAGGAATTGGTGACTTTGTCACTTCAGATCGAGTTCCGTCTTCAAGAGAGAAGATCCGAAAGAAGAAGAACCAGAGGCTTCCCACAACAGTCCAGTCAACCATCCCCTGCTCCTCCACCTCGAACTACCCCTAGGACTGATGAACCTATGCAGATTGGGGCGGCTCGCGGTCCCTTGACGCAAGAAGAAAGAAGAAGAAGGAGAGAGGCAGGATTATGTATGTACTGCGGCTCCTCGAAGCATTTCTTGAGAGACTGTCCTGAAGTCCCACCTAGACGACAGGGAAACTTCCACCCCCGATCCACAGCAAGGGAGGTTTCGGGGGAAGTAACAAGCACCCTTGCTACTACACAAGAGCAGTAAGCACCCCGGAGGATAACAGCCTAATGGTGTTTCGGGTCAACCTGTGGTTGACCGAGGATTCCCCCACTGAGGTGTTCGCTATGCTAGACTGCGGAGCTGCTGGAAATTTCATTGACTCTAAATGGGCAGCTGAGCATCTAATCTCCACCATACCCAAGGCCACCCCGATTCCAGTAGAAGGGGTCGATGGTAGGCCCCTGTCATCCGGACCTATAACGCTGGAGACCATTCCATTAAGGATGAGGCTCGGCCAACATGAAGAGTTTTTGGTGTTTGACCAGATCCGTGCTGCTCATTTTCCGTTAGTTATAGGAATTCCTTGGCTACGGAGACACAACCCTCACATTGATTGGACTACCAACAGGGTCTCTTTCAATTCGACCTTCTGTGAGTCCCACTGTATCAACCGGTCTGCTTCTCCTAACACCCTAGAACACAGCCAGTGTGGGGTTCAGGAACCTGTCACTGTGGCCTCAGTTCCCGTACATTATCAAGACTTCTCAGAGGTGTTTATGGACACCATACCCAGACAACTACCATCACATAGACCTGAGGATTGCTGCATTGACTTAATTCCGGAGGCTGTGGTACCCTTTGGTAGAATGTACCCCTTGTCGTTACCAGAGAGGAAGGCTTTAAGAGAGTACCTCGACGCTAATTTACAGAACTGATTAATCCAAGAGTCCAAGTCCGCCTGTGGGGCATCCTTATTCTTCATTCCCAAGAAGGACTCGACAGAGCTCCGCCCTTGTATAGATTACAGGGGTCTAAACAAGATTACCATCCGGGATAGATATCCCATGCCCCTAATTCGGGATATCTTGGAGGCAGTACAGGGGGCGGTGTACTTTACTAAGCTTGATCTAAGAGGCGCTTATCACCTCTTAAGAATCAGGCAAGGTGACGAGTGGAAGACGGCGTTCCGCACCCCCTTCGGACTCTTTGAATACTGTGTGATGCCCTTCGGTCTCGTAAACGCACCAGCCATCTTCCAGAGGTACATGGACAAGATATTCGCCGACATGTTGTTTTTGTCGGTAGTAGTGTACCTGGACGACATCCTAATCTTTTCCAAGTCTTTATCAGAGCACCGATCATTGGTCAGATTAGTTCTACAGCGTCTGCAGTTCCATCATTTACTGGTAAAGCCAGAGAAGTGTTCATTTGAATCCACAACAGTGTCCTACTTGGGTTTCATACTATCCAAGGATGGTATTGAGATGGATGCTAATAAGGTAAAGGCCATTAGAGATTGGAAGGAACCTACCAATGTCAAGGAATTACAAGGGTTTCTAGGACTGGCTAACTTTTACCGGAGGTTTATTCCCAACTTCTCCAAGAAGGTACTCCCTTTGACCTCCTTATTGAAGAAGGGTGTGAGGTTCATATTCGGAGTCGAACCTCAAAGAGCTTTCAGTTTCTTAAAGGAATGTTTTTCTACCGCACCCATCCTGGTCCAACCGGATCAGGCCAAGCCTTTCATTCTTGAAACAGATGCTTCTGGAGGGGCGGTAGGGGCAGTCTTACTCCAAAGGACGGAAGACGGCTATGAGCATCCGGTTGCTTACTACTCCAAGACACTTACTAGTAGTGAGTGCAACTACTCTGTAATCGAAAAGGAGCTGTTGGCCATAAAATTGGCCTGCCAAGAATGGAGACATCTCCTACAAGGAGCCACACATCAATTCACCATTAGAACTGACCACCGTAACCTTCGGGTTTTGCAACAGTTAGAATGTTCTAACGCCAGACACGCCAGATGGGCTTATTTTTTCTTACAATACGACTTTATGATTACTTACATACCTGGCACAGAAAACAGGAAGGCCGACGCTTTGTCCAGAAGCCTAGGAGAGTCATCTAGTTCCTATAAGGAACATGAACTGGTTTTTCCGCATCTCACCGTCCTAGCTTCTACAGTTTCGTTTCTTTAAGACCTAATCCCACAGTATCAGAGGTGTTCCGAAATTCCGTTATCTGTTAACCAGGATAAGGACAGATTGTTCTATCATGAAGGAGCTCTCTATATTCCTACGAAGGAGTTGCAAAAGCTAATACTTTCTTGGTGTCATGACACCCCTCTATCCGGTCATTCCGGTATTAGGAAGACCTTTGATCTTATCCAGAGAGGATTCTGGTGGCCTACCTTAAGAAGAGATGTAGACCAGTATGTGTCTGCTTGTTCGGTATGTGCTTCCAACAAGAACCGAACAGGAAGGCCGCTGGGGTTGTTACAACAACACTCCCTACCAGACCGTCCTTGGGAACATATATCTACAGATTTTATCGTGGATCTCCCTCCATCATATGGCATGACTACAATCATGGTGACCATTGACTCCTTTAGCAAGCTGGCGCATTTCTCTGCCTTCAAGCAAGTCCCTTCAGCCTCTGAGATGGCCGCAACTTTTCTCCAGGACATTGTTCGTCTTCATGGTGTACCTAAGACCATTGTGTCCGACAGGGGACCCCAATTCACCTCAAAGTTTTGGTCCTCCCTTTGCCAAGCACTCGGAATTCACAAGGCTCTTTCCTCAGGATATCATCCACAGAGCAACGGCCAAACAGAAAGACTTAATGCCAATTTAGAACAATATCTTAGGTGTTTTTGCAGTCCACAACAAGAAGAGTGGTATTGCTTCCTCCCACAAGCGGAATTCGCTTATAACAATTCCCTTCATACCTCGATCCAGATGAGCCCTTTCTATTGTACTTACAGATACCATCCTCAACACCTACCCTGGCTCAGTCCTCCTTCTACCAAGATTCCTGCTCTAGATTCGATTCTACTAGACCTACAGAAGGTGCACAAGCTCGCTAAGGAAGCTCACCAAGCAAGTCAACTAGCGCAGAAGAAGTGGGCTGACAAGGGTTGTTGCGCCCATCCAAGCTGGAAGGTCGGACAATTGGTCTGGTTATCCACTAGGTATCTACCTAGATGGGTTCATAGGGGGAAGTTCTCCTCTCGTTTTCTTGGGCCTTTCCCCATTTTGCAACAAATCAATCCGGTTGCATATAAGCTCCAGCTACCAGACTATCTTAGGAAGGTGCATCCGGTCTTTCATGTATCCCTTCTCAAAGAATACAAGGATGATCCCTTCAAGAGACCTGTGAACCGCTCACGTGCCCGAGTGATCTCGACACCTGAAGAATATGAAGTATCTCATTTGGTGGATTCCTGTTACCGCAAAGGGTGGTTATACTACTTGGTTCATTGGAAGAATTATCCAGTAGAAGAGAGGACATGGGAACCTGTGAGCCATATACCTGCCCCACGTCTGGTGCAGAGGTTCCATCGAATTCATCCGGGCAAACCTGGGGATGCCCCGAGGAAGAAGGTGTATACTGTCAGGAACTGGAGATTGTGGAAGCACTGGAGGCTATGATCAGCGCGTGCTCCAGTCCTCACCCAAGATGGCCGCCGTACCTTTAAGAGGCTGGCTCCTCCCACAAGCCGGTGCGTTGTATCTGTTTGTCAACGCTCGGTTCGTGTGTTGGAGTTTCCTCTTGGATCCTTCTGTGCCTTCAGCGAATCTACTTACCGCCTTGATTCCTGCTCTAGTTACCCTCCTCCTACCTGCCGTGCCTCTTTTGTTTGCTTGTTCTATTTTCTCTCCCGCCTTATAATTCTTCATCTTTCCACTCCTGGTGTCTCTGCGCCGCCTGTTCAGTGCTTTTGCCTTTAGTTAGTCCTATTTGCTCCTGTTCCTTTCGCCACTCAGCTTATCCTTTTTTTTAATTTATTTTGAACTTTGGGTGCCAGTATCCTTACTTCTATCAGCGCTGCCTAGCCCTTCACTGGTTTGGGTCCCTGTTGCTCTGACCTCACCCTGGGAAACTTTGCCTTTACTCAATCAGACTAGATCCGTATACTTTTCTATTTTTCTTTTCGGTCAGCCTTGCCTAAACTGTTTAGGATATTCTTTTTATCATAATTTCTTCTTATCACGTGGTGTTGCCTTTTTCACCTTATATCCTTTACTCTTATCTGCATTCTATTAGGAGAGCTTCGGGAGTTCTATGCAGTTTATACTCCCAGCAGTCTGAACAATTGAGGAATCTGACTTCTATTCTACAGGTATTCCTCTTTGGTGTGGAGAAGCTACGCCTTCCTTTTCGATTGAGAGGAACCGACTACCCCCCATCTGAACCCATCCGGAAACAGGGTTTTTTCTGCATTTGTGCTTTTTCCCTGGAAATTAGGACTGGCCCTCTGGGGATCCCCGAGGTCAGAGTTACATCTCTGCCAAGGTGGCCTCCGGAGGGGCCAGACCCTACCTACACGATAAGAAGGTCCGAACTCCAAAGGACAAGACTCCCTCAAGGGGAAAGGATCAGAAGAAGCCCGAGGCCAACCCTAAAGAATCCTTCCCAGAAGATCCAGGTGAGGAGTTGGGGGAGGAAGCCTCGGTTCATGACAGAGTGGTAGACCCTCTTAGTTATTGAGGCCCAGCATAGGGAGTGGTGGACCCTCTTAGTTGTTGAGGCCCAGCATAGGGAGTGGTGGACCCTCTTGATTAGTGAGGCCCAGCATAGGGAGTGGTGGACCCTCTTAGTTATTGAGGCCCAGCATAGGGAGTGGTGGACCCTCTTAGTTATTGAGGCCCAGCATAGGGAGTGGTGGACCCTGTTGATTAGTGAGGCCCAGCATAGGGAGTGGTGGACCCTCTTAGTTATTGAAGCCCAGCATAGGGAGTGGTGGACCCTCTTAGTTATTTAGGCCCAGCATAGGGAGTGGTGGACCCTCTTGGGTATTAAGGCCCAGCATAGGGAGTGGTGGACCCTCTTAGTTATTGAGGCCCAGCATAGGGAGTGGTGGACGCTCTTGATTAGTGAGGCCCAGCATAGGGAGTCGTGGACCCTCTTGGGTATTGAGGCCCAGCATAGGGAGTGGTGGACCCTCTTAGTTATTGAGGCCCAGCATAGGGAGTGGTGGACCCTCTTAGTTATTGAGGCCCAGCATAGGGAGTGGTGGACCCTCTTGATTAGTGAGGCCCAGCATAGGGAGTGGTGGACCCTCTTAGTTATTGAGGCCCAGCATAGGGAGTGGTGGACCCTCTTAGTTATTGAGGCCCAGCATAGGGAGTGGTGGACCCTCTTGATTAGTGAGGCCCAGCATAGGGAGTGGTGGACCCTCTTAGTTATTGAGGCCCAGCATAGGGAGTAGTGGACCCTCTTAGTTATTGAGGCCCAGCATAGGGAGTGGTGGACCCTCTTGATTAGTGAGGCCCAGCATAGGGAGTGGTGGACCCTCTTAGTTATTGAGGCCCAGCATAGGGAGTGGTGGACCCTCTTATTTATTGAGGCCCAGCATAGGGAGTGGTGGACCCTCTTAGTTATTGAGGCCCAGCATAGGGAGTGGTGGACCCTCTTGATTAGTGAGGCCCAGCATAGGGAGTGGTGGACCCTCTTAGTTATTGAGGCCCAGCATAGGGAGTGGTGGACCCTCTTAGTTATTGAGGCCCAGTATAGGGAGTGGTGGACCCTCTTAGTTATTGAGGCCCAGCAGAGGGAGTGGTGGACCCTCTTAGTTATTGACGCCCAGCATAGGGAGTGGTGGGCTCTCTTGATTAGTGAGGCCCAGCATAGGGAGTGGTGGAACCTCTTAGTTATTGAGGCCCAGCATAGGGAGTGGTGGATCCTCTTAGTTATTGTAACGCTCACCTGACTCCCACAGAGGCGCTGGCCTGGTTCGCGCTGCTGTGACCTCTTCTAAGGTGATGCGCAGGGTTCGGAAGACGGACTGGACCGGGCCCCCAAATCTGGCTTGTCTGGCTCGCAGAAGTATCCTTCTGTAGGCGAAAATGGGGGATTAACTGTCTGCGGGGTAATGCAATCAGCCTCCCACTTTCCCCTCTCACCCTCCTCGAAACCCTTCTGTGATTCCTCGTAGCGTCTCACCTTAGGGTCTGGAAGGACGAGCTCTCCATCCTGCTTCTGATGCAGGGCGCGTTGGTATCCAGTTACTTCACTGGATTTTCGGATTGGTGAGAACCAAACTTGCTTGGCTTCCAGGTAAGTTTTTTGATAAGAGGTTCCCCTTGTGTCCATGCATTAATGTACTAATGCTAGTGTCTTTTTCCCCATGGGGGTCGGGGTACGGAATGCTGGGGAACAGGCACCGACCCGAGATGAGAGGTGAAATCCTTGTAGAAATCAGGTAAGTCTTTAATGAGCGTTTTTTGGTAATGTCTTTTCATTCGCTCATTAACGCTGATGTCTTTTTTTCCCCTTAGGGGCCGGGGTCCGGAAATGCCAGGATGCGGCGCGGACCCGAAATGAAGAGGGAATGAATCAACAGGTAAGTCTTAACATGGAGATTTAGCTTTCCTTATTCCCTTCTCTCTCTCACCTTTTGTTCTGGTCTTTTTCTCCCTTGGCGCTGGGGCGTGACTGCAAATCCGGATGATCGCTGCTGAACATGGAGGTGCCCAGTAAAGGTGAGTGGAATGCGGCGCTGCAGCGATCGACGTGATGAGCTTTTAAATAAAAGTCTTCCTTTTCAGGATTGTCGGCGAGATGTCTACGGGATGCGGTTTTAGCAGGTAAGGACTTTTCTTCTGTTCTCTTCTTCTCTTCCTTTGCAGGTGATCCAGGATGCTGGCAGGCGTGGCAGAAGTCAGGATGCAGGAGCAGACACAGTGAGCGTCCAGCTGCTAGATGCAGAACAACACGAAGCACGTGTGGCTGTTCGGGTGGGGTTTAAATAGCCTTTGAAGAAGTTCCAGGTATGTATCCTTCCTCCAATCAGGTATGTATCCTTCCCTGACCACGCCCGGATGGTAAATTAGTCCCACAGGTAAAGTAGTTCCTTTCAGGCCTCAAGGAGGCCGGGATCCTGCAGCATGGTCTGCATCAGGTAAATGCACCCAAGCACATCCATAATGAGCCTGGCGCCTATGGCGCCAGGACTGATGTCTTTTATGAGCATGGCGCCATAGGCGCCAGGACACTGTCCAAAGGGCCCCTATATGGGGTTGCTGGGTCCTTCCTTGGGGACTGGATGTCCGCTTTCGGGGACGCAGTTCTTGAACCGGCTCCCCGGGAGCGGGCATCATGACAGCACTCCCCCCCAAGGCCCCTCCCAAGGTTGTTCCCTCCGGGGGTTTTGGTTTGTCTGGGAAGAGTCGGTGGAATTTCCTGACTAATCGAGGTGCATGCACATGGTCGCTGGGTTCCCACGACCTCTCCTGAGGTCCGTACCCCTTCCAATCAATTAGGTAGAACAGTTTTGACCTAAACATTTTTGAGTCTAAAATGTTCTTCACTTCGAATTCGGGCTCCCCATCTATTAGAATAGGTTCTGGAGGTTTGAGTAGTCGGGTTCGGGGTACCACTGGTTTCAGAAGTGACACATGAAAAACAGGGTGAATTTGCATACTAGCTGGTAAATCAAGTTTAACAGCCACTGGGTTAATTATTGCCGTAATAGAATAAGGTCCCAGATATTTTGGGTTAAAAGTTCGAGGCCCTTTGAATGGTAAATGTCTGGTAGCTAACCACACTTGATCCCCAATCTGATACGGAGGTGCTTCACTCCGATGTAGATCAGCATTCTCCTTGTATTTTCTCTTGGCTTGTTGTAAATGCGTAGTTGCCACTTTGAAGGCTTGGGTAATTGTAGAATGCAGATGTTCTACTGCAGGCATTCCGAGGTTCTGAGGTGAGTCAAGGTTTGAGGTTCGAGGGTGATGCCCAAACAAAGTATAAAAAGGACTGTGGCCAGTTCCAGAGTGTACCGAATTATTATATGCGTATTCGGCTATCCAAAGAATGTCTTTCCAGTTGCTTTCAGATTGCTGTAACATACACCGTAAGTATTGCTCAAGGGTCTGATTTGTCCTCTCGGTCTGACCATCGGTCTGAGGGTGGTGACTGGTCGATAATCTTACGTCGATCTGCGCCATTTGACAACATTTGCGCCAGAAGTGGGAAATGAATTGGCTTCCCCGGTCAGAGATTAGTGTAGATGGGAATCCATGTAGCCGAACAATATTTTCGAGGAATTCTTTGGCTAGGACAGAAGCTGAAGGTAAACCTTTCAAAGGAATAAAGTGGGCCATTTTGGAAAACAAATCCACAATTACCAGAATAGTATTGTACCCCGAACAAGGAGGCAGGTCTGTAATAAAATCCATTGATAGGGTGTGCCAGGGTGCTGGCGGTATATCTAGAGGTTGAAGGAGACCGGCTGGTCTTTTCTTTTGACTTTTATTTTGGGCGCAAACACCACAGGACATCACAAAAGATTTAACATCTTTTCGCCAAGAGGGCCACCAAAATTGTCGTTTCACCTTTTCCTCTGTCTTGGCAATACCGGGGTGTCCCTCTATTAATGCATCATGATAACCGGAAATAACTAGTTTGTGTAATTCCTTATGTGGCAGGAATAAGCGTCCTTGGAAATAAGGTAAACCATTATCTATGGTAAAGTCTGATCCCTTTTGTATCCAATCCTGTAAGGTTGTAGGGTCCAGGAGTTGTTTCACTCTGGCTTGAATGTCTTCAAGCGTCTGTAACAAAGTCATGCCTAGAATCCTCTGTTCGGGAATTATTGGTAATGGTTCTGAGTTTGTATCAGATTCTCCCATTCCAATTCGGGATAAGGCGTCTGCTTTGCCATTCTTGCAGCCAGGTCGATAGGTAATCACGAAATCAAATTCAGCGAAAAACAAAGCCCATCGGAGCTGCCGTGATGACTGAGCCTTGGTGGTTTTCAAATACTGTAAATTCCGGTGATCAGTGATCACTGTGATGGTATGTCGAGCGCCAAGCAGATAATGCCGCCAGGCTTTAAAAGCGGACTTAATGGCTAACATTTCTTTGTCCGTGATTGCATAATTAACCTCAGGTGCCGAGAATTTTCTGGACCAAAATGCTACAGGATGCAGTTGGTTGGTTTCAGGATCTCTTTGGGACAGGACAGCACCCATGGCTAGGCTGGATGCGTCAGTCTCGACGACATAAGGGAGATCTGGACGCGGGTGTTTCAATATAGGTGCGGAGGTAAACTTAGCTTTTAAATCCTGAAAGGCCTGCTCGGCTTCTTCAGACCATTCAAAACGTTTATTTTTCCTCAAGAGTGCAGTAATGGGAGGGGGGCGTGGCCAGCGGGCGGACGATGCGGACGTGATCTCGCATCGCTCCAGGGCCGCCAGCAAGATCCTGCTGAAATCCTGCCATAATCACTGACCTGTGAGGACCAAAATCGCTCTGGTGAGGCAAGAACCACTGCGGAGCAAAACCACCTAATCCCGGACCGAAATCGGTGCGGGAAACCCTGGCTGAGACGCATAGAAGAAGCGAGGCCCGCAGCGCGCGGGACCGACAAAATGGCCGCCGTACGCGGCAACTGACCTGGGGCGCCGTGCAGCAGCAGTGAAGTTATCCTGGGAGGAGGCCCCATGCGATTGCTGAGACAGCGTGAGAGAGACTGCCACTGCGGGCGCTGGATTGCCGTGCACTGGGGGACAGTGCGAGCGTGGTCGAAGTCGCTGCCTGCTCCCCATCGGCGAGTGGGGTGGCAGCGGGCCCCAGAAAACGAGCGACCTCGCCCGAAAAACAATCCTTTGCGGGCCGGACTGCCCGGCTGTCGCTGCTGCGGACGCGTCGCATGGAGTGCTTCCTACCATAGCCCGCCCCGCGACAGGGGCCACGATACCGTGCGATGAGGGGCGCCTTCCAGATCCACAGTGCGGAGACTGCAACCCCCATGGCCTGTAAGAGACCCGGTGTGAACAGAGACGGAGGGGGACGAGGGGATCAACACCCAGAGGACAAACAGCCCAGCGGATGCCGCTGCCGAGACACGGGGGCCTTCCCGCCATAACCCGCCCCGGGCCCGAAGCAGAACTGCGGGCGCTCCGCTCCTCGTAGAGCGCCCGCCAAACCTGCATCAAACATAGCGGTAAGGAGAGGGTGATCGGTTGGAGTGGGCGAGTTGTATTCCCCCCCCATCCCCTGCGAGACAGTACAATCCCTGGGGTCACTCCACCTGTACCCCAACGTTTGGGAACCCAGAGTACAGGAGGGAAGCACCCTAAAATATATCACTGGAAGAGAGTGGCGGGGGACGGGCTTCCCCCGAATTGAAGTTAACCACCTGCACAATTACATGACATAAGGACCAATTAAGGTAGCACAATTAAGGTAGCGCATGACACTCCCAGACGAGGCGCACTGGCTAGTCCTCTCACCTGCAGTGCAGCGGCGACCACACACATAAACGCAGAACTGCCCGCAGAATCGTGCTGGTACTACCAAGACTGTGAAAGCAACAGGGAAACCGAGACTGTCATACCGTTGTACCAGCCTGTGGCCGACACATAGGGAAAGGGTGAAACCAAGAACCAACCCACCAGCCGATGAAGTCCACTGGTGGTATGATGCAATAACACGAATCACTGGAGGTATACAAGTAAAGATTAGGAACTCACACAGTGAACCACTTGCCTGAGAAAGTAACCTCCTGACCAAGCAACACCAGACGAACTACCTCAAAAAACGACCCAGAAACTGCGCACTATATAACGACAGCAAACCAGCAGATAGCTGCTGCAATGGGTAAGTATAAGGCACTAACCACTAAAAAAGGGGCCAACCAGAGCACCATGGAACAATTCACGACCACCACTCTGCCCCCACCAACGGACTCAGATAGACTTGAAGACCCACAAAACCCTGAAGAATCCCTACCCCTAAGGGATGTGATGAATGCCATTGCCAACTCACGATCCTCAATGGAAGTCAAAATGGATGGCATCACCACAGAAGTCTCTCTGTTGCGACATGATCTCCAAAAACTCTCCTCCCGCACTGGTGAGGGCGAGGCCCGTATATCTGTTGCAGAGGATGACTTGAGTGAGAAGTATGGGTCAGCAAATGAACAGAGCGCTAGAACGCATCAAAGTACTAGAGTCCAGGGTAGAGGAGGGGGGGGCAGATCAAGGAGGAATAATATACGTATACTTGGGCTGCCGGAAAAGACTGAAGGGGACTCCATGGAGCTCTTCCTGGAGAAATGGCTGACCGACCTATTCGCTCCCAAGACCCTGTCGACACTCTTCTCAATAGAGAGAGCGCACCGAGTCCCAACGGGCACACCAATACCTGGGAAGCAACCAAGAACGGTGGTAGCGAAGATCCTTAATTACAGAGATCGTGATGCTATATTGCAAATGGCCAGACAAAAAGGAGAGATAACATACAACAGCTCCAGAATAGGCCTCTTTCCAGACTTCACTAGGGAGGTGCAGAAAATGAGACAATCCTTTGACCCCCTCAAGAAGCGCCTACAGACACTGAAGTTAAAGTATGGCCTCCTGTTCCCTGCGCAATTGAAGATATACCACAATGGTACCACAGTACACTTCACTGACCCCAGAGAGGCATGGACCTGGGCTGAGGGGCATCTGAAGGGGGAATGGAACCCACGCAAACGACTAGAACCAAGGAGGAATAGACCACGTCTGAATGAGCCCCCAAATGAGATACCCCATCGAGAAATAGAGGCGAGACCCCAGAGAGGAAATGATTAATTACAAACATGACTGAGAGATGAAAGAACTAACGACACCTGAGACCCAGGCAAAAGCAGTGAATCGAAAAGAAATGGACCAAAGCTAAACAAACCCCCACAAAAACTACCCTATCAAGATATGGAAGCGATACCATGAAATTAAGACGAATAAATGAAAGAGCGGACAAAAGATAACATTATCATAATGTGAAATTAAACAAGGACCACCTAACAAACATAACAATTGGTGAAATGAATGCTGGCGGCCCCAAAACCTGGCGCGGCACTACCCCCCTGGACAATTACGAAGAGCGCATTGAGGTATTCCTAATACCAAAGAGACTATAAGTAGATAGATGTTTTGTTTAATAGGCGACAGATGCTTCAGTTGGGGAAGGAGTATGGGGAGGGGGGATCGGGAGTTACACAGGTATCCAAATGACAACTGGCTCATCAGGACCACATCGAATAAAACAAACTTGAAAATAGCAAGAACCAAACATCCACATATGGCCAAGAACTCAGTGAGCAATGACTACGGCTGGACTTAAGGAAAAAAAGCTTGCCTTCATGACATGGAATGTAAATGGCCTGGGGAACAGCATAAAGAGAAGACTAGTAATGCAATATATTACTCGACATGATCCGGATATAGTGATGCTAACCGAAACACACCTGGCGGGCACGAACTGCCAATTTTTCAAGAGAACCAAATACAAAACAGCAATCCATGCAGGCTTCTCCGTGGGCTCGAGAGGTGTGCTGATACTGATAAACAAAAAAAAACCCTGATAAACGTAACACAAATAATTCAAGATCCGGGAGGCAGATTTGTGTTTATGCATGGCACACTATGGAACCAAACCATAGCTACAATGGCGATCTACTCGCCCCCAGCATTGTTGGCCCCCCTACTAGAAGAAATCACACCGATAATAGTAAATAACCCAGCGGATACACTAGTGATGGGCGGAGACTTCAATGAGGTGATGAGCACCGTGGAGGACCGCACACATCAGAGAGGAGGAAATCCGGCAAGGCCGACCAAACTGGCCAACTTCGCATCAGCACTGGGCCTTAAAGATGCATGGAGGGATCTCCACCCACGTGAGAAACAATTCTCTTTCCACTCCGGTGCACACGGATCGATGTCCAGGATAGACTATTTCTTCCTCACTGGGGTAAATATGCACAAAGTGATTAAGTCAACCCTGCAGCCCCGAGGAATATCAGATCACTCCCCACTCACGATGACGCTTGAGACACAAAGACCCCAACCCCCACCGAAGTGGCGACTAAATGCATACTACCTGGGATTCCCAGAACTAACGGAGAAAATCCAAGAAACAACCGAAATGTACTTTGAACTAAATCAGAACTCCGTGGACGATGCTGGAATAATATGGGAAGCATATAAAGCAACTTTAAGGGGTGAAATATTAAGCTGGACCTCAGCACACAAAAAATTACACCAGCAAGAAGTAAAAGAAGCAGAAGCAGACGTGAGACGAGCTGAGGAGAACCTCATAAGGTCAGGAATGACAGATGACAACACACCCCTAAAGGTGGCACAAAAGAAACTACACAATGTGGCGCTGACATGCGCAAAACAAGCGCACAGAACTACACGAGCAAGAATATATGAAACGGGAGACAAAGCCAGCCGAATGCTGGCATGGTTGGAAAGAAGGGAGGATAGACACCTCCTGGTACGGCGAATAGGCATCACAGACACGGAATGGGCCTCAACAGACTCAGGCATAGCGGAGGCCTTTGCAACCTACTACGAAAAGCTATATGCTCCACCGACAACTCCACTGGACGCCACCACATTGGACTCAGTGACCATCCCAATACTAAACGAAACCCAGAAGCTGAATCTTGAGGCTCCAATAACAGAAGAAGAACTGACGACAGCCATCTCCCAGCTACAGAATGGGAAAACCCCAGGGCCGAATGGTCTTCCAGTAGAAATATGGAAGAAAATTGGCACCCGAGAAGTGGTGCCGCACATGCTCAAAATGTTCCTGCAGACAAAAGAGAAAGGCATCCTACCACCGGACCTAAGACAAGCCAGCATAGTGGTAATACACAAAGAAGGCAAACTTCCAGACGCATGTAGCTCGTACCGCCCAATCTCTCTCATTAACACGGAAGCTAAAATATTGGCCAAAATACTGGCCAACAGGCTACAAACAGTGATAACCTCCCTAATCCACCCAGACCAATGCGGCTTCATGCCACAAAGATCCACGCGAATGAACATACGCAGGCTTTACTCTGCCATTTAAAGATCGGCCACTGTACAGGACCCATTGGCACTGCTCACTATTGACTTCGAGAAGGCCTTCGACTCGATCCACTGGGAGGCCCTGTGGTGCATTATGGGTAGAATGGGATTTGGAGAGCAATTTACAGACTGGGTTAAGCGCCTATATAATGCCCCGATGGCTGAAGTTAGAGTCAATGGCTGGTCCTCACGAACCATTAAACTTGGGAAGGGCACCAGGCAGGGATGTCCCCTCTCAGCAATGTTGTTTGCACTCGCAATAGAACCACTGGCGATAATGCTGAGGGAATCCATGGATTGGAGGGGGTTCCGCTGGGCACAGGATTGGGAGGACAGGGTGTCCCTATACGCAGATGATCTACTAATCTACCTTAGTGACCCAGCGATCTCCAGCCCCATTGTGACTAACATACTAACTACATATGGAGCCTTTAGCAGGTTGAAGGTAAACTATGATAAATCCCCGATCTTTCCAATAAAAGGACTAGATGCAGCGACCTTAGCAAATAACCCATTTAAGATCGAGAAAGAGCAATTCCGATACCTGGGGATACAAATCTCAACAGACCTAAGTCAGTATATAAGGAGGAACCTGCACCCAGTAAGGGATAGATTTGTAAATGACGTTAAACACTGGATGGCCCTTCCGCTCACCCTACTGGGAAGAGCTGCTTTATTCAAGATGTTGGCCCTCCCCCGGTTTTTATATGCCCTGCAGAACGCACCGTTATATATACCCCGAACAGAATTTCATAAAATAGATGAATCGCTCAGGAAACTGCTTTGGGGAGGGGGTCACCCACGAATTGCTCTCAGAACCCTTCAGCGCTCAGTGTGGGAGGGAGGAATCGGGCTGCCACACCTGCAGACGTATTATTGGGCTGCCCAAATGTCGGTAGTGGATGATAGCCTGCATGCTGATCCAATGATACCACACAACAGAGCAGATGCCCAAGCGGATCATGGAGTCACCCCGCTAGAAAGCCTGTATCAAAAGAAAACCCGACAAGCTACACCCACAATGATGGCTCAGAGAACACAGATCTGGATGGATGCGCATAAATACCTAGGATGGGAGGGGAAGATCACTCTGAAACAACCCCTGTGGTGGAATAAACACCTCCCGGAACTTAAAGACATTCCCAAATGGGCGGTCTGGGAGGAGCGGGGATATAGACACTAGAAGACCTGGTACAGGATGGCGAAATCAAGACATTCCAAGTCCTGGAGGACGAATTCGACCTCCCCATCACAGAGCACTTCCACTACTTACAAATAAGGCATGCACTTACTGCAAGCGAAATAGATCTCCCGAATATACCGGAATGCACCCCGATCGAGAGGAACATAGTGATGGAACGGATTGGGCATAAAGTAACTTCCACAATGTACAATGCCATCAACTCGTTTGCCACGAAAGAACTCACAGGACTTAAAGAGAAATGGGAAAGAGATGTGGGTCAAATACAAGCGGAAGACTGGACAGTGGCACTTATGCACCCCCGGGAATCAGCAATTTCAGCCAGGATCAGGCTAGTACAGTTAAAAATCCTACATAGGGTTTACTATCCTAGAGAGGCCCGGCACCAGTGGGGAAGAGCGACAGACCCCAATTGCTTGAGATGTCACCAGATGAGGGGTACCTTTTTCCACATCCTATGGGAATGCCCACAGATACAAGACTTTTGGCAACAATGCTGCGATAAGCTCTCAGCAGTACTTGACCGTGAAATACAGATGGACCCAAAACTCCTGATACTGGGAATAGTTGCGGATATAGAGTTATCCAGATTTGAAAAACTCATGTTTACAACGACTACGAGTCTTGCCAAAAGAAACATAGCCCAACTATGGGGCTCGCCCACACCGCCACAATACACCAAATGGGTAGCAGACGTGGACATGTGTATCCCAATGGAGGTGAGAGTGTACACTACAAGAGGATGCCCAGAGAAAGCGGCCAAGATATGGCAAAAATGGGAGGACAGCTGAAGGCAAGTAAAGAACAGACATGGGGACACTAAGCGCCCGAGCAGTGAACTGATATAAGCCATCGGAACGACTTTCAGAAACTCTAGATGTAACAACTTTACAATATATGCAAACAGAAACCAGATGCCAGGAAGAAATGTATACCTGTGTGTTTAAATGTTATTAATGTTTAAAGGGTTATGTGTGGTGACCAAATGTCAACTACATATTGTTGTTGTGTTTGATGATGTCCACAAAACAATAAAAAAATGTTATATAAAAAAAAAAAGAGTGCAGTAATGGGTTGTACCACGCGTGAAAATTCCGGGATAAACCTGCGATAGAAATTGGCAAAGCCGAGCATGCTTTGAACCCCTTTTACAGAGCTAGGTGATGGCCATTTGAGGATGGCATCCACTTTTCTTGAGTCCATTCGGACTCCTTTGGGTGTCAGGATGAAACCTAGAAACTCGACTTCTGTGGTATGGAAAACACATTCCTCCAATTTAGCAAATAGTTTGTGTTGGTGCAGTTTTTCAAGTACTGCCCTGACGTGTTTTCTGTGATCAGATTCCGAAGAGGAGTACACCAGAATGTCATCGATATATACGACTACACAAACATCGATGAGTTCCCGAAGGACATCATTCATGAAGTATTGGAAGGCAGCCGGCGCGTTACACAATCCGAAAGGCATCACCTGGTACTCGAATAATCCGTATTTAGTACGGAAGGCCGTTTTCCATTCGTCGCCTTCTTTTACTCGCACCAGATGATAAGCCCCCGGAGATCTAACTTGGTGTATATGCAAGCGTCCTTCACCTGGTCAAGGAGTTCAGGTATCAGAGGCAGAGGATAACGGTTTTTAACCATTATCTGGTTCAATGCGCGGTAATCAATACAAGTTCTAAGGTCACCTTCTTTTTTGAGCACGAAGAACAAAGCCGAGGATGCCGGGGACTTTGACGAGCGAATAAAACCATTAGCTAGGTATTGATCCAAATATTGTCTCAAATGCAGATTCTCAGGTTCGGTAAGGGCATAAATCCTGCTACAAGGGGGTTGTGCACCGGGCACCAGATTGATTTGGCAATCGTACGATCTGTGAGGAGGTAACGTGTTGGCCTGTTCCTTTTGGAAGACGTCCTGAAAGTCTTGGTATTCCGGAGGTAGTTGCATGGAGGCAGAGGTTACAGATGCTAGATTAATCTTCAGGTTTTCTGGGTAGCAGGTTTGTGTACAATCCGGGAAGGTTATTCTCTTAGCTCGCCAATCAATTCGAGGATTATGTGTCTCTCACCAAGGGATTCCAAGAATAACCTGAAACTGTGGAGCCTTGATTACATCAAACACAACACCCTCCCGATGGCCGTCGGGACCAATAAGAGTCACCTCAGTAGTGGAATCTGTTACCGGTCCAGAGGCAATTTCAGTTCCATCGACTGTGGTGATGACATCTTTGCTGGTTTTAGGACGGAGAGGGAGGTTAATCCTAGAGACCAATTCATGATCCACATAGTTTCCAATAGCCCCACTATCGATGTATGCCTTTATTGCATGCAACCGCTTAGGCTGTTCTGGATCTACGAGAACCATTGGCACAATGAAATGCGAGGTCTTAGAGTTAGTTTTCAAGCTCGGCAAGCGGACCCCTACACTTGTCGGGCAGAGTCGTTTCCCGAAACAGAGTCTTCATTGTTTTTATCAGCGGCTCCCACCGCCTTTCGGGGCGGTTTTGCCGGGCAATCTCGTAGAAAGTGTCCAGAATTCCCACAATAAAGACATAATTTTAACTGCCGCCTCCTTTCACGTTCCTTTTGAGTCAAGGGTCCTTTAACCCCTCCAATTTGCATAGGCTCAGAGACATCAACTCCCTTGGGATTAGCATGGGTCTTGACCAACACCCGGGTCTCAAACCTGGACCGATCTGCTTTTCTGTTTTGAAGTCTGTGATCCAATTGGACCACTAAGTCTATATACTCTGTGCATTCTTGGGGCGGATTTACAACTTGGGCCAAGACATCTTTAAGTTCTCTGCGTAGGCCTCGATAAAACAACGTGGCTCTTTTATCCTCTGGCCATCCCGTTTCCACAAATAGTCTATTAAAGGTTGCAATATAGGATAGGAGGTCCTGATTGCCCTGTCGCAGGGATAGAAGTTCGTCATCCAGAGCCTGCCCCTGAGAGTGTCGAGCAAATAACCTTTCCATGCTTGCTTGAAACCTTTGAAAATCACGGAGAATCGGGTCATCTTGAGTAACCAGTGGAACTGACCAATCGGCAGCACAGCCGCTGAGATATGACAATACAAAGGCTACTTTGGTCTGATCATTAGGGAAGGTCCCAGGTCTGCATAGGAAGTGCAAACGACACTGATTCATAAATACGGCGAATCGTTTGGGGTCCCCAGCAAAGCGTTCGGGTGGGGCCAGCGGCATGTTTCCAGGTAGATTAATCTGCACAGGGTTACTGGAAACCACAGGAGCGGGGTTCCCTCCGGAACCGGGTAGAGGAGTTTGCCCAGCTTGACCTTGCAAAAGCTGTCTGGCCAGGTCATCAGTTCTTTCCTTTGATATTATTAATTCCCTCCTGAGGGCATTAGTCTCTTGACGAGCGGCATGTACTTCGGCCCGTAATTCCCCCAGTAATTGGGCCAACTGATTAGTCTCAGAACTTTCCATAGCGCCTGGGTGGGAATTTGTAGGAAGGCTTCGCATTCTGTAACGCTCACCTGACTCCCACGGAGGCGCTGGCCTGGTTCGCGCTGCTGTGACCTCTTCATGATGCGCAGGGTTCGGAAGACGGACTGGACCGGGCCCCCAAATCTGGCTTGTCTGGCTCGCAGAAGTATCCTTCTGTAGGCGAAAATGGGGGATTAACTGTCTGCGGGGTAATGCAATCAGCCTCCCACTTTCCCCTCTCACCCTCCTCGAAACCCTTCTGTGATTCCTCGTAGCGTCTCACCTTAGGGTCTGGAAGGACGAGCTCTCCATCCTGCTTCTGATGCAGGGCGCGTTGGTATCCAGTTACTTCACTGGATTTTCGGATTGGTGAGAACCAAACTTGCTTGGCTTCCAGGTAAGTTTTTTGATAAGAGGTTCCCCTTGTGTCCATGCATTAATGTACTAATGCTAGTGTCTTTTTCCCCATAGGGGCCGGGGTACGGAATGCCGGAGAACAGGCACCGACCCGAGATGAGAGGTGAAATCCTTGTAGAAATCAGGTAAGTCTTTAATGAGCGTTTTTTGTTAATGTCTTTTCATTCGCTCATTAACGCTGATGTCTTTTTTTCCCCTTAGGGGCTGGGGTCCGGAAATGCCAGGATGCGCGCGGACCTGAAATGAAGAGGGAATGAATCAACAGGTAAGTCTTAACATGGAGATTTAGCTTTCCTTATTCCCTTCTCTCTCTCACCTTTGTTCTTGTCTTTTTCTCCCTAGGCGCTGGGGCGTGACTGCGAATCCGGATGATCGCTGCTGAACATGGAGGCGCCCTGTAAAGGTGAGTGGAATGCGGCGCTGCAGCGATCGACGCGATGAGCTTTTAAATAAAAGTCTTCCTTTTCAGGATTGTCGGCGAGATGTCTCCGGGATGCGGAATTTAGCAGGTAAGGACTTTTCCTTCTTCTGTTCTCTTCTTCTCTTCCTTTGCAGGTGATCCAGGATGCTGGCAGGCGTGGCAGAAGTCAGGATGCAGGAGCAGACACGGTGAGCGTCCAGCTGCTAGATGCAGAACAACGCGAAGCACGTGTGGCTGTTCGGGTGGGGTTTAAATAGCCTTGGAAGAAGTTCAAGGTATGTATCATTCCTCCAATCAGGTATGTATCCTTCCCCGACCACGGACGGATGGTAAATTAGTCCCACAGGTAAAGTAGTTCCTTTCAGGCCTCAAGGAGGCCGGGAACCTGCAGCATGGTCTGCATCAGGTAAATGCACCCAAGCACATCCATAATGAGCCTGGCGCCTACGGCGTCAGGACTGATGTCTTTTATGAGCCTGGCGCAATAGGCGCCAGGACCCCGTCCAAAGGGCCCCTATATGGGGTTGCTGGGTCCTTCCTTGGGGACTGGATATCCGCTTTCGGGGACGCAGGGCTTGAACCGGCTCCCCGGGAGCGGGCATCATGACAGTTATTGAGGCCCAGCATAGGGAGTGGTGGACCCTCTTGGGTATTAAGGCCCAGCATTGGGAGTGGAGGACCCTCTTAGTTATTGAGGCCCAGCATAGGGAGTGGTGGACCCTCTTGATTAGTGAGGCTCAGCATAGGGAGTGGTGGACCCTCTTGATTAGTGAGGCCCAGCATAGGGAGTGGTGGACCCTCTTAGTTATTGAGGCCCAGCATAGGGAGTGGTGGACCTCTTGATTAGTGAGGCCCAGCATAGGGAGTGGTGGACCCTCTTAGTTATTGAGGCCCAGCATAGGGAGTGGTGGACCCTCTTGATTAGTGAGGCCCAGCATAGGGAGTGGTGGACCCTCTTAGTTATTGAGGCCCAGCATAGGGAGTGGTGGACCCTCTTAGTTACCGAGGCCCAGCATAGGGAGTGGTGGACCCTCTTGATTAGTGAGGCCCAGCATAGGGAGTGGTGGACCCTCTTAGTTATTGAGGCCCAGCATAGGGAGTGGTGGACCCTCTTGGGTATTAAGGCCCAGCATAGGGAGTGGTGGACCCTCTTAGTTATTGAGGCCCAGCATAGGGAGTGGTGGACCCTCTTGATTAGTGAGGCCAGCATAGGGAGTGGTGGACCCTCTTAGTTATTGAGGCCCAGCATAGGGAGAGGTGGACCCTCTTGATTAGTGAGGCCCAGCATAGGGAGTGGTGGACCCTCTTAGTTATTGAGGCCCAGCATAGGGAGTGGTGGACCCTCTTGATTAGTGAGGCCCAGCATAGGGAGTGGTGGACCCTCTTAGTTATTGAGGCCCAGCATAGGGAGTGGTGGACCCTCTTAGTTACCGAGGCCCAGCATAGGGAGTGGTGGACCCTCTTGATTAGTGAGGCCCAGCATAGGGAGTGGTGGACCCTCTTAGTTATTGAGGCCCAGCATAGGGAGTGGTGGACCCTCTTGGGTATTAAGGCCCAGCATAGGGAGTGGTGGACCCTCTTGATTAGTGAGGCCCAGCACAGGGAGTGGTGGACCCTCTTGGGTATTGAGGCCCAGCATATGGAGTAGTGGACCCTCTTAGGTATTGAGGCCCAGCATAGGGAGTGGTGGACCCTCTTGATTAGTGAGGCCCAGCATAGGGAGTGGTGGGCCCTCTTGATTAGTGAGGCCCAGCATAGGGAGTGGTGGACCCTCTTAGTTATTGAGGCCCAGCATAGGGAGTGGTGGACCTCTTGATTAGTGAGGCCCAGCATAGGGAGTGGTGGACCCTCTTAGTTATTGAGGCCCAGCATAGGGAGTGGTGGACCTCTTGATTAGTGAGGCCCAGCATAGGGAGTGGTGGACCCTCTTAGTTATTGAGGCCCAGCATAGGGAGTGGTGGACCCTCTTGATTAGTGAGGCCCAGCATAGGGAGTGGTGGACCCTCTTAGTTATTGAGGCCCAGCATAGGGAGTGGTGGACCCTCTTAGTTACCGAGGCCCAGCATAGGGAGTGGTGGACCCTCTTGATTAGTGAGGCCCAGCATAGGGAGTGGTGGACCCTCTTAGTTATTGAGGCCCAGCATAGGGAGTGGTGGACCCTCTTGGGTATTAAGGCCCAGCATAGGGAGTGGTGGACCCTCTTAGTTATTGAGGCCCAGCATAGGGAGTGGTGGACCCTCTTGATTAGTGAGGCCAGCATAGGGAGTGGTGGACCCTCTTAGTTATTGAGGCCCAGCATAGGGAGAGGTGGACCCTCTTGATTAGTGAGGCCCAGCATAGGGAGTGGTGGACCCTCTTAGTTATTGAGGCCCAGCATAGGGAGTGGTGGACCCTCTTGATTAGTGAGGCCCAGCATAGGGAGTGGTGGACCCTCTTAGTTATTGAGGCCCAGCATAGGGAGTGGTGGACCCTCTTAGTTACCGAGGCCCAGCATAGGGAGTGGTGGACCCTCTTGATTAGTGAGGCCCAGCATAGGGAGTGGTGGACCCTCTTAGTTATTGAGGCCCAGCATAGGGAGTGGTGGACCCTCTTGGGTATTAAGGCCCAGCATAGGGAGTGGTGGACCCTCTTGATTAGTGAGGCCCAGCATAGGGAGTGGTGGACCCTCTTAGGTATTGAGGCCCAGCATAGGGAGTGGTGGACCCTCTTGATTAGTGAGGCCCAGCATAGGGAGTGGTGGACCCTCTTGGGTATTGAGGCCCAGCATAGGGAGTGGTGGACCCTCTTGGGTATTGAGGCCCAGCATAGGGAGCGGTGGACCTTCTTGGGTATTGAGGCCCAGCATAGGGAGTGGTGGACCCTCTTGGGTATTGAGGCCCAGCATAGGGAGTGGTGGACCCTCTTGGGTATTGAGGCCCAGCATAGGGAGCGGTGGACCCTCTTGGGTATTGAGGCCCAGCATAGGGAGTGGTGGACCCTCTTGGGTATTGAGGCCCAGCATAGGGAGTGGTGGACCCTCTTGGGTATTGAGGCCCAGCAAAGGGAGTGGTGGACCCTCTTGGGTATTGTTGCACGAGACTCTGGTCATGATCCTTATACATTCTTTCTGTGTATTCCTTGGAATTAGCATCCTCCCTCAGTCGTCTTTTCCGGGATAGGTTCGGGATTGTCAGTTATTGATGGCATGTTTGGCTCTTTTGGCTAGATTGGCACTTCCTGAATTTCCAGCACGTGCATTTTGGTCTTCGAAGCTATTTTGACTTTATATTATTGGAGGTAGTCTTTCAGTCTGCGAGGTATTATTTACTGGTGGTGGGCCATGGGGTGAATGGGTGGGAGAGGTCTGTATTTTATAGATAGTAGACCCTCTGCTAGAGCAGGGTCTGCTAGCCATGGTTTCATATAATCATAATTCTGGTTGAGGAAGTACAAGAAAGGTCTGTTACTCGTGGGAAACCATAAAGGAATGCCATAAGAGAGGAGGCTTTGACTTTCATGATCTACAGACTTATAAAGCAGGCTGCATCCTGACTCAACTTTCATGTAACTTAACTCAGAGAGGGAAAAAACGGATTTGGAACGTCATAGAAGAAAATGATCTGGGGAGCCTATCATATGAAGAGACTCTGCTGAGAGAACGCCAAGTGCCGGCTAAACCAATACTTAGTTGTGTTAGAGGTGCAATAGAAACTTGGATAGGTGCAATAAAGGAAAAGGAGGAAAGCAGCAAATTATTGCCCACAACACCATCTGGAGTAATAACAAATTCAACGTAAATGGTAAAAGAATCTTTTGGAAGTCCTGGATTAATGCAGGAATTTTTAAGGTGTAAAAACTCTATCATGAAGGCAAAATGAGGGGCTTGGGATTTCTAAACTTTAAATATATGTTAGAAAATAGGGAAGAAAAAAAGGTTCAAGGGGATTCAGGAGGCCTTGTCGAGTATAATAGTGGACACAGTCTAGGAAGTCTAAATCTCCTTCAGATAGTTAAGGAACATTGTATGAAAATCGGCCCTTATTATAGCACAGTGCTAATGGAAGGGAGACAGTCAATGAAGGAAGCATGGTTTGGACGGTGGGTGAAGTAATGAGGAGTAGAACTGGACGAGGACAGTGATGCAATTATGAGGATAAACTTTGGGTCAAGTCTTGATCAAAATGTGGTATTTATCCAACAGCACACTCTATTTAATACATTCTGGACTTCATGGAAATGTTTAGACATGGGTTTTATTTATTTATTTATTTCCATTTATAAAGCGCAAAGCTGCCCTCAGGCGTTGTGGCGCTGTTACAGAATATTCACTTAGGTGCAACTTAACATAGGTACAGCTCTTAGGTACAAGTGCACATAATTACCGCTCGGACAATATTCGTGTTCCATAGTTACAGGGGAAACAGCAGAGAAAGTACGGTCAGCACCTTTCTGAAAGCCATAAGAGAGGTTTCTTTTCTGAGTTTGAGTGGTAGTGAGTTCCAGGATTTTGGTGCTAGCACTTCAAAACTGGACCCCCCCCCGGCTTTGGCTCTGTTAAAGGCAGGGATTGTAAGTTGGTGTGAGTATAGGTCACGTTTAGTTCTGTGGGATTGTGTGCGATGTATTCGTTCTGCTAAGGAGGGGGGTGCCGGGTTAAGAGGGGACAGCACTTGCTAGAGATGTGATAAGGCGGACGGGGCCCTCATCCAGATCTTCTGGCAATGTCGTATCATTGGAGCTTTCTGGAAGGAAATAACAAAGACAATGGAGAATATTCTAGTGCGATCAGCTCAATTATCAAGAGGACTTGTAACATTTTTGACTGGTGGGAACGCCCCCTGGTTGTCCTTATTCCCGCCCCCTTTTCATATGGCTTTGATTTCTTTTTGATATGTAATTTGATATCAATTAATTTTTTATATCAAAATGTATATTGATTTGATATTCGTTTTATATAAACAGCTATATAAAGTGTGTTTGTGTACTTTGATACGGTTTGATAGAAATCAAAATGATATAAAGTGTATATCAAAATGTTCTTAATATGGGAATTCGCTTGTGCGCTGTGGCTTGGTCGAGGCCAAAGTGAGTTGTGAGTAGGGATGCATGGTCTGGAGACAGTAGATATGAATTTATGGATCCGAAGGCGGACGCCGGAATGACACCGGAGATGGATCACACCCGATTGCTGCGGCAGAGAAAACAGAGGGCCTCAGTTTTTCGAACAACCTGCTATCCAGTAGGTCGGTATGGTCTAAAGCGGGCGGGTCTATTATACAAGGCATAAGAAGTAACCATAGTTAAAACTATGCATATTTGTTTTGTTTAGAGCCTTTAGCCGATAAAGTGAACGGCGGTGAGAAGAACCAGGCTGTAGCAGAAACTATCAATATTTATTGTGTTTGCTGTTGAAGCAATGCAGGGGATTTGGAAAATATTGTGTGTGAGACCTGTGTTTCACTAATGGAAATCGATAGCTGTTGTGGGCGTGTCACCTTTAATGCTGTGAACTGGCTCGATATCATGGCCATTGGTGGTATTACGGCCATTGTTGTGAAAACATGTTTAAAACACTTTCACAGATGGTGCTCGGGGCACAAAATTGCTGATCATCGACAGGATGCTCGTGAGTGTTTGGAAAAAGCTTACGTGGATAATTCAATACGTAAACTATGTCACATGCTGAGCGCTAAATGCATTGTAGAAATGATGCTGTTGACGCAGTCGTTAACACATCTAAGGGTCGGCATAGGGTCAGAGTGATGCGTATCTAAAACATTGTGGTCTATACAAATGGCAAATAACCCCTGTTTGAAAATTAAGCAATTTAGACAGGGGTGTCTGCTGTGTGTTAGAAGCATTATCGAGAAAACAGTTCAAATGGCAACCACCAGAAATGGTTTAATAACACCCTAACCGCCTTAAAAAAAAGAAAAGAGGAGAAGGGAGGACAGATGGAGGAAATATCCCTCCCATGAAAATAAGGACTGATGGAAAGAGAGTGAAAAAACATACAAAAAAAGCATATCTGACACCAAAAGAAATGTCTACAATGAGCAAATAAATAAAGCCGGTAATTCCACGAAATTGTTCAAAATATTAAAATCAATAGAAAAACCAAAGGCATTAGCTCCACCATTTACTCCATCTAAGGTGGACTGTGACAATGTACAATCAGACTTCACTGCCAAAGTCAACAAAGCCAGGACCCTGTTTTGGGAGGCTCAAAAACAGCCATCAGATCAAATAGATCACTCAGTAGGAGCAGCGATCACATGCCAGCAGGAACCTTTCCAATTTAAACATTTCACCACAGAAGAAATACTGAGAAGCCTAACTTTAATGAGACCTACCACATGTGCAGAAAATGCCGGATTCAGATCAAAGAAACCCTGGCATGCTGAGACAGATAACAAAATGCAATTTCTTGATAAAAGTACTTGACAGGATAGCAACAGTCCAACTTCAAGCGTACGTGGAATCCAACAATGTGCTACATTTTCAGCAATCCGGATTTCGCACAGCTCATAGTAATGAGACCGCAATGTTGAACCTGCAGTCACACATGCTAAACATTGTGGAAAAGGGGAACACTGGTCTCCTCATGCTGCTAGACCTTAGCACGGCCTTCAATCTCTTAGACCATAACCAACACAAATTGGCTTTAGCAAAGGTCGCTTATTGCTCCGCAGAAGCAATTAGCTGGCTAGACTCCTTCCTGTCAAACAGAAAATCCAGGGTTCACTGGGGTAACAACTTTTCATTTGTGGAAACAATTTACTGCGGCGTGCCTCAAGGAGCCAGCCTGTCTCCACTACTCTTTAATCTGTACATAAGATTCTTATGTCTAGTCCTTGACAAATTGGGTGCCTTTTTCACCAACTACACCAACTACACTCAGCTGGTGGTGTCATTGAGCGGGGACTACGAACAGGATAGCGCAAGGGTGGAAGAAGTCCACAAATCCATTGAGAACTGGGTAAATAACCACTGGTTATGTCTAAATGCAAATAAGACGGAGCTAATGGTCTTCGGTCCAAGCCATGCCAGAGCCAAACTTAACAGCTCATATCAATCATTCCACATAAACAACATCCAAATCAAGGTGGTAGACAGAGTAAAAACATTAGGGGTGTACATGGATTTATCAATGAGTGCCGAAGCCCATGTTCTCCAATTAAATAAGAACTGTGCATACCACCTTCGTCTCCTCAAGTCAATCTGCCCCTACTTGAGCAAAGACTATTGCTCAACAATAGCCAGAGCCACCATCCTATCAATGCAGGATTACGGCAACGCCCTTATGTTGATAGCAAATAAGGGCCATATTGCCAAATGCCAAACTATCCAAAATAATGCGGTAAGGATTATAAAAAGGAAGTCCAAAAAGGAACACATAATCGAGGATAGAAGGGATCTACACTGGTTAGCCGTTGAGGAAAGAATTGCTTTTATGACTATGACGCTGACACACAGATGCATCCACGGGACTGCCCCATCCTACCTGAAAAGCAAACTGGCCACGAACATACCAAGCTGGACACTCAGATCGGACTCAAAAGGTCAAATCGAAATTGCTAGATTCAAAAAGGCTAACGGACTTGGGAAAGCCTTCCATACCAAAGCAGCCACGATGTGGAACAGCCTGCCCATCTCTTTAAGACTAGAACAAAAATACACAAAAACTCAAGACACATTTGTTCAAATGATAAACAGGTCCTAAGAAACTGATACCCCTAATGACTTACTGAGTGCCTTGTCCTGTGATGTATGTGTTTTGTCCCTACATTTACATGTCAGCGCCCTGATGCTTAAGATCTGCTTACGCTACATAAACAAACAAATAATTCAATTAAATAAATAAATGGGGGGACAAAAATATATCAAAAACAGTATGGTAGAGCAATGTGCATGGAGCCCCGTAAACTGACCTATGAGGACTGAGCCTATCGATGTTTTCATATATATTTGCACTTATTTACAGGAAATAAAAAATGAACATCTGCTGAAAAGTGATCAATTTAATATGAAACCAGCCGCAGGATGTGTACAGCGATTATTGCGGGAGCTACTTAAAGTGCACCTGGCTACTATATGTCCAAGGCTGCTGTTATCTGGAAGCAACAACGGTGATATACAGAAGGAAATGTAACAATATTTTACGCATCGTGTGTGGGAGTGAGGGGTCGTTTGGGCCCCCATCACACCTTCAGCACAATGTGGACCACTTCCTTGTGCAATAGCAGGGGACGCCTCAATTGCCGTATGCTACCATTAGCACCAAAAGGGGCTATTGCAGGGGACACTTGGACTCCATTTTGTGTACCCTCAACTCCATCTTTGGACTAGGCCTGACTTCGATAATACGAAAAGGCTTCTATCCCCTCCGTGCACACCGCGCTCATGGCCCCCACCTTTTCTCACCCTGCCTGAAAGCCCTTTCTCACGGATGCGCCGGGGATAATTGAAACAAATATACAAATGTAGCATCTCACTCTTCCTTTGAGATCACTGTCCTGTGTGTGAACCGTCCTGAATCCTGCCTTGTAGCTCATCCATCTCCACAAACCCGCCAGTGCCCTCTTACCCCGCTGTTGGAAAATTACTGCCACTATAACCCTGTGCCCTCCTAAGGTATTCACTTGATGTACCAGAAGTGTGACCCTGCTGTGCAGCCCACCCCAGAGTGCCCCCTACTAAAACCAGACCTCTGTCACCGTATATTGTACCCTAGAACTAACAAATGTCAGTGTGCCCCATGACTGCTTTGATGAGCACAGACCCACCCCATAACCAAGGTTATCACGCCAACTAAGACCCCTAAACCCGGTACCCCATATAAGTCCTAATGAATGATGTTATGATTATATGCATGCAATTTATAGGTTTACCAAGATTTACTCAAAGGTATCCTAATGATCATTGTTTATTGTATGTCTAGTGTTAGTTTTTCATGCTAGCTTAGTTAGTGTCCGCCACATCTCACCGTGCCCTAACGCTAACCCCTCCTGGACGCTGGCAGCCAGACCACGTGACGTTCACCCTCCCGCCAACTGGGCAACCAATCTGGACAAAGCAGCGCCTATTCGGATATATGTATATATATTGTCTATCCAATCCTGCGCTGGTCTAGTACCCTATGTTAGTTGCATCATCTATGACACTGTTTTACTTTATATTGTCATGTAATTGTAATGTTTGCCAGAGCGCTCTCGAGGCAGCAGAGTTCTCTGGATTCCAACTTTATATAAAGCAACTAAACCTTGCACCCTGTTCTCATAGTCACATTCCCCATTGGGGTGTCTTATATTTTTGGGATTTGCATGTGTAAGTCGGGGAGTGAGCCTTTACATTTGCAATTATCTGCATCAGCATCAATCACCCACTAATGGATAAATACTGGCAAAAGCATCACGAAGGAGGTCAAGCTGATTTAAGATCGCCGATGAAACACACGTTGCAAGTAAATATAGCCAAGCTGCAAAAGAGCTTTCCATACGTGAAAGGACAATGGCAGTTTGACAGGAAGGTTTATGAATTTGTATCCACCGTCTCGCTATTATGTATGTATGCCTATCGATGCAGTGAAAGACAGTCTGTTTATGAAGTAATTGATGATATATCGAAATTTGTATCAGAGAGGGTTGTTGTGCAACATTTGATAACCCAAGTTATATGATATGTAGAAAGTCTGAATAGAATTGTCATTCTAAATGTGAATAAAAATCTGTTGTTTTTTAAAACATGACCATGGGCCTCATTAAGATACTGGCGGTAGCCGTGCTGGTAAAACAGGCATGCCTGACGCTGGTATCATTTTTTTTCCGGTGCCTGAAAATGGGCAATTACCAGGTTATTGTTGCCCTGCCGGACCCGGCAATTGCTCATTCGCGAGCGCCGGAAAAAAAATACTCCTCATTCCCATTTGAGCCCCATAGGGCTGAATGGGAATGGGGAGGCTGGATGCACCGGCACCTTTAAGAATGGTGCCGGTGCATCCGACATGCTCTGTTCACGTGTGCCTGTACGCCCGCCAGGCCAGAGTTGACGGGCAGGAAGGCACCTGCAAGCATAACTCGTAGTTTGCCAGTCTGATAAAAAATGATACCGGTAGTTTACCGGTACCGTTGTTACCAGTCGTCAAACTTATAATGGGGCCCCATGTCTTTATGTTGACTGGTTACTGGGGCCAAACAAACCCTACATAAAAACGAGAAGAAATACACAACGAGATAAAAGGTTTCAAGAGTTTGCAACAATATCTGCAAAAATAAAAAAGTCAATATTTGAAAACAGAATGCTATTGTGTGAATAAAAATAGACCCTTTAAAAGTTGAAATAATAAAGTGTCAGACCATTTTATGATTAAAAAAAATATTTAATTTATGAAAAAGATAAACGTAATACCGAAAGGAAAAATACAAGTGTAAAAATATTTTATTTATAAAAAAGATATACGTAATACAGAAAGGAAAAATACAAGTGTAAAAACTATTTATGGCAAATAAAAATAAACATGATGATACAGAAATCCCAGACACTTATTTGTGATTTGTAAAAATATTTTATTTGTTAAAAGATATACTTAATACAGAAAGGAAAAATGCAGGTGTAAAAACAGTACAAAGCAAAGAAAAAATAAACATGCAGATTCAAATACACGAAAGACCAGACACTCGGCTGTGAATTGAAACAGGGACGCTGTGCAATAGTAAGGGTGTGTTAACGGTTATTATCAAAATATTTAATAGCCATAGGGATGTGACAACCCGTCTGCCACCAGGGCTCTTTTATCAAACACAATGCTGAGCGTCTTTTGTAGAGTGACTATGTTCATTTCCCACTGTTTTTTATCGTGCACTATACACGGATATGTAACGACGATAGACTGTGGGGTGTCACATGCATCTCTCTGTACAAAGGATTGCACCAGATGTGTTAAACTGCCAAAATGTATTTGTGCCGTGTTGTTCACATTTAACGTTATACCTTTCACTTTCATGTTGACGGTTCCTAGAGATGTGCGATAGTGGTATGTGTTGGGCCCCGCAGATATGACCTCCACAATATATTTGTCAGGAGTTAGCTCAGAAGTTACATCCCCTAGATAATTGCCAGTGGACGGATTGACATCCCCAGTGCGGCTGACAAAAATAATGCTGTCAGTGTCATGATACAGAACCCATTCTTGTAATTGCTCCATTACAGCAAACAGTTTTAAGCGGGTGTGCATGGTTTTAAATGCTGCTATGAATATGTTGGCATTGTCTGAAGTTGTGGGATATTCTGCGGCGTAGCACCAACACAGACAAGCCACCTCATCATCTATGAACACGCAGCTGCTCACGTCGTAAGAATGATCAAATAGATAGGCGTGAAGCACATCAGGGTTCTGTAATGATGATTGTGTTGGACAAATTAACTCTTTGCGCAAACTTACCCCACAGTGAATTAAGGTATAATTTTGCCAACAGGTTAATATGAGGTAATTTTTGGTTTTGGGGCTTTTTTGGTGGCAAAAATATTGGTAAAGGAGAAAGGGAGCAGTGTATGGTGTTGCCATGGGAACTTGCCGACGCTTGGCGATGAAATGGCTGAAGCACCAGCTTGGTCTTGACCCTCTCGCTCACGTTTACCGGCCCGCTGTTGTTACCAGGGAGCTTGGCACGCTCCGAAGTTGGAGCAAATTTACCACACTTAACTAAATGCCTGTTCAATTTTGATTTGTATGCACCACTCTCTACCACCACCCACCAACCACCCCACACCCCACCACACTCTCCCTCCTTCCCACTCTGTCTAGCCCCACAACTCTACCCCCACTCTCTAGCCCCCCAGCTACCCTACCCCCATGCTCTCTACCCAAACCTACCAACCCTAACTCGCTCTACCTCCACCCACCCTACCCCTCTCTGTCCCACCAGCCCACTGTAAGGAAGGCATGGTATCAAAGTAAGACAGACACAAGTGACCACAGTTCAAGGGTGTTTATTGAACTTCAAGGGTGTGGTAAAGGCCTATCTAAACCTCAATCTAAGATGGGAGCAAGCCACGACCGTCAAAATATTAGTAAAGCAGTCCTAGTGGAGTCTCGACCAAAAGAAAAGGGCCTATACTAAAAACGCTATTGCCAATCCTTAAAGCTAAATCACAAATAGTGTGGGGTAATGTTCAAGAAAAAGAAAGAAGCGTTTGAAAAATTATAAGTCAGGATGTTCAGGCCGTTGGCCTCCGTTCCCCACGTTTTCAGCACGGAACAAGGCGGGTCACTCAAGCAAAGCACACTCATGGGCTTCTTCGGCATGAGGACACAGTTTCATTACAAACATCATGGCCTTCTATGCCCAAGTCTCTCAAGTTATCAAAGGTCTCTTCCTTCCGAGGGCCTGATGTATCCAACAAACAAAAAGTTCCTTTCCAAGTATTCAAGCAAGGAGATTCACTCTTCACCTTAGATCCCCCCAGACGGGTTCAGGTCCTTTTTCTTCCACAATTCCTTCTCGGGTGACTCACACTTCACCTGGATCACCCTCAACCGGGCTCAGATCCCTTTTACACAATTAGTCTCCCTCACCCGGGTTTGGACCAATTACCATTCGTATATCTCTTCTCAGGTGACTCACGGTGCACCCCGGATCCCCCTGATTCTGGCTCAGAGCCCCTTTTCGCAATTAGTTTCCCTCGGCCAGGCTCAGACCAATTACAGTTCGTTATACTTATCGAAGACTTTCGAATGTGCGCAGGATTTAGCTTTACCCGTTGCAAGACCACTTCGATTTCACAGTTCAATAATTCTCACACACTTAGTTGGATACCAAACAGAGACCTTCGAATGAGCACCCATCTGGCGCCGGACCACTCTGTATCTGGTACCTATTTCGGTTTCATAAAGTGCAACCACATACAAGTCATCTTTCTTCATACAATGTTGCCGCTTGCAACCTTGAGTGTAAAACAGTCCGGTCTGCTGTCAGTCTCTCTGACTTACCGGTTGTGCTGACTTCACTGGCACTGCTTTGTTGTCGGAGCCAAGGATAGTACCACAGGGGCAATCACTTCTCCCCACCTTGGCTATCAATGCGGGAGGACCCCGTATACCTTTGACACACGCTGCACTGTTGTTCAGCTGTAATTCCCGGTCTTATATTTCTTTTTCTTGAGGCCGTTTGAAAGTCACGTTCTTCTCTGAAAAGTTCAAGGGTAGCTCCCTCCTTGTAGCCCTCTCTGGTCTTGCCGCCTTTCTCCTCAGTTTAAACTGCCATATCGAAATTGCTGCTTCCTAGTGCATTTTGCCTTGCTCACAGTGTGCTTTCATGCTCCGCCTTTTATCCGTGTGGGGAAGTGTGATGGAAGTCAGGTGTGTGTAATGATCAGTAATTGCCTGACTCTGCCTGACCCTTGTTTTGGGACACGTCAGGTATATGGCTCAGGTGTTAGTCCATTGTCGCTCACAGTGAACTGTCCGCAAGAAAGTGTTTGTGTCGGAAAAGGGATGGGGATTGAGTTCCTAGGTATCCTACCTGGATGGGGAAAAGATGTTATTGTTAAGGGGATACCGCATCTCACCCTCTGGTGTCCCCCTTCCACTCCCCGAGGACACCTCATCCTGGTGATCCTCCCGCACTTGTCCTCCCCCAGGAACTGGTTCCAATTACGATGGCCGTGTCCCGGCCACCTGGATGACAGATCCCCGGCAACTAGTGGGTGAGACACCTTCAGGTTTCTCACACCCACCCCCCTCTCCATACCCCATCTACCCACCCTAACCCCTCTTTCTCTAGTCAACCCTACCACCTCACTTTACCCCCACCACTGACGCTACCCCACCCTACCATCTCTTACAGCCTCTCCCTATCCCCTTTTATCCTTCCTCTCAAACTCTTCCTTTATTTCTCACCCTCTCACTCATACCCTTTCCCGCTCATATTTCCTCTTGCTCATCATTGATGGCTCCTTCAATCAATGGATTCCTCCCTTGCTCTATTCCCCTCCTCGTTCTATTGCACACGTGCACTCCTTATCTCATCCACCTTTCAGACTTTGTACTCTCCTCCTTGTACTCTGGTTCCTAAAAATGCAAAATGCAAAGAACAGCAGTAAACGTCAACACTATTGGCATTGCCAATGCATGTTTAAATAAGTGTATGTGTACGTGTGACATGATTCATTTTAAGGTGTATCACAGATCATTCAAGTGGTAATGTGTGTTATTAGAATGTATTGCATGCTTGAAATAAGGTACCTTGTAAAATTATACATAGGTACTGTAAGTAATCAAGAGTAAAGCTCAGACACCGTGGCATGTGTGAGGAATTGTTCCCCAATATATCCTGCTCCCAGGTGTCCAGGGAAAGCTGTCACTTTTGGATCCTGACCCTGTGGTACACCACCTGGGTGGAGGAGATTTGGGGGAGTTGGGATGAGGCACGTGTGGGTGAGACACGGTATCCCCCCATTTCCCTTTTATTGTCAAATATCCCCAGGCCTTTATAGGTTATTACCAATCTTTTCTATATTTTTTCAGAAAACACTCTCCCCATACACACCAGTCAGGTACTGACACAAGGAAGAGACAACCCAGAGTCATACATCCTCTCTTCTTTTACTCAGACATACACAAATACCACACTGGGACAAGGAAGAGGGATGCTGGGTACCAAGACTGTTATGCAGTAAAGGAACATTGCCTGCCCCTGGGGCCCAGGGGCCAGTATAAGTGGCCCGCTCAGGTGAGGCTAATAAGATCGCCTGTGGAATGCTTGCAGGAGAAGCCGGAGGTGAGACCAGGAAGACGCGTAGCCGAAGCGCCTAGGAGCTGCAAAGTCATTGCAGCAGAAGCACATCGTCGCGGGAGCATTCGAAAGATCTCCGGTAGCAGAGCTGGTCTGCATACCTCCTGGAGTCAGGGAGACTCCCTCTTCATAGAACCGAGGTGGCGGAGATCCTAGAAGAGAGGCCTGCCGAGTCGGGAGCAGCGACAGCCACAGAGAGCCTGCTGACATGGGGGACTGCACCTGGAGATGGCGTACTCGGTGTGAGAAGCCTGATGGTATTCTCCCACCTACTCCCTCGGGATCTTTCATTCAGGTGGCCTGGGAAGGGCCATCGCTTTTGGATCCCGACCCTGGGGGTGGACAAGCGAGGGAGGATCACCTGAGTGGAGGGTCACCTGAGTGGAGGATCACGAGGGATTGGGAGGAGGATACCCAAGCGTGAGACATGGTATTCTCCCCGTCCCAGTAGTACCCCAACCCACTCTCCCTCAGCCTTCATGGGGTACTTTCAATCTCACCCCATCTCTCCCTCCCCATTTCCAAAAAGAACTGAGACGAGGAGGAGGCAACTAAGAGCAGCAAAGAGTACCCATAGAAACAATATGGGGAAAGTAAGGGAAACCAACTATAGAAAGAACTTAAACTGCCCCACTGATAGAGTCAGGCAGAGTCAGGCAGTTACTAATTATCACTCACACCATACTCCACTTGACTGATTTCACTACTATAAAAGGTGTGGTCTTTTTAAAGAGAGGGAGCGAGCTGGGGATACGGTCTGGACCAGAGGAGCCAAGGAGCAGAGACTGACAGGAGCTGAGGGCTGGAGGAGAATGGCTTGGTAATACGCTGGCCCAGTGTCTGTGAGGTTCTGCATCGTGGTGAGGGAGTCGTGTCTCCAAGGAGCCCGATTGAGGCTGCCTGCATCCTCCTAGCGGCGTCCAGGAAAGTTCTTGTTCCCTTGGGACATATGCCGGCCCCAAAGATGTCTGAGGGGCAGGTGGTGAGACCCTGACCTCAACACTGTGGGCCTGATCACGTCTTTGGCAGTAACGCTGGCGGTATTACTGCCGGCGGTATTAGCCCTACCGCCGAACTCCCAGGCGCTAATAGCACCAGATCACGAGTTCGGCAGTAATGTAATTCCCCATTCCCCATTGAGCCCATTCCTCATTGGGCTCAATGGGGAAAATTCACGCTCTTATCGCCGGGGGATTTCCCGCCGGCGGTAATAGCGCACATTTTCGGCGGATTTCCCCCCAGCTCAGAGCTGGGGCGAAATCCGCTGAAGTCCTGATTCGGTTGTCCCTTAAATCCGGCGGTAATAGCGCTACCGCCAGATTTAAGGGTTACCGCCAATGTCGTGATCAGGCCCTGTGTATCCTGAAGGGACTGCCGGTCAACGTGATGCTGCACAGTGAGTTTTGTGAAAGCAGTGAGAAAGTAACTCAGGACTGTAGCAGAGCAGAAGAAAGGCACAGAATATGAAGCGGCACGGAGCGAAAAGTAAGCGACAGAAAGTAAAAAGGCTTTGAAGCTGAAAGTGATTGGAAAAGAGTAAGAAAGACACAAAAGTGAAATTGAAAAACAGAAAGTGTATAAAGAAGAGCTGACACAGCAGAAAGAATAGGAAAGGTGCAAATGAGCCCCAGGAGGACAGAAAGGTGTGGAAAAAGGGTGCAAGTAACCCACCACGAAAAGGAGGGTGCAAGTGAGCACTGAAAGGCATGGGAAGGAAAAGGAAAATGCCTGGGGCACGGAAAAGGTGAAAGCAAGCGAGAGGCAGTGCAAGTGTGCACGAGAAAGCAAGAAGGGTACAAGTGTGCACAAGAAAGAAAGCCAAGGACACAAAGGAAGCACCTGAAAGTGAAAGGCTTAAGAAGGAAGAGCAAGGAATAAAGAGTGGGGTTACAGATCGAAGTGGGGACGTCTAAGAGGAGTAAAGACCTAGGTGGTTTCAAAAGTCTCTGATTGTGTCCCACAAGTGAAGTTTGTATTAAAGAACTGGGTTTAAAAGGCAAGGTACATCCTAACAAGTTGAACTTGAATTTGAAATTGGATAGGGGCCTCATCTTTGGGAATTTAACCCTGAGAGGCCTAACGAAGAAAACAAAGTTCATCCTGACAAAACTGAATTTGTGTTGGAAACTGAAAGGGGCCCGAGCTTGTCGAAGGGAACCCTGAGAGGCCTACCAAAGTTGGAGATTCATTGTTTTGTAACGTTGAAAGGATTGAAACTTGGGGAAGGGAACCCTGAGGAGCTTCAAAAGGAACTGTGTTATATTTCTTTTGTGGTGTTTGGAACTTGAACACGTTGAAACTTGGGGAAGGGGACCTCAAGGAACCCAAAGACATAGAAGGAATTTGAGAGTATGGCAAGTGCTTTGTGGAGAAGGTGTTATGAACAGCTCTGGGGTGCATGGCTAACTGCCATGTGAAGAGGACGCATCCCTGGCGAGCTCCATGTGATGTGATCAATATTTGCTGCCAAACTTGATCTTTTGAAGCTTAATAACTTTTCCAGTTGCTACGACCTACATTATAACATCCTAGAGACCCACCTGAAGAAACATTGTGGCTCTGTGCGCCCGGTGGGGACCAGGACGCCATCCGACGGATGCTGCGAGGCTGGGGTAAAATGGCGGCCATCGCCTGAATATCAGCGTTGCGCCGGGTAGCCCAGGTAGAACCACTGACTGGGTCGGTGCCGCTTGTGGTCTCCGCAGCGAGGAGCAGGGGCCTCGCACATGGCCTGCAGCCGGCACTGAAGGGACGCCACTGTGCCTGGCGTGAGAGAGCGGTGCTCCGTGCGAAGCTGAGGCAGACTCAGGACCCCTGTGCACGGGGCTTCCCCCCGAGGGGCTGCGCTGGGGTCTGGACCAAGCCGGCGGCCCCCAGAGGACCGAAGGCCTGCTTCCCAGGCTGGTGTGCACCGGGCGTGAGGAGACGAGAGGGGCACTGCCCCTGGGCTGCCCGCCACCTGGCAGTCACGGATCCTGTAAAGGAGAGGCGAGGCTGCGGTGATCCCGGCTGCCCGCCGGAGCGGGGACTGCGGGCGGGGCACTGGCAATTTGGACGGTGTCTGGAGGGAGGAGAGCAGAGCCAGCCGCGACGAGAGGGCGGCGGAGAGCGGAGCAGCTGCCACTGCAGCCGGGAGCCCTGCTCAAGGAGCCGGAATCGCTGAGGCGCCGGAGCAGACAGCTGGCGCTTCGGAGCCCTGGGCTCGGCACCGGAGTCTAGAGCTGCCACCCCGGGCGGGCACAAGAGTTGAGGAATCCCTGAAGCGTGCCCACCTTATTACAGCTCCCGCTTCCCCCCTCCCTACAAACAGAAGCACACACGGTGGACAGCGCTCAGAAAGCGCCCTGAAGGGGGGGAATACATCATAAGTCAGCAGCTAGAAGGCCCACCAGCAATGACATACCGAACGCCTTGCTGGCCCGGCCTGCGTCCAGTGAAGGGCAGAACTTGACCAGTCCACCACAGAGCGACTACCGACCCGCTCCACAGGGCCTGGTGGACGAGCACAACCAGCCTACTCCAAGTTGACAAGGCCCCGACAAAAGGCCTGTGATCCTGCACTGCGGGCTTTGAAAGCTCACACACATTAAGCGCCGGCCTTGCTGCGGACCCTCGGTGCAGCGCTGCCACCCCACCACTCAATCAGGTTCACAACCGCAACGCAATACTAGCGGAGGATTGCAACACCCCCCGTCGTGAGACGAGGGTGCTCCCGGGCCCCCCTGAGGGAGCAGAAGAACGAGCCAACTCCCAGATTATTCAAGCCATTATGACCCTCCAAACCAAAATGGAAAACAAAATAGATGCAGTAGCCATAGACTTGGGCCTCCTGCGAAAGGACATTCGTGCCATATCCAGCAGGACTGAGGTTCTTGAAACCCAGGTCCGCGAAAACACAGAGGTAAAACTTTTGATCCTAAAGGACATCCGACGCGCTACAACAAAGGGTGAAGAACCTAGAGGACAGGGCTGAGGAGGCGGAAGGGCGTGCATGCCGAAATAACATCAGGCTCTTGGGGTTGCCTGAGGGCATTGAGGGAGCGGACCCCACAAACTTCGTCGAGAACCTGTTGATTCAGGAGATCGGAGCAGGCAAGCTCTCACAGAGCTTTACAATCGAAAGAGCACACCGCTTGCTTACCAAAAGACCGGTCCACGGAGCCCCACCCAGACCTATGATAGCAAAAGTGCTGAATTACAAGGACAGGGAGACTATATTGGCCTTCTAGAACTATGGCGGCCAAATACAGCCGGATTCGGCAAAGATTGCTATTTACCATGACTATACATTTCAGGTACAAACGCAAAGAGCGTAATTCATTTACTCCAAAGCCAGGTTGAAGAAAGCTGGGTTGCGCTACATGCTCCTATACCTGGCTAGACTAAAACTAATACACAATAACAGAGCACAACTTTTCTACACCCCCTCGGAGGTCTGAGAATGGATGGACAGGGTGCAGTTCCCAGACATCAAAGACAAAGGGCGTAGCTCGCACCGAACTGCTTCATGAGCAAATCCATATGTGACCGGCACCATACAAATCCACGAAAACTAATAGTAACTGCAGCGAAGAGCAGCAGGAATGATCCTACAAGAGAGCACCGCTAGGAATGGAACGTCAATTCTTCAAACCCCAGATTAGTTATTTTTTCGGGTGTGGTATACCCGCCCGTAGGGCACCAGGAGACCACTGTCTGATTGAATGGTGTGGAAACAGAGTAGTCATAATGGGAGGAACCTCGCTGGACCAGTTTTCAGTCCGAACCGTTTGTTAAGTTTTGGGGATTTTACAGTTATGGGGGAGGGATAGGGGATGTTGCGACCATAGTTGGGAACTTAAGTCGGGAAATACCAAGACCACAGAGAAACCTTGCACACAACAAGTCACTAGCAAGACCTCCAACGACGCCAGGAACGATCGCCAGACAGTTTCACGCCCATGGCCGACAAGATAAGGATTATGACGTGGAACGTCAGAGGCATGAATAGCTTCGTTAAACAACGCTGCATCCGCGCATACTTGAAAAGGTGCAAGACTGGGGTTGGTACACTCCAGGAGACGCACCTAACCCGGAAAAAACTAGATGCATTAGCCAAGGTATGGTGAGGAACCCTGATAGGATCCTCTTACTCCTCCTATGCTAGGGGGGTTTTGATTTGGATTGATCCGACCATCCCCTTCAGACTAACAAGCACCAAAACAGATGATGAGGGCAGGATGGTGCTCGTGCATGGCACTATTGAGGGCAAGGAGTTATGTTTAATTGGCACCTGTGCACACAATCATGACGCAACCGTTTTTTCCACTCCCTGTATTCACGACTCAGCCCCTACAGAGACAACATTATAGTTTGGGGGGGCGGCCACAACTGCAACCCCCTATTGGATAGGTCAGATACCAAGCATACTCGCCCATCCCCTAACGCCAAAATACTATCTAAACTAACACACCAGCTGCTACTCCGAGATTTGTGGATGGAACTGCACCCAGAACAACGGGAATATTCCTTTTACTCCCCACCTCATACCATTCACACTAGGCTGGATTACATTTTTGTAAGTCAAGAGCAGCAAGCCATGTTTAGCGACGCACATTACCTTCCTAGGGTGCTGTCTAACCACTCCCCGCTGGTCGTCACCTGGGAGGTGTCCCCACCTAGACCCCCGTTGCCTACTTGGAGGCTCAGGGCCGAAGCCCTGTTAGATGCGGCCTTCCACAAGCAAATAAAAGATTGTACTGAGGACTATTGGCAGAGAAACTTGAAGAGCATGGAACATGTGAGCACAGCGTGGGAAGTGTATAAGGTGGTCATGAGGGGAGAGATGATCGCAGTCATAGGGGGTGCTCAAAGATCCATCACAACTTCAATAGAACGCTCTGAGAGGGAGCTGGGGGAACTGGAGAGCAGGGCCGACTCATCCTTAGAACACCTGCGTAGGATTACCAGGTTGAGGCAAACCTGTTTAACACACTGGGAATCCCTGGGGAAATTGAGTTATGCCAAGTACACCGGATGAACCCATGCCCTTGGAGACAAACCCGGGAAGCTCTTAGCCTGGCTCTATAAAAGGGAGACCCCCCGGATACCTATTTGTCACATACTCAAACCAGACGGCACTACTGCACATACCCAAAATTAAATTAACTCAGTCTTCTCTGAGTTTTATCGCAACCTCTATTCCAAGACCTTACCCCCTACGGACACCGAAATCGAGGATGTCCTGGACATCATCGAGCTGCCCAAATTGGACATATAGTTGGCCGAGGCCCTAGACGAGCCCATTAGTTCTGACGAAGTAAGGGTAATCATTAGATCCCTACCATCTGGAAAAGCCCCAGGCACGGTTGGCCTCCCCGGGGAATTTTACAAGTCATATGAGGAGGCCCTGGCCCCTCTGCTGGCCCTGGTGTTTAATGAAGCCTACGAACGCGGTACCCTCCCTGAATCCATGAGAGAGGCCGTAATCATCCCCCTATCAAACCTGGGAAGGACAGCACCGACTGTGGCTCATACAGGCCTCTCTCTATGTTAAATGTAGACAGCAAGATTATAACTGCCCTGCTAGCGAATAGATTGCGCAGAGTAATTCCCCTATTGATACACCGTGACCAAACGGGTTACGTGCCTGGGTGCTCTATCACCGAAAACCTGCGCAGGTTACACCACGTCATATATAGCACAGAACAAAAGCCCCAGAAATATACAGTCGCATCACTAGATGCTACCAAAGCCTTTGATTCGGTGCAGTGGGAATGGCTACACGCCACCATGGCAAAAATGGGAATTGGACCAGTTTTTCTGAAATGGACCCAATTAGTATACACTCACCCAACCGCTAGGGTGCGCACTAATAAGACTTATTTTTTTATTTTTTATTTTATTTGTATATAATCTTTATAGATTTTTTAACAAAATATCGAGGTGCTCGTGAAACATGTCGAACTGTCCTGCGTGCCTGCGGGACGAAAGTAGGTCTAAAAGAAGAAGAAGAATTGTATCAAGGATGCCGGTGGAACATTGCGTTAGATCTGCATCGGGAGGAGCACGTTGAGAATGTGTATCATGATGTTTATTGTAGCTAGCTGCCATGTCTGTTTATCACCGTCTAGCAATTTGTTCCAACACAATTCTTCGTCTTGAAGGGTGAAGTTTGAGAAAATGTCTTTCAGATAAGTGCAGCGAATATCTGTCGTCGCAGGACAGTTCAGAAGTAGGTGTCGTATGGTTTCCTTGGCCGCGGCAGGATTGCAGAAATGGCAGCGGCTGGCCGAACATAGCTGTCTAATCGCCAGAATTTAGTTGGTTTCCAGAAGATTCAGTCGGATTTTCAAGAAGTAGTTCCGCGCCAATCTGTTTGGGAATAGTTTCAGGTATGGTTGAATAGAATCTAGTTTCTTGGAGAAGGGAGGAAGATGGCTAGTAAGTTTATACTTGGTAGCAGTTTCGTTGGTATTGATCCAGTCCAGTTCTTTGATTATTTTAGTGACTCTGACTGGATTGGTGATAAGTTCTTCCGTTTTGCAGGCGACTGAGTCTAAGATGGTCAAGATTTTGGTTTCCCATCGAGAGAGCATTTGACAGGTACCGAGTCAAATTTCTTCGCTTATCAGTTGATAAGCGTATAGGGCGTCTTTCTGTATGCATTTCCGGTACAACAAAACACTGTTGCAGTCAGTAGTTGATCTTAGAGGTGACAGAGTAAGTTCGCGTCTGATTAGTGTTATCGGAGTTGTTTTTGGGAGACCAAGGACTGATCACCAGAAAGTAGCTTCTAGTTTGAGCCACAATTCTGGGGGGAGGTTCGGCATTGCGTCGACACCATATGTCAATGATGGTATGACTTTCTTTTTGTAGAAGTCTCATACAGGGATGAGTGAGAATCTGCCAAATTTGATGTCAATTGCTTTTCCTTGTGTGGCCAATTTGGTAGTTTTTGCGTACAAGGCCTCTTGCATCACTTTTTCTCTGAGCGAGCTGTCTAGGATAACTCCAAGATATTTAAAGCTGGAGACTTTCTCGATGGTGGTCGAGCCTAGTTTTAGTGGTAATGTGGCTTTCTTTTTTGGAAATTTCTCGATAACCATCATCTTTGTTTTTGATTCGTTGATTTCCAAGTTGTTTGCCATCATGTATTGTTGTAGGTTTGTGAGTTGGTGTTGTAGGCCTATTGGGGTGTTATCCAAAAGGATTAGGTCGTCAGCATAGAGAAGACGACTAATCTGGTCTCCTCCGAGTTTAGGGGGGAAAGCTCGGACCAATTTTTCAGTTTCTTGAAAGTCACCTAAATAAGACCAAATCAGTGCCGGGGCCAGAGGGCAGCCCTGTTTAACACCTCTGGCCGTAGTTATTTCCTCTGTTAGAGCTCCTTGTTGGTTGAGGCGTACCCGCATGGAAGTATTGGAGTAGAGAGCTCTAATTGGGTAGAGTATGTCGGGAGGACACTTCCATAAGTCGAGTTTCTGCCACAATCTATCGCGATCCACTTTGTCGAACGCCTGTGTAAGGTCGACAGAGGCGAGGAATAGACGTGGGCGTCCCTCCAAGATTTTGCTTTTGAGAGCGCTCAGAATTAAGATGTTGGCGTTTGTCCCCAAGTTCTTTTTAAAGCCAGTTTGTAGTTTGTCTTGGCACGGAGCTTCATTGGCCCAAGTGGTGAAGTGTTTTAGGAGTAGGGACCCAAACAACTTGCCGTCTGACCTGTTTCCCTTTTTGTAGATAGGCACTACATTTGCGCATGTCCACGATGGTGGGATGGATTTTGTGGCAGAACAGCGTCTGAAGATTTGGCTCAGGAGAGGTGACCAGACTTCAGGATGGGATTTCAAGTCGAGGTTTGTGATGCCATCAGGGCCAGGAGCACGCGATGGTTTTAACTTTTTGATTACAGCTGTGATATCTTCAATGTTGTCCAAACAGATCCAAGGAGTGTCGTTGTTATCCGTCGTAGGAGCTACGGTTGTGGTACTCTTAAAGAGGGTTCTGAAGTAAGCTTCCCATGCGGATTGGCCAATTCCATTTAATTGACATGGCCGGGCGCCTGGCGTTGTTGAATGAAGCAGGGACCAAAAGTCTCTGGCATGGTTGCCAGTAATAGCCTTAAGGATATCTTCTGCATCTTGTTGATAAAGCTTGTGGCGATGGCCCCTTAGCCAAGATTTGTAGGTTTTGACAGCGGCTTTGATGATGACGGAGGACTGTGGCAAATCAAGTTTCCGAGCTTGTCTTTTTGTTTTTCTCAGCTCTCTCTTTTTTTCGGCGATCAATTTGTCATAAGTATGATTTTGGTCTGATGTAGTTGTCTTCTTTTTTCTTTGTGGGACTCTAAAGGTGGTCAATAGTGGTGTGTAGTCCACGTCCGTCCTAGGAGATTGATTGCTGCAGTCTTTGTATAGTTCTGTTATAGTGATTATTGCCTTTTCAGTTATCCTGAGTCTTGTTCTTTGCATGGTAACTTCGATATCTGCGCTCATGGTGTGGTTAGACGGTGAATTTGAAGACCAAGTAGTTGCAAGGAGGTTATGATTGCTTTCCCTTGTTTTGATCATTTTAAAAGAATTGGTGTGCAGTAATAAAGAGCGTGATACAAGGACATGATCAATTGTGGAAATCGATTTCGCTCTTTCCCAGGTTGGTAGTCTGTTTGGGTCGGAGAAAACTTGGTCCAAGTTGTCGAAAGATCTGGACTTCATAAGATTTTGCCATTTAATTGACCTCTGGTCAGTTGGTGTTTTTTTTAATTTAGAACCCTTTGCATCAACAAAGGATTGGCAGGTGATATTGAGGTCTTCACATAAAACTATGTGATCCGGTTGATGTGTTACTTGCTCCCAATCCAACTCTTATTCCATTATGCTGATAAATTTGGCGCATTCAATGGTGGCAGGGTTCCAGTAAATAGTGACGGCTATTAATTTCTTCATCAGTATTTTGTTAGATTTTCCATCTCTTGTTACCCGGTTTAGCTTTACCATCAGCATGAAATGGTTTTCCTTTAGTTTTTGTGAATCGATTAGGCCTCGTCCACTTCGGATTGCAATCAGAAGACCCGCTGTTGGGCGGCCTAACGGCCCTTTCTTGGCCAACACTGTATGAATCTCTTAGCCATCAAGGACTGGAGAGTGAAGAAGGCATGTCTCTTGTAAACAGATAATATCGTAATCAGTTATGTTTGTGGAACCCGGTGCTGTTAAGTGAAGAAAACCTCGTGTGTTCCATGAACACATTTCTATTTGGTCTTGACCTTTCGGGTTCCGACTGTCAGATGCGTTGCTGTGGATCATTTTCTCGAATGGCTATTTTTGTTGGTTTGACTTCAAGGCTTTCGGCAGCCACGACCAAAGGGAGTGCAGAGACGAGCTTGGGGGTGGAGTTGCTTCCTTAAGGCGGAACTCGTTCTGGACTATTCTTTGAAGCTTTAGGTCTTCTTTTAGATGTTTGGTTCTGGTGAGCGTCTCAGAAGCTTTTGTTATCTTGAGCATTGGGTTTAGGTTATCAGAACCTTTAGCAGACCGAGTAATTTCTTGTTTCTGGGCCGCTTTGCTGGTATTTGGTTTTCGGTCCAGGACGGTAGTATTGATTGATTTTTTCGGTGGAGAGCGAAGTTTTTGGCGTGAAGATCGTGGATGGTCAGTTACTTTTGTGTACTCGTGAGAATCTTTATTTTCTCGATGGTTGCGTGTTTTAATTTCTCTCGGCGATTCGGTGAGGTCGTAGCCCATTATTAGCAGTTCCTCAAGGGCAGATTTTAGGACGTTGTTTGATGTTTGTGATGCTATATGTAGGTGTAAAATCGCCCTAGAACCTTTGTGGCTTGGGTCGACAATCTGGAGGTCAGCAGATTTCACTGAGCGGAGTTTCGGGATGTAACTGAATAAGTCAATGACTGCTCTTCTATTTAATGTCACTTCATCGTGGTTCCCAGGAATCTGCTCTAGTTTTAGTAGCCATCGTATTTGAGGCTTCATATGGTATTTAGCAGTTTTAGTTTTATAGGTCGTCCTCGGGACTTCCTTTGGGAGGGCTCTTCATGGAGATTTCTTTTGCTGGGCTTTTGGCCGGTAAGTATGAGGGCTGCTATGTAGTCTATGGGCCCGTCTCGATGGCTGCCAATGAGGATGATTGTCGCGTTTTTCTCTCTCTTGTTTTTGAGGGTTGGGTCTTGACGCTGCCGGGGACTCTCCGGATAGGCGGTCTTTTAAGTTGTGGCTAGTCGTAATCACTCGCTGTCTTCGTTCTTCGAGAGTGAGGAAAGGGGATTCTGTGGTCTCTATCTCTTTATTGGAGGTTCCTTGTGAGTGTGCAAGAATTATGGTGGAGTCAGAAGTTTCTTGAATCTCCAGGTTAGAAGTTGTTGTTAGGTCTGAGATGTGTTGAGTAATGTTCATCATGTCCCCATTGTTTAGACAAGCTTCAACCCCTCTAAGGGGTTGATTAGATGTCTCTCGCTCGACCTTATTTGACTCCCGTGTGTCTTTTGCTTTCCCTTTCAATTTAGGTGGGTTTGTGGAGCTTTTTTGAGCAGCTAAGGCTTTAGAACTAGCTGGTTCTGGTTGATGGAAAATTGGTTCTAGTAATGCGGTTCCTTTTCGTTTAAGGTTTGCTTCTTTCACTCTTTTGGGCGACCTGATTTTTTCTGTCGAAAGAGTTGATGGAACAGTTAGATCAATAAATGGAAGAGTTTGTGTACCTTTTGAGTTTGTTAGTGGTTTGTCTTGGGAAGTAAGGCACATGGGCGGAGCCAATTGTTGAGGTAGAGGCGTAATTGGTTCTTGGGTTGATTTGTTCTCATCCGCAATAATCTTTACTTCTAGAGCCGTAATGTAGCCCTCCAGAAAGGTTAATTTATTTAGCATTGACGTTTGAATCGATGTATGGTCTTTCATCAGATCTCCAATTGTTTCGTACAACTTGACAAATGGGTTAAGTGCTATCGATAGTGCTGACATCAGAGTACATGTGTCAAGCTTTTTTGGCTGTGAGTCGTTCGAAGTTGTATAGCACTGCGGGGCTGGTCTATCTCTTGTCGGAGATGGTGGGCGTGTAATTGGCATAGTTACAGATGACAGCCTTCTAAGGGGATGATCTGAAGAGTGTCTTCTTTGATTATTGTAGTTGTCCAAGTTTGAGTAGAAGGAGTCTAAGGTTTTCTCACACTGGAGTCTATTTTTAGATTTTGCAGGGTGCTTGCTTCCAAGGTCCTTTTCCAGGGCTTGTGGGTTGGGTCTATGAGACTCTCCTGGCGACGGTGACGAGGGCTCAAGTGCCTGTTCTTTGTAGTTGATACTGTCACTTGGTCGATGTATTGAGTCGCAGTCGAGCGACAAGTCTTGTGGCAAAGGTTGAGTAGAAATGATTATGGTAGGGCCGACTTGCTTCGGTGAGGTCGAACTATTTGAAAGAGATGTAGGTCTCTCTACCTCAAGTTGTTGTTGACTGTGAGTCTGTGGTTGGTTCTGTGCTCCGTGGTCGGTGGTGGTAGGGGTTTGTTGGGGAACCCGAATAGGAGCAGAGATTGACACCTTTACGATGTTAGCACTTGACGTAGATGGTGTGTGGATGGGTGTTGATGGTAAAGCCGGGTTTCGGACGTACTGGGCCCCCGACTCTTCCGACATTATTTGTGGAATTATTGGAGTAACTTGGCCTGAAAAGTAACATTTTGACGTGTTTATGTTGTAAACTGGCCTATTATCTTCTTTTGCAAGAGGAAGAGAAGATTTTTGTTGGGCTTGTATCAGCCTGCGATGCTTACGGGGTGGTGTAATTGCGTCTGCTGCCTCGAGGATTTCCGCGTCTGTTAGTTCTTTGCACTTCTCTTGAATGGCTTTAGAGTGCTTGTGGAAAAAGTCTGATAGTAATTTCAGAGGCCGTTGAGGTTTTTTGAAGCCCTTTCTTGTGCCTTTAGGGCCCGCACGGGGCATTTTGGTGCGGTTGGCCTGTTTAAATGAGGATTTGACAGAGCTCGATGATTTCACTTGTTTAGTTGCTGGGTCTTGAGCAGGGTTTTTCTTGGTAAGGTCGTCAATGGGCCGAGTTCTCTTTGTTTTTGTATTCTCAGGTAGTGTTGCCCTGGTTTCCTGGGGCGATAGTTGACTTGATGGAGTCGTCACACTTTTATCTTGATTCAGATTGTCGGGTGGCAAATTGGTAGGATTTTCGCCATGAATTGTTATTATTGCCGTAACTGCGGCAAAAGGTGGCGCTGCTATTGTTTCTCTTTCACTTGGAGGAGCCGGAGTCACGCATACGGCTCCCAGCCCGCTCTGGCACCCCTGCTCTCTCTCCTCGAGCTGGGGCCTCCCGAAGGGATCGGGCACCAGGACCTCTCTCTTCCCCGAAGGGGGAACAGGTGTATCACTCTCCGAGGTGGCCTCCTCCAGTTCCCCCGTCCTTAGGACGGGTCTCGCCTGCTGCGGAGCCACCTGCCCGCTCAACGCCGCCTCACCTCCGGGAGACCGCGGAGCAGCGGCCGCAGCAGGGATCGACCCGTCTTGCGCCGGGAGAGCACCAGGTGGCGCGGGCACGGGACTCAAAGCGGTCCCCCCTCCGAGAGGCCGCTGAGCGCCGGCAGCAGCTGAAATAGCTGACACGCGCCCCGATGGAAGGCCAGTCGGCACGGTCGGAGGACTCAACGTGCCCCCCCCTCGGGATGCTGCGGAGCTCCGAGAAGCGTCAGGCCGGCCTGCAGGGGTACGGCGGTTGCAACAGGCACAGAGGTCGGAGGAGGCTCAATGCCGCGGGCAGCCGGGGCTGTGGCATTTTCCACAGGTAAGTCAGCTTCGCATTGGTGTGGTAAATGCTTGTTGTTGAAGAAATGAAAAAGCTTTTCAGTGTCTTTTTTGCAGGGGGCACGAACGTTGGCTGCGTGACCTTTGCAGTGTTCTTTTCCCAGGTGTGGTGGTAGATTGAGACCTGGACTCAGGTGGATATGCCAGTCATCTGTTGTTTCAGTCGGAATAAAGGAAGGATGGTTGGAAGTTTGTGTAGGGGTTGTAATTGTGTTTTTAGACAACGACTTTGCATTGCTTCTCAAACAGCGGCCTGTAGAATCTTCTGGATCCAAAGGTTGTAGCGTAGATGGCGAAAGGGCGGCCGAGCCCGTCTTGCCTGGCATGACTGCAAGACTGCCACTCACCGCCACTCACCGCCACTCCGCGTCCGCTCCGCGGAGTAAGTGAGGCTTTGTATTGTTGGGTGTAACAGGAAACACGCCTCCAACAATAGAACTGGAGAAAAGACTGGGTGGTGGGAGTAGACTGCAAGTCTGCCACTCACCGCCACTCCGCGTGCGCTCCGCGGAGTGAGTGAGGCTTTGTAGTGTTGGGTGTAACAGGAAACACACCTCCAACAATAGAACTGGAGAAAAGACTGGGTGGTGGGAGTAGACTGCAAGACTGCCACTCACCGCCACTCCGCTAATAAGACTTATTCCGACAAATGGTCCCTCCATAGAGGTACCCGGCAGGGATGCCCTCTGTCCCCCATGCTATATATTATTGCCACCGAACCTGTGGCTGCCTACTTCAGACAGGATTAAGGAGATGGCAGCATCGAGATAGATGGGGTGACCCACCTCGTTTCCATGTACGCTGACGACACACTATTGTACCTACACAATCCTGAACATCTCCTGCCCTATATCCTCGAAACCCTAGACGGATTCCACAAATGTACGGGGATACAGATCAACAGGGACAAGTCTTGCCTTTACCCTCTCGCCGCGCTATGTGACGATGATTCTGGGTCCCTGCCCACCTTGGATCTCCATTGGCAAGTGACTTCCTTTCGATACCTGGGAATCACTATACACCGGAATCCACACACTGAACACATCCTTAATACGGTTGGGCTAAAGACGCCCTGGAGAGGTCCATGGATTTATGGGGTAGGCTCCCACTCTCGGTGGCCAGACGGGCAGGCCTCCTCAAGATGGTGGCACTCCGCCGCCTTCTACACAACTTCACCAATGTCCCTTTCAAGGTATTCAAGGAGGAGGTATCCCCTCCTCCTTTTTTAGAGACATAAACTCTGTAGGAAATTTCTCTGGCAGGGAGGTAGGCATAGAGTGGTGCTAGAGACACTTCAAAGACCTTACGAGAGAGGAGGAATGAAAGTTCCCAACTTTGAATGGTACTACCTCGCAAGCCAGCTGAGACATGTGATGCGATGAATGGCTGACGAGGTTACGATAGATACCCGACTCCTCCAACCCACACTACCTCGATTGCTACTGAGGGACCTACTGTCATGCACCAGCCCTGGAAGTTCATGCATAGATCATAGATAGAAATACCACTAACATGGTTCTGATAGTTCCATGTTGACGATCTAGTTTTTATCCAACATGACCGCCGGAACCTATAAACAACAATGCATTCTGGCACCCGGCGCGTTGTATCAACTTTGTTACGTGTGCTGCCAGTTCTTTCCCTAAATCGACCTGCCGTCCAGAGCCTCTTCTCTGTTTAACCTCTTCTACACTCCTTTCTGTATGTATTTCACCTTTATCTCCTCAAGTGGGTGTCTACAGGTTAAGGTAAGGTAACGGTTGGTTCTGTTTTGCTGTTCGTTCGTACACGTAGCGCTAACCACCTTTGGTGTCTGCCGCTATTTCCATTTAAGTGTCTATCTCGGCTATCTCACTCAGCCTCTCTCTCTATATTTACTGCCTTCCTGAGTATCGGAAGTCTTTACATTTTTCTATTTCTTTCTCGCTACCTTCTATCTTTGATTCTTACCTGTTTCTTTCTTTCTCTGCCGGTGTTCCGGTACCTTTCCGTTTTTTGTGAGAACCACTGGAGTCGGTTTTCCTCCATTCAGCCCCTCCTTAATCTAATCGGAGGAATCATTGGAGACTTTTCTGGTACCCTTCCCAAAGGACAATTGAAAGGTACTACCAAACACTCACCACATCTGAAGACGGACTGCTAACATCTCTCAGGGTTTTTTGCCTTTGGGCTTTTTCCCAGCACGAAGGGCGTGCTCCTCGGGTTTCCCCAAGATCTGTAAAACATCCAGATCAAGGTGGCCACCGAGGGAGTGCTTCCTTACTTACGTCAGAAAAAGGAGAAGGGGCCAGTGGAAAGCATAAGAACCAGGAAGAAGACGGAAGCATTAAGGTTGGAGGAGATACAAGAAGAAACAGGTGAGGAGGAGATAGGGGAAGAGGAGTCAAGTTTTGACACCTACTTTGGGTCGAGGAGGGTGCAACACGACACTGTCCTTACTTGGCCAAGCTTGGGATCCAGCTCTGGAAACGGGCCTGCAGAACAGTGGGAACAGCAGACCCATACCACCCGCAAATCCCCATAGCTGCAATCATGGCCAAGCGTGCATGGGGACAATTGGAAGTGCGTACCCGGTGGGAACCCTACAATGTGGCTACGCTAGAGGACATAGTTCAGGAACAAGAGATCTTAACATTCACCGAACTCAGTGATGTCACAGTGCTACCCGCCGGACAGTTCTTGCTCCACAGAGCAGTAGTACAGGCCATGAAGAACAGATGGCCTGAGGCTGCCAATCTTGCAATGGAACATGACACTATAGAAACAATGTTAGACGCGGCGGAGGGAGGCCACAAAACTTCAAGACTCTATGAAGCTTTGATGCAAGGAGCGACGAGAAGCGAACTCAAGGGTAGAGCGAAGTGGGAAAGTGAACTAAGCCTTGAATTTGAAGATAAAGAATGGGAGAACATAACCCACTATCACAAAAAAATCTCCAGAAACGCCTGCTTACAACTTATCCAGATGTACATCACCAACAGAGCCTATCTCACACCAGAAGCCATATCGAGATTTAGGGGTGTGGGAACCCAGGTATGCCCCAAATGAAACAAGCCCAAGGCGGAATGACCCATATGTTCTGGGGTTGTCCAGTGATACAGGGTTTATGGGCAGAAATAAAGGATAGAGTGGCCGAGGCGGACATCGAAGTGGAAGTACATATGCCAGCAGCCTGTATTTTGGGCAGTTACAAGTGCAGCCGGAAAAATAAGCCTCTAAACAAACTCAAAGACCTAATATATATCACGGCGAAAAGACGCATAGCCATGGGATGGAAGAGCCCCAAAAGCCTGAGTGAGGCACCTTGGTGGGGGGATCTTAAGAGATGGATAACCGCCAAGACTGGAGCATGGGAAACCGCAATTCACGAACAGAGGCTAGACTCTAGCAGAGAACTATAGTGTTGAATAGCACTAACAGTACCATTGCTCCATCCCAAGGTGTCAGGTGATGCCTCAGACAGAACGGATAGCCCCGGCTCGAAAGCTGGCACAAAGTGGTCTGATGAAATGTCCGTGGTTTTTGGGGGAGAGGGAAGAGAGGGAGGGAAGGGATAGAGACTAGATGTATAATTGAGAACGCTTCATTGATTACGACTATGGTTTGTTTAAATTATTGAAACCCAATAAAGACATTTAACAAAAAAAAGGTGTTATGAACAGCTCTGTTTTGAAGGAACTAATTTTTGTGAAACTGACCAACCTACACCTGGCGAGAAGGCCACTTGAAACCCACATTGATTTCCTATTTTCTGTTGAACCACTATTTTTTCTTTTAAGAGACTTACTAGCACATTGTGTCAAAGAGTGAGGGCAAGCATAGGTAAGACACAGACATATTTTTAGTTTTGACTTTAAGACTTGACTGCCCTTAGAAACATCAGTTAAGGGAACCATTCCTTAGAGTTAGGTAGGCCCAGTTAGGCATCACACCAGCCCAGGAACTTTAGTAAATAAAGGTTTTGAAACTAACATCTTTGAATCTGTGTCTCTCTTGATACCATGCTTGACTCACACCAGTGATTCAATGGAGCCTGAATGACTCCCGGGGCCCTGTGGTGTGAACCGCATGGTTTCTGCAGGTCAGATTGGTCGCAAGTAAGTGAGGGACCGTTCAGGCAATCTGAATGCCGAGACTTTTGCAAATATGCTAATTGAAAAGAGCAAGACAGGGCTGTTAGGCAGAATCCTGTGCAATTCCCTCAGGGAGCACTACCCAGGATTAGGACTACAGGTGAGAGCAATAAGTCCCCTTTGGTATCAGTCTGTACCACAAAGATTTAGTTGGTAGCTATGGCTGAGCAGTCAGGCTTATCTCAAGAGGGAGATGAGCAGTATTCATGGTTTACACAATAGGACTACAATACTATGGAACAAGGAAACACTGACCAAAGCTTTGTATCAAAAATAATATATTTATTTATTTTACAAACTCTTTCACACACAAATCACTATCATTGAATTAAGTTAAAACAGTCAGGAAAAGTATACACAACTCCCTATTTAAATTGTAGACAAGTTTGAGCAAGAGTGAAAACTGAGCAAAACGGCACAGTATAAACCAAGCAGAAATGGCACTCTAACAATTTCTTCAGAGGGAGGGAAAGGACAAGTCATACAGGGTTAGACTCCTAAACACACCAGCAACACTTCCCAATTAGATTGTGAACAAATTAGGCAAGGCAATACTTTAGTATAAGCAATACTTTGATGTAACCGAGCAAAATGGCACTTCAGCAATATAGAAAGGGGAAGGAAAGGTGGTTATAAGAGTTTAGGTGCACCAACACATTTCTTAGTGAGAAGCAATCTAGAGAAGGCAGTTGTAACAGATTTAGCCAGAGTCAGGAGGCCTGTTCCATAGTCAGTGGTACAAGGCAAGTGCCCAAGATCAAACTGTTCTAGTAGCTGCAGTCAAGTCTTTGTTAACGAGTTGAAAAGGTGGTTGCAGATATAAAAAGATAATGTTAGACGAAAGAGGCGGCCAACCCAGAAGGTAGGTAAAGGATTTAAAACACCTTTAGCAGTACCCAATGAAACTGGAGGCCTGGTGGAACAATGTACCTTGAAAGTGGAAGAGGCTCCTGCGGTGGCAGTAGTTCCTGGCAGTTCTTGCAGTTCAGGAGATCCAGCAGAGGAAGAGAGGCTCTCGTCGTGGAGGAAGGTTCGAGTTACTGCACTGCCCAGGGATGAAACCAGCCACGGTGATGCCAAGACGAATAAAAGGTACGCTCCTTTAAATCGCGGTCGTGGTGGCCGGGTGCCTGGCTATCCGGTCTCCTAGTGCTTGGCACTGGCGATTCGACCAAGGCAGGTCCTGGAAGGCGATTGGCAAACTGGTTGGCCCCACCAGCTCAAGGGAAGAAGACTCTTGCAGGTGAAGATCTTCTCGAGTCGTTGGAGAAAAGTGGTGAGGATCTGCAGCAGGGCTTCACCGGTGGTTCAGTCATTGCAGATGTCTTCAGCTTCTCGCCTCTTCGGATTTCTTAGTTCCAGTGGAGACGTCTTGTCCTCCAGTCCTCAGAGCCCTGCTTTTATGCAGAAAAAAACCCATTCATACAGCATAGCTGTCACTCACATAGTGGGGTGGCCATCCTGGCGGGATAACCCTCCAGCCTATCAGGGCGAGTGCCTTGGGTTGCCTAGGTAACCCTGTCCAGGGTGCCTGTTCCCCCTCCCACACATCCTGTCTACCCCAGAGTCAGTGGCGCCGAGAGGAGGGCTTCTGTGTAGAAGCCCGCCAAAAGAACGAACAAAGGATACCCAACCTGGGTTAGGATTTCAGAGAAAGACACGAGAAAGAAATATTATCAAAGATCTGGCAATAAAAACCTACCGGAGTAAAGTTAATATTAAAATAAACCAGCAGTATGTTAGAGGCTGTCAGTAAAAGTGGTAGCCTCGAACAATGGGAAAATCCCATAGGGAAATATTTGGGGTGGAATATTTACGGTAGTAACCACTGCCACCAGCCAGAAACTTTGGAGAGAGGTACTGGACGGTACCCTCTTGAAAATGAACACCAGGGAAAAAATATTAGCCCTTTCCAGTACTTCCATAGTAAGATGGGTTGTACTGGTTTTGTTCATAACTATTGACTAGTAAAGTCAATGGGGACTTTACATGCCCTGGAAGACAGTAGTCAGTCCCAGGGTATGGAGTCTATGTTCGGGGGTCACTATGACACCCCTGTGGTACTGCACTGAGGGTGCTGTGTAACACACATGTAAAAAGATGATACCTATGAGGGTGAGAAAACCCCCATAGACCATAAGCACAAAAATAGCCTCAAACACATATCACACATGTGCCTAAGAGTGGGAAAAAGAGTCTCACTCTTGGCAGGAGTGAAAAAAACAAACCCCTGAAATCCAGCAAAGCTGCTGGGGGACTATAGGTAAGGGAAATTAGCCTTTTAAGAGAATTCTCCCCAACACTCCCCCCACCCCCAGACTAAGGGACAGGAGGATCTAATCCACTCCTGGATGAGTCTCTTACATCTAGTCGGTTAAAAACATCCTAGAGAGACCACCAGCATTTTGGTGGTGACATCCTGAACTGTGCTCAAGGGTTTTCCTTTGTAAGCTAAATGACCTACAAACCCTTGCTGGTACATCTTTCTTATTTGAGGTATAAGGGAGCTGAACTAACAGTCCCCTTGAAGTTGCAACAACTTCTGAACCCAAAATAGGTTTTCTCAAGGGGTCCTTAAGAAGGATTCCCTTAGATCTAGAAGGGCCTCCATGGTTCCTCACCACCTCTCTTTCAAGAGCAGGTTGGGTCTCAGGCATCCAGGTTGGAGGGTCAGAGATCAAGCCAAGTACAGGCTTCCTCTTCTTCTGAGATCTGGTTTTACCTGGTGGAGGAGTTTCTTTCCTAACACTAGGTTTTTCTTTGGAGTCTTCAGTAGAAGAGTCCACAGCCTTACGGTTTTTAGCCTTGGGCCTATTGTTCCTGGATTTCCACCAGCTTTGAGAATTACCAGTCCTCACAGGCCTAGAGAGGGGTCCAAACTGTCTATCCACCTCTTCCTCAGAAGTAGCGGGAGTCAAAGACTTTATAATTGGCTGGTCAATGGTGGAGCTTGGTTGGGGCTCCCATTTCCCTAACATTCTAGCCTCAGATCTGCCTGTGTTAGAGGTCAATTTACTAACATCAGGACTTTCAGTGGGCGTCTCAGTAGAGGTTCCCACAGGCCTAAGGTGGTCTCTTAAGGTTGCCTCTCTTGCAATTTGGTTTGGTACAGCTTCTCCATACTGGGAGGCCTGGGGGTACTGGATACTACTCCTATAGTCTTTAGATCATTCCCAAACAGGACTCTCCCAGGCACCTCAGTCTGAATACTGACAGGAATCCTCACGGTCATGTTATTACACTGAAGGAGGGCTGGTAGAATAGGAACCAATTGGACAGCACCTCCAGAAAGTTTAATGGGACCTTTGGGTGCCTTAGCAACATCCTCAGGCTTGAAAAAGCTTTCATCCACTACTGTTCTGCTGGCCCCAGTGTCTCTCCTGGCAGGAGTATCCTGGCCATTGACAAGAACACTGTCCATGTAATATACTTTAGAGTTTTCTGGAAGGGAGTCATACACACCCCTATTCTGTTTGCTAACCAGACCCATGGACTCTAAGAATACAGTTGCTTGAAGACCAAGGGTTCTTCAGCAAACAATTCATAATGGGCACTAGCCATTTGTACTTCCTCCTCAGGAGCAAAGGCTAAGGAGACTGTGCTGATCCCTGCAGGTTTACCCTTGCATCTGGGATCACCCTTTACATGGTCAGTAGACCCACAAACATAGCATTTTCCAAATGCTCTCAGGAATGGGGGTTTCTGCTAACCTACCTCTGGTTGGGCCCCAGAGGGTTCACTAGCCCTATTTGGTTTCCTAGGTGGCTTACCCTAGCTATTTTGTTGTTTGTGGCTCTCTTTGGGATGGGAGGTATTACAATTCCCTTGGTTCTCTTTTGGTGGCTGCTGTCCCTCATCCTTCTGAGTTGCCCCAGATTCTTTGTGAGTAGCCCTGTTGGCAACCCACAAGTCAGCAGCCTTGCCTAACTTCCTAGGATCCATTTCCTTAGAATCAGCCAAGTGCTGTCTGAGCTCAGGAGATCAGGCATCATAGATAGACTCCTACATAACATGATTTCTCATTCCCTCATAAGTGTTAACTCTGTAACCCTTAACCCAACCCTCTACGTTTTTCAAACACTCATTCACCCAGGTAGCACAAGCAGTACAATCATGCTTTTTGAGGGTCCTAAACCTCTTAAGGTACTGGGAAGGGGTCTTCCCAAATCTAGCAATTAAAACTAGCTTCACACATTCATAGTCCATCCTATCCACCTCCCCCAACTCCATTACCACATCAGATGCAACAGGGGGAGCCTAGAGAATAATCAGGGGATCAACTGATTCCCTGTGATTTCCTGGAGCCCATGATTGTATTCAAACATATCTAACCAATCTAACACATCCAACTTAGGTTCATACATACCCACAATCTCTTTAGGCATCAGGGGTCTCTTTGGACTGGAAGATCTAGAGGATCCGGGGAGAGAAGCATTTTCCAAAGACAATGGGCCTCATTCCGAGCCATGCCGGTAAGTATCGGTACTTTCCGGCATGGCCTAAAGTACGACACCGGGCTGGTGCAAGACCGCAAATTTCGGCCCATTCCGAGCTCGCGGACACACGCTTTGCGCCATGCCGGAAAAGTACCGAGCGGCCTGCCGCAAACGCCCCGAAAAACCCCTACCGGCATGCTGCGACACGTAAACAACAACACCGCCCTGTAAGTTGTAGCGTCAGTGCATAACGGTGACTGTAATTTACAGAGACCGTAAATTACGGTCACCGCAATAAAAAAAAGGAACCGGAAATTACGACATTGCACAGGAACGGGAAGGAGAGCGGCGGCCATCTTTAAAAACACAATCCATTGCCATCCTCAGCCGCCAGCACCCTCGTGAGGGAACTAAAGTCGGGAACAGGACCAGGCACCTCACATCATGCCCAAAGCACCCAAAAGGGCGGCGGATCGCATTTGCAAGCAGAGATTCTGCCCCGAGGAACTCCAGGCCATGGTCGACTTCCTGGCAGAGCATGCCGATGTTGTCTTCAGCAGCGACATGCGGAGGGAGTCCACCCTCCGCAAGAAGAACATCTGGGCCGAACTTGCACAGAGGGTGAGCGCTGTAGGCAACACCCCCGCACCCACAGGGACTGCCGCAAGCGGTGGGATGACCTGCGGCTGCGGGGCCTCCTCTCCAGCAACCGCAGCCAGGCCCTGTAGACGGGAGGTGGACCAAGTACCGCAGCCCAATTTGAGCCGTGGGAGGAGACCTGTGCGGCTCTCATTGGCACTGAATCCATTGAGGGCGTGGGGACCATGGAGTGCGGGGGAACGACTTCTGCAGAAGGAGGTGAGTGTCCACAGTGTACACTGGCAATGTACATTGCATGATGAAAACTGACCCAGGGGCCATCGAAGGCACCCTCTCTTGTTGCCCTCCCCCCATCCAACACATCCCCCATCCAACAAATGCTGAGGCAAGTGCCGCCTAACGATGGTCCAAGTGCGAGTACATAACGCACCTCAACCATAGTGCATTGACTTGCACAGCCCATCATGCACACTGTCCAGCGTGTTAGGCATTGTACTAGCCAAAATGTACATAACCAGGGCACAATGAGTCACTCCCAAACATGCGTATATGTCATTACCATGCACATGTATCACTGTCATAGCTACCCCCAAAACAGAACAAACCTAAAATGACCGAAATGTCCATGCAGCCATGTATGCAAATAGGACATTGCACATTCACTAATGTTGTCCCTCTCTTCTACCCACACAGGCACTGACCATGACAGCACAGAGCCCCAATCAAGCCGGCCAAGCACCTCCATCGGGTAGTGGCAGGGTCAGGCCAAAGCCAGCACCAAAAAAAACCACCCCCCTGCCTACGGAAAGGCCACTGGAAGCTGCTGGACCACCATCCCACACAGCATCGGCGGCAGCAACTAGGCCAACCCCTAGCTCGGCACAGTCGAGCATCTCAGGGGAGGCTGCTGCTACCGCGCCTGATGAGTGTGAGCACAGCCCGTCACCCATCTGGGAGGCCTTGTTGGAGGACGGCCAAGACACAGTGCACAGCCCGGAACCATGCATCGTAACACTGGCCTCATGCAGTGACTCTGGGGATGCCCCTTCACCTGTGCACAGTCCGGAACTCGACCCGCAGGGGTATGACGCCGATCTCCCCAGTCCACCCATACCGCCCCCTGCAGAGCATGCTGGACCAAGTGGATCTTCCGATGGTTTCCCATCTTTTGGCGGGCAGCGAGTGCATCAGTTGACGGACCTCATACAAAACTACATTGAGGACAACCGCCAGGCCAGGGCAGAATTGCATGAAGAACTCCGTCAAATGCGGCAGTCCCTCACCGACTGCACCACCAAATTGTGTGACTCTTTGACAGACAGCACGACCCTGCTATGTCATGTCCTTGGCCACATAGCGAATGCCCTTGAGGCAGGCCATTCAAATTCCGTGTCACAGCAGGAGGACACGGCCACAACCAGTGAGGCCACGCAAGGCAGCCCGGAGAAAAGCACTCGGCGTTCCATGCGTCAGCAGGATATGCCTCCCCCAGACAAGGGGAGCAAGAAACATTAGGCATTCTTGCCACATGTGGGCTTCACATCCTACATGGGACGACTGCTCTGGAGTTGGGGGGAGGGGGTGATGGTTTGTTCTGGAGTTGGGGGGAGGGGGTGATGGTTTGTTCTGGAGTTGGGGGAGGGGTGTGATTGTTTGTTCTGGTGTTGGGGGGGAGGGGAGGGGGTGATGGTTTGTTCTGGTGTTGGGGGGAGGGGGGTGATGGTTTGTTCTGGAGTTGGGGGGGAGGGGGAGGGGCTGCTGCTGATGTATGCACTATTTTGTTTTTCTCACAATACACAATTGGTGTCGCAAACTTCAACCGTTGTGGACATTCATCATTGCACTACTGCCAGTGCATGGTGTACAAGTATACACGAGTCCAGTGCCCTGTGTGCCTATGTCATGACACCCTCTACTGACTTGTGTCCTGGAGATCTTGTCCACTGCAAGTACAGAGCATTACATGTCCCTCAAGTGCACAGCCTCAATGAACCTTTGTTGCCACTTCACCCTCAGCCTTCACCGCATCGTCCTGTGGTTGTAGCAGTACCATGTCAGGGGTGATAGCCGCTCATGTAGGGATGCACTTTTGGTCCATCTGCACATATGACATGGGCTCATTCGACACCAGATATCAGTGGATGGGTCAACCACCAGTCCTGCTTCGCCGGCACATATGTGCTTCACGCAAGTCAGGTGACTGCTTCATCTACACACATGCACGGGTATGGCCATTGTCTGGTTGCCCCATGGGCCTGTTCAGGGGGTTAATGACAGGGGTCATGTGGCTTGTTGTCAAGGGACAGCCAACAACAGCTGCATGTGTAGCCAAATGAGGTGAGTGTGTGGACTGTCATGGTGGAGAACAGTACTTGGCTGTCATGGCAGGGTTTCAATGATGGCCATCTGCACATGTCCATAGATGTATTGCGCACGTTCATGGACACAAATATGTGTCCGATGCAATGGAATGCAGTGGGGGGTTGCGTCTACATGATGGTCCGTGAACGATGGTGTGGACATCTTGGGGTACATGTTCCTTTGTTGCATGCTGCTGTGCGGATGTCGGATCAATGTGGTGCTGTGTACTGTGTAGAATCGTATTTGGGTGTGATGGCTGTAGTCTGTGGATCATGGTCATCATCCTGCTCTGATCCATTCTATGGTGATTCCCAACACTCCTATGGGTGTGCTATGCCGGTGACGTGATGTCGTACCCCTGCTGCCCTCCGTTAATTCCACTCCCAGGGATGGGTCTCCAATGTGGTGCCAAGCTGGGGGATGCCACATTGTGCATGTGCAGTGTGTCTTCCAATATGCACTTACGGTTTCGGTGTCCGCCAATGAGAGGTGCTGGTGTAGTGTGATTAGCCCTTGTCAGTTGGTGGAGATGTAGTGTGTTGTGAGTGCCTTATTCTAGCAAAGTGGGAATCTGTTCGTATGTGCCATTGCACTGGTTCTGTGGCAAGTTTGTTGTCGGGGTGAACACCGTACGGTGGCTTCATCATTTCAACCCAGTTGGTTCATGCAGGCACCCACCCCATGGCACCAGTGCACTTGCATGACACAGTCAGACGACTCAACCGCCAGCCAGGCAGGTCATCCTGCATGCTGGACCATGTGGCGCGGTAGCGTGGTGAACTGCTGGCCCTTTGAGTCATGTGTAGTTGTTTGGTGTCGGGCCCACCCATGTGTGCGGTTCTTGGTAGCGTTGGATTCCATCTGCACGTAGGGGGAGTGGTATTGTTTGCAGTTGCTGTCCGCCACCTGCATGCCATGCTGGTCCACATACGAACTGTGGGTGCTGTCAGGGGCACCATTGTAATTTGGCATGCCTCCATTTGCATTAGGTCCAGCTTTACTGTTGTGTATCTCATGGGTGGTCCATGTTGGGGATTGTTAGGCCCTTGTGTGCTTCGGGAGGTGTAACGTCACTTGTATATGCGGCCGCCTAATGGACGGTTGTGACATGCCACTGTGTGCTGGTAGGTGCCTGTGGCATGGGTGTGGGGCACAGGCAACACCATCACTTGTGCTAGGTTGTCACTGTACATTTGTATGGTGCTCGCTTTTCTTCTGTCTGTGGCGCAATATGGTGGTGACGGTGTCACAGTCTAGGTGGTCAGGGCTGTCTATCTGGTAGGACTTCTTCTTGAGTGGCCAGACATGCTGCGTGTGCATAGGGGCTGCTGGGGTGGTAACGGAGGCTGCAGTGGTGCTGCATGCAGGGCCTGTCTCCCCCTCCTTCTGCCCCTGTGTCTCCTCAGTGGGGGGCGTGGTGTTGTTGCAGGGGTTTGTGTGGTTGTGGTCTTGCTTGTTCCATTGGTGTCATCTTGGTGTGGGAGGGGGGTGGTGTGTGGGTGTGTTCCTTTTCTGCTGTGGCAGACTCCTGGCCTCCATCTGTGTTGCATGTGTGCACCTGTGGCTCTGGGACCCACTGCTCAGGGTTCTTTACTCCTTCTCTGAGATGCCTGTATGTACTCCATGCCGGTAAGGTACTTTACGGCCTTGAGGAGGCCGTAATTTACATGTGCTCCTTACTTGTGATCAGCTCCGGTTTACGCCATGCCATTAATTTCGGCATGATGGGGGGCGCGTTCGCGACCCAAGACCGATAATTACGGCATTGTAGTTTACGGTGCCATAATTAACGGTCTGAGGGGTCAGAATAGCATGGAGCGGAAAACCATGCCGGTAAATCATTACCGGCATGGTTTTTACCTTACTTCCATGCTCGGAATGACCCCCAATTTCTTCATCTCTAGCTCATGATTGAGCTCCATTTCTTTGAGCCTTAGTTCTTGGTGTTTCTGTTCAGTTTGGGCACTAATTCTTTTGAATTCAAGTTCAAGCCTCATTTTTTCTAGTGAGATAAATTCAGGACTTAATGTGGGACCTGACAATGGTGCAGTAGCCAAAGCTTGAGGCCTTTCAGCAGGCAGAGGGCCAGAGGGCCAGAGGGGGTTACATTGTCAGCCTCGTCTTCCTCATCTGCTTCAACAATAACATCATCAACATTATCATCCTCAATGTTTGCTACATTTGCTGGTGGGGTAGGCACAACAGCCCACTCTCCAGTCTTTGTTTTTCTAACAATCTTTCAATCATTTCTGATTTCTTGCCTTTGACAGGAAGAATTTTCTGTCTGCACAGATCCCTTAAATGATCAGCAGTATTTACAAGGAGGGTCTCCTGGCTATAGCTTTCCATCTTTGACTTTTTAAAATTAACTTTTTAGTGATTGTTAAGCCTTGTGGTTAATTGAACCAAGGTACTAGCAGCACTCTGAAATGTAAATCCAATACTTTTATCCCACTGCTGCCACCAGTGTTAGGCAGAATCCTATGCAGTTCCCTTAGGGAGCACTACAGAAGATTAAGACTACAGGCATATGCAATAAATCCCCTTTGGTATCAGTCTGTACCACAAAGATTTAGTTGGTAGCTGTGGCTGAGCAGTCAGACTTATCTCAAGAGGGAGATGAGCAGTATTCAGAGTTTACACACTAGGACTACAATACTATGGAACAAGGAAACACTGACCAAAGCTTTGTATCAAAAAGAATATATATATTTATTTTACACACTCTTCAGTTCACAGACAAATCACTATCATTAAAGTAAGTTAAAACAGTCAAGAAAAGTATACACAACTCCCTATTTAAATTGTAGACAAGTTTGAGCAAGAGCAAGAGTGAAAAGAGTGAAAACGGAGCAAAACGGCACAGTATAAACCAAGCAGCAATGGCACTCTAACAATTTCTTCAGAGGGAGGGAAACGACAAGTTATACAGGTTTAGACTCCTAAAACACACCAGCAACACTTACCAATCAGATTGTGAACAAGTTAAGCAAGTTAATACTTTGAAACACTTGTGTATAGGCGCGTTACAAATGCCATATCATATCATATCATGGAAACCGAGCAAAATGGCACTTCAGCAATATAGAAAGGGGAAGGAAAGGTGGTTATAAGAGTTTAGGTGCACTAACACATTTCTTAGTGAGAAGAAATCTAGAGAAGACAGTTGTGACATATTTAGCCAGAGTCAAGAGGCCTGTGCCAGAGTCAGTGGTACAAGGCAAGTGCCCAAGATCAAACTGTTCTAGTAGCTGCAGTTATGTCTTTGTTTAACGAGTTGAAAAGGTGGTTGCAGATATAAAAAGATAATGTTAGACGAAAGGGGCGGCCAACCCAGAAGGTAAGTAAAGGATTTAAAACACCTTTAGCAGTACCCAACGAAACGGGAGGCCTGGAGGAACAATGTACCTTGAAAGTGGAAGAGGCTTCTGCGGTGGTGGTAGTTCCTGGCAGTTCCTGCAGTTTGGGAGATCCAGCAGAGGAAGAGAGGCTCCCGTCTTAGAGGAAGGTTCCAGTTACTGCACTGCCCAGGGATGAAACCAGCCGCAGTGATGCCAAGACGAATAAAAAGTACGCTCCTTTAAATCGCAGTCGTGGTGGACAGGTGCCTGGCTATCCGGTCCCCTAGTGCTTGGCACTGGCGATTCGACCAAGGCAGGTGTTGGAAGGCGATTGGCGAACTGGTTGGCCCCACCAGCTCAAGGGAAGAAGACTCTTGCAGGTGAAGATCTTCTCGAGTCGTTGGAGAAAAGTGGTGAGGATCTGCAGCAGGGCTTCACCGGTGGTTCAGTCGTTGCAGATGTCTTCAGCTTCTCTCCTCTTCGGTTTTCTTAGTTCCATTGGCGACGTCTTGTCCTCCAGTCCTCAGAGCCCTGCTTTTATGCAGAAAAACCCCCATTCATACAGCCTAGCGGTTACTCACACAGTGGGGTGTCTATCCTGGCGGGATAACCCCCCAGCCTATCAGGGCAGAGTGCGACTTGGGTTGCCTAGGTAACCCTGTCCAGGGTGCCTATTTTCCCTCCCACACATCCTGTCTACCCCAGACTCAGTGGCGCCGAGAGGAGGGCTTCTGTTTAGAAGCCCGCCAAAAGGACGAACAAAGGATCCCCGACCTGGGTTAGGATTATGGAGAAAGACACGAGAAAGAAATATTATCAAAGATCTGGCAATAAAAACCTACCGGAGTAAAGTTAATATTAAAATAAACCAGCGGTATGTTAGAGGCTGTCAGTAAAAGTGGTAGCCTCGAACAATGGGAAAATCCCATAGGAAAATATTTGCGGTGGAATATTTACGGTAGTAACCACTGCCACCAGCCAGAAACTTTAGATAGAGGGACTGGACGGTACCCTCTCGAAAATGAAAACCAGGGAAAAACTATTAACCCTTTCCAGTACTTCCATAGTAAGATGGGTTGAACTGGTTTTGTTCATAACTATTGACTAATAAAGTCAATGGGGACTTTACATGCCCTGGGAGACAGTAGTCAGTCCCAGGGTATGGAGTCTATGTTTGGGGGTCACTATGACACCCCTGTGGTACTGCACTGAGGGTGCTGTGTAACACACATGTAAAAAGATGATACCTATGAGGGTGAGAAAAACCCCATAGACCATAAGCACAAAAATAGTATCAAACACATATCACACATGTGCCTAAGAGTGGGAAAAAGATTCTCACTCTTAGCAGGAGTGAAAAAAAGCCTGAAATCCAGCTGCTGGGGGACTCTATAGGTAAGGGAAATTAGCCTTTTAAGAGAATTCTCCCTAACAAGGGCCAGGGAAACAGAAGTCTTCGAACTTGTGAAAAAGCCTGTGAACAGGGTGCACATTCCTAGCAGGAGAGTAAACTGGGAGTGTGATGCTGCTTTACTCGATGTGATTGAATGGAATGAAATGAAACCTTTTGTTTTGAATATTGAACCGAAAGAAAGCAAGTGTGATTGAATATCAATTGGATTGAAAGTAGTTGGCGATGTTCGTTGATAAGAATATAATGCACTGTGAATTGTGTAAACTGAAGAAAACATGCATTGGCAAGGGCCAAAAGAAGATAAGGAACTGTGAATTGTGTAAACTGAAGAAAACAAGCATTGGCAAGGGCCAAAAGAAGATAAGGAACTGTGAATTGTGTAAACTGAAGAAAACAAGCATTGGCAAGGGCCAAAAGAAGATAAGGAACTGTGAATTGTGTAAAATGAAGAAAACAAGCATTGGCAAGGGCCAAAAGAAGATAAGGAACTGTGAATTGTGTAAACTGAAGAAAACAAGCATTGGCAAGGGCCAAAAGAAGATAAGGAAGGGCCAAAAGAAGATAAGGAACTGTGAATTGTGTAAACTGAAGAAAACAAGCATTGGCAAGGGCCAAAAGAAGATAAGGAACTGTGAATTGTGTAAACTGAAGAAAACAAGCATTGGCAAGGGCCAAAAGAAGATAAGGAACTGTGAATTGTGTAAACTGAAGAAAACAAGCATTGGCAAGGGCCAAAAGAAGATAAGCAACTGTGAATTGTGTAAACTGAAGAAAACAAGCATTGGCAAGGGCCAAAAGAAGATAAGGAACTGTGAATTGTGTAAACTGAAGAAAACAAGCATTGGCAAGGGCCAAAAGAAGATAAGGAACTGTGAATTGTGTAAACTGAAGAACACAAGCATTGGCAAGGGCCAAAAGAAGATAAGGAACTGTGAATTGTGTAAACTGAAGAACACAAGCATTGGCAAGGGCCAAAAGAAGATAAGGAACTGTGAATTGTGTAAACTGAAGAAAACAAGCATTGGCAAGGGCCAAAAGAAGATAAGGAACTGTGAATTGTGTAAACTGAAGAACACAAGCATTGGCAAGGGCCAAAAGAAGATAAGGAACTGTGAATTGTGTAAACTGAAGAAAACAAGCATTGGCAAGGGCCAAAAGAAGATAAGGAACTGTGAATTGTGTAAACTGAAGAAAACAAGCATTGGCAAGGGCCAAAAGAAGATAAGGAACTGTGAATTGTTGTCATGATCTCTGCTTCCAAAAGGTCAGGGTTTTCCCAACTCCCTTGGAAGCAGATCCATAACCCAGGTTCCGAGTGCCAACCAGTCCCAATTGGGACCTTTTGGACCCAGTCCTGGCGCCAGTGGCACCAGGCTCATAAATATGCCCAGTCCCAGCGCTGGAAGCGCCGGGCTCATAATGCTTGGGTGGACTTACCTGCAGCAGACCATGCTGCTTACTTGCCTGCCAGTTGAGCCTCTGATCCTCTTCTGTTTGGAACTACTTTTCCTGTTGGGTGGGGCAGGAGCCACTCCCTAGATTCAGAACACTGGAACTCTTCTGGAAAGCAGGAACTCTTTTCTTACCTAGGCGTGGCTGTGGAAGGAGACACCTAAGCACTACAGGAGGCTATTTAAACCACACCCGATGGATGAATCTTGCTTTGCGTTATTCTGCATCCTCTGCAGCAGAACGCTCATCGTGTCTTCTGCATCTGATCCTGGGCCTAAGGAAAAAGGCTTACCATCCTGAATCCAGTCTTCAGCAACACCTATAAAGACAAGAAAGAACAGGTTAACATTACGGTCTTCAGTGACAGCTCTTCACTTACCTGGTCCATCGGCTGTCACCAACGCCTCGCGCTGCATTCCGGCATCTGAAAGACAAAGGCTTACCTACTCTTCGTGCGCTCCGGAGGTCTTCACACTGCATTCCGGCATCTGAAAGACAAAAGCTTACCAACTCTTCGCACGCTCCGGAGGCCTTCGGCGCTGCATCCCGCATCTGAAAGACAAAACAAGGTGCGTTTAAAGACATTGGGGAACTTTAATACTCACGTGCCATTACTCCTTTCCACATCTAACCCAGTGGGTATTCCAGCACCCTGCAGCCGCTCCGAACTTGTACCTGCAAAATAAAAAGACAGTTAGAGCGCATCGTGAAGCAGGCAACAAGCGCTTACTTACGTGCTTCCAGGCGCTTCTATTCATCACACGGGCTCCATCTTCAACTCACTTCAGCCCGTCATCCGCCATCGCCGGAACCCTGCAAAACAAGAGACATCATTACTAAAGACTTTAAAGACATTAGAATTACTCGAAACTTACCGTTCGTGCAGTAAACGACGGACAGCAGTCCTCTGAAGTCAAGAGGCCTGCTCCCCTTATCCAGTGAAGAAACTGGTTACAGCACCCTGCCCCGAGGCAGATGGAGAGCACAGCGTTCACTTACCTAAGGTGAGAGCGTTAACCTTTGGGGTTCTACAGGAGAAGAGAAAGGGAAGAAGAGAGAGACATTCAATAACCCAGTTCCTTAATCCCATATTTTCTATCTGCAGACATCTTACCCTTCGAGCCAGACATACAGTGCACAGAGGTCCAGCCCAAAGAGCCAGCCGTGTGTTACACATCACCTTTGAAGATACGGTATACGCCCAGTCAAGACCGGCGCCTCTACGGGAATCAGGTGAGTGTTACAGAACGCAAAGCCTACCACAAAACTCCCGTCCAGGCGCTATGGAAACCTCGGATACCGACCAGCTAGCCCAGTTACTTGGGGAACTAAGGGCAGAAGTGCATGCAGCCCGTCAGGAAACGAACGCTCTAAGAAGGGAACTGATTGTTTCCAAGGAGCGAACAGATGATCTCGCTAGACAATTGCTACAGTCACAAGCCGGACAGACCCCGTTACCCGCATCTGGGGGAAATCTTCCTTCTACATCCTCTATGAATCCAGTGCAGATCAACCTACCTGGGAATGTACCTCTGGCTCCGCCCGAAAGATTTTCTGGTGACCCAAAGAGGTTTGCAGTATTTATCAATCAGTGCCGGTTGCATTTCTTATGCCGGCCAGCAGCCTTTCCAACTGATCAAACTAAAGTAGCTTTCGTGCTTTCGTACCTTAGTGGCAATGCGGCAGACTGGTCGATCCCTCTAGTAAATCAAGATGATCCGGTCCTCCATGATTTTCAAGCTTTTCAGCTCAGTATGGAAAAACTGTTCGCAAGACATTCACAGGGGCAGGCCTTGGACAATGAGCTTCTTTCGTTGCGACAAGGTAATCAAGACCTTTTGGCTTATATTGCGTCTTTCAACAGACTGATAGTGGAAACTCAATGGCCTGAGGACAAAAGGATTACGCTGTTTTATAGAGGTCTACGGGGAGAGCTCAAAGATGTGTTAGCCCAAGTAGTGAATCCCCCACAAGATTGTTCGGACTATATAGACTTAGTCGTTCAAATAGATCACAGACTGCAGAACAGGAAGGCCGATCGTTCCAAGTTTGATGCTCGAGTATTTTCCAAACCGCCAACTCCTTCCAAAGGAGTAGACTCCGGGGAACCCATGCAAATAGGGGGTCTGAAAGGTCCTCTAACACAAAAGGAGCGGGAAAGGAGAAAACAGTTGCAATTATGCCTCTATTGCGGAAACTCAGGGCACTTTCTTCGAGACTGTCCGGTGAAACCTGCCAAGAAGGCAGTAGGAGCTGCAGTTACCAAAGTTACAAACTCTGAGCAGGGAAACGACCTCGCCCGACAAGAATAGAGGTCCTCTTGCCGAGCGTGAAAACCAGTTCCGTGACCTCGCATTTCGTGATACCTATGGTCCTCATTAGCCCTGATAATCCGGATCGATTACATGCAATTGAAGCTTACGTCGACAGCGGTGCCATCGGCAATTATGTGGATCATGAAATGGTTTTGAGGATGAATCTAACTCTTTGTCCCAAGGCTGTAAAGGACGTCATTACTACGGTGGATGGTACGGAGATAGCCTCCGGGCCAGTAACGCATACCACTCAAGAGGTGACGCTAGTAAGTCAAGATGGACACCATGAGAAGATCGTGTTCGATGTGATCAAGGCCCCTCAGTTTCAGATTATTCTAGGAATACCTTGGTTAGAGAAACACAATCCTCTGATCGATTGGCAAGCAAGAACGGTCCAGTTTCCAGAATGTGTCTCTACTTGTCACCCTCCACCTGGTGTTGCAGTGGCAGCAATTTCTTCAGAGACTCCCCAGTTACCTCCCGAATACCTAGAATACCAAGATGTTTTCCGGAAGGATCAGGCTAACTCTCTACCTCCTCATAGGTCTTATGACTGCCAGATAGACCTGATACCTGGATCTACTCCTCCTTGTAGTAGAATTTATGCCCTCACCGAGCCTGAGAACCTTCACCTTCGACAATACCTGGATCAATACCTGGCAAATGGGTTTATTCGTCCTTCCAAGTCCCCTGCTTCTTCAGCTTTGTTCTTCGTTCCAAAAAAGGAAGGAGACCTTAGAACTTGTATAGATTATCGCTCCCTGAACCAGATCACCGTTAAGAATAGATATCCGTTACCTTTGATCCCTGAACTCCTGGACCAAGTCAGAAAAGCATGCATATATACAAAGCTGGATCTTAGAGGAGCTTACCACTTGGTACGAGTAAAAGAGGGCGATGAATGGAAGACGGCCTTCCGCACCAAGTATGGGCTATTTGAATATCAGGAAATGCCCTTCGGACTTTGCAATGCCCCGGCCGCCTTTCAATATTTTATGAACGATGTCCTCAGAGAGCTCATAGATGTGTGTGTTGTTGTTTACATTGACGACATCCTCGTTTATTCTTCATCGGAATCTGAACATCGGAAACACGTGAAAATGGTCCTCGAAAGATTGCGTCAACACAAACTTTTCGCTAAGTTGGAAAAATGTGTTTTCAACGTGACTGAAGTTGAATTCTTGGGATTCATATTATCACCTGGCGGAGTGCGTATGGATTCAAAGAAGGTCGATGCAGTTCTCAAATGGCCATCACCATCCTCCGTAAAAGGTGTGCAAAGCATGTTAGGCTTCGCTAACTTTTACCGCAGGTTTATCCCCGAATTCTCTCGAATAGTCCAGCCCATCACTGCCTTGTTAAAGAAAAACAAACGTTTTGAATGGTCTACCGAGGCGGAACAAGCTTTCCAGGATTTGAAGACTAAATTTATCTCTGCACCAATCTTAAAACACCCTCGCCCCGAACTCCCCTACATCGTGGAAACTGATGCTTCAAGCCTTGCCATGGGGGCAGTTCTATCACAAAAGGACCCGGTAACCAATCAGTTGCATCCCGTGGCATTTTGGTCCCGCAAATTCTCGCCTCCTGAAATCAATTACACGATTACTGACAAGGAACTTCTGGCTATCAAGTCTGCCTTTAAGGCTTGGCGGCATTATCTGCTAGGGGCCCGACACACCGTTACTGTGATTACGGATCACCGAAACCTGCAATATTTGAAAACCGCAAAAGCCCAATCCTCTAGACAACTCCGTTGGGCATTATTCTTTGCCGAGTTTGACTTCATAATTACCTATCGACCTGGTACAAAGAACGGTAAAGCTGATGCCCTTTCTCAGATGGGAGTGGAAGAACACTTGATCAACCCTAAACCTGTACCAATCATTCCCGAACAAAGAATTCTGGGTGTAATCGCCACAGAATCCATAGAGGAAGTTAAGGATAAAGCCAGGCAACTTGTAACTCCAGCAGACATACAGAATTGGCATCTGCAGGGAAAGGAATTTGCAGTAAAGGACAACTTATTGTATTTCCAAGAACGATTATACCTACCCAGCACAGATTTACAGAAAAAAGTAATCTCTTGTTATCACGATTCTTTAATGGAAGGACATCCCGGTATGGCCAAGACCTCAGAAAAGATCAAGCGCTACTTCTGGTGGCCGTCTTGGAAAAAAGATATCAGAGACTTTATAATGTCCTGTGGAGTATGCGCCCAAAACAAGAGTCAAAAGGAAAGACCAGCAGGCCTCTTACGCCCTATTGACATCCCACCTCGCCCTTGGCATACGCTTTCTATGGACTTCATCACCGATCTACCTCCATGCTCCGGATACAATACGATTCTAGTAATCGTGGACTTATTCTCCAAGATGGTGCATTTCATTCCGCTCAAAGGCTTGCCAACAGCAGCAACTCTGGCCCGAGAATTTCTCGAAAACATCGTCCGACTGCACGGTTTTCCTTCGGTTCTAATTTCGGATCGAGGTAGTCAATTTATTTCTCATTTTTGGCGAAGTTGCTGTCGGTCGGCTCAAATTGATGTGAGACTATCGACCAGTCACCACCCTCAGACCGACGGACAAACCGAGAGGACCAATCAAACTCTGGAACAGTATTTACGCTGCATGCTGCAACAAACTGAAAAAACTTGGAAAGATATCCTTTGGATAGCCGAATATGCCTACAATAACTCTGTCCATTCGGGAACTGGGAAAACCCCGTTTTTTCTTTTGTACGGCAGTCACCCTCGAACCTCGGAGTTGGATCCCCTCCAAGATCTTGAAACACCAGCAGTAGACTACCTGCATTCTACAATCACCCAAGCCTTTAAGGAAGCTGTTTCTCACCTTCAAAGGGCTAAAGAACAATACAAGAAAGGAGCAGATCAACATCGGAAGGAAGCCCCTCAATATCAAGTAGGGGATCAAGTCTGGTTATCCACCAAATATCTACCTCTAAAAGGGCCACGCACATTCGTTGCTTCCAAAAGGTCAGGGTTTTCCCAACTCCCTTGGAAGCAGATCCATAACCCAGGTTCCGAGTGCCAACCAGTCCCAATTGGGACCTTTTGGACCCAGTCCTGGCGCCAGTGGCACCAGGCTCATAAATATGCCCAGTCCCAGCGCTGGAAGCGCCGGGCTCATAATGCTTGGGTGGACTTACCTGCAGCAGACCATGCTGCTTACTTGCCTGCCAGTTGAGCCTCTGATCCTCTTCTGTTTGGAACTACTTTTCCTGTTGGGTGGGGCAGGAGCCACTCCCTAGATTCAGAACACTGGAACTCTTCTGGAAAGCAGGAACTCTTTTCTTACCTAGGCGTGGCTGTGGAAGGAGACACCTAAGCACTACAGGAGGCTATTTAAACCACACCCGATGGATGAATCTTGCTTTGCGTTATTCTGCATCCTCTGCAGCAGAACGCTCATCGTGTCTTCTGCATCTGATCCTGGGCCTAATGAAAAAGGCTTACCATCCTGAATCCAGTCTTCAGCAACACCTATAAAGACAAGAAAGAACAGGTTAGCATTACGGTCTTCAGTGACAGCTCTTCACTTACCTGGTCCATCGGCTGTCACCAACGCCTCGCGCTGCATTCCGGCATCTGAAAGACAAAGGCTTACCTACTCTTCGTGCGCTCCGGAGGTCTTCACACTGCATTCCGGCATCTGAAAGACAAAAGCTTACCAACTCTTCGCACGCTCCGGAGGCCTTCGGCGCTGCATCCCGCATCTGAAAGACAAAACTAGGTGCATTTAAAGACATTGGGGAACTTTAATACTCACGTGCCATTACTCCTTTCCACATCTAACCCAGTGGGTATTCCGGCACCCTGCAGCCGCTCCGAACTTGTACCTGCAAAATAAAAAGACAGTTAGAGCGCATCGTGAAGCAGGCAACAAGTGCTTACTTACGTGCTTCCAGGCGCTTCTATTCATCACACGGGCTCCATCTTCAACTCACTTCAGCCCGTCATCCGCCATCGCCGGAACCCTGCAAAACAAGAGACATCATTACTAAAGACTTTAAAGACATTAGAATTACTCGAAACTTACCGTTCGTGCAGTAAACGACGGACAGCAGTCCTCTGAAGTCAAGAGGCCTGCTCCCCTTATCCAGTGAAGAAACTGGTTACAGCACCCTGCCCCGAGGCAGATGGAGAGCACAGCGTTCACTTACCTAAGGTGAGAGCGTTAACCTTTGGGGTTCTACAGGAGAAGAGAAAGGGAAGAAGAGAGAGACATTCAATAACCCAGTTCCTTAATCCCATATTTTCTATCTGCAGACATCTTACCCTTCGAGCCAGACATACAGTGCACAGAGGTCCAGCCCAAAGAGCCAGCCGTGTGTTACACATCACCTTTGAAGATACGGTATACGCCCAGTCAAGACCGGCGCCTCTACGGGAATCAGGTGAGCGTTACAATTGTGTAAACTGAAGAAAACAAGCATTGGCAAGGGCCAAAAGAAGATAAGGCACTGTGAATTGTGTAAACTGAAGAAAACAAGCATTGGCAAGGGCCAAAAGAAGATAAGGCACTGTGAATTGTGTAAACCGAAGAAAACAAGCATTGGCAAGGGCCAAAAGAAGATAAGGCACTGTGAATTGTGTAAACCGAAGAAAACAAGCATTGGCCAGGGCCAAAAGAAGATAAGGAACTGTGTATTGTGTAAACTGAAGAAAACAAGCATTGGCAAGGACCAAAAGAAGATAAGGAACTGTGAATTGTGTAAACTGAAGAAAACAAGCAAGTTGTGTAAACTGAAGAAAACAAGCATCGGAAAGGGCCAAAAGAAGATAAGGAACTGTGAGTTGTGTAAACTGAAGAAAACAAGCATCGGCAAGGGCCAAAAGAAGATAAGGGACTGTGAGTTGTGTAAACTGAAGAAAACAAGCATCGGCAAGGGCCAAAAGAAGATAAGGGACTGTGAGTTGTGTAAACTGAAGAAAACAAGCATCGGCAAGGGCCAAAAGAAGATAAGGGACTGTGAGTTGTGTAAACTGAAGAAAACAAGCATCGGCAAGGGCCAAAAGAAGATAAGGAACTGTGAGTTGTGTAAACTGAAGAAAACAAGCATCGGCAAGGGCCAAAAGAAGATAAGGAACTGTGAATTGTGTAAACTGAAGAAAACAAGCATCGGCAAGGGCCAAAAGAAGATAAGGAACTCTGTATTGTGTAAACTGAAGAAAACAAGCATCGGCAAGGGCCAAAAGAAGATAAGGAACTGTGAATTGTGTAAACTGAAGAAAACAAGCATCGGCAAGGGCCAAAAGAAGAGAAGGAACTGTGAATTGTGTAAACTGAAGAAAACAAGCATCGGAAAGGGCCAAAAGAAGATAAGGAACTGGGAATTGTGTAAACTGAAGAAAACAAGCATCGGCAAGGGCCAAAAGAAGATAAGGAACTGTGAATTGTGTAAACTGAAGAAAACAAGCATCGGCAAGGGCCAAAAGAAGATAAGGAACTGTGAATTGTGTAAACTGAAGAAAACAAGCATCGGCAAGGGCCAAAAGAAGATAAGGAACTGTGAATTGTGTAAACTGAAGAAAACAAGCATCGGCAAGGGCCAAAAGAAGATAAGGAACTGTGAATTGTGTAAACTGAAGAAAACAAGCATCGGCAAGGGCCAAAAGAAGATAAGGAACTGTGAATTGTGTAAACTGAAGAAAACAAGCATCGGCAAGGGCCAAAAGAAGATAAGGAACTGTGAATTGTGTAAACTGAAGAAAACAAGCATCGGCAAGGGCCAAAAGAAGATAAGGAACTGTGAGTTGTGTAAACTGAAGAAAACAAGCATCGGCAAGGGCCAAAAGAAGATAAGGAACTGTGAGTTGTGTAAACTGAAGAACACAAGCATCGGCAAGGGCCAAAAGAAGATAAGGAACTGTGAGTTGTGTAAACTGAAGAAAACAAGCATCGGCAAGGGCCAAAAGAAGATAAGGAACTGTGAGTTGTGTAAACTGAAGAAAACAAGCATCGGCAAGGGCCAAAAGAAGATAAGGAACTGTGAATTGTGTAAACTGAAGAAAACAAGCATCGGCAAGGGCTAAAAGAAGATAAGGAACTGTGAATTGTGTAAACTGAAGAAAACAAGCATCGGCAAGGGCCAAAAGAAGATAAGGAACTGTGAATTGTGTAAACTGAAGAAAACAAGCATCGGCAAGGGCCAAAAGAAGATAAGGAACTGTGAATTGTGTAAACTGAAGAAAACAAGCATCGGCAAGGGCCAAAAGAAGATAAGGAACTGTGAATTGTGTAAACTGAAGAAAACAAGCATCGGCAAGGGCCAAAAGAAGATAAGGAACTGTGAATTGTGTAAACTGAAGAAAACAAGCATCGGCAAGGGCCAAAAGAAGATAAGGAACTGTGAATTGTGTAAACTGAAGAACACAAGCATTGGCAAGTGCCATAAGAAGGTAAGGAATTGTATACATCGAAAGTGTAAGCAGTGGCAAAAGCTCTGAGAATATTTGAAAGCATAAAAAGTGAGTTGTGGCAATACAGATATTGAGCATGCTCCAAGAGGATACATCCATTACCACTGTGAAGCTGAAACAGTGCCAGGGTAACTGTGAAGAAGCAAGTAAGGTGTATCGGTTGTGTGACATTTAATGGGTGGACCGTGTGGTCCGACAACTGCACCTAGACCGAGTATACCCACCTAAAGGAAAAGTCACTTAACTCACTTCTAAGCTTGTGATTGAATCTCAAGGAATATTAATGAACTGAACTCTGTGATATTGGTGAAATTGGTGAAAGGCAAGTCTGCCAGAAAGGCAGGGAAGTATTCCAAGGAATTGTGTTGTTTTGGAACATTGAGAAACCTGAAAGCTTGGGGAAGGGTACCCCTCTTTTTGGCAAAGTGAACTATCCTGAATCGTGGGGAAGGGGAAACCCCTTTTCCAACTTAGAGCTGGTAGAAGTTCTGAACTTTTATTTGAACACTTCACGTTTGATGCTGACATCCGTACACATTATTTACAGGTAGATGTGAGGGCAAGTATAGATTTTGGACACAGACATTTGCTTTGGACTTCCTGACACAGACTATTATTAGTTTCATTTAGGTAGGGAAATCCCACCTTAGCATAGGGCAAGTTAGGCCTTTTCCCAACCTTCTTAATATTTTAATAAAGGTTTGTAACCCAAGCTTTACTCAGTTGTCTGTGTCTGCTTCCTGATGCCTTCACACATGTTAGATGTTGGTTATACACTTGCATTGACAAATAATAAGAGGGTTTGGGAAAATCCTGTCTATCCATAACATTTTAAGGGGTTTCCCTGCAACAACAAAACGACAGAGTCAGGATGTTAAATAAAATGTCCTCCGTCCTGTTTCTAAAACCCTAAACTGACCCTTACATGCTAAACTAAATACAGGGTTAAAAGGGGGATATCCTGCAGGTACCGTGGGAGGCTACCACCTTTACATATCTGGTATTAACATATACCATACGGTAGAAGCAGAACATGAACATAACACGGAGATAGTGGTTAAGAAAATAGAGAACAGCATGAAGTTTTGGGTAAAGCTCCCCCTGGCAATGATGGGGTGGGGGACAATGCTTAAGATGGTGGTATTGCTCAGGTTGTTGCACTGCTTTGCGAACATTCCATACTTGATACCTAGAGGGTTTTTCGCTAAGTGGGACAGTGTATGCAGGGAATTCCTATGGCACGGGACAAGGCACAGAGTGGCCCTGTGGAAGTTACAAAATCCATATGAGAAGGGGGCATTAAACTACCGAACTTTGAGGCATATTACACTGCCAGCCAGCTGCAATTTGTAGCTAAATGGCTCTCTGATGAGCAGACCTCGGAACTCAACCTGTTCCAAAGGGATAGCACACCATTATTCCTAAAGGAAGTGATTTGGTTACCCAAGCAGGAAATGGGGAAACGCCCGGGGATGATGTGGCTGAAGGCCTGTCAGTTAATGGGGAACCCGGCCCCATGCTCCCCGCAGATCCCACTGGCTGTGGTGGCGGGCAAGGACAGGCAGCTGAGACAGGCTATTAGGAGATACTGGGAAATGGTTGGGGTATCGATAATGGAGGATGTATGGCAGGAGGGGACTATACAGGACTTTGAAGGATTGGTGGAAGATACGGGGCTGCATGCGGGCCAGTACATCGCGTATCATGGGATGGTACGGCGTATCAGGGAGACCTGGTCGGAGATTGTGCTGGCAGAGGAGCCGGACTCCACTATAGATATGATATATGATATAGCTGAAGAAGGGCACGAAACATCTAGGTTATATGAGATGATAATGATTAAGGTGGGGAAGGAGGTGACACAACTTAGGCTGGACTGGGAGGAAGAGGTGGGGACCCAGATGAGTGATGGGATTTGGGAACGGGCTCAAGGGTACCACAAAAAAGTGTCAAGAAACGCCAGATGACAACAGATACAATTATATGTAACCCACAGGGCGTATATGACACCCCAGAGGATAGCCAAATTTAGGAAGGCAGGGCGCCAAGCATGCCCGAAGTGCAATGAAGAAAATGTCGGAATGACGGACATGTTCTGGTCGTGCCCAATAATAGAGCAATTCTGGGGGGAAATCGCACAAAAGTTGGATGGCAAAGGAATTAAAATGGGGGTAGACACGGCGTGGGCTTGCCTAATAGGAGGGTTCCCCAGGCCACGTAAACTTCAGCATGTGAGCAAGCTGAAAGGCCTGCCGTATATCTTGGCAAAAATAAGAATTGCTATGGGGTGGAAGGTGTGCTACAAACCCAAACCTGAACTATGGTGGAAAGATCTGCAGCAATGGGCAGAGGCAGAGACGGTGGTGCGGCAGGAGGCGGGCAGAGGTGGGGAGGAGGAAGAGACAGGTTCTCTGGCGCATTGGAGGCAACTGATAACAGAACTTTTTGGGCCCACGTATGAGGAGTCTAGTGTCCAGGACTCAATGTGTACAAACGATGAGGAACCCCTAACGCAGGAAGCAGAGGCGTAATAAACAAGGAGGTAGGCTCGGGGGGGTAGGAGCAGTGGACCTGGATGTAACAATATATATTTGATTATTGGTCCTTCTTGCACTGTTTGTTTTGTTTGTATTTTGTGTTGAAAAGTTAATAAAATATGTTTTTTAAAAAAAAAGGTTAAAAGGGGGATTTCTATGAGCTGTAAAGGTATATAGCTTATTCTTGGAGTTTTAAACATAACGTTCTAAAGTGCAGAACCAAAAAGAAATAATGTTCTACCAGGAAAGGGGATCCCCCATTCCCTATATTTCTCTAAATGTGTCCAGTACTTCCGGTAAAGTCAATAATGTTCCAATCTTCCGCCAGAAGAATGAATGATGCCACCCTTGAATCCCTTCAGTCTTTACTGATTCAATGGTCTTGTTACTCACAAGAAACAGGGATTTCCTTCGTAGCGCTCTGTTTCCTTTCAATGTCACAGTTCTTTGGGATATTTACTTTCTCTCTTTTCTTGATCTTGTTCCTCTCCAAAGGGGCAAGGCTTCCCCTTTTGTCACTACTCCACAAATACAGGTTTTTTAAATTGTCTTCCTACCACTGCTTTACTCTCCAGGACTTCACTGTTGTGTTACTTCTCTTGTTTCTTTTATCACTCAAAGGGGAAAGGCGCTTCCCTTTCTGCATCGAACGCTATGGTTTCTTGCTTTAATTCTTCTCCTCTACCTGATATACTCCCTTTGATCAATGTTCCATACTTTCAATGTGGGGTCCTTTGCGCACTCCCACTCCCCCATGGTTTACCCTCCTGCCAGATTTGGGAGCGAGGGACAGACTCATGGTTTGCCTGGTTCACTATCCTGCCAGGGCTGCTTCACTTTCTTTTCACTCTTTCTTGTACCTAAGAAGCAACACTTTTACAACACTTCTCCAGAACTGGGTAATTGACCCTTCTTTCACAAGCTTGATCAATTGTATTGTCTTTACTTTGCTTTTCAACACTGTTTGGTTATTTACCAATTCTACTGTCTTCACTTAGATATTCTGCAATGCTCATATCCATATCAATGATATTGCCCTCTTTTATGCTTTTTGCAATATTCATCTCAATTCTATTGCCTTCACCTAGGCGTTTCGCAATGTTCATGTCTATATCAATTATATGGCCTTCTCCGTTTCGGCTCTCTCGCGTGGGGGCCGGCATTCAGTATTCGCCCTGAAGCACCCCGGTAACCCATGTGCTCTCCCTGGGCTTACCAGTGTTACTTGGTATCTTCAGCGTTAGTAGCGCTTCTCCGTCCTCGCTGCTTCTCGTCTGTTGACTGAAAATGCATTCTGTGAGCTGCTTCGTTCCCGCTTGGCTTCCCTCTGTGTCTGGAAGCTCTAGCAGCCTGTTACAGGGACGTGTCTAACTTCTCCCAACTTGTCTTTGCTGCATGCCGTCTCCATCAGCTTTTGAGATGCGTTCCCCACTCCGCTCTCCTCAGGCAGGTGTCCCAAACAGTATCGGAACATGCCGGATGCAGTGGGAAGCTCAATTGTCATGCGCTTCAGGCACCTGCCACACTGGAGGCTATGGAATGCATGGCGGCTTCACCGCCATTGAATGGTGCCTTTCATTTTTCTTTCCATTTCCTGGTTCTGCACGCTAGTGTTTCTGTCTGTCTCTGTGTTCTTTCCTTTTTAACCACGTCCCTTTTTTGGCACTGCGCGTTGCAACCCTACTGCTTTCGCTTCCGGGTTTTCGCGCTTGTACTCTGCTTTCCTTTCGTGCTCCAGTTCGATATATCTTCTATTTTTGCTTTCCTCTGTGATTCCCTTTCTCAGCCGGGTCTTGCCCCGTGCAATCTTTATTTTCTTTCTTCTGTCTAATTTCGTACGGGCTGCCTCCCGTCTGCTCTCGCTGCCGCGCTGTCTTGCGGTCCTTGCTCTGATCCCTTTTCTTTCTCCGGTTCCGCCTCATCCCTTCTTTTCCTACCTGTTGCTTCCCTTGCGGCAGTTCCACCTTTTCTTTTCTAGTTTGCTTTCTTTATTTTTCTATTTGCTGGCTTACCTGAATTCTGATCCACGGCTTTCAGTTTTCATCGCCTTGGATTGCCACAAGTTGTGTCCTGTGTTCCTCCACTGCACCCATCCTGTGAAAGACTCTAAAGATTTATTCAGGATATATGGACCCTTCGCTTCTCAGCAGTCTAACGGACCTACCGTTCCTGTGCAGTCTTACCTCTGGGACACACCAGCGTTAGGATACCACACTCCACAAACTACGAGAGTTTATTTTCCGCCATTCAGGCTTTTTCCTCTCTAAGGCTTCCTCGGAGTGAGGTCCTCTGTCGACCTTATCTATTAAGGCATCAGAGTGGCTTCACTCCGTGGAAGGCTGTATCTCTTCAAGAAAAAACGGAGAGACCGCACAAAGAGGGGACAGCAACAAGCCAGCTCTTCTGAAGATGCAGGTGAGGAGGAGGAGGGGATGTTCGAAATAAGTGATACCCAAGGAGTGGATGATAAACCTGACATCAGTCTTTCTCTGAGAACCAGCAGTGTCCTGTCCCCGCAGCAGGTAACAGTAGCGCCCTGACAAGTAGCAAGAGAATTTACATGAAGATTTTAAAGGAGGGTAGCTGGGATGCAACATTGTCAGACTCCCTTAGCGAACAAGAGTTGCTCGCTCATTTCTCCCTCCATGCCATAATGAACACAGACCCTTGAGTCCTCCTGTAGGGCCTCCATCAGGCGAATTAGGGCTATATGGACCCTCCTGGCACCAAGAGTTTGCCAAAGAGGTCTCCTGTGGAACGGAAATCCATGAAGGCCACAGAGACGCAGCCCAAGACCAAAACATATTTGGCAGGATACAATATAAATGAAGGCCCTGGTACACAGTACCAGTCTGGGTCCTGAATGTTAATTGTATATCCAACAAAATAGTGTTTTCTGTCACCCATTCCTCTAACCTCTTCAAAATTACACCACAGACAGCTTAGAGGTCCCGACATATAGAGTAACCAGGCAATAAGAGGAGGGTAGAGAGGTGCTGCGCTTTGTGTAGATTAGTCCTATGATCTTGACTTTCCAACTCTGGACGGGGCATCATAACTCTGTCTGTGAGCAAGGCATGCCCATTGGGACCCTATCTATCCTTGGCGATTCAAGACATTGTGACAGGGTTTAGATCTTCCTCCTTATCCAAAGGAGTCTTACTTACAAAAGTATCTTTTGAATTCTGCCTTATAGTCTCTGCATTTGAGCTTGACTTCTTCGATATCCACTATGGGAAGTTTTAAAGCCTCAAGAAGAGCTCTCTTTTTAGCCTGGCAATTAGCTGACAACCAAGATCTAGTCCTTTGAGCATTCCTACTACTAACTGCCAAATTAGTTCTAAAGATCTTATTGCAGATCTCAATGAAGTTTGCAAAACCATGAACAATGACAATAGGGTTGCCATGACGATCCAGACAATACCATTCACTGTATCTTAGAGGCATTGATAGCTTTGTTACTGATAATACTATCGTTTCTGGGGTTCCATCGGTGCAACCTGCCTCTTGACCCCGTTAGTAAGTTTAGTGTTAACAATATTCAAACCTTAAGTGTGTAGAGTTTACATGTTTTTAAAGTTTGTTTTCACCAGTGACTTCCTTCCTTTTTTAAGGAAGTATTTGTGAAAAACCAGAGGGTATTCTCCCTCCTATTCCCCATGGATCCTCTGCACAGGTGGTCAGGGAAAGGCCATTGCTCCTGGATCCCAACCCTGGGGGTGGAGAAGCAAGGGAGGATCACCTGGGTGGAGGGACTGTGGGGACTGGAAGTGGGGTGCCCTTGGGAGATACATGGTAGCCCTATTTGCCTATTAGTGACCAACCCAACTCTTCCCCCATCTTCATTGGTTGTTATAAGCCAGTTCCCCTCATTTCTCCCCATTTGACTCTTGACAGTACTGGGATGAAGAAGAGGGAACTAGGAACAATGAAGACCACACTCTTTTACCACTCTGGTACTGGGACGAGGAAGATGTCTTAAAAGCTGTAAAGGTCAAGCATGACCCGTTGATTGTGGTCACCCAGGGCTGAATGGACATCCACACGGTGTATAAAAGAAGACCAGCCCAGCAGCAAGAGAGACAACGGGGAGACCTGTGTGTGGAGGAACAACATGAGCAGCAGAAGCAAGGCTGGTGCAAGCAGCGGGGGACCATACTTGAGAGACACGCTGAAATGCTGAGGTCTGCAGAGGAGGCGCTTTTTAGAAGTGTGGCACGGGAGCTGGGGCTCCATGGAGCTGTCACGGCCCTCGCCCAAAACCCTCTCTGTCAAACCCATTGGCCAGGTGGAGTCAGGACTCGGGCCTCTAGAGCCTGGCATCCTCTTCAAAAGCCCTCATGGGGCCAGTCCTGGCACCTTTGGCGCCAGGCTCATACACCATGAAAAATAATGTGCTTGGGAACTACTTTATTGTATTGTCAGCCAGCACGGAGGCATCCACATAGCTTGGTCCCTAAGAACCAAGCTATGCGGTCTAGTGTTTTGGGTGTGGTAGCCTAGGGACTACTTTACCTGGACTATTTTGTTGGGGCTATTTAAACCACACCCGAGCAAGACAACACGCTTCGCGTTACTTTGCAGCTTGCAACATGACGCTCACTGTGTCCAGCTGCTCCCCCCCCGAACCTCGGAGAAGCAGAACCTGCAAGGAGACAAAAGGAACATCATTAGCAGCAGCACCTTACCTGCAGTCTTCATCTTTAAACACTCGCAGCTACTGAGAACAGCTTCCTCGAATCTGCACGCCTCCCGGACAGAACGACCTGAAAGAGGAAGATGGAGGCAACATTAAAGAAAGCTGTAGAGACATTTACAAATTACAAACTGCTCAAAAGGCTTACCTGGCTGGTCGCCTCTCGGCTGGCACCACTCCAGACATTCCACTCGCGCTGAAGAACACCGCGACCTACAAGGAAGGAAAACACAGGTTAGCAAAGGCAAGACTTCTCAGCGCTGCGCATAGCGCTTACTTACCGCATCATAGCGCTCTTAATGCACCATCATTTACCAGCGGGGCTCAATCAAGCCAGTTCGCCACGCTGAAGCTCTGCATACCTAAGGGAGAAAAAAGAGACATTTTAAACAAAGAAAGGCATGCAGAATAGCAACAAAACTAAAAAACAGCAATAAGGCCTACCTGGACAATATCAAACGGGCCGGCGTCAGTGAAGTAACTAGACCGCACTCGCCCATGAAAGACAACGCACCCCTGCAAAGAAGGCAGGACGGAGAGCACGCCTAATTCTACCACAAGGCAGAACCTTACCCGCAGACCACATCAGGGCAAAGCTGAAAAGCATACCAGCGAGTAACCCGGCTTGGTGGTGTCCCTGTGGATACCAGGTGAGCATAACAGGAGCAGACAGAATGATACGAAAGGAGCTGTGTGGAGAGGCTGTCCCTTTTAAATGTGTTCAAGATGCATGCTCCCTTGTGTTGGGTCCTAGACACAGGAGTGCCTGAGCGGCAGGAGCGGCAGGAGGGGGACGCTTGACAGAAGAGCAGATGGCCATATGATCCAAGCTGCTGGGAAGCCTGTGAACGCGACCAGTGAGGTTCTAGCAATTGAGAAACCCGGTGTGCAAACGGTTAACCTTTGCTGTTCGATGAATACTTTGTATCCGAGTGGTTTTGTGTTTGAGGAAACACATTCTCGAAGGTCTCCGATTCAATCCATTGTCCAATATTAAGATACTAGGAATATTTTGTATCAGAGTGGTCACGTGGGTAGCACCCAAATTGATGGTTTACAAATGATTGTATGGTAAAATCTGACCGAAATCGGCCAGTACCATTTGATTGTTTGTAAACGATCAATTTGGGTAATCACTACCAAACATGGGGGGCGGGGTTGCAGGGGTGTTCCCCACTCCACATGTTTGGTAGTGATTGCCTTTGGGGGCAGCAGGGGTGTCCCCTGCTTCCGGAGGTTTGGAGGCAGGGGACGGGAAAAATAAAATAAATAAATCGCAGACCCTGTGGTGTCGGATCTGACCCGCGTAGGAGGGACGGATCTGACACCGCAGGGCCAGAAACAAAGCGGATGCCAAAACGGTAAGTAGGGGGTGGGTGGGGAGTGTTTTGGGGGTGGTGGCGGGTTTAAATTTGGGCCAATTTGGCCATGTCAAAATTGTCTTCACGGCCGAATTGACTACAGTCAATTCGGCCACGAACAATTTTGCCACGGCCAAATCGTATACATCTGTCGCGTGTTGGAAGAAACACATTCTTGAAAGTCTCAGAGTAATGGACATTTCGTTTGATGTGAATTAAAGAAATATTACACTGCAGGTTGAATGAAAAGTGTGTTCTAAACGCAACCCATGCCTATTGGGTACAATCCATATTTCTTGAATACCGAACTGAGTGAAGACCGTACAAGAGAGCAGAACTGTTACACATTAAGTTGCGAAGTAACACAGGACTCTAAATCCAAGTAAAACCATTAGATGCTGCATGCTAACAAGAATTAAACTTTAAATCTAAGTGAAACCAGTATGTGCTGGAACTTTAATATTCAACAAAGAAAGGCATGCCAGATAAAGTGAAAACTGCATATAACAGAAAGTTACATTGAAAACAGAATTAACTAAAACATTGATGGTTATTCCAACACAGTCACGACTTGCACATTAAAACCCCATCATAAAAAGAAGGCACAAGAGTGGACAAGAACTCTAAAAGAATAAGGGATATTTTTGTGCTGCTGAAATTAAGTCTTGGGGAAGGGAACCCTGATACTTGAACATTTATTGACGTAAGACCGGAGTTTCAGGGTTATTTTGTGCTTGGAACTATGTTACCTGAAACTTGGGAAAGGGAACCCCGAGTATTGGTTAAAACTGTATCATCCTGAACTCAAGAGAGGTCACTGTGAGATTTTTTGCTGGAACTGTTTTATACTTGGGGAAGGGAGCTGAAAGGAAGCTGCGAGCTGGAAGAAGCTCAGAACTTTATGTTAGACACTTTCTTTTGGTTGCAGACATCCCTACACATTGTATAGATTAGCTGTGAGGGCAAGCATAGGTTTTGGACACAGATAGATTCTTCAGTAGAACTCTTTGACTCAGACTTTCCTTAGTTTCATTCAGGTGGGGAAATCCCACCTTAGCATAGGGCAAATTAGGCCTTCAACCATCCTGAAAATATCTTTTGTTTGAACTTTAAGTCTGTTGTCTGTGTCTTGTTTCATGATGCCTTCACATATTAGGCTCCATCACGAGTTGGGCGGTAACGCTGGCGCTATTACCGCCGGCGCTATTAGCCCTACTTCCAAACCCCCCGGCGCTATTAGTGCCAGATCATGGGTTTGGCGAAATGGTTAGTGCCCATTCCCCATTGGGCCCATTTGGGAATTACTCATCCCCCATTGGGCCCAATGGGGAAAATTTGCGCTATTACCGCCAGCGATTTCCCGCCGGTAGTATTAACGCCGAAAATCGGGAAATTTGCCGCAGATTTCCACCCAGCTCAGAGGTGGGGGGTAATCCGCCAAGGCCATGATCTGGCCGACACTTACATGCAGCGGTAATAACGCTACCACCGCATTTAAGGGTTACCGCCAGACTCGTGATGAGGCCCATTGTATAAATGATGTGTGAATTTTGACAGATTTCTTTGGAGTGCCACGATTATAATTACATACATATTTTTTTACTTACATTCCTCTATGTGTTTTTTGTTGGTGTATGTGGATTATTTTGCATATATGTGGTTGAAACAACATACAGTTGAAGTGGTTGGACTTTATGGGGTAATATTGGTTAACGTAACCAATAAAAATAGTTGATGTTTCCGATTTTGATGATGTGCTTGTGATTAAAAGAGTGGATTGATTTTTTTAGACATATACGAAAGTGAAAGGAATGTGATGCGACCTATCAAGGTTGACTTTAATAATCTGTAGATGCAAGCATGATTTTGATTGGTAGGTTTTTACTTTTAATACTTTTACGAAGGCACACGTGATTTGGCGTGTTGACTTCAGAGCACATGGCTAATGTGTTCCTTTTGTGTGAGTCATGAGTACTTTAAAGTTAGGTGCTTCTTTGTTATGAATTATTATTAAATTATGTTTGTTAATTCTATAATGTTTAATCGTTTTTAATGTGATTTTTCAGGTTGCAATGGGGGTCATCACGAGGTTGACAGTCTGGAAACAACGGTACCGGTAAGCTTGGCGGTACCGTTGTTTCCAGACAGACAAACTATGAGTTCTGCAAGCGGGAGCCTTTTCGCCTGCCAGGTCTGACCTGGCGGGCGGAAAGGCGCCCGCTCGCAGACCTTGCACGGATGCATTGGCACCATTCATGAATGGTGCCGGTGCATACGACCTCCCCATTCCCAACGGGACTATGGGAATGGGGAGCAATATTTGTCGGTGCCCGGCAATGAGGAATTACTGGGACCGGCGGGGCTGTAATGCCCTGGTAAATTCCCATTGCCGGGCGCTGGGATAAAAATGACTACGGCGACACGACAGCCGTGCCGTTTTTAATGGCACGGCGACCGCCGGACTCATAATGAGGCCCAATGACTGTGTGGAAGCAGACCTGGGAAATTATTTACAAATACTGAGTAATTAAGCGTTGATTTTGCAAAGATGAGCAGTGTTGTATGGGGTTTGTGTTTCCATTTTGTAGCGAGACCAAGGGCAAGTGCAGCCCACACAAAGGCCACATTTCATCTGATTTTCTTCTGGCTTAGAGACATTTAGACTTCTGCTGTCAAGCCAAACACAATAATCTAATCCTGAAGTTTCAATGTAGATGCACTCTCTTTATTGCATTTCCTAATCATAATGCTCCAATGCAAGGTGCTCAACATTAGGGCCCTTATTCTAATATCCTCAAACCACCATGAATTATCTATAATATGTGTTCTCTCTTCCGTATCTGTCCTCTCTATTATCCTGTCACTTGAGCTATTGTAGTTATCCATTTTTAGTTTTGGCTCTTAGGTGGCACTGAAAGGGCTCCCTTTAAGCCGAAACTATTGTCATTAAAATAAGAGCTTCAAATAGGGGCTGAGAACGAGGGTCTGTAATGCTTTTCAGTGGAGATGACATATGAGATGGATACATGTTGTTTCGATGTGTCCACCAATTTAACACCCATTTCTAAGTCAAATATATGTGATTTTCCGCCCATTCCGACCCACGCCACCCAAAACCACACCCCTTTTGCACTCTTTGCCTGCATTTGTATTGTATGCTGAATTTGGCAGCCATTTTTACTTCCAAAATGGCTGCCGCTATATATTAGTGTTTCTAAAAAGTTATTTACTTTTTTGCTTTAAAAAAATAAACAGCTAAAATGTCTCTGAAAATGCCCATGTACTTGCTTGTGGGTGTTTGTCTAGTGTTACTTCATTGGATGTGTAGTGTGTTAGTGAAGTCAGTATGATGTGATGGGTTGTAGAGTGTGTGCTTTTACCCCACACAGAAGCATTTTCTTTCACTACATGGTACAGGCTTTGGTGAGTGAACCCAATCTTTGGAAGGAGAGGCTAGTAATTTCATAGGGTCCCATTATGTCTCTGCTCAGTCCTCTCCCTCTCCCGCTTCTCGTCCCACCGTCCTCCTTTTCTCAACAGAGCCTTCTTCTCTCCTTTCTTCCCCACCTGTTTGCTCGAGGCAGCAGAGGCCCCCCCGTCGCTCCCAGCCTTCCCTGCTGCCTTGCTGGCTTCCCTGTGCCCCCCTTCTCATCACTTGGGGCTGGCTCCCTCAGAGCTGTTCCTTCAGCTGCAGCCTGCAGTACATATCACAGCTGGCTGTCACCACTGTGTCATCATGTAAACGTTCAGCCCTGGAAGGGCTGACCCGTTCCTGCAAACCAGCTCCCAGGCAGCCAGCAGCATGTACTGCCATACTTCCCAGTCCCCCCCTCTTGATGCTCCCACCACCTGCCTCTGTTCTCCTCTATCTGCTGCCCCAGAAGGCCGCTTTCTTTGCCCTGCTGCCTCCTCTCTTCCTGTGCTCCCAGAAGAAGCCTTTCCTCATCTTTGTCCTGGTATAAGCCCCCTCTCACTGGTCTGTGTGTCTTTTTCATGCTCCCGCAGAAGCTCCACGTCTCCTATCTTGGGGTGCATCTAGAATCCCTCTTTTAGTGCGCATGCAGAAGCCCCCATTTCCCCCCCCTGCCCTCCCTGCATATAACTCAAATGTTTTCTTGTTTCTGCGCATTTGCGTTTTAGGGCATCACAATGAAAGTGCTGTTGGACCTCGTTCGTACGTACGCTCTCAGGCCTACAAACGACACGGAGCCAAATTCACTACGAACCAACTTCATTCACCTCTCAACTCTAACTGCCTTTCCTCTCTCCCCAGCCCCTCCCTTTCCGTCTCTCCTCCCGCTCTTTCTCCTTGGCTGCCCTTAAAGGGGCAGTGTCCTTTTCCCATGTGTAACACCTCCCCCGTGCTTATCATAACAGTCCGGCTACATCTGTTCGATGAGCCTCATCGGTTTCTTTATCGTCCTCGGGGGTCTCCCTGGTGATTCTCTGCTCTCGCCGCTTGACTCTATTGGGGGTTCCGTTTCCTCTTCCTCATTGAGGCTCTCGTCGGGTATCTCTGGTGGTTCAGGTTCTTCCAAATACAGCTTCTTGAAGAATGAGGAGTTACGGGTAATGTCCCCTAGTTCTCCGGTTGCCGTGACCATGGGCCCTTTGATAGCTGTGATGATTCTTGGCTCTGGATGGTATCGAGTGTCCGTTTTCTTGCTCTGCGTTTGTCGGACCAGTACTGTTTGTCCAACTTCCAGCTGTTGTTCCTTTGCTCTCCTTCTTGTGTCAGCCCATTGCTTGGCTTTCCTTCGTTTCTCAGCGTCACGTTCCCTGATGGCTAGGTCTTCTTCCGGTGTATAGTCCTCCCATCGTGGGATACGTGTCCTGGGTTGGTATCTCACCATGAGTTCAGCGGGTGGCTTTGCAGTTGCGTCATGTTGAGTGTTCCGGTAGCTTCGGAGCATGCTGCAGATGGCTTTCGGATGGGGTGTCTGTTCCGCTACTGCCTTTTGTCGGGTCAATTTGATCGTGGCCATAAACCGTTCGACCATCCCATTGGTTTGGGGCCAGAGTGGTGTGATCTTTTGATGGAAGAAGCCTAGGTGTTTTGCGAAGTTTGCGAATTCCCGTCCCTGGAAAGGGGACCCGTTGTCGGTCTTCACGACGTTGGGGATGCCCCATTCGCTGAAAAGTTCGTCCACTATGGGCGCATTGTCAGCGAAGGATGTCGAGGGTGTTTGCTTCACAAATGGGAATCTCGAGTACTCGTCTATTATTACTAATAGATACCCTCCCTCTTCTACGGGTCCATAAAAGTCCATTGCGACCTTTTGCCAGGGTCTCGTTGGCAGTGTGGTGAGTTGGAGGGGGTTTGGGTTTTGTCCTTGGGCTGCCAGTTGGCAGGGTCTGCAGTGTCTGAGCATGTCCTCCACTATCATGTCCATATATGGGAACCAGACATAGTTCCTGAGGAACCTTTTGGTGTTGTTCATTCCCCTGTGCCCTTCGTGCGCCAGCATTGCTAGTGTCTTCCTTAGGTCTCTTGGTGCTACTAGCCTCTTTCCTCGTAGTAGTAGCCCTTGGTCAGTTGCTATAAGTTCATCTTTTACTTTGGCTAGCCGGTCTAATTCTTTCTGGTCCACGTCTCCTTCTTCAGTTCTATTTGAGTGGCGTTCCCTCCATTTGTTGGAGCGGGTGAGGGTGATAGCGGCCCTGATCGTTGGGTCGGCTTTGCTCCTTTCCTCGAACGTCGTGGTCGAGATGGTGGGCGGCATGGCATTTGACGATAGGTACAAGACATATTCAGTGGCTTCATGTGCCAAAGTGTCATCTTTGTCTGGTAGAGGGTGTCTGGACAAGTAGTCCGCTGGGTTTGCGTCTCCTCCTGGTTTATGGATGATGGTGTAATCGTATTCCTGTAGTCTTATCCCCCATCGCTCTATGCGGGGTGGCATCTTCGTCCTGGGGTTCCCAAAGATAGATAGGAGGGCTTGGTGGTCTGTCACTAGGGTAAATTTTCGGCCAATGATGAAGTGGTGGTATTTTTCACACGCCCATACCGCGGCCAGGCTTTCTCTCTCTGCTTGAGAGTAGGCCTTTTCCGTGTGTGACAGGGCTCGGCTGGCGTAGGCGACTATTGCATGGTGGCCGTTGTCTGCGGAGTCAGTTTGTGCTAGGATGGCTCCCAGCCCCACCGGGCTCGCATCAACTGTGATGATGGTGTGCCAGTTGGGATCAAAATATGCCAGTTGTTTGTTGTTGGTGAGTCCCTCTTTTATCGCTGTGAATGCCTCCTGGCAGGGTGCGTCCCATGTGAATGGTTGGTTCTTCTTCAGGAGGTTGCGGAGCGGGTCAGTCGTTGTGGCGTAGTTTGGAAGGTATCGCGCACAATATCCCGCCATTCCCAATAGCGAGCGTAACTCTGCTGTGTTCGTCGGCGCTCGAAGATCAGTGATGGCCTTTATTTTGTCTGGGTCTGCAGATATGCCGTTGTTGGAGAATGTGTGTCCGAAGAACTTGAGACTTGTTCTGTTAATGACGCACTTGCACTCATTCAGTGTTAGCCCTGCATCTTGTAGGATGGAGCAGATGTTCCTGAGGGCCTTATCGTGCTGGTCTTGATCTTTCCCAAATATGAGGATGTCATCACTGTAGTTTAATGCATTCGTCTCTGATGCTATGAGACGCCTGATGGTCTCTTGGAATATTTCTGCGGCAGATGAGATGCCGAAGTTTAACCTTTTGTATCGGAACAGGCCGTCGTGCGTTGCAAATGTGGTTATGGGCCGTGATTCTGGATCCAGGACGAGTTGATGGTAGCCCTGGTTGAGGTCAAGTTTTGAGAAAAACCTCGCCTGGTTTAACCTGATTAGCATGTCCTCCAATCCTGGTCCTGGGTGCCTTTCTCTCTGGATGGCAGTATTCGGGATGCGCATGTCTACGCATATGCGAAGGCGACCATTGTCCTTGGGGACAATTACTATCGGTGACACCCAGGGTGTTGGCCCTTCCGCTTTCTCTATGATGTCGTTCTGGAGGAGAAGTTGTATTTCCTTTGACACTTGTTCCTGGAGGTGGAAACCCACTTTCCGTGGGTGTTGTGGAACTGGCCTGACGTTTTTGTCTATGTGTAGTTTGATGCCTGGCCCTTTTAGCATTCCTACTCCTTCGAACAGTTTGGGGAAAGTGTTCTTGAGTTCTCTTTTTGCCAATGGTCTGTCTATGATTGCCCTGACGGATTCGCATGGTAGTGGTAGTCCTTCAATGACCTCCGACTGGTCATAGTGTAGGTCAATCAGGGCAAGTGCATTAGCTGTCCTATAACTGAGAAGGCAGCGGCCAATAGCTGGGCTTCTTATCACATGTATCGTGGCGGTTACTGTGATGCCTCTGTGTCGTAAGTCGCATTGAAATTTCCCTTTTGATGTCATGGGTTGGGCTGCTCCCCATTGGAAGATGTGTGTCCTAGACTCTTGGATGGGGTATGTTGAAGCTATTTCACGATAGATGTCTTCATTCATGACGTTGACCGTCGCTCCTGTATCAACAATAAATCTATTTTGGGTTCTTCCCATCTGAATTGTTACTCTGGGAGCCGCGGTGTCCTCCTCCTCCACGCTGAGAAGGCATACATACTCTCGGTCGTAGCCGTCCTGCAGATATTGAGGCTGTTCGTTTCCACTTGGTGGATAGTGTGGTGGGGGGTAAGGGTCTGGCTCCCTGTCACGTTCCCGGTTGTCTGGTGCTTCCGCTCTGCGGGTGTCTTCACGTTCCAGTTCCCGCATGAAGTCATCCTGATAGGCATCGTATAATTCGTGGTCTTTCCTGTCTGGTTCAATCTGAAGTCCTTCCAAGGCTCTCACTGTGTTTGGGCGTTGATATGATGGCGCGAGAGGTGCGTTCCTGTCCACATGGTGATGCTGTTCTTTATGTGCGTCCATCGTGCGAGGGGCAGATCGTGGGCGTGCTGATCCTCCTTCCGGTAGTAGTTCTTTGCACATCACTTGGAAGTGGTTCTCCATTCCGCATCTCATGCATCGTTGCCCAATGGCGGGGCACGGTCCTCTGTGTGGATATTCAAATCCGCAGCGATAGCATTGGCGGTCACCCTGTGCTCGTTGTGTCGGGTACCTCTGGTTGGTCCTTGGTTGGGCGTTTGGCTGGCGGGCGTAGGGATGTATTGCGGCTATGGTTTCTCCCTTTTTTGGGTTCTCAATGGCTGCTGCTTGAATGTCCACTCTTTCGTATATCCTGGCTAGGTCTAGCACTTCTTTTAGGGATAGGGGTTTCTTGAGGAGGTGCTTCCGGAACATCGAGGATACACACCCTTCTATGATGCGTAATCTAATGGCTTCTTCGTCATTAAAGTTAGCAAAGTCACATTTGGATATTTTCCTCTGAAGGCGTATTACGAACTCCCCTATTGATTCGTGAGGTAGCTGGCCACATTGGTTGAAAGTGTACCTTTCATAGTCCCGGTTGGGTGAGATGACCAGTTTTTCGTTAATGGCTTGCAGGAGTCTTGCATATGTGGTGCGATCTTGTGGAGGGATCGTGCGTATAATATTTTTGATTTCTCTCCCTGCGACATTTGCAAATATGCTCAGTATGTTGGGAGGTTCTTGTGTGCCAATGGCACCCACGAAGTCGTCAAATTCCTCCATCCATTCTTCCCATCTCTGCCCCTGGTCATGGTGTGGGTTTAGCGTGAACGGGGCAGGTCTCCTCATTAGGCTTGCATGAGAGGAGGGAGCTCCCGGTGGTGGTGGTGGTGCATTAGGGTCTGCCACGTCTGCAGATGACATGGCGGTATCTTGGTGTGTAGCGTGGAGTGCTGCGTCGCGGATGCTCGGGGTGCTCTGGTAGGCTTTTGCACCGTGGTTCTCTTGAACTGCTGCGGTGTATGTTCGCCCACTGGGGGACGTTGTTCACCCTCTGCTTTTTGTGTGCAGAGTGGCGTTCTGGCAATGTCACCTTCGGGTTCTTGCAAAATGTTGTTTTTCAGGTGTGTTCACCGATGTGTCACGTGGGTGGGAGACTCGGGGTTCCCCTTTCAAATGTCACCTTCGGGTGTCTCTACAGATGTGTCACGTGGGTGGGAGACTCGGGGTTCCCTTTTGCAGGTGTCACCTTCGGGTGATTTCACTGGTTCCCTGATGTGTCACGTGGGTGGGGGACTCGGGGTTCCCTTCTCGCTACCCCTTTCCGACTCCTTACTTGAGGGTGGATGCCGCGAGCCTGCGGGTCTCCTCTTCCGTGACGTGTGGGCCTGCTGAGTTCCCTCGTGGTCTCCTTCCTCTTGTGGGCCTCTTCTGGTCCGCGGGCTCCGCTCGTTGTTGGTGTGCGCGGTCCTCTTCTTGTCGAGGGGCGCGGGACCTCCTCTGCTGGGCGCTGCGGTCCTGGTCGGCTGGGCTGCTGTCGGCGGGTTTCCGTCGCCGGGCACTTCAGTCTCGGGCGCACGAGCCCCTCGATCACCTGGTCGGCTGGCCAGCTGCCGGTGGGCCTCCGCTGCTGGGCTCTTCGCTGCTGGGCTCTGCAGTTGGGGCGCACGGGCCTCTCGATCTTCCGGTCGGCTGGTTAGCTGGCAGTCCTCCGCTGTCGGGCTCCTCGCCACCGGGCTCTCCAGTCTTGGGCGCACGGTCCTCCCCGATCTTCTGGTCGGCTGGTCTGCTGCTGGCAGGCCACCACTGCTGGGCTCTCCGGTCCTGATGCCGCAGGGCACACGGGCCCACCTGGTCTGCTGGGCTCACGAGCCCTCCTTAACTGCTGGGCACACGGGCCCTCCCTGAACGCTGCTGGGCTCACAGGCCCTCCTCGCACTGCTGGGCTCACAGGCCCTCCAAACTGCTGCCGGCACGCAACGGGTCGTATCGGCTTCGTCGCCAGTGTTGGACCTCGTTCGAACGTACGCTCTCAGGCCTACAAACGACACGGAGCCAAATTCACTACGAACCAACTTTATTCACCTCTCAACTCTAACTGCCTTTCCTCTCTCCCCAGCCCCTCCCTTTCCGTCTCTCCTCCCGCTCTTTCTCCTTGGCTGCCCTTAAAGGGGCAGTGTCCTTTTCCCATGTGTAACAAGTGCTGTTTCTGCAAAATTGTTTTAAACCAAGATTGGCGAGCTTGCCATGATCCCAAAGGGTCCTCAAGTGTATTCTTTGCTTAATGAGGTGTGCAGAGTGCAGTGCATAACACTTGCGCCGTTTAGAAGGTCGTTAGAATCCAAAATATAGTCACTAATAAAGTTCAATGTCCACTTTCCGTAGCTGCTTTCCCTCTGCTGGCCTTATAACAGCTCAGCAAACAGCTCTGTGGAACTCGCGCGCCGCCTCCTTTTCTGTGTTGGTTATGGACCTTACAAATCCATGTTCTCTGCGCTGTTAGAATGCCAAGGAAAGAGACCGGAACAGCCGCTATAAAGTGCACTTCATAAAATGCTCCATCATTGTTGGAAATTATGTGAAGCTTATGCATCTATTCACATTCATTCATCGGCAGTCCTTTTTTCGATGGGTTTTTGTCCAATTACAATTTTTGGAAAATATTTGTGGGCAGGGGTGGGGTGGGGTGGTAGGGAATAGTCTAAAACACATAGGGCAAGGGGGGTTGGGCGGGAACCCACCAAATATTTAAAATACTTTTTTTCAATGTGTTTTTTTCGGAAGAAATCATGGGGGAAAAACCCATTAAAAAAGACTGGCGATGAAGAGACATTCAGCTCATCACATCTGAATTAGAGATCTACATATCAGTTTTCATGTTCACCCGCCATCCAATTATGTTGCTTAACACTCTTTTTTTTCAGAGGGCGATAAAACTATACTTTTATGTTTTCTTTTTTCAAGGAAATTTTCAATATTAATATAAGAAGCAAACCCACGTTCACAGCTTCAGCGACCATTTGGTTACCAGCTGCATTTTCTAAAGAACTCCTCCATGAGCCGAATGTGTGAATGAGACAGGACCGGTTCTGTTTTACCCCCAGGTCCCAATTCAACACCTGTAGCAATCGGGGTTGGGAAATACCCCTGTCTTGGTTGCAATAACGATATTCTGCAAACGCCATCACTTTACCGAGAAACAGCCGGAATGCTATTTTTGCCAAAAGCTTCATCTGCATTAAATATAACATAACATTTCATGTCCATTCTTTAAAAAAAACAAGGGACATTCTATTTGAAACCTGAGGACACATGACGAGGCGGGGCTGTCTCTCCTTCCCGCCACAGGCTGTTCCTAACATGTGCTTCATCGTGCCCCATCCATTCATCCATTCATCCATTCATCCGTTCATCCATTCATCCAATGCTGATGGAGTCTTTCTGGGTGGTTGCAAGAGTTCCCTTTGTCTGGAACTGAGCCCCTCCACTGCTGCCTTGTGAGAACTGCAATAAGACACCAGACCAGGTCACAGGTCACAGGGCCACATGTAAAGTATAAACCACATATAACTCATACGCAGGCTGCACAAACTACAACGAATGAAAAACAAATACTCCAATAGAAGCAGTGGAGGATGTGTTCCTGTTGGCAGCTGTCTGTAACAAGCATTGGCAATGCCAACTGTGTGTGCTTTTGTGTAGGCCTGGGAATGCACTTCCAATGCACTGACGTAGTGGTCTTAACTGCCCATTGATGGCCGCAGGTGCAACATGGTTCGAGTAATTGGGCATCCAATAGCAGTGCCTGGAAAATGCCTACACCTAAGACCTATACATAAACCAAAACTATTGGCTTCGCCGATGCTGGTTGTAACGTGATTTTCACTTTGAGATTAATGTTCAAATGAAATACCTCATTATAATGAGTTATTTATAAGGTGCTTAATATCTAGAGGTTTCTGAGAGTGGACCGAACCTGTGTTGCTTCCAAGGCGAGCGAGTTGCCCCTGAGCTATACTCCCAAGACCATTTCATTTCTTTGATATGAAATGTTCCTTTTTAATATAATGGTCATTGGAGCCATGTATATAAATGAACTGTATTTCTAAAATATTTCAATAAACATAGAAAAAGACTTCTGCTGTCTCCTTAATTTATAAAGATCCTCAATACTTGTAAGTAATAAACAACCATTGTTGATGCCTGAAGGTATGGGCGAGCACTCCATGTGCGTGACACCACCGCACAGCTACTGTGCCAGCTACGATGCACAGCTGTTGTGTCTGCCTGCTTGTGAGGGCATGTGACATGCCCCTTCCCCACCTAGCGTCTCATTACATATGCAATGATAGCAGTGTGAAGTCTGGATTTTTTTGGTCACTATTTTTACAAGTCTAAGGGAAATCTTCCCTACATTGTATTATTTCCAGTGGACATCCTGTGAACTGAAATCTAGGTGGCTGTCAGGGACCAAGTGGAAACACTTATTTGTATAATTCAGATTATGATCCTATAAATCTTCATAGTGTACAGCAGGTAACAACAAATCAGACATTGTTTGTAAACAGTGATAACAAATCGAACATTGTAAAAATGATGTACGCCCAATGAAAAAAGAAACTAAAGTAAAGCCCTTCTTAGTCTGTCATGATGCAAGGGACTTATACAGCCACACCACATCGTTATGAGGGTGGCCCTCAGTTGAGGCCTCGTGAGTCACCAAGGGAATTGTGGGTTAGTGAGGAGGGCAGGGCCAAGGGATCACGTGGGATAAGGTTTTGGCAGTTGGCCATTATGTAAAAGTGAAACAAAGACGTCTATCTCCTCATCGCCGTGAGCGCGTAATCCTTAGTTTAGCACAGCCAGCGCGCCGCGTCGAGAGACGAGCCCTCGCAGTGTTGCTTGAAGGCTCGGGGTAACTGGCGACGAGGATGGCACATAGTTGAAACCCGCGTCGTGAGGAAAATAAACCCTGTCACGGAAAACAGCAACTGACGGAGAGGCTGCAGGCGAGCACTAAACAGGCGTCAGCGCGCCTTCAGATGCTGTGAGGTAACTGGATTACAGGTATTTAATAATCTGTCACTTACATTAACCCGGCACCGTCAGCAAAGGGAAAACTTAGAGAAGCACGGCTGACTAAGAGACTTCTAGCTGATTTTGAAGAAATAAAAGAGAGATTAGCTACAAGCTTCTCTCGTGGATCTTTAAGCAACAACTGCTCGGCGGAAACTCTCACTGACACTAATATTGGAGGGGAACCCGAGTATATCACCAGTGGCAAAGCGTCAGGTTCGAACCAGAAACACGCGGAAAAGAAGCACATTACAGATTGCCTTGACCCCCATCCAGCTATTGCAATAACACCTTATTCAAAAAGTCAAGGAAGGCACCCCCGCACCAAGGCTGACATCAGCCCAAAAACAAAGAGCAGATGGGATGAACAAACTCTGCCACTGCCAAAATGTAATTCATCAACCAGCAGGAGCGACCAGAGTATTCCAAGCAAGGAAAATAATGGCAGTCCACAGAGAAAAGATACTGACGCAAAATCGAATCTATCAGTTGCGGCTGCCATTTAGATTCATAACAACGTCTTGGCTGCTACATCATTGGCCTTAATTCCATTTATAAAGCTGTATGAAAGCTTGAATGAATCATCCCAAAACAACGGAGCAATAATGCGACATTTGGATGACAAAATAAACAAAATTGAAAAGGAATTTGTGGCCTTCCAACTAAGACAAGAAGCTGAAAACAGTCAGTTTACTGAACACATGAGCAAGTATTTTGATCAGTTGCTGCTGGAACATAAAGGAACCAAACTGTGTTTAGAGGAAGTGGTTGGCAACATAAAACAAACGCCTTTACATGCTTTGGAGAAACGAGAGCACTCTGTGAATAATCCCCCATGGTAGAACAGACACAGGAACCCAATGCAATAAAGAAGAAGAAACATATGGAACAGAAAATTCAAATGACAAAATTACTTTAGACACTGGGTCTAATCCACACGCTCCCATTGACTTAACTGGTCACCAAGTAATAACGATGTCAAGGCCCTTGGCAAAAGGCAATGCCCCTAAAGCAAACAAGAGCGACTTAATGGGGAACAACAAAAAAAAAGAGCTAAGGCCCTTGACAAACGACATTTCCCCTGAAGCAAATAAGATTGCTGATATCTCAAAACAATCAACGGCGAAGGGTTCAGATGCCCTAATTGTCGACTCCTGTAAAAAAGGTAGTGAGATATATCAGATACCGGAGAAGCGTTTTGAGCATCCATCGTGCTCTACTGCAAAGGCTTCATTCAGAATTTTCAGCGGTCCCGCTAAAAACCTCGAGATTACGACAACTAAAGGAAAAGCGACCGTTGAGACAATTGGTTATCCAAAGAAAAAGCTGGAAAAAAAAGCATACTCAGACCATTACAAAACATAGAAGCAACTCAAGGCAATTTATAAGAAATCTGACCACGCCTGTAAAACCAAAATTAACTGAAAATAAAAGTATTAGTACTTCACACGCAAACAAAAAAGATGGAATAGAAGAGACGAGAGTTAGACCTAAAAGTAAAATGTCTGCAAATCCAAAAAGGAGGATGCGAATTGAATCAGACCAGAGCTCTGCCCTCTCTAGAGACTTATTGGAAGAACTATGCAATTTGTCTACATATTCTGACAATGAAGCTGATGAAAGCTTGCGAGGTACTGCTGCTGACTTAACTAAGATGTCCACAAGCAGTGCAGATTCACCAATACCGACTAAAATAAAGAAACCGCTTTTAAAGAAAACAGGAGGCCAGAAAATCGTAAGCGGAGAGGCCTGGGAGAAAGAAAGAACAAGAGATGAGCATTCGATTGAAGGGAAAAGTGGCCTATTAGATTCTCACTTTAAGTCATCAAACGTACGTCGTTCTGTATTGAACCCGAAACATACAACTTCACATAGTCGCAATTCCTCTTTTGAATTGCATGAAGCTTCCCGAACTGCACTGCAGTCATCTTCTCAAAAGATCAAGATTGAAATTATTTTCAGAAACGAAACAGACGTTAACCTGAATCGTAGAAACATCATGTGCCTACTGCATGCAGTACCAGCTCTACGGAACATCAAGTCAGATGACATCCGTATCGTTGAATATCTATTGGAAGATCGAGTGGACATTGTACTACTCCATATAAACTCCCAAGCAGTCCGCACAATGTTATTGTCTGCAAAGCAAGATCTCATGTGTTTGGGATTCGAGATCTCACTATATGATACAATAAGCAGACAAGGACTAAACGAGACATCTGACTCCAAAAGAATGAAAGAAATCTCGGAACAGAGTCGTGATGACTTGAGGAGACAGTTAAAAATCGAACCACTCCGAAGTGCAAAGAATGGGATTGACGCCACTAAGTCAAACAAGCATTAGCTCCTAAAAGAGAATAACGATGCTCCTGCAACCGTGATCTCGTGGAATACAAGGGGCTTCAGCCATTTATACAATGACTTTCCAGTAGATCTAACTGATAACTTTGCCATTTGTCTACAGGAAACCTGGCTGCGGGTGTCACCAATTAAAGACGGATATGTAACTCTGCTAAACCCAGCAGCAAAAAACAACAAGGGACGTCCATTTTCTGGGCTAATTACAATGATAAAATCAGGAACAAATTGGGAAGTAATTGGAAAATTCAATCCCAACAGCTATGTTCAAGGTACACTACTACAATTAATGAATGTTCACAGTAATAAAGAACACCTTTTGTTGTTGAATGTTTACTGGAATCCGACAAAAATCTCGGCCGATTCATTTATATCTGCAGTAATGCAAATAATTCACAGCCACCAAAGGACTTGCTTGGATCTTGCAATAATTTTGTGTGGTGACCTGAACATTTCCTGGTTTGATGAAAACAAGAATCTTATCGAAATTAACTCGATAGATGGATGCTCCAGAAATGAAAGAAGAACGCAATGGAACAAAGAACTGGAAGCTCGGGACTGTACGATGGCAAATGGACAAGTGAGAGGTGATATACCACCAAATTTCACCTGGGAAAACATGGGATACAAAAAGACCTTAGATTATTTCTGGACATCGAGAAATATGTTTGCATCTATTAACAACTTACAAATTATACCAACAACAAACAGTGATCATTACCCATTAGTAATGTCTTGGCCACTAAAACGTAAAAAGAAATGTGCGACCAATAGTCAAACACTTGAAGTAAATCACGGGCGAAATCGTCTAAGAATAAAAGAATATCAAATCATCAAAATGTCTAGCGCGATACAAGAAGCAAACAATGATATGGCTGATTCCCTAAATTACATACCGCTGCTACCAAGCCTGAAAGCAGGCCTTGTCGGAAAAGCATACCAGAATACCAACGAACACAAACATAGATGGAGCTGCACTCTGAAAACTCAAAAAAAGCAGCTCAGGAAAGACTTAAGGAAATTAAAAAACAGCATGGAGCGAATGCCCTGAGCCTATTAAAACAGAGAAAACAATATTATCGAAACTGGCTAAAATCTTTCTCTTACCAAAGAGATCAAGAGCGTGGTGAGGAAATGCTGGCATTAATTATAAAAAACAACTCCAGAGAAATATGGAAAATCCTAAACAAAGGAACAGTTAATCAGGACGCCCTACTATCAAATGGAGTGCCCGAAAATGACTGGGTAAAGCACTTTCAAATGGTCTTTACCGGAAAGGAACTGCCAGACCTTGTCGAAAGCAGAAATGATGATACAGCCTGGGACATAATTGAGTCCAGTGAAGACATTCTCATGGCCATATCAAAGCTAAAGACATCGAGAGCTGCTGGGCCAGACGGTATTAGTAATTCGCTGTTAAAAGAGCACAGATTAGCGTGGTCAAGATTCATTGAAAAGCTATTTGTGGTAATAGCTGACAGAAAACAGGTCCTGAGTTCATGGACTGAGGCAATAATTGTACCAGTATACAAGAAGGGCAGTCGGGACGACCCTGCCAACTATCGCCCGATTGCCCTCCTGGATACTATTGGCAAAGTGTTGGTGACATTTCTACAAAAAAAACTATCCGCATGGGCAAAAGAAGTCAATTTACCTGACGTCAGACAAACTGGATTTACAAAGGGCATGGGAACAGAGAACAACCTTGCCCTAGTAAATCTGTTAAAACTCGAGGCCCTAAACAAGAAAGAGCAATTATTCATGGTATTCATCGACTTACAGCAAGCGTTCGATTCAATTAATCGAAACAAATTATGGGAGAAGCTGGCAAATAGAAATTGCCCAAACGCACTGTTACAACCAATAAAGGCATTACACTCCAATACAACAATCAGAGTAAGACTAACAGGGTAATTCATAGAATTTCGCAGAAAAGTGTCGCAAGCGGCTGGCGCAGAGTGTCCGCGTGCGATTGTCTGCGCCAGGCACGTGCGCTAAAACCGATTTCCGCGCACAGCGTATTCATGGATTTTAGGCTCCCAAACCAGCCGTGGCGCAGAGTATCGCAGCGACCCTGCAGCAGCGCCAGTAACGCCCCCAAGAACGCCCTCGCGCAAGGAAAAGCCATCAAAATCGCTAAATCATCGCAAAGGGCTGCGCTAACCCTGGACCAGTTTACAGGGCTGCCAAACAAGGAACGCAAAGCGGGTAACGTGCATATCAGGGGTACGCGTGAAGTTATACACGTGATTAGCCAGGGTGCCAGGGTACGTGTATTTCAGGGGTGCGCGGGAAGTTCAACACGCGATAGTCCAGGGAACGTGTATTACAGGGGTACGCGGGAAGTTCAACACGCGATAGTCCAGGGAACGTGAATTACAGGGGTACGCGGGAAGTTCAACACGCGATTGTCCAGGGAACGTGTATTACAGGGGTACGCGGGAAGTTCAACACGCGATTGTCCAGGGAACGTGTATTACAGGGGTACGCGGGAAGTCTTACATGCGATTAGCCAGGGCACGTGTAATACAGGGGTACGCGGGAATTATCACACGCGATTTGGCAGGGTACGTGAATTACAGGAGTGCGTGGGAATTATCACACGCCATTTTGCTGGGTACGTGTATTACAGGGGTGCGTGGGAATTATCACACGCGATTAGGCTGGGTGGGTCCTCACAGGTGTTCCCTGTACACCCTCCACGGCCCCTGCAGGCAGCCCACAAAACAGGGGACTACCCTGCACACCTGATCATGTCCCCCTGCACCCCCACCCCCCAGCCACCAGGGGCACCCACCACCAGGCCCCCACCCATGTCTCCTACCACCCCCACCCCCAGCAGTGCAGGGGCAGCCTCCACCAGGCCCCCACTCATGCCCGACTCATGTCTCCCACCACCCCCACCCCCCAGCACTGTGGGGCACCTGCCAGCAGGCCCCAACCCATGTCACCCACCACCCCCACCCCCCAGCAGTGCAGGGGCATCCTCCACCAGGCCCACACTCATGTCCCCTATCACCCCCACCCCCCCGCCACCAGGGGCACCCTCCACCAGGCCCCCACTCATGTCTCCCAGCGTGCTACGTGTATTTCAGGGGTGCGCGGGAAGTTCCACTCGCGAATAGCCTGGGCGCGTGCATTTCAGGGGTGCGCGGGAAGTTCCACACGCAAATAGCCTGGGCGCATGCATTTCAGTGGTGCGCGGGAAGTTTTACACGCGACTTCAGCAGGGTACGTGTATTTCAGGGGTGCACGGGAATTCTCACACGCGATTTGGCTTGGTACGTGTATTACAGGGGTGCGTGGGAAGTTACACACGCGATTAGGCTGGGTGGGTCCTCACAGGTGTTCCCTGTACACCCTCCACGGCCCCTGCAGGCAGCCCACAAAACAGGGGACTACCCTGCACACCTGCTCATGTCACCCACCACCCCCACCCCCCAGTCACCAGTGGCAGCCTCCACCAGGCCCCCACTCATGTCTCCCACCACCCCCACCCCCCAGCAGTGCAGGGGCAGCCTCCACCAGGCACCCACCCATGTCTCCCACCACCCCCACACCCCAGCAGTGCAGGGGCACCCTCCACCAGGCCCCCACTCATGTCCCCTATCACCCCCACCCCCCCGCCACCAGGGGCACCCTCCACCAGGCCCCCATCCATGTCTCCCACCACCCCCACCCCCCAGCAGTGCAGGGGCAGCCTCCACCAGGCCCCCACTCATGTCTCCCACCACCCCCACCCCCCAGCAGCAGTGCAGGGGCAGCCTCCACCAGGCCCCCACTCATGTCTCCCACCACCCCCACACACCAGCAGTGCAGGGGCACCCTCCACCAGGCCCCCACTCATGTCTCCCACCACCCCCAACCCCCCAGTCACCAGGGGCAGCCTCCACCAGGCCCCCACTCATGTCTCCCACCACCCCCACCCCCCTGCCACCATGGGCAGCCCCCACCAGGCCCCCACTCATGTCTCCCACCACCCCCACCCCCCAGCAGTGCAGGGTCAACCTCCACCAGGCCCCCACTCATGTCTCCCACCACCCCCACCCCCCAGCAGTGCAGGGGCACCCTCCACCAGGCACCCACTCATGTCTCCCACCACCCCCACACCCCAGCAGTGCAGGGGCAGCCTCCACCAGGCCCCCACTCATGTCTCCCACCACCCCCACCCCCCTGCCACCATGGGCAGCCCCCACCAGACCCCCACTCATGTCTCCCACCACCCCCACCCCCCAGCAGTGCAGGGGCAGCCTCCACCAGGCCCCCACTCATGTCTCCCACCACCCCCACCCCCCAGCAGTGCAGGGGCAGCCTCCACCAGGCCCCCACTCATGTCTCCCACCACCCCCACCCCCCAGCAGTGCAGGGGCAGCCTCCACCAGGCCCCCACTCATGTCTCCCACCACCCCCACCCCCCAGCAGTGCAGGGGCAGCCTCCACCACGACACCAACTTCCCTGGCACTGAAGCTGGTGCCCCTCTGCCTCCTTGGCCGGGGGTTGGCACTGGTGCCACCTGTTGTAGTGGCCGACATGGCAACCCCAGAGGCAGGAGTGGGTGGGCAAGTGGGTCCTGGGGCAGGGCTGTGGGGCGACGGAAAATCAGTCGGGAGCCTTTGGTTCCAGCAGGGGTGGTCACAGCAACAGCACCCCTGGCTGATGTGCAGGCAGCAAATGGCAGGGCACGTGGCCAGCAGGCAGTCAGGCAGCAGCAGATGGCAGGTGGGAGCGTGCTCAGGGCTCTGGGGGGCAGTAATTTGGCCCCCTGGGCAGGAGCGTGGTCTTCCGTGTGTGAACGCGTGGCCAGCTTGATACGAGTGATTTTGCACGCGAAAATCAAACACGTCTGCATGTAAATCGACGTGCACGCGTAGGAAAATGTTGCGTGACACGTCCCAGTGTCAAAGCGTGTAATAGTTGAAAATGGACCTACACGCAGAAGTGACAAAGCGTGTGATTGGTGAAAAAGGACCTACACGCAGAAGTGACAAAGCGTGTGATTGGTGAAAAAGGACCTACACGCAGAAGTGACAAAGCGTGTGATTGGTGGCAATGGCCCTAGCACGTACACGCTGCGTAAGTGACGCTGTACGTGTGGGCCTGTATATAAGGTACGTGTAGAACACCATTTCCTTGTACGTGCTTTTCGTGGAGAGCGAGTGGGTGAATTCTGTACTCCTTGTCGTTTCACACGCGATTTACTTCACGGCGTTTCCAGTTCGTACTCCCTGTTACCTCTGACAGCTTTTTCTCTTTTTACTCTTGTACTGGTTTACCTGGGCCTGTTCCCTCAAACAGTGCCCCCTTCTACTGTTGTCCTGTCTCCTCAGACAGCGTACAAATCTTCTTTTGGCGGGGGTGTTGCCAACCAAACGCGCTCATTTTTCACGCTCTTTTACCTGGCAGACGGTGAGTCACGCACGTATCTAACTTCTGTGCTTGCCCCGTGTGTAGCCTACCCCTTCAGAGGTCATTCTAGGCTGCGTGTGACACGCATACGTTCATTCTTGTGTTACTGGGTGCCACAGCGTAGTGCAGGTTTTTCTTTCTGCACACGTGGTCTAGGAGGGGTTGCGTGCACGTCATCTCCCTTTTTTGGGCCTCCTGTGCGTTGCGTGACCCGTCATCTTTCCCCAGGGGTTACATTCAGCCTTGCTAGAGCACTAGGGTACAATTACCATCTGGTACCCAACCCCTTTGACCCCCAATTGCCCAGGACAATAGTCTACATCCACTCCCATACGCACATTAATATCAGTGCCATGGCTGGGAGGCGAGGATTCCGTAAGGGTGGCAAAGGTGGAAGAGCCACAAGTGGTGGCCGTGGTGGATCCGGAAGGGGACGTGGTCGTAACTTGCAGGGTGAGCCTGTCCCCCCATGTGTGGAGGACCAGTCAAGGGCACCCATAATCCCCCCCCTTCCTCCCCTCCCCCCCTCCCATTGAGGCTGATGTGGCTGACACCATCCATGCTCAGCCCTTGTTGGACCAGCCCATTGTGGCACCAGACCTGGCTGACTCCATGGCTGACTTCCAGGTCAGCAGGGCTACGACACGTGCGCTGGTGCACGTTGATGCCATCATGCCACATGGATCTGGGGCAGCAAGGTCATCTGCTGCCCCAAGTAGGCAGGGGGGAGAGCCTGCAGGGGCAGCTGCGCCTCCATCCACCCCAGCTCTCACACACCCAGCCAGGACAGTGTCGGTCCTAGTCCATCCTGCTGACATTCCCCCTGACACCATTACACTAGAGCCAATGCCTGCACCAACTCCCATGCTGAGTGTGCAATCCCACACACCTGATACAGAGCCCACCAGGGCTCCTGCCCCTAGTGTCCAGAGCGGCGCAGGACACTCAGGATCACCACCACCTTCCAAGCGGAAGAGGAAGAGTGCTCGTCCGGCACAGGCTGATGCCCCAGACACGGCTACACAGTCCGGCCCGTCCAGGAAGCCCAGCTTCACGGATGACGAACTGAATGCACTTGTCCAGTATGTGTCCGGACATGATAACGAGATGGTCATTGTTGCAGGATCCAAGACCACACCTGCACAACGCCAGGCACACTGGCAGACCGTTGCGGACATCGTAAGTGCCCTTGGAATCGTGAGGCGCACAGCCAATGATTGCTATAAGCGCTGGAATGACCTAAAGCGCAGGGCAAAGAAGAAGCTGGCCTCAAGTCATGCCGCAACTCTAGTGACTGGAGGTGGGTCTCCAGTATTAGACATGGAACTCACTCCACATGAGTCAGTCGCTGGGACCTACGTCACGGAGGAACAGATCCAAGGCGTGGGAGATCTGGCTGATTACGAGGCATTGTCCGGTGAGTGCACATGCATGTGTGTGTCATCCATGTGCATGGTGTGTGTGTGAGGGCATCTGTTTGTGTGCCAGGTGAGAGTGTGTGCGCCTGAGTCGTATGGGTCAGCCATGTGCTTCATGCAATACATCCTGCGCAGCTGCATTTGCCCATTGCAGTATCCCTTCTGCCAACAGTAGACATCTAGCCCAACAGCACCCCAGTTGCCCTTGTAGTGTCACCTTGCCACAACATTGTTGCTTATTTTTCTATGTTCAATCAGACAGATTGTTTGCATTCCACCACTTATACTAGGCATTCCTCAGTCCTCTGGTCACATGTCTGGCATGGCTATGGTAAAGTGGAGTGACTTTGTTACCTGGATATCATATGTTCACACATGTCCCTGTGCAATTGGACCATATTGGACTGGCAGCTCCAGGTGAAAAATCAGACCTGTTTGAATTAGAAAAGCTATTGCATGCGGGAACTGGACTGAATGAATAAGTGCTGCCCTCCTCTCCATCTACACTCAATAGCAATGGTACATGGCAGCTGTGTGATGGCATGTGTGTGTCACCTGGCAATCACAGGCCAATGTGTGATGCCACTGCCAGGCAGCATGCAGAAAATGTGTTCATCTTCCATCTTTGTGTCATGAGTGTGTGCCATTTGCCTGCCCTTCATACGCAGTGAGGGTGCATGCATGGGAGGGTCTTAGTCATGTGGGACATGTGTCAATCAAGTACTGGTTCTCTTGCTTCTCAGCCCTCATTGTGTGCCATGGTGCTAATGCGTGTTTCCATTTCTTTGTCATTATGTCATTGCAGGGGAAGACGCACCTGATACTGCTGGGGTTGTGGAGATGGTGCAGAGCCAGGAGGGGTCCGAGGGCCGACCAACCACCAGTGAGGGACGTGGTGTGCTGGTGGGTGAGAACCCACAAGTGCTGCAGGTCGTGCTCTCAAGGGGTGTCTCTGGCTGCACCTCCCCCGAGCTGTACTCAGCTGTTGACTCGGATGATGAGACCTACGTGCCGTCGCAGGTGAGTGTTCCAGGGAGGGATTCTGTTCTGTCCCACCCACCTGCACCAGGGTCAGAACCCTCAATGGGGATGTCAGTGTTGGCAGCTAGGCCTTTGGTGGTTACGGATGCAGGGTCACACTCCGCGACATCTGATCCTGTTCCTGGGCCAGCAGATCAGAGGGGGAATGCAGTCCTGCAGCCTCAGGCAGTGCCGGCACAGCAAGGCGCAGTCCGCCTTGCCCCAGACAGGTGTGGTGCCCGCCGACGTGGTGGCCGTACGCCACCTGGCAATACCGCATGGGAGCAATCCATTTACGGTATGGCTACCCAACAGGCAGCATCATCCAAGATGATGGCTCAGGCCATGGATAGGGTGGCCACTTCCATTGTCCCCCCTGAAAGGCTGATGGAGAGACTAGAGCAGGCAACCAACTCCATCTGCCAGTCACACAGGGAGGACATGTTGGCGTCCAACAGGGACAGGCGGGCGGCACTGGCGACTCTGCAGGAGTCCATCTCCATAGAGTCCCAGGGCCACAGGGAAGCCCTGAGGCAGGAGCTACATCAACTCAGGACGACTCTTGTTGAGCTTGAGGCTTCAACACACCAAAGGACAGAACAGCAGCTGGAGCGTCTCACCCGTACGCTCTCAGCTGAGATGCAAGCAACGAGGGCGGAGGTCCGGGCATCCCGTGAGTTGTTGCATGGGGACCTCCGCACCCTCATCCTCCAGAACGAGACCTACCACACCCGCATGCTTGCAGCCATGGAGGAACAGAGTAGGGCCTTGCGTGGGCTGCCTCCCATAGTGCAACCACCTCCGGATGCAGCTGCACAGGGTGATAATAGCGACAGCAGTGATACTCCCACAATAGGGTAGCCGTGTGGGCCATGAGCCCATGGAGGTGTTTTTTTTCCCAGGATCCACACAGGTGGGTTTTGGTGTGCACCCTGACCTCGGACCTCCTGGGTGGCCTCCCCAACCCCCCCGGGCCCTTTAATGGCCATTTTTTATTTTTTTTTATTTTTATTTTTATATTTTTCCCAATTTTTTTGGGACAATTTGTCGGCTCCGTGGTTCCTGTGGGCATACGCTGCATTGTGGCTGGGCACATGCAGGCTTGTCATGTATTAGGTTCAGATGCCTGGGTTTGAGTCACACACACCCCTCCTGCTTCCCGTTTCCATGGGCTTGCAAAGGGTGTGCCCAAGTGACATTGAAGTACATGGTGACATCAGACTCCCACTACATGTGTGGGTAGTCTAGTCAATACTGTGTATACATTCCTAGTGCATATTGCTGTTGTGTTGTACACTGCATGTTGCATTGATGTGTAACTCATCATCTGTGTCTGCCTCCCAATTTGCAGGTCCCTACCTCATGTCTACACAAGGCCCTCTAGTCTGGAGATGGGGTCCTTGTTGGCAGCAGTGCACCTACAACTCTACATGGCGCCAACACTGTTCAGTTGGAAGTGGTGGGAGTGCAGGCATTTCCAGGTGGTGAGACTACTGATTTATCACATTAGTGAAGTCATGTCAATGGTAGTACCTGCTCAAGTTTTTGTTGGTCCTGCATTACAGTGAGTATTTCAGGTGTAGCAAGTTTCAATTGGGGACACTGTACATCGCAACACTTGTCATGTTGTGGGGATTACTTTGTTTACCTGCACATAGCATGACATGGCACGGTGTGTTGTGTGGCGGTGCTGGGGATGGGTTGGGTGACATGGCACTGTCCTCTTGTTGCATTTAGCAAGTGGGTATTCATTTTAGCTGCTTGAATGTGTTTCTTCACAACACTGCATTGGTGGTGTGTGTGGGTAGGGATGCACACATTGTAACACTTCCAGGTGAACAATCTCAGGCTGATATGCTTTTCACGGTTGAATCTCCAGACATTCATGGAATGTGCCAGGCCAGTGTGCAGTCCACAGGGGTGTGATTACTATGTGAAGTAATTAGCCACTAGCTGTGTACGGGCTGCCTCCCCCGTGCCCTTTCCCCTCCCATGCGCAGCGGCTGTGCATGTGGTTGGGGATGTGGGGCCACCACCATGTCCACGGCCAGGCCCCGGCGTGTTGCAACGTTGTGCAGGACACATGCTGCCACTATGATCCTGCACACTACTGGGGGAGCGTATAACAGCTGCCCGCCAGAACGGTCAAGGGAGCGAAAGCGTGACTTTAGCACTCCGAATGTGCGCTCCACTATGCCCCGGGTTGTAATGTGGGCTGTGTTATATCTTACCTCGGGTGGCGTGGTGGGGTTCCGAATTGGCGTCATCATGTGGGGGCTGAGAGGGTAGGCACTGTCCCCTGTGGAGGTGGTGATTGGTATCATTGGTGGGGTTGTGACCTTGCTCAGTATCCAACATGCATGCATGTGCAGTGGCATACATACTCACCAAGCAGCCATGTATCGCCATGCCGCCCAGCATCTAGGTCCCGGCATAGGGTGGACATTCGGTAAATGAAGCTGTCTTGGGTGGAGCCGGGATAGTTTGCATATACTGAGGTGATGATTCCCTTGGCATTACATACTACCTGCACGTTGATGGAATGCCAGTGCTTGCGGTTCCTATAGATGTGCTCAGATGCCCTGGGGGGACGTAGAGCCACATGGGTGCAGTCGATGGCACCTAGCACTTTGGGGAATCGTGCCACACCGTAAAAATCCAGGGCTGCAGCATGCCTTTCTGCAGGTGTTCTGGGCAGGTATATGTGCCTGCGGACTGATGGGCGTGCAGTGATGATGTTCAAGACCTGGTGTAGGCAGCGTGACTGGGTGGCCTGTGACACCCCACCCACTATGGCACTTGTCCGCTGAAATGATCCAGTGGCTAAGAAGTGCAGTACATTGAGGACCTTCTCCAGGGGGCTGAGTGCTTGGGAGCACAGGGTGGGTGATGTGAGGTCATCCTCCCACTTACTCACCAGGTCCAGTATTATGTGTGGTGGAAACCTGTACCTTCCATACACCTGGTCATCAGGCATCCCGAAAAGGCTGGTTCTGGGTGTGAATATTCTGGCCCTGACTATCCTCCTCCTCCTCCTTTGGTAGCCCACTGCCACTGCTGCTAGGAACGGTATGTTCATCCTGGCGTCTGGCTTGTTATTGTTAAAGTGCGCAAATTTTTGCTTTGCGCGTGTTCTAGGCGAGCGTGTGACCCGCGCACCCCTGGAATCCAGTTCCCAGTCCATTAGCGTGTGGATATTCACACGCACCACGGGATACAGCGTGTGACCCGCGCACCCCTGGAATCCAGTTCCCAGTCCAATAGCGTGTGGAAATTCACACGCACCACGGGATACAGCGTGTGACCCGCGCACCCCTGGAATCCAGTTCCCAGTCCAATAGCGTGTGGAAATTCACACGCACCACGGGATACAGGTTCGCTGATGTACTTGCGTGTGTAAGTGCCCGCGCACCCATTAAATACACGTACATAGGCCAATCGCGTGTACGCGCACTTTTGTCCAATTACACGCGATGACACTCTGACGTGCAGTATTTCCACGTGTGCCCCGTCATCACGTGCTGAGTGGGGAACACCCGTGCGGGTCACGTCACAGACGCGCTTACGCGCTGAGGGACTCTGGTCCAATAGAATCGCGTATGCGTGCTGACGCGCTTACGCGCTAAGGGCCTTTCCTCGGATTTCACGCTGACGTGCAGGATTTTCACGTGCCAAATCACTCCGTATCAAGCTGGCCACGCGAAAACACACGGAAGACCACGCTCCTGCCCAGAAGGCCGAGTTACTGCCCCCCAGTGCCCCGAGCAGCCTCCCACGTGCCATCTGCTGCTGCCTGCCTGCCTGCCTGCTGCCACCGTGCCCTGCCATTTGGTGCCTGCACATCAGCCATCTGCAGGGGTCCAGTTGCTGTGTCCACCCCTGCTGGAACTGAAGACTCCCGACTGGGATTACATCGCTCCACAGCCCAGCCCCAGGACCCAGTTGCCCACCCACACCTGCCTCTGGGGTTGCCATGTCGGGCACTTCCACACGCTCGCAGGGAGTTTGAGCTGAACATGGGGTTATCCCTGCGAGACCTCGGGGCCAGGACAGATTCCCGCCTCCAGGACATCGACATGGAGTTCGATGATGCCCTGGCCAGCAACATCAACAAGTGAGCCGCAAGACTTGCCCGCTGCCTTTGTATATAGTTATATAGTTAGTTAGTGTTAGGTTTCCTTTATTTGTTTTTATTATTTTGGACCGCTCGGACAATGGCCACTTTTTTGTATATATTTTTTTCATTAGGTAGTAGTAGGTTTCCTTTATGGTGTTGGGCTCATGGACCCTGGTACATTCCTGTATTTAGTTTGTTTTTTGAAGGAACATTTTCTTTTTTTCATTATTGTGTTCACCATGTGGAAATGGTTTTTCATTCTTTTGCTTCTACTTGATATTGCTTTGGTCAACATTTGTTTTTGTATTCCTTTTTCGTTTTTTGATTTTTACTTTTGTTCTCCGACATGGACCATTTATTTTGTTATCCACATAGTTGTATGTTTGATTTGTTTACTTATTTTTAATCTTTAATACATTTTTTATTTTTACTTCCACTTGTGTTATTTTGTCTTTGGTTTCATACATGTCATGATATGGGTTTTGACATTCACTTGCAGCCATTGTGTATGTGTGTGTGACGGACATGTGTTCATTTACATACTTGCCATTGGGGTTGTGTCATGTAATTGCATTCACGTAATTGCATTCACTATGTGGGTGGATGCAATCCTTGCCTGGGTGTTTGTGCTGGGTATGCTGCCCATTACTGCCATGATTGTGTATCGTCAGGACCTGGGGGCAGGGGGACATGGGTGGGGGCCTGGTGGAGGCTGCCCCTGGTGACTGGGGTGTGGGGGTGGTGGGAGACATGAGTGGGGGCCTGGTGGAGGGTGCCCCTGGTGGCTGGGGTGTGGGGGTGGTGGGAGACATGGGTGGGGGCCTGGTGGAGGCTGCCCCTGGTGGCTGGGGCGGTGGGGGTGGTGGTAGACATGAGTGGGGGCCTGGTGGAGGGTGCCCCTGCACTGCTGGGGTGTGGGGGTGGTGGGAGACATGAGTGGGGGCCTGGTGGAGGGTGCCCCTGCACTGCTGGGGTGTGGGGGTGGTGTGAGACATGAGTGGGGGCCTGGTGGAGGGTGCCCCTGGTGGCTGGGGGGTGGGGTGGTGGGTGACATGAGTGGGGGCCTGGTGGAGGGTGACCCTGGTGGCTGGGGGGTGGGGGTGGTGGGAGACATGAGTGGGGGCCTGGTGGAGGGTGCCCCTGCACTGCTGGGGTGTGGGGGTGGTGGGAGACATGAGTGGGGGCCTGGTGGAGGGTGCCCCTGGTGGCTGGGGTGTGGGGGTGGTGGGAGACATGAGTGGGGGCCTGGTGGAGGCTGCCCCTGGTGGCTGGGGGGTGGGGGTGGTGGGAGACATGGGTGGGGGCCTGGTGGAGGGTGCCCCTGGTGGCTGGGGGTGGGGGTGGTGGGAGACATGGGTGGGGGCCTGGTGGAGGCTGCCCCTGGTGGCTGGGGGGGTGGGGGTGGTGGTAGACATGAGTGGGGGCCTGGTGGAGGGTGCCCCTGCACTGCTGGGGTGTGGGGGTGGTGGGAGACATGAGTGGGGGCCTGGTGGAGGGTGCCCCTGCACTGCTGGGGTGTGGGGGTGGTGTGAGACATGAGTGGGGGCCTGGTGGAGGGTGCCCCTGGTGGCTGGGGTGTGGGGGTGGTGGGAGACATGGGTGGGGGCCTGGTGGAGGCTGCCCCTGGTGGCTGGGGGGGTGGGGGTGGTGGGAGACATGAGTGGGGGCCTGGTGGAGGGTGCCCCTGCACTGCTGGGGTGTGGGGGTGGTGGGAGACATGAGTGGGGGCCTGGTGGAGGGTGCCCCTGCACTGCTGGGGTGTGGGGGTGGTGGGAGACATGAGTGGGGGCCTGGTGGAGGGTGCCCCTGCACTGCTGGGGTGTGGGGGTGGTGGGAGACATGAGTGGGGGCCTGGTGGAGGGTGACCCTGCACTGCTGGGGTGTGGGGGTGGTGGGAGACATGAGTGGGGGCCTGGTGGAGGGTGACCCTGGTGGCTGGGGGGTGGGGGTGGTGGGAGACATGGGTGGGGGCCTGGTGGAGGGTGACCCTGGTGGCTGGGGGTGGGGGTGGTGGGTGACATGAGTGGGGGCCTGGTGGAGGGTGACCCTGGTGGCTGGGGGGTGGGGGTGGTGGGAGACATGAGTTGGACATGGGTGGGGGCCTGCTGGCAGGTGCCCCACAGTGCTGGGGGGTGGGGGTGGTGGGGGACATGAGTTGGACATGGGTGGGGGCCTGCTGGCAGGTGCCCCACAGTGCTGGGGGGTGGGGGTGCAAGGGGACATGAGTTGGTGTTCATTAGTTCAAGGAGACATGTGCCTTTGCTGGGGGGCATGCCCATGTTGGGTGGGCTGCCTGCGGGACATGGCCAGGGATGCAGGGTAGTCCCCTGTGGTGTGGGCTGCCTGCAGGGGCCGTGGAGGGTGTACAGGGTACACCTGGGAGGACCCACACTGTCAAATCACATGTGGGACTCCCCGGCACCCCTGAAATACACGTACCGTGCAGAAATCGCGTGTAAAACTTCCCGCGCACCCCTGAAATACACGCGCCCAGGCTATTCGCGTGTGGAACTTCCCGCGCACCCCTGAAATACACGCGCCCAGGCTATTCGCGTGTAAAACTTCCCGCGCACCCCTGTAATACACGCGCCCAGGCTATTCGCGTGTGGAACTTCCCGCGCACCCCTGAAATACACGCGCCCAGGCTATTCGCGTGTGGAACTTCCCGCGCACCCCTGAAATACACGCGCCCAGGCTATTCGCGTGTGGAACTTCCCGCGCACCCCTGAAATACACGCGCCCAGGCTATTCGCGTGTGGAACTCCCCGCGCACCCCTGAAATACACGCGTCCAGGCTATTCGCGTGTGGAAATTCCCGCGCACCCCTGAAATACACGCACCCAGGCTATTCGCGTGTGGAACTCCCCGCGCACCCCTGAAATACACGCGCCCCCAGGCTATTCGCGTGTGGAACTTCCCGCGCACCCCTGAAATACACGCGCACAGGCTATTCGCGTGTGGAACTTCCCGCGCACCCCTGAAATACACGCGCCCAGGCTATTCGCGTGTGGAACTTCCCGCGCACCCCTGAAATACACGCACCCAGGCTATTCGCGTGTGGAACTCCCCACGCACCCCTGAAATACACGCGCCCAGGCTATTCGCGTGTGGAACTTCCCGCGCACCCCTGAAATACACGCGCCCAGGCTATTCGCGTGTGGAACTTCCCGCGCACCCCTCAAATACACGCGCCCAGGCTATTCGCGTGTGGAACTTCCCGCGCACCCCTGGAATACACGTAGCCCGTTCCCCCAGGCCCGATCGCGTGAGGAACTTCACGCGAACCCCTGTAATACACGTAGCCCGCTCCCCCAGGCCCGAGCGCGTGAGGAACTTCACGCGAACCCCTGTAATACACGTAGCCCGCTCCCCCAGGCCCGATCGCGTGTGAAACTTCACGCGAACCCCTGAAATACACGTAGCACGCTCCCCCAGGCCCGATCGCGTGAGGAACTTCACGCGAACCCCTGTAATACACGTAGCACGCTCCCCCAGGCCAGATCGCGTGAGAAACTTCACGCGAACCCCTGAAACACACGTAGCCCGCTCCCCCAGGCCCGATCGCGTGAATAACTTCACGCAAACCCCTGTGATGCACGTACCCTGCAAATCGCGTGTGAGACTTCCCGTGCACCCCGGTATACACGCACACGTATTTTTTGTCAGCGGGTGTCCGTGTTTGTGGGTACCCCTTTGCACGTCATTTTTCCTGGAGGGCCACAGTATGGGACATTCATCATGGCAGTATATAGGTGCTATTTGTTGGCGCACCTTTTGGCGCACATTTCTTACAGCCGCAGAGACGCTACCGCCTGCTTTCTTGTGGCGGTCGTGTTTGTGCCTGTGCGCTGGTTTGAGCGTGCGCTTTTTTCACCTATTCTATTCCATGAATACGTGTTGTAGGCGAGCGTGTGGGCATTCCGCGCACTTGTGCCCTGTACTTCCCCCGTGACGCCCACGTTTTGGCAAGTTGTTCCCCATTCCGAGTGTTACGCCCGTGTTCCGCCTACTTTTGTTGCGTGCGCTGCGCTATGTGCGAATTTCGCTGTGGCCTGTGCGATTTTCGCTGTGACCTGGCGCACGCTGTTAGATGGCCTGTGCGCCAACGTGCGCCGCACACTTTTTTATCGCACATCCGCTGGTTTTCTCGCGCACGGCCTTCCATGAATCGACGTGCGCTGCTTTTCGTGCGATTTTCGCACTTGCACTGCGATTTTCGCTATTCCACTGCGATTCGCACGTTTTTGCCCACTTGCGCCGCGCTAATTATTCCATGAATCGGCCTGTGTATGCAAGTGGAGACCTGTCCAAACCCATTATTACCACCAGAGGAGTGAAACAGGGATGTCCACTCGCCGCCCTCTTGTTCAAACTTTATATCGTTGACATCTCAACCGCATTGGCAAGTGTCAAAGGTTTCCCTCCAAAAATCAATGGACATCCAATAAGCTATGTGATCTATGCTGATGACTTAGTACTATTCGATAAGACCCGGATAGGATTACAGTGACTCTTGTCAGCGCTCGATTCTTACATGATTGTCAATGATTTGTCAATCAATGTGATAAAAACAAAAATCATGAAGTTTGGCAGCGATCGGGTCTCTAAAAACAATAAATTTAAATGGCAAATCGACAACAAATTTCTTGAACAAGTTACAGAAATTCGTTATTTAGGAATTCTGATGAATACCTCGATTCGTGAGTGGAGCTGGGTTCAAGATCTAATCCAGCGGACCCAAATGCTTGCCTTACAAGGAGCAAGATTACACACCCTATACGGAAAATTTTCAGTAATACCGCTGCGCACGTTTTACCTCCAAAAAGTGGTCCCTACAATAACCTTTGGGGCAGAGGCGGGCTGGAATATTGACCTAAAGATCTGGTCTACTTTGGAAGGGTTATTCTGGTGCCAAGTACTTAGATTACCTAAGTATCTCTCAATGACCACAATTCGTCATGAACTGGCACTTGAAAGCTTATATGGAACAGTTCTTTGGAAATCCTTGTCACTACTACGAAAGATGGAAATATCGAATCCAGAACCAGCGTACAAAATACTAAGAGCAGGAGGATCACACCATCACAAAGGTTTGCTTTTAAGATGGTCAGAGAAACTGAAGGCGATCATGCATAATGCACATATCTCAATGGACACTTTGACAAATAGGCCACAGATTGCAAGAACTAAGTTGAAAGAATGGTTATGGATCGACAACTTGGACAATCTTGCAAGGGTGCCGACAGTGTTAGATCTTGGGCCAACAAAGAATAAAGTGGACAACATGCCAAAATATCTGTGCCAATTTCCCTCGAGATATCACAGAGACAAATTTCTCAGACTTAGATTGAACCTTTATAAAACAAACCAAATGATGGTGATGAGAAAAATGAAACCGGCTACTGATGAAGCTTGTCGGCACTGCAAACTCCACGTAGAGTCATTAAAACATCTGATAATTGAATGTGTGGCAATAAATGAGTTGAGACTCATCCACCTGAGTAAAGTCAAGCCTGCAAACGACATGATGGATGATTTGTGGTTCCGGATATTGAGTGGTAGCTCGGTACATCTAATCTGTTCAGTGATAAATTTTCTCGACAAAGTCTTAATCTGAATGTTCAGAACTTAATTGAATGTCAAGAACTTAAATGTACAAGGAAAGTGTTACTAATGAATTGAGGATGAGTTGTAATAAAAGTTTGTAAAAACTAGATATTACAAATAAAATTTAAAAAAAGAAAAAGAGAAAACTTACATTAACTGCTGACACAGAGCGCTCGCTGCGGGCAAATAGGCTTCCTTCTTCCCATCACATTAGGAAGCAACAAAAAAAGGAAGGAAAAAAAAGGGAGAGAAAGTGAAGCAAGTTTGAAGCCCGGCACCATTAATATTGTTTCGAAGAAAACATACGAAAAGTTTGAAAAGAAAGTAAAGGACACTGGGCCTCATTAGGACCCAGGCGGTAAGGGGTTTACGGCGGCGTAAACAGCGCCGACCCTTACCGCCTGATTCCGAGGTCCCTTAGCGCCATGGAGGTTTTAACACCTGCTTTTAGCAGGTGTTAAAATCCATGGCGCTAAGGGACCTTGTTGTTAATTACGCCACCGTAATTTACGGTGGCGTAATTAACGCCTTCCCCACTCCCATTATGCCCTATGGGGCATAAATGGGAATGGGGAATGGTAAATGGGTTAATGGGGACTTACCGCCCCACTCACCTCGGAATGGGGCGGTAAGTCCGCCAACCACCATGGCGTAAACGTAGTTTACGCCATGGTGGTAAAGGTACGACCCAGGCGGTAACTTACCGCCTGGGTCGTAATGAGGCCCACATTATTTAACACGGAGCCGCAGCAGAGCCCGCACAGCCAATCACCAAGAAAGGGTGATTGTGGGCAAGTAATAACCACACTGAAATTACCATAAAAATAAAGGGTGTGACAGACACGTCAAAAAGGAAAAATAAAAAAAAGATATACGGTTAAAATGCCTGAAGAAACTCCCACATCCTCCACAGAGACTCACCCACCAAATGAAACACTGGCTACCACAAATGGAGGCTCACATGGGTTACAACTACCACATGCTTTTGTCATAAGGGATACCAGCAATCTAGGACCTAGATGGGCCACATGGTTACGCAATTTCAATTTTATGTTGGAGCTATTGCTCTTAAAGATGACACCAGGAGGCTCAAAAATACCTTATCCATGGCAGTGGGGCTGACAGTGAGAGACATAGTAGGGGAACCTATTAATCTGGAAACCGACTCACAGCAGGAATTACGCTCCAAATTGACAGAATATTTTACACCTTTAACCAATGTGGACTATGAAAGACATATCTTTGACACCACATGCCAAGAAAAAGGAGAGTCCATAGACAACTATGTGATGCACTTGCGCATCAAATTAAAGCATTGTGAATTCCATCGTTATACCAACGAAGAGGCACTTCGATCTAAAGTGATAGCAGGTGTGAATCACCTACTTTTCGCAAGAAACTTTTACAAAAGCAATGTTCATTGGATTAAATTATTGCTCTAGCTCGCATGGAAGCCACAGTTGAATCCCAATTAGACAATCTTAATAAAGTCAACATACAAACAAAATCTTCTGATCAAGAATGGTTCATAAATTAACTTCTATGGGTAACCCAGCTTCAAGCCGCAATGAAGCCACATGCTCTAGATATGGTTATGAGTACCCGCATACCGGAGAACGTCCTGCCATGGGTCAAAAGTGCGCAGCCTGTGGTGGATATGACCATTATAGAGCCATGTGCAAGAACGCTCCTCTTCAACCAATTTTACGGAAACACTTCAGAAAGTCCCGAAGGTTAACCCCTACAAGATCACGTGAAGAAGGCCCGGACCCTGATCAAAGAGGATCATGGCAAGATAACAGAGACTACAACAGAACATATTGGAAGGATGACCGCAAGCCTGCTGACACTTCCAGACGCAGTAGGAGAAGGCGCCATGGTTGGTACATTGAAATAAAGTCAAGCTCCAGTAGTGAACTATCTTCATCGGGAGATGACCAGCGTAAAAAGGGATGTGTATGAGTGTTAAATAAAAACACTGCCACACAACATAACCCCATTCTGAGCATTCAAGTAAACAACACACCTTTAGATTTTCTTATTGACACCGGTGCAACCATTAATATATTAAGTGAAGAAGCCTATGATTCATTACCAAACCCTCCAAAACAAGAAAGCTATGGTTGACATCTATCCATATGGCTCCACCACGCCTCTGCCTTGTAAAGGTGTAACATCAGTCACTTGCGCGCACAAGTCGCATATTGCTAAAGTTCAGGTACATGTGCTAAAAACAGAAGCTAAGAGTGGATGCATACTCACCTTTAAAACTGCTGTAGACATGGGTTTAGTGCACATAATGTATCAACTGATGGCGCACAAATATTTTTCTCGACCCGAGGACATTGAGGCTACTTTTCAGAAACTATTCAAGGGTCTAGGAAAACTCAAGAATCAGAAAATTCAACTTCACATCAACCCAGAAGTGAAACCCAATGCACAACACTACCGTGGCATCCCCATAAATATACAACACCAGGTAGAAGATGAAATCAACAAATTACTGAAACAGCATGTCATAGAGCCAGTAGCAGGGCTAACCCCATCGGTATCGCCAATAGAGCAGTACCTAAAAAATCACAAGAGGGATCAATTCGATTATGGGCCTCATCACAACTTTGGCGGTAACCCTTAAATCCGGCGGTCGCGCTATTACCACCGGATTTAAGGGTCCGCCAAATCAGGACTTCGGCAGATTTCGCCCCAGCTCTTGGCTGGGGGGAAATCCGCCAAAAATGTGCGTTATTACTGCCGGCGGGAAATTCGCCGGTGGTATGAGTGCGAATTTTCCCCATTGAGCCCAATGGGGAATGGGGCATTCCCAAATGGGCTCAATGGGGAATTACATTACCGCCGAACTGGTGATCCGGCGCTATTAGCGCCGGGGAGTTCGGCTGTAGGGCTAATACCGCTGGCTGTATTGCCGGCGTTACCGCCAAAGTCGTGATCAGGCCCTATGTGTGGACATGAGAAGAAGAAACAAGGCCACCGAAAGAGAAAGATACCAAGCTCCAAGAATTACAGATATGATTCATCTTCTCCATGAAGCCAAATGTTTTTCTAAATTAGATCTCACAAAAGGATATCACCAAATTGAGATTGCTCCAGAATCCAGATACATCACACATTTGTGATTCACCTAGGACTGTTTCAATATAAAAGACTCCATTTTGGCATCTCATCGGCAGCAGACATTTTTCAGGGGGAAGTACGTAAGGTCATTCGTCGCATCCCAAATTGTCCCAACTACTCAGATGACGTACTGGTTTACGGAAAAACCAAAGAAGAACATGATACTGCGGTGTTCAAAGTATGCACAGCCCTTGAAACAGCAGGTCTCACACTCAATCGAACTAACAGGCCGATTCATGGAATAATTAGCGCGGCGCAAGTGGGCAAAAACGTGCGAATCGCAGTGGAATTGCGAAAATCGCAGTGCAAGTGCGATAATCGCACGAAAAGCAGCGCACATCGATTCATGGAAGGGCGTGCGCGAAAAAACCATCTGATGTGCGCTAAAAAAGTGCGCGGCGCACATTGGCGCACAGGCCATCTAACGGCGTGCGCCAGGCCACAGCGAAAATCGCACAGGCCACAGCGAAAATCGCACATAGCGCGGCGCACGCAACAAAAGTAGGCGGAACACGGGGCGTAACACTCGGAATGGGGAACAACTTGCCAAAATGTGGGCGTCACGGGGGAAGTACAGGGTGCAAGTGCGCGGAACGCCCACGCGCTCACCTACAACACGTATTCATGGAATCGAATAGGGCAAAACAGCGCACGGTCAAACCAGCGCACAGGCACAAACACGACCGCCACAAGAAAGCAGGCGGTAGCGTCCCTGCGCCTGTAAAAAATGTGCGCCAAAAGGTGCGCCAACAAATAGCTCCTATATACAGCTATGATGAATGTCCTATACTGTGGCCCTCCAGGACAAATGACGTGCAAAGGGGTACCCACAAACACGGACACCCGCTGACTGAAAAATAACGTGTGCGTGTATTTCGGGGTGCGCGGGAAGTTTCACACGCGAATTGGCCGGGTACGTGGATTTCAGGGGTGCGCGGGAAGTTCAACACGCGATTTGGCCGGGTACGTGGATTTCAGGGGTGCGCGGGAAGTTCCACACGCGATTTGGCTGGGTACGTGGATTTCAGGGGTGCGCGGGAAATTCCACACGTGATTTGGCCGGGTACGTGGATTTCAGGGGTGCGCGGGAAGTTCAACACGCGATTTGGCCGGGTACGTGGATTTCAGGGGTGCGTGGGAAGTTCAACACGCGATTTGGCTAGGTACGTGGATTTCAGGGGTGCGCGGGAAGTTCCACACGCGATTTGGCCGGGTACGTGGATTTCAGGGGTGCGCGGGAAGTTCAACACGCGAATTGGCTGGGTACGTGGATTCCAGGGGTGCGCGGGAAGTTCCACACGCGATTTGGCTGGGTACGTGGATTTCAGGGGTGCGCGGGAAGTTCAACACGCGAATTGGCTGGGTACGTGGATTCCAGGGGTGCGCGGGAAGTTCCACACGCGATTTGGCTGGGTACGTGGATTTCAGGGGTGCGCGGGAAGTTCCACACGCGATTTGGCCGGGTACGTGGATTTCAGGGGTGCGCGGGAAGTTCAACACGCGATTTGGCCGGCTACGTGGATTTCAGGGGTGCGCGGGAAGTTCCACACGCGATTTGGCCGGGTACGTGGATTTCAGGGGTGCGCGGGAAGTTCCACACGTGATTTGGCCGGGTACGTGGATTTCAGGGGTGCGCGGGAAGTTCAACACGCGATTTGGCCGGGTACGTGGATTTCAGGGGTGCGCAGGAATATCAACACGCGATTTGGCTGGGTACGTGGATTTCAGGGGTGCGCGGGAAGTTCCACACGCGATTTGGCCGGGTACGTGGATTTCAGGGGTGCGCGGGAAGTTCAACATGCGATTTGGCTGGGTACGTGGATTTCAGGGGTGCGCGCGAAGTTTCACACGCGATTTGGCTGGTTACGTGGATTCCAGGGATGCGCGGGAAGGTTCACACGCGATTTGGCTGGGTACGTGTATTTCGGTGTTGCGGGGGAATGCTACACGTGATATGGCCAGGTGGGTCCCCCCAGGTGTTCCCTCTACACCCTCCACGGCCCCTGCAGGCAGCCCACACCACAGGGTACTACCCTGCACCCCTGCTCATGTCCCACAGGCAACCCATCCACCATGGCCATGCCCACCAGCCAACCCACATGTCACCTTGCACCACTGATCACCAACACATGTCTCCCACCATCCCCACCCCCCAGCCACCAGGGGCAGCTTCCACCAGGCCCCCACTCATGTCTCCCACCACCCCCACCCCCCAGGGGCAGCCTCCACCAGGCCCCCACTCATGTCCCCTATTACCCCCACCCTCCAGCAGTCAGGGGCAGCCTCCACCAGGCCCCCACTCATGTCTCCCACCACCCCCACCCCCCAGCCACCAGGGGCAGCCTCCACCAGGCCCCCACTCATGTCCCCTATTACCCCCACCCCCCCGCAGTGCAAGGGCAGCCTCCACCAGGCCCCCACTCATGTCTCCCACCACCCCCACCCCCCAGCAGTCAGGGTCAGCCTCCACCAGGCCCCCACTCAGGTCTCCCACGCCCCACCCCCCAGCCACCAGGGGCACCCTCCACCAGGCCCCCACCCATGTCACCCACCCCCCAGCAGTCAGGGGCAGCCTCCACCAGGCCCCCACTCATGTCTCCCACCACCCCCACCGCCCCAGCCACCAGGGGCAGCCTCCACCAGGCCCCCACCCATGTCTCCCACCACCCCCACCCCCCAGTAGTCAGGGGCAGCCTCCACCAGGCCCCCACTCATGTCCCCTATTACCCCCACCCCCCAGCAGTCAGGGGCAGCCTCCACCAGGCCCCCACTCATGTCTCCCACCACCCCCCAGCCACCGGGGGCAGCCTCCACCAGGCCCCCACTCATGTCCCCTATTACCCCACCCCCCCGCAGTGCAGGGGCACCCTCCACCAGGCCCCCACTCATGTCTCCCACCACCCCCACCCCCCAGCCGTGCAATTTGCCTGGGTACGTGTACTTCGGGGTGCGTGTGAACTTCCACACGCGATTTGCCTGGGTACGTGTACTTCGGGGTGCGCGTGATCTTCCACGCGCGATTGGGCCTGTGAGAGTGGGTCACATGTATTCCAGGGGTGGGCGGGAATATTTACCCGCGACTGTGCCTGTGAGAGCGTGCTACGTGTATTCCTGGTGTGGGCGGGAAGATTCACACGTTCGCCTACGACGAGCCGAAAAAGGGTCCAATCCTGACACACGTACGCCAGTATGAAGCAGGCGTACGTCGACCCGCGCAGCATAAAAGTGCGCGAAAAACACAAACAAGCTCATACGCCAGGATGAATATACCATTCCTAGCAGCAGTGGCCGTGGGTTACCAAAGGAGGAGGAGGAGGATAGTGAGGGCCCGAATTTTCACTCCCAGAACAAGCCTTTTTGGGATGCCTGATGACCAGGTGTATGGGAGGTACAGGTTTCCCCCACACATAATACTGGACCTGGTCAGTGAGTGGGAGGATGACCTCACATCACCCACCCTGTGCTCCCAAGCACTCAGCCCCCTGGAAAAGGTCCTCAATGTACTGCACTTCTTGGCCACAGGATCATTTCAGCGGACAAGTGCCATAGTGGGTGGGGTGTCACAGGCCACGCAGTCACGCTGCCTACACCAGGTCTTGAACATCATCACTGCACGCCCATCAGTCCGTAGGCACATATACCTGCCCAGGACACCTGCAGAAAGGCAGGCTGCCACCCTCGATTTCTACAGTGTGGCACAATTTCCAAAAGTGCTAGGTGCCATTGACTGCACCCATGTGGCGCTACGTCCCCCCAGGGCATCTGAGCACATCTATAGGAACCGCAAGCACTGGCATTCCATCAACGTGCAGGTAGTATGTAATGCTAAGGGAATCATCACCTCAGTATATGCCAACTATCCAGGGTCCACCCACGACAGCTTCATTTACCGAATGTCTACCCTAAGCCGGGACCTCGAAGCTGGGCGGCATGGTGACACATGGCTGCTTGGTGAGTATGAATGCCACTGCACATGCATGCATGTCAGATGCAGAGTTATGTCACTACCCCACTAATGATACCCATCACCTCCTCACCAGGGGACAGTGCCTACCCTCTGAGCACCCACATGATGACGCCAATTCGGAACCCCATCACACCTCCAGAGGTAAGATACAACACAGCCCATATTGCAACCCGGGGCATAGTGGAGCGCACATTCGGAGTGCTCAAGTCACGCTTTCGCTCCCTTGACCGGTCTGGCGGGCAGCTGTTATATGCGCCCCCAGTAGTGTGCAGGATCATAGTGGCAGCATGTGTCCTGCACAATGTTGCAACACGCCGGGGCCTGGTCGTGGACATGGTGGTGCCCCCACATCCCCAACCACACGCACGCCCGCTGCGCATGGGAGGGGAGAGGGCACGGGGTGAGGCAGCCCGTATGCAGCTGGTGGCTAATTACTTCACATAGAAATCACACCCCAGTGGATTGCACACAGGCCTGGCACATACCATCTGATAAGCAATGATGACTCGACCTGACAATTAAGACGAACAAAGGGACTGTCAACTGTCAGAACCATAGCAGCCTGAGATTGTTCATGTGGAAGTGTCACAATGTGTGCATCCCTACCTACACAAACACCACCAATGCAGTGTCATGAAAGGACACTTCCATGCTGCAGAAATGAATACCCACTTGCAAAATACTACATGAAAACAGTGCCATGTCACCCACCCCCTCCACGGCACGGCCACACAACACACCATGGCATGTCATGCAATGTGAGAGGGTAGAAATTAATCCCCACAACATGCCCCAAGTGTCAGCAGCCACAGTGTCCCTAATGGAAAACTGTCCACACATGAAATGCTCACAGTAATGCAGGACCTACAGCCCACATTACCAAATACTTACCAATAATACCAATCACCTACACAACCTCCAACCCACCTTAAACATGACATTACAGAACTAAAAATTAGCTAGCCTCACCACCTGATGATGACAGCCCTCCGAACACTTGAAGGTATACAGTGTTAGCGCCACGCAAGAGTGTAGGTGCACTGCTTACAACATGGACTCCAGTTCCAAGGTGGACCGCATTGTGAAGACATGAGGAATGGACCTGCAAATATGGAGGATGAGATGGATGCAGAGGCACATATAAATACACCACGCAGTGTACAATACAACAACAATATGCACTATGAATGTATACACAGTATTGACTACAGACTGCCCACACAGCTCATGGGAGTCCAATGTCACCATGTACGTCAATGTCACTTGGGCACACCCTTTGCAAGCCCATGGAAACGGGAAGCAGGAGAGGTGTGTGTGACAAAAACCCAAGCATCTGAACCAAATCCATGACAAGCCTGCATGTGCCCAGCCACAATGCAGCGTATGCCCACGGGAGCCACACAAGGCAACACACTGTCCCAAAAAAAAAAAAAAAAAAAAAAATGGCCATTAATGGGCCCGGGGGGGTTGGGGAGGCCACCCAGGAGGTCCGAGGACAGGGTGCACACCAAAACCCACCTGTGTGGATCTTGCGAAAAAAAAACACCTCCATGGGCTCATGTGTCAGGAAGGTCTGTAATCTCCTCTTCTTCCAGAGATGCTCCAGTCTCCCTCTCCTCCCCTTCCTCCTCACCTTGAAGTCTCCGGCGTTGAGTCAGCTTGGGATTGTCCTTTGTTCGAGTCTTCACTCCTTTTTTTTGAAGATAGTGACGACCAAGGTAGGACGCCACAGTGACACCCTTTGGGTGATCTGTGGCAACCCTCCTCGGTCGCTAGTCAATGGGGAAAAAGCCAGTGGCACAAAAAACCCCGGAAGATTAGGATCTTCAAACGCAGTGAGGTTGTAGTAAACACACTCCGGAGGCAGCAGCAGAGGGAGAGGAATCTGATGAACACGGTCCAAAATAGAAGGAATACCAATAAGAATCGGGTATGAGACCAGATAAATGGAAAGGTTCCAAAGCTGATAGAACAGTAGAGGGCTTGGCGAGGCAATCCACAGGACAGGCTGAGGTCAGAACCGGGATATCAACAGGATGTAGTTCCGATACTGGATAAACAGGTGAGGGCTGGGCGAGGCAATCCACAAGACAGGCAATGGTCGGTACACAGAGATGTAAACAAATAGGATCAGAGGAGGGCAAAAGAAGAGGACCAAGGCAGGTAAGTACCATACAGGAAGAAGGCGAGCATAAACAGAATAAGTATAGAGAGAAAGGCACAAGACCGATGGGAGGAAGGATAAGAGACGGGAACGGGACAGACAAGGGAGAAGGAGTCAAGAAGGCAAGGAGAAAATACAGGTAAAAGGTTCGGAGTGCAAGGAAAAGAAGGACAACAGAGGGGAAAAAGGGAAACTCCACGAAATAACAACAGCAGCGCTGGAACAAGACGAAAACACTGTACGTTGCAACGCATCTGACCCCGGAAGTGAAAGGATTAAATACCGGTGTCAGGAACGTCGCTACGACAACTAGACCGTACAGCGCGCTTCCAAAAGAACGTGATGGAACTCGCTATGGCGGACGCAGCTTCCACTTCTTCCAAAGCCGCCAGGTTCCCTGAGGCGTGACAGTATGCCCCCTCCTAAGGTCCACCCCACCAGGTTTATTGGGGTGTCTGGAATGGAACCTATGCAACAGGAGGGGGGTATTTAAGTGTGCTCTGGGTTCCCACGTGTCTTCAGACCTCGGGTATCCTTTCCAGTGGACTAAGTACTCTAAAGGTCCCTTATGATATCGAGAGTCACATATTTGGGATACCTCATAGATGTCTTCAGCAGGATCTGGGGGAACTGGAGTGTCTTTCCTTCTTCGGGACCACTTATCTTCCATGAAGGCCTTCAATTGAGAGGTGTGAAACACTGGATGTACCCGACTTAATTGTGTAGGCAGCTGTAAGCGAAAGGCCACTGGGTTGACTACTTGTGTTATCTTGTATGGTCCAATAAATCTAGGGGACAGCTTAGACGGGCGTACCCAACGTGGTAAATTTTTTGTGGACAGTAGTACTTTGGAACCGACTCCCCAATTGGGTACCGGTCTCCTGTGTTTATTAGCTTGGGATCTATTTCTCTCTTGAGCTTCAATGAGTCCCAGCCTAGCCTTGTCTTGGGCATCTCGGATAGTTGCTAATGAAGCTTCCACAGAGGGCACAGAGGACTCAATGTTGGTCAAAGGAAGCAAGGTACGGGGATGATAGCCGTACGTACAAAAAAAAGGGCTAGAACCGAGGGCTGAGTGGCAAGTGTTGTTATAGGAGAATTCGGCCGTCGGGAGTAACTGGACCCAATCATCCTGTTGTTGGTTGACAAATCACCGGAGATACTGCTCTAAGGTACCATTTAGACGTTCGGTTTGTCCATTTGATTGTGGATGGAACCCCGAGGTCAAGGCCCTTTCAATGCCTAATCTTTTGCATAAGGCAGACCAGAAATGAGAGGTGTACTGGCTGCCACGGTCTGAGATGATCTTAGTAGGCATACCATGTAGCTTAAATATGTCTCTCAGGAAAACATCAGCCATGCGAGATGCAGAAGGTACACCAGGTAGAGGTGAAAAATGCGCCATTTTCGTAAATTAATCGATGACCACCATTATACAGGTACAACCCTGAGACTCTGGCAACTCTACGATGAAGTCGGTCGATATAGTGGTCCATGGGCCTGTGGGAATGGCATCGGATTCCAACAAACCCAGAGGTTTTTGTGTGGAATACTTGTTACGAAGACAGGTAACACAGGACTGAACGTATTGTCTGGTCTCTTCCTTCATCTTTGGCCAAAAAAATACCTTGATAAGAGTTCTTGAGTATTACGACTTTCATCCAGGCAGGGGAGAGGGCAGGAGCCCTGACCCCTCACCTGCAAACACCGAGGACCCACGTGAAGCGACCACACCAGATGAGGCCTACATCCAGCAGTCTCCACAAGGCAGGGTAAGGCCCCTTTGCCGCACCAGAAACGAAAATCGAGGCATTCTACTGCTACTTCTGGCCCCGATCCTTGAAAGCTGTCCCGCAATCGGAGAACAGCTGATCTCCGTAATCAAAATGCCGGGCGCTGCACGGCTTCAAAACGAGGCTTGAATACGTTGCTTAGCAACGCCTCGTAGTCTCTCTCCCTTTTACTATCAACATCCGCCGGCAGGCGGAAAGCCGGCGACGAAGGCCAGACAAAGGCCATCCCTGTTTGCCCTGCACCCTCACTTTCATCCAGGCAGGGGAGAGGGCAGGAGCCCTGACCCCTCACCTGCAAACACCGAGGACCCACGTGAAGCGACCACACCAGATGAGGCCTACATCCAGCAGTCTCCACAAGGCAGGGTAAGGCCCCTTTGCCGCACCAGAAACGAAAATCGAGGCATTCTACTGCTACTTCTGGCCCCGATCCTCGAAAGCTGTCCCGCAATCGGAGAACAGCTGATCTCCGTAATCAAAATGCCGGGCGCTGCACGGCTTCAAAACGAGGCTTGAATACGTTGCTTAGCAACGCCTCGTAGTCTCTCTCCCTTTTACTATCAACATCCGCCGGCAGGCGGAAAGCCGGCGACGAAGGCCAGACAAAGGCCATCCCTGTTTGCCCTGCACCCTCACTTTCATCCAGGCAGGGGAGAGGGCAGGAGCCCTGACCCCTCACCTGCAAACACCGAGGAACCACGTAAAGCGACCACACCAGATGAGGCCTACATCCAGCAGTCTCCACAAGGCAGGGTAAGGCCCCTTTGCCGCACCAGAAACGAAAATCGAGGCATTCTACTGCTACTTCTGGCCCCGATCCTCGAAAGCTGTCCCGCAATCGGAGAACAGCTGATCTCCGTAATCAAAATGCCGGGCGCTGCACGGCTTCAAAACGAGGCTTGAATACGTTGCTTAGCAACGCCTCGTAGTCTCTCTCCCTTTTACTATCAACATCCGCCGGCAGGCGGAAAGCCGGCGACGAAGGCCAGACAAAGGCCATCCCTGTTTGCCCTGCACCCTCACTTTCATCCAGGCAGGGGAGAGGGCAGGAGCCCTGACCCCTCACCTGCAAACACCGAGGACCCACGTGAAGCGACCACACCAGATGAGGCCTACATCCAGCAGTCTCCACAAGGCAGGGTAAGGCCCCTTTGCCGCACCAGAAACGAAAATCGAGGCATTCTACTGCTACTTCTGGCCCCGATCCTCGAAAGCTGTCCCGCAATCGGAGAACAGCTGATCTCCGTAATCAAAATGCCGGGCGCTGCACGGCTTCAAAACGAGGCTTGAATACGTTGCTTAGCAACGCCTCGTAGTCTCTCTCCCTTTTACTATCAACATCCGCCGGCAGGCGGAAAGCCGGCGACGAAGGCCAGACAAAGGCCATCCCTGTTTGCCCTGTTCGCCGTGGGAGCATCGGAGCATGCTTTATTCCTGTCACTCATTCACACTCCCGCCTCTTAACCTGGAGGCGGCAGCTGAGCACTTTCCTCAAAGAGCCTATCTGCAACTGCACGCCACATCACACAGACCCCCTGCAAACTGCGCCCACGAGGTTATGTAAGTACATTACCTCTACCTCAACATTCAGTCATCAGCTTCGAATGGTGACACAAACTCCTCACACCTTTGACAATTTCGTGTCTTTTGCTGGTCCACCTATAGAGCCCTATACCTACTTGGCTCATGAATACCTACCGACCTCACTGTCTGTGTTGTGCCTTATGGTCAATAGCTGACCACATCTAGACTGTGCTGTGCCTTATGGTCAATAGCTGACCACATCTAGACTGTGTTGTGCCTTATGGTCGTTAACAGACCTCACTGAGACTGTGCTGTGCCTTATGGTCAATAGCTGACCACATCTAGACTGTGTTGTGCCTTATGGTCGTTAACAGACCTCACTGAGACTGTGCTGTGCCTTATGGTCGTTAACAGACCTCACTGAGACTGTGTTGTGCCTTATGGTCAATAGCTGACCACATCTAGACTGCGTTGTGCCTTATGGTCAATAGCTGACCACATCTAGACTGTGTTGTGCCTTATGGTCAATAGCTGACCACATCTAGACTGTGCTGTGCCTTATGGTCAATAGCTGACCACATCTAGACTGTGTTGTGCCTTATGGTCAATAGCTGACCACATCTAGACTGTGTTGTGCCTTATGGTCGTTAACAGACCTCACTGAGACTGTGTTGTGCCTTATGGTCGTTAACAGACCTCACTGAGACTGTGTTGTGCCTTATGGTCGTTAACAGACCTCACTGAGACTGTGTTGTGCCTTATGGTCGTTAACAGACCTCACTGAAAGTGTTGTGCCTTTGGTCAATAGCTGACCACATCTAGACTGTGTTGTGCCTTATGGTCAATAGCTGACCACATCTAGACTGTGTTGTGCCTTATGGTCAATAGCTGACGGCATCTAAACTGTGCTGTGCCTCACGGTCACTGCTTAGTCACCTAGTCCCCACCAGCACCACTAGACTCCACGACTTCCCACAGACCATGACCTTCTGGCTTGCCCTAACCATGCTCCCTTTCTGCTTAACACAGGACAATGTACCTTGTAGCAACAATAGCTACATAGCCCACCAAGACGGCCTAGCCAAACTAGGGTGCCCCAGACACCACCCCATCCCCTGCCCTACTCCATTCCTACCCTCCATACCCCCCTTCCCCTCCACTCACCACCACCCTCTCACTTCCAAATCCATCGCCATCCATGACCTACCCACCAACAGCCACCACAGTCCCATTGACAACTTTAACCAAACCAAATTGACCTCAAAACCTCCCACCCGCCTTAAGCCACCCGGGCCAACCACCCTCTCCCTCACTCCCAACATCACAACCCGCAACGACAGATTAGGCTCCAGGCTCCCCACCACAAATTCTAAACCTAACTCCAGACCTTACACCAACACGAATACAAAGCATACTGCACCTAGCAAGCCCACTCCTCCCCCACTAAAAGGTGCCCTACTCAACGTCAGATCCCTGGCCGCCCACCCCACAGAAATTGCAGATATCATCCTTACCAATGACCTTGACTTCTTAGCCCTAACAGAAACCTGGCTCCATGAAGCGTCCGGACCCTATTTAGCGCTAGCCATCCCAGACAAATACACTATCCTTAGAGCGGACAGACCAAACGCCAGAGGTGGAGGCGTAGCAATCATATCCAAATCCGCCATAGGCCTCAGACCAACCGACACAGTCGCATGCACATCCTGCGAGCTACTCACAACCAAACTACAAACCTCCCCCACAACCACGATAACCATCCACCTCTTATATAGACCCCCAGGTCCCCCCGGGACCTTCGAAGAAGACATCACATCCCTCATCACCAAAACTTCCAAACCAACAGCACAATTCATGATCCTTGGAGATTTCAACCTCGGCTACCAAGACCCAAATGACGCACCTGCTGCTTCCCTAGCCAATATCCTAACTGATCACGGTCTCACTCAACGCATTGTGCTCCCTACCCACCAAAAAGGCAGAACCCTTGATTGGGTAGCAACCCACAACTGCAACATAACCTGCAAAGACCCCCAACCTCTGGCATGGACCGATCACCACATGATCCCCCTTGAGGTTAACACCAATCAGGTACTGCCCAATAAGCACCCCATGGCTCCAGCATGCCCCACCAGGAACAAACGCAACATCACTGCGGAAGCCTTACTACCATTGGTCTTACCTACCCTCAATGCTCTCCCAGCTAACGCTGACTTAAACCTGCTGATCGACACCTTCAATGATTCCATGGCCAAAGCAATGGACACCGTTGCCCCCTTGAAAATACGCAAAGCCAAACCCAAAGCTCATCTGAACTCGTGGTACACCCCTGAGCTCAAACTACTTAGGAAAGAGAAAGCTAAAGCTCACCACACCTGGAAGACTAACCCCACTGAGGAAAACAAATCCAACCTCACTAACCTATCCTCACTTTACAAAAGCGAGATAATCAGGACCAAAAAAGATTCTTACAACACCAGGATCACTCAGGCAGGATCCTCCACTAAAGAATTATTCAAAATTTTGAAGGAACTAGAAAACCCTATTTCGCCCCCAGAAACCTGCCTAAAAGACAAATCCTGGTGCACCAACATCCAGAACGCCCTTAACAACAAAATCTTATGACTCCAAACTAAAATCGAAAACAAACGGCTACAACTATTCAACAACAATGTCACCAACCTTAGCCTACCCACACCTAACAACACCAGCGCAGGCTTCTCGTTCAAAAAAGTCACCATCCCGGAAGTTCAAAAAATCATCACCTCCTTGAAACCCTCTAACTGTAAAGGAGACAGCTGCCCGGCTCAAATCATAAAAGATGCAGCCAGAGAGCTCTCCCCCTTCATCACCAAACTCATCAACTTATCCTTCACCAACAGCTCCATCCCCAGCAACCTAAAACAATCATGGGTTCTCCCTCTCCTGAAAAAACAATCCCTCGATCCGGCCACACCCACAAACTATAGGCCCATCACCACAGTCCCCTTCCTACTGAAAATCCTGGACAGAGTCGCTTACATCCAAATTCAGGAATACCTAGAATCCAACCAACTACTAGGAATACGTCAATCTGGCTTCAGACCTCAACACGGAACTGAAACCGCCCTTGTTGATCTCAAAAGCCAGATTGATGAAATAAAAGACAAAGGCAATGCCGCAATCCTACTCCTCCTAGACCTCTCAGCGGCCTTTGACCTGGTCAGCCATGAGGTCCTCTGTAACCACCTTGCCACCGCAGCCCACTTCTCCTCACCTGCCATCACATGGATACAATCCTTCCTGGCAAACAGAACCATACGAGTCTTCTCCACCACTGCTGCTGCAGACCCCATCCCCATCACATGCGGGGTCCCACAAGGTTCATGTGTATTCCCCACTTTGTACAACATATTTACAAAGCCTCTATTCGACCAACTGGACCATCTGGGTGTCACCTACACTAACTACGCAGATGACACCCAGATACTCCTCACTATCTCTGGTAATTACCAAGAAGACTCTGCCCGGATCAACAAAATATTCTCCATCATTCAGGCATGGATGGCCTCCCATGGTCTCTGCCTGAATGATGAGAAGACAGAGCTCCTAATCGTCGGCTCCCCCAACACCCTAACCAAACTTGACCCTAGCTATAACAACATAACCATCGATGGTCATTCCATTCCCATAGCCAAAAGCGTAAAGACCCTTGGCTTCTATCTAGATGCCAACACTAACCTTAGCAAACATACCAATATGACAGCCTCAGCTGCTGCCTATACCGGCAAGCTCATTAGGGCCAGCAGACCCTTCCTATCACCCAACAGCTGCCTCACCCTTGCCAGGGCACTAATACAATCCAAACTGGATTACTGCAACAGCCTGTTCCTTGGCGCTAATCAATCCGTACTCAATAAATTGCAGGTAACTCAAAATAACGCCTTGCGCGCAGCCCTCAACATTCCAAGACAAGAGCAGATCTCTGCCACTAGGAAAGCCTGCAAATGGCTCTCCATACGCCAAAAATTGATCTAAAAGTCATCTGCCTCACGTACAAAGCCCTCAACCACCTAGCACCACCCTATCTAGCTAATAAACTCACCCTGAAACCTGCCACCAGACTCACCAGATCCTCCAACACTCTTTGTCTACTAGTACCCAGGTTCCACCTAAAAAGAGCTGGAGGGGCAAGCTTTACAGTGCTTGCCCCCCAACTCTGGAACTCCCTACCGCTCAACATCAAAACCCTCGAATCCTTCCAGATCTTTAGGAAGCAGGTCATTAGCTGGCTGCTAAACAAAGAACAACACCACTAACTCTAGACCTGCGCGATTACTAGCTTAGACACTGTACTTACTCTGAAAATTGTATATTGTACGCACTACACATGCTCTATTTATTGACCTCTGTATATATATGTACATATTATAAACCTGTACGAAGTATGCAACACACAGATACTTCTCAACTATGTAACCAAATTCTTAAGCGCCCTTCTACCTCTGGGTTTGGAGCGCCATACAAATAAAATAAACAAACAAACAAACAAACAAACGAATACCACGGTGACCCGCAATCTTGGTATCATGGCACCAGAATAATGCTGTCTTTCTTAACGACGGAGTTGGCAGATACAACTTGTCCTTGACCAAATATAACCCATCCTTGATAACATAATCGGTCTTGTCGCTATGTCTCTCTGCTTCAAATCTCCCTCCAGAATCGTCCTTGACCTGTTGCAGGAACGTGGATACCACTCCTATTCTCTGAGATCTTGCAAACATCAATTCTGTAGTAGCTTCTTGTTCAGACAGGTAATCACTGCGTCGGGACAGGGCATCAGCCACTAAGTTTTGTTCACCCGGAATGTAAGTAATATCGAAATCAAATTGGGCGAAAAAATGAGCCCACCTTGCCTGTCTTGTGTTATAACATTCAAATTGACGCAATACCTGCAAATTCTTATGATCCGTTCGAAGGATAAAAGGGTGTTCTCCGTCTTGGAGGAGGTGTCGCCACTCAGTGCAGGCTAATTTCATAGCCAACAATTCCCTCTCAATCACAGAGTAGTTACGTTGGCTGGGGTTCAGTGTCTTGGAATAATAGGACACCGGATGTTCCTTCCCCTCATACTCTTGCAGTAATACTGCCCCGATAGCAGCAGAAGATGCGTCAGCTTCCACTATAAAGGGACGGAGCTGGTCAGGTTGCCTTAATATGGGAGCTGAACAGAAAGCTTGTTTGAGTTGTTGGAAACTCTCCTCGGCTTGGGTAGACCATTGGAAAGGGGAGGAAGATTTCTTAAGAAGCGAGGTCATCGGGAGTATCCGTTGAGAGAAGTTTGGTATAAATTTCCGGTAGAAATTCGACAAACCAAGAAATCTCTGTATGTCTTTAACCGACTTAGGAGACGGCCAATCTAGAATGGAATTGACCTTCTGAGGGTCCATGGCTATTCCCTCAGCGGAAAGAATGTATCCTAAATATGAAATGGACGTTGCCGAAAACACACACTTTTCCAATTTGACTGAGAGGTGATTGTCTTTGAGTCTGTGAAAAACCTCCTTGACATGAGTGCTATGCTCAACTTGGGTGTGGGAAAAGACCAATATGTCATCAAGATAAATGATGACAGAGTGTCCCAGGAGATCCGAAAAAAGTCTGTCCATGAAACGTTGGAATATCGATGGAGCATTTACAAGGCCGAAGGGCATCACTTGATACTCATACAAACCAAAAGGGGTCCTAAAGGCAGTCTTCCACTCATCTCCGGTTTGTATCCGAAGTAAATGGTAGGCGTTGCGTAAGTCTAGTTTAGTAAACACAGTGGCTGACTGCACGGCATGAATGATTTCAGAGATGAGGGGCATGGGATATCTGTCCTTAATGGTTACTTTGTTTAATCCTCTGTAATCTATACAGGGGCGGAGCTCTTGAGTGTCTTTCTTGGGAATGAAAAATAAAGAGGCACCAGCAGGAGATTTGGATGGTCTGATCAACTCATTGGCTAGGTTTTTGTCTAGGTAGTCTCTCAGATACTGCCTTTCTTGCATAGTCACGGGATACATGCGACCAAATGGGACTAAGGCATCTGGGTGCAATTCAATACAGCAATCTTCGGGTCTGTGAGGAGGAAGCTCCAACGGGATCTTCTCTGTCACTACTTCAGTGTAACCACTCAAATAGGATGGTAAGCAATGTATGGTCTTAGATTCCACCCCACAGGAAGTTTGAATCATAGAAAAGGTTGGTTTCGGCAAACACCTTGCCTTGCAGAAGGTTGAATGAAAACTTAACAGGTTTCTGGACCAGTCAATGGTGGGATTATGCCGACGTAACCATCCAATGCCTAGGATCAAAGGGAAGTGAGCAGCTCTGATGATATCAAAGGAAAGGCGTTCTGTATGCTGCATGATACTACTGGTGAGAACTTCAGTAGAATGGGTAATGAGGCCGGAGCTCAAAGGCTCGCCATCTACTCCCTCCACCGTCTGGTCCTCGATCTTGGCTATCCGAATAAGCCCTTGGCTCTCTGCCCAGTGGGTATCAATGAAATTTCCTGCGGCTCCACAATCCAGAAGAGCCTGAGTCTGTATTGAGGTCTGGCCGCTCAAAAGGGTGACTGTCATCACCATAAGTCGATCATCGTCAGAACACTCCAAAGTGGTGACTGAGAGGGTAACAAAGGGACTGGAATCCTTCCCTCGGTAATACGTCCCTAAATTTACCGAGGGTGCTCGTTTCCCGAGCGTCTGGGAGGCACATCAGGACAATCTCGAAGTAAGTGAGTCGAAGATCCACAGTACATGCATAGATTCCCTTCTCTCCTCCTCCTGCGTTCTTCAGCCGATAGAGGGGAGCGAGTGATGCCGATCTGCATAGGCTCTTCTCGAGAGAGACGAGTATCGGGAGGTGGTGCAGAAGGAGAAGGAACTGAAGGCATCGGAATACCACTCTTTATCTTACGTCGCTCAGCTCGCCGTTCAGACAGCCGGAAATCAATCCGAAGAGTTGCTGTGATCAGGTCAGCAAAGGTTAAGGGGCGTTCGATACGTGCAAGTTCGTCTTTTAACTCTTCTCGCAGACCCCTCCGAAAGATGACATACTGTGCCTGTTCTTGCCAACCTGCTTCTGCTGCGATCTGTTTAAATAAGGTGATATATGACATTAAGTCAGAATTTCCTTGTCTGATGTCCAACAGGTCTTCGGAGGCCAGATAGATGCTCTCAGTTCGAAGGAAGGTTTGCTTCATCAAGATCTTGAAAGCCTCATAATCCTGAAGCACAGGATCAGTTCTATTGACTAAAGGGGTGGCCCAAGCCAAGGCATTGCCTGACATGTGGGTTATCATAAACCCTACCTTGGCATGACCGGAAGAAAAGGCCAGTGGGCAAAATGAGAAATGCAAATGACACGCATCCAAGAACTCCTTTAGCCTCTTGGGCGTCCCATCAAACTTCCCAGAGACTAACGGTAGGGGAAGCAAGTCGGTAGTCGGTGGTTCCCGCTCTGCTATCCTCTGTTGTAGCGCTGCATTCGCGCCCTTAAGATTCTGGACTTCCAGGCTCAGGTTTTGTACTGCTGCTACTAACTCCTGAACCTGCTGCGGAGTGGCCATGTCAAATTCGGGGCGTTGCAAACTGTCAGGAAGGTCTGTAATCTCCTCTTCTTCCAGAGATGCTCCAGTCTCCCTCTCCTCCCCTTCCTCCTCACCTTGAAGTCTCCGGCGTTGAGTCAGCTTGGGATTGTCCTTTGTTCGAGTCTTCACTCCTTTTTTTTGAAGATAGTGACGACCAAGGTAGGACGCCACAGTGACACCCTTTGGGTGATCTGTGGCAACCCTCCTCGGTCGCTAGTCAATGGGGAAAAAGCCAGTGGCACAAAAAACCCCGGAAGATTAGGATCTTCAAACGCAGTGAGGTTGTAGTAAACACACTCCGGAGGCAGCAGCAGAGGGAGAGTGTCATGCCACTTACCTGGGGTGGGGGGCGCAACTGCAGGTCCCGGCGCTTCCCGTCCTGGCGCATCTACCCCCAATACAGGTTGGGGGAACCTCGGTCATATGCGGCTCATGCCGCTTCCGGGTTTTCCCGTTCGTGTGGTTCGCGCAGGCGCGGAAGGCCGTGTTTCGCCCTCCGCGCATGCGCCGTCCACAGAGCGCTCGGGAAGTTGCAAGCTTGCTTCCCAAGCCTCGTTTTGGGCGCGTCAGCACCCGGGGAAAGCACGGATTGCGTTCCAAGCCTCCCGGGTGCTGTCTGCCCTATATTAAGGGCCAGTCTGCTTGAACAAACCGCGTCTCAACGCGGTTTGTTTCCTGATCGCGTCCTCGCCTGTGTTACTCTTGAGTAGCACCATGTCAGCCTTCCCAGCCTTTTGTTCCTAGTCCTTCCCTGCTGGTGTTTCCTTTCCTTGCCTGCCTCTGGGTGTTTTCTTGCCTCATTCCCTTCTTGCCAGTAGGTTCCCTGGGTCATCATTTTCCCTGCTCCCTTCCTGCCTTCCAGTTCTTGCCCTTGTTCTGCCCCAGGGTTCCTAGTCCCTCCTGCCTCCTTGCCTGTTGGTTCTGTGCCTTGCCTCCTGCCATCTCTAGAGTTCTCTGCCTACTCATCCTTCCTCTTCACTGGCCAACTTCGGTTCTCTTCATCGATCCACTGCTACTTCTGGAGCGAAGCTGTTGTATCCTGCTGTGGATTCTCCATCCAGTCAAGACTCGCCTTCCCTGTCAGTGCTTGCACTGTCCCGACATCACGCAAATCAGGGAAGTGTGCATCCGTGGCGTTGGGAGCTGGTTCACCACTGACCTTGTTTACATTCAGGGTGGGTGTTGCGCTGGTTCCTCGCGTTACACATTCAGCAACCATCAGTCGGACAGCCTGGCTACTTCACCACGACCATCAACTGGAAGTTCAGGTACTCAGCGCCCACGAGACGCTTTTCTTAACAGAGAGGAATCTGATGAACACGGTCCAAAATAGAAGGAATACCAATAAGAATCGGGTATGAGACCAGATAAATGGAAAGGTTCCAAAGCTGATAGACCAGTAGAGGGCTTGGCGAGGCAATCCACAGGACAGGCTGAGGTCAGAACCGGGATATCAACAGGATGTAGTTCCGATACTAGATAAACAGGTGAGGGCTGGGCGAGGCAATCCACAAGACAGGCAATGGTCGGTACACGGAGATGTAAACAAATAGGATCAGAGGAGGGCAAAAGAAGAGGACCAAGGCAGGTAAGTACCATACAGGAAGAAGGCGAGCATAAACAGAATAAGTATAGAGAGAAAGGCACAAGACGGATGGGAGGAAGGATAAGAGACGGGAACGGAACAGACAAGGGAGAAGGAGTCAAGAAGGCGAGGAGAAAATACAGGTAAAAGGTTCGGAGCGCAAGGAAAAGAAGGACAGCAGAGGGGAAAAAGGGAAACTCCACGAAATAACAACAGCAGCGCTGGAACAAGACGAAAACACTGTACGTTGCAACGCATCTGACCCCGGAAGTGAAAGGATTAAATACCGGTGTCAGGAACGTCGCTACGACAACTAGACCGTACAGCGCGCTTCCAAAAGAACATGATGGAACTCGCTATGGCGGACGCAGCTTCCACTTCTTCCAAAGCCGCCAGGTTCCCTGAGGCGTGACATCATGGCCCACACGGCTACCCTATTGTGGGAGTATCACTGCTGTAGCTATTCTCACCCTGTGCAGCTGCATCCGGAGGTGGTGGCACTATGGGAGGCGCCCACGCAAGGCCCTAGTCTGTTCCTCCATGGCTGCAAGCGTGCGGGTGTGGTAGGTCTCGTTCTGGAGGATGAGTGTGCGGAGGTCCCCATGCAACAACTCACGGGATGCCCGGACCTCCGCCCTAGTTGCCTGCATCTCAGCTGAGAGCGTACGGGTGAGACGCTCCAGCTGCTGTTCTGTCCTTCGGTCTGTTGAAGCCTCAAGCTCAACAAGAGTCGTCCTGAGGTGAAGGAGTTCCAGCCTCAGGGCTTCCCTGTGGCCCTGGGACTCTATGGAGATGGCCTCCTGCAGAGTCGCCAGTGCCGCCTGCCTGTCCCTGTTGGACGCCAACATGTCCTCCCTGTGTGACTGGCAGATGGAGTCGGTTGCCTGCTGTAGTCGCTCCATCAGCCTTTCGGGGGGGACAATGGAAGTGGCCACCCTATCCATGGCCTGAGCCATCATCTCTGATGATGCTGCCTGTTGGGTTGCCATACCGTAAATGGATTGCTCCCATGCGGTATTGCCAGGTGGCGTACGGCCACCACGTCGGCGGGCACCACACCTGTCTGGGGCAAGGCGAACTGCGCCTTGCTGTGCCGGCACTGCCTGAGGCTGCAGGACTGCATTCCCCCTCTGATCTGCTGGCCCAGGAACAGGATCAGATGTCGCGGAGTGTGACCCTGCATCCGTAACCACCAAAGGCGTACCTGCCAACACTGACATCCCCATTGAGGGTTCTAACCCTGGTGCAGGTGGGTCGGACAGAACAGAATCCCTCCCAGGAACACTCACCTGCGACGGCACGTAGGTCTCATCATCCGAATCAACACCTGAGTACAGCTCGGGGGAGGGGCAGCCAGAGAAACCCCTTGAGAGCACGACCTGCAGCAGTTGTGGGTTCTCACCCACCACCACACCACGTCCCTCACTGGTGGTCGGTCGGCCCTCAGACCCCTCCTGGGTCTGCACCATCTCCACAACCCCAGCAGTATCAGGTGCGTCTTCCCCTGCAAAGACATAAAAGAAAACAAATGGAAACAGGCATTAGCACCATACCACACAATGAGGGATGAGAGGCTACAGAAACAGTACTTGATTGACACATGTCCCACATGACTAAAACACTCCCATGCATGCACTGTCACTGCGTGTGATGGGGAGGCAGATGCCACACATTGATGACACCAAGATGGAAGATGAACACATTTGCTGCATGCTGCCTAGCAGTGCCATCACACATTGGCCAGTGATTGGCAGGTCAAATACACATGCCATCACACAGATGGCATGTACCCTAGCCATGAGGTGAAGAGGGAGAGGAGGTCACCAATTGTTCATTCAGTCCAGTTTGTTCATATGATTGATTATTTTCATTGTAATGGTTCTAATGTTTAACATGCAGCTGCCAGTCAAAAATGGTACTATAGCACAGGGACATGTCCAAACTAATCATGTCCATGAAACTGAGCCAGTCCACTGTACCATAGCCATGTCAGACATGTGACAATAGGACTGACAAATCCTGAGTAAAAGTGGTGGTATGCAAACAATCTGCCTGAATAAGCAGAGGTAAATAAGCAACAGTGTAGTGGCAAGATGACACTCCAAGGGCAACTGGCGTGGTGTTGGGCTGGATGTCTAATGTTGGCCTAAGGGATGCTGCTATACCCAAATGCTGGTGCCAAGAATGTTTAGGAAGAGGCACATGGGTGAGCCGAACCACTCAGGCACACACACCCTCCCCTGGCACACAAACAGAAGCCCTCCCACACACAACATGCACATGGATGACACACACATGCATGTGCACTCACCGGACAATGCCTCGTAATCTGCCACTACTCCCATGCCTTGAATCTGTTCCTCTGTGACGTAGGTCCCAGCAACCTGCTCATGTGGAGTGAGTTCTATGTCGTCTGCTGGAGACCCACCTCCAGTCACTAGAGTTGCGGCATGACTTGAGGCCAGCTTATTCTTTGCCCTGCGCTGCAGGTCATTCCAGCGCTTGTAGCAATCATTAGCTGTGTGCCTCACGATTCCAAGGGCACTTATGATGTCCGCAATGGTCTGCCAGTGTGCCTGACGTTGTGCAGGTGTGGTCTTGGATCCTGCAACAATCACCATTTCGCGGTCATGTGCGGACACATACTCTACAAGTGCATTCAGTTCGGCCTCATTGAAGCTGGGCTTCCTTGACGGGCCGGACTGTGTAGCTGTGTCTGGGGCATCAGCCTCTACTGGACGAGCACTCTTCCTCTTCCGCTTGGAAGGTGGTGGGGATCCTGAGTGTCCTGCGCCGCTCTGGACACTAGGGGCAGGAGCGTGGGATTGCACACTCGGCATGGGAGTTGGTGCAGGCATTATCTCAAGTGTGATGGTGTCAGGGGGAATGTCAGCATGATGGACTTGGACCGACACTGTCCTGGCTGGGTGTGTGAGAGGTGGGGTGGATGGAGGCGCAGCTGCCCCTGCAGCCTCCCCAGCCTACCTACGCGTGGCAGCAGATGACCTAGCTGCCCCTGATCCACGTGGCCTGATGACACCAACGTTCACCGGCGCACGTGGCCTAGACCTGCTGACCTGGAAGTCAGCCATGGAGTCACCCTGTGCCAGGTCTGGTTCCACAGTGGGCTGGTCCAACAAGGGCTGAGCATGGATGGTGTCAGCCACGGTAACCTCAACCAGGGGGGGGGCATGGATGTCCCTGACTGCTCCTCCACACATGGGGGGCTAGGGGCACCCTGCAAGTCACGGCCACGTCCCCTACCGGATCCACCACGGCCACCACTTGGGGCTCGGCCACCTTTGCCACCCTTACGGTTTGTTCGCCTCCCAGCCATGGCACTGATGTTAGTGTGCGTATGGGAGTTGATGTGAACTATTGTCCTGGGCAATTGGGGGTCAAAGGGCTTGGGTACCAGATGGTAATCGTACCCTAGTGCTCTAACAAGGCTGTATGTCACCCCTGGGGAAAGATGACGGGTCACGCAACGCACAGGCAGCCCAAAAAAGGGAAGTAAGGTGCACGCAACCCCTCCTAGACCACGTGCGTGGAAAAAAAAACCTGCACTACGCTGTGGCACCCAGGAACACAAGAATGAACGTATGCGTGTCACACGCAGCCTAGAATGACCTCTGAAGGGGTACGCGACACACGGTGCAAGCACAGATGTTAGATCCGTGCGCGACTCACCGTCTGCTAGGAACAAAAGCGTGGAAAATATGCGCGTGTGCGCGTTGGCAACACCCCCGCCAAAAGAAGAATTGTACGCTGTCTGAGGAGACAGGACAACAGTAGTAGGGAAGCTGTTTGAGGAAACAGGCCCAGGAAAAAGAGGAAAAGAGAAAAAACTGTCAGAGGTAACAGGGAGTACGAACTGGAAACGCCGTGAAGTAAATCGCGTGTGAACCGACAAGAAGTACAGATTTCACCCACTCGCTCTCCACGAAAAGCACGTACAAGGAAATGGCGTCCTACACGTACCTTTTATACACCCGTCATAGACGCGCATACGCAATGAGGCCATTTCCACCAATTATGCGCTTTGACACTCGGACGTGTATCTCTTCATTTTTACGCGCGCCATTCTCTACGGCCATGCGCGTGACATCACAGCTGCGCATGGTGGCCTTTGGGCCAATGAAATGAAACTGCACGTCCGAGTGTCATCGCGTGTAATCGGAGGGGAGTGAGCGTACACGCGATTGGCCTGGGTACGTGTATTTCTGGGGTGCGCAGGAAGTTCCACACGCGATTGGTGGAAATCCACGTGTGCTCTGTCATCACGTGTAATGAGGGAAACACCCGCGCGCCTCACGTCACAGACGCGCTCACGCGCTAAGGGCCTTTGGTCCAATGAAATCGCATATGCGTGCTGACGTGCATACGCGCTAAGGGCCTTTCCTCGATTTACACGCAGACGTGCAGGATTTTCACGTGCCAAATCACTCCGTATCAAGCTGGCCACGCGTAAGCACACGGAAGACCACGCTCCTGCCCAAAAGGCCAAATGACTGCCCCCCAGAGCCCCGAGCAGCCTCCCACGAGCCATCTGCTGCTGCCTGCCTGCCTGCTGCCACCGTGCCCTGCCATTTGGTGCCTGCACATCAGCCATCTGCAGGGGTCCATTTGCTGTGTCCACCCCTGCTGGAACAGAAGACTCCCGACTGGGATACCATCGCTCCACAGCCCAGCCCCAGGACCCAGTTGCCCACCCACTCCTGCCTCTGGGGTTGCCATGTCGGGCACTGCTACATCTGGCACCACTGGCAACCCCGGCCAGAGAGGCAGAGGGGCACCAGCTTCAGTGCCACCGAAGTTGGTGTCCTGGTGGAGCAAGTCCTGGGGCAGTATGATGCCCTCTTCGGAAGTAAGCACGCCAACAAGGAAGGACGGACTCGGATCTGGACGGACATCGTGACTGCCATCAACGCAGAGGGGGTGGCAGTCCGCGACTACCAACATGTCAAGAAGCGCTGGGATGACTGCAGGTCCAGGACCCTGTTGAAGGCCCGGCGCCTCGTGGAGGGAGGCCGGGGCCGCATGAGTACCATCCAGATGAGGGTCCTGGAACGCGTAGGCCCAGCGCTCCACGGCCAGATCCTTGAGAGGCAGACCCGTCTGGAGTTCAGCGGTAAGTGGCCAAGCATTACTGTGTGAGACAGGGCATGTCGCAGTGTGCTGGTTGTCTGATACTTGCCTGTATGTGTGACATAGCCCATGTATGCATGTGTGTGTGCAGGGACGTCATGCATGTGAGACCAGTAATGTGTGAACCACACGGTGGGGGCATGTGTTCAAATGCAACATGGGTTGCCCCATGCGGAATGGCCACATGAAAGCATGCCAGTCTCTGTTCCTGGACATGGGTGAGGGATGGGTGCTGATGCCATGTACATATATGCAGTCCATGTCTGTGTGTCTGACCAGCGTGTCTGTGACTTGTGAATGCCTGGGATGCATGACACATGTCTGTGGCAATGTTCCGGTTCACTGATTCAGCCTAGTCATCCTTCTATCCACTGTGTCTGTGGTGTACGAGGACAGATGGATGAAACTAGGGTGAAGTGTGTGCATGTGATAGGTATGGCATATGATGCATGTGAGTTCCAAAACAACAGTGTATGTTTAAAGAATAACTTGGACATGTATGCTAATGTCCATAGCATGCGCCATGCCTGTTACCGCATGTGTTTTACCTGCACTGAGCCATGTGTTGTGGAGGGACATGATGGAAGTGATCTTTGACAGTGCCACTCATCTGCTATTGCTTCCTGTCTAGGGGACCATTGTACAGTACCCTGATGCTTGTGTTCTATGTCTCCCTCTACACAGCGCCACGTGAAGAAGAGGGCGGAGAAGGCTCTGTGGAGCAAAGCGGCAGGGATGCCCCCACGGCTGCAGCGGAAGGGGTGGGTGAGCCCCCACAGGGGCTTGCAACGGGGGAAGACGGGGTGGAGCCATCCAGGTTGGTAGTTTCCACAGAGGAGGAGGAGGCCGCTACTGAGGCGCACATGGGGCCTGGTGGGGGCATCCCTGCTGGTGCAAGTGTTGCAGTCCAGGGGCAGGAGGCAGCACAGGTCGCCGTGGAGGGGCCTGTGCATGTCACTGTCCCTGACACTGTGACTGCACCACCATGCACCAGCAGGGATGCCCCATCACAGGCCCGTCCGCAGGTAGGGGGGATGTCCATGTCATCTGACTCCCCTCCACCTGCGTACGAGGGGACCCCTGGCCGTATGGAGAAGGTCCTGATTGGTGTCGCGTTGCGCACAGGTGCAATTCGTGATGAGGTGCGTGCTTCCCGGGAGGAGCATGCACGTCATCACGGAGAGCACCATGCCGACGTGGCCCAGTTGGGAACGGCCATGGTCAGGGGTTTCCTACATGTGTCGGCCAATCTGGCGACCCTCTCCTCCTCTGTGGAGACTAAGCACCAGTTGTTCTCCATGCCGTCTTCCGGCCCAGATGCCACCAGGGCCCCCTGTGGACCTGCCCCGACCAATGCAGCCGGCTCAGTGGGGACCAGCAACTGGACCCCAGCAGATGGAGGATGTGACGGCATCATCGGGCAGGGCACGTGCACGACGGCGTCGGTGGATGCCGTCGTGCTGGCACAGGTAGTTGCGTCGGAGGCAGCGGCAGGCTCGACGTGGGAGGCATCATGGCTCGGGGCCATCAACATTAGGGGTGCAGGCATCGGCCGGAGGGCAGGAGAACCCTGGAATGGGAGTGGCTTCCGTGTGGGAGCGGTTGGGCCAGCGGATAGGTGCGGAGCGGCAGCGGGCAGAGGAGGTACGGCTCACAATGGTCAGGGCGGAGAACTCCATGCGGAGGGCGCTGAGGCGGGCTGAGTGCCTCGAGGGTCTTCGCAGGGAGTTGGAGCTGGACACTGCTTTATCCCTGAGAGACCTCGGGGCCAGGGAACATGCCCGCCTCCAAGCCATTGAACAGGAGTTCGATGATGCCCTGGCCCATGACAACATCCAGTGAGCCGTTGAACTAGCCCGCTGCCCATGTAAATAGTTATGTAGTTAGTGTTAGGTTTCTTTTGTTTTTGCTTTTTCTTTGGACCTTTTGGACAATGGTCCACATTTTTGTATATAGTTATTTTTTATTAGGTAGTGTTGTTAGATAGGTTTCATTTCTTTTGTTGGGATCATGGACCCTGGCTTGTTCACATGTACATAGTTCACTGTTGGATTTTCGTTTCTTTTTAAAATTTACCCATGGAGCAATGGCTTTTTATTATGATTTCACATTGGATTTTCTTTTCTGGACTGTGACTTTGGACACCATTCCTTTGGATTCTGATTTTTGGTTTTGCATTTTTTCAAGGACATGCTTCTTTTTACTTTTTTTACATTTCCATTTCTGTTAGTTTATTTTTGATTCAATTCTTGTTTTCTTTAATACATATTTTTAGATCAAACTTCAATGTGTAGTATCATCTCATTGGTTTCATGCATATCATGATACAGGTTTGGAGATTCACTGACACCCATTGGGTGTATGTGAGGGACATGTTTTTGTTTCCAAACTTGCAATTGCAGTTCTATCATGTTGTTTCCATTTCTGAGTGGGTGGATGCAATACTCGGGTGGGTGTTTTGCATTTGGAGGCTGACCATGGGGACCGGGGATCTAGATTGTGATGACATGTTGGCAGGGGAACATGAGTTGGACATGAGTGGGGGCCTGCTGGCAGGTGCCCCACGGTGCTGGGGGGTGGGGGTGCATGGGAACATGAGTTGGACATGAGTGGGGGCCTGCTGGCAGGTGCCCCACGGTGCTGGGGGGTGGGGGTGCAGGGGAACATGAGTTGGACATGAGTGGGGGCCTGCTGGCAGGTGCCCCACGGTGCTGGCGGGTGGGGGTGCAGGGGAACATGAGTTGGACATGAGTGGGGAAATCCATGAATACGCTGTGCGTGGAAATCGATTTTAGCGCACGCGGCTGGCGCAGACATTCGCACGGGCATGCTGTGCGACAGTCGCGTGCGCCACTTTTGTGCGATTTTTTATGAATTACCCTGAAAGTGTGAGTTCCAGAAAGACTCTCTCAGATTCTTTGACACATATTTTCTGAAAAGGGGATGAGGCCTGACCCGGAAAAAGTTGCTGCCCCGAGCTCAACCTTCCCACCACACAACATCTCAGAACTAAGATCCTTTCTGGGTTTAGCCAGTTACTGTTCAAGATACATACCAGAGTATGCAGCTGTAAGTAACCCGCTAGGCCTGCTCACATGGAAAATGCAGACTTTTGAGTGGTCAACAGAATGTCAAGCAGCCTTTGAAACCATTTGTGATAACATCACAAGAGCAGATAATTTGGTATACTTGGATGCAGAGATTGAAGTCATAGTGGATGCCAGAACTGTGGGATTGGGTGCCATACTAACACAATACAACCCTGTCGAGCCAAATAAAAAATGTATAGTGGCCTATGCAAGCAAAAGCCTTACTACAACAGAAGAAGAATACTCCCAAGCTGAAAAGGACAGTTTAGCAGTGGTATCGGCATGCAAATATGTTCATCTTTTTCTCTATGGCAAGCCCTTTACAGTAATCACTGATCACCAAGCTCTCCTTGCCATCTTTGGCAATCCTACATCAAGAATGCCTCCAAGAATTGCATGATGGGGTCTACGCCTACTGGACTACAAATTTGACATAATACATCGTCCTGGGAAGGAAGACAACCAGGCAGACTATCTGTCGAGACACCACGTTGGTTCACCTGCAGCCAATCCCTCCATTGCGGCCCATTATATTAATTACATAATACATAACCTTCAACCCCTACCTGTGGAATTGTCTCCTCTCGTCAGAGAATCAGAAAATGACTAAGCATTAACTGCAATTACTCACTGTTTGCGTACTGGTAGGACGTTGCATGTAAAATAACAAGCCAGATTTGAAATAGAAACAGTGAAAGAAGACGTCAAAACATTGGAACTTGTGAAGGATGAGCTGATAGGTCATTGAAAACCAGATATTGATGAATGGTTTGAAAATTGTCATACTCTCAACACTAAGAGAACGAGTAATTGCACTTGCTCACGAGGGTCATCGTGGTCTAGCTTCGACAAAACGACTCCTGAGAGAAAAGGTCTGGCTTCCAAAACAAGACACTTGAGTGGAACAAGTAATGGGGAAATGTGAACTATGTGCTTTAGTGGCTCCAAAACCACCCCCAACTAATTTGAAAATGTCGAAACTACCGGAAGGTGTCTGGGAAGAAGTGGCAGTTGATCTATTTGGACCGCTGCAAAATGGAAAATATGTCATTGTGCTGATGGTCGAACATTCGAGATTTCCAGATGCACAGATTATAGATTCCACGTCATCAGTGTGTAATTCCTGCATTAGACCGAATGCTATCTGTCTATGGCATACAAAAAATACTGAAGACAGATAATGGACCACCTTTCACAAATTATCATTTCCGAAATGTTACTAAATACACGGCCCCAGGCCAATGGCATTGTGGAGTGCTTTATGGCAAACATCAAGAAAACTTTACAGATAGCTCATCTGGTGAACAAACGTTTTGAACAAGCACTATACCAGTTGCTACGTGACTACCGTCAGACTCCTCATAGCACTACAGGAGTGAGCCCATCAGATCTTATATTCCAACGAGTCATAAGAATACGTCTACCTGAAAATCCACACAAGCAAGCGGAAACACCTCTTGAGCAACAAGTAAAGGCTCATGACCTGGAACAGAAAGAAAGGATGAAAAATAACACGGACAGGAGGAGAAGGGCACATGAATGTGAGGTAGAACTAGGAGACCAAATTGTAATGTGCCAACCAAAGACTTGCGAGGAAGACTCGATGCTCGCCCCGGAAGTGCTGATAGTAACAGAAAAAAAGGCAACATGGTGACGGCATGTGGGGACCGCCAACAAGAAGTCACAAGGAAGATTCCAGGGTGGCATCCCCGATAGATGGGAATCAGCCAGTGACAGGGATGGACAGTCAGACTCGGATGAGTCTTATCAAGGGGACATAGGAAGATCTACCTGAAGGGATTTGCTCATCAGCCCCGGAACCTCTAGCCAGGAAGACCTCAGCGCAGCCGCATAAAGCCCATAAGACTGAGTGCAGAAGTGGGATCACTGCTAAGCTAGTTGAACTTTAAAAGGGGAGAGGTCATGATGCAAGGGACTTATACAGCCACACCGCATTGTTATGAGGGTGGCCCTGAGTTGAGGGGAGAGGTCATGATGCAAGGGACTTACACAGCCACACCGCATCGTTATGAGGGTGGCCCTGAGTTGAGGGGAGAGGTCATGATGCAAGGGACTTACACAGCCACACCGGATCGGTATGAGGGTGGCCCTGAGTTGAGGGGAGAGGTCATGATGCAAGGGACTTACACAGCCACACCGGATCGATATGAGGGTGGCCCTGAGTTGAGGGGAGAGGTCATGATGCAAGGGACTTACACAGCCACACCGGATCGGTATGAGGGTGGCCCTGAGTTGAGGGGAGAGGTCATGAGGTCATGATGCAAGGGACTTATACAGCTACACCGCATCGTTATGAGGGTGGCCCTGAGTTGAGGGGAGAGGTCATGATGCAAGGGACTTACACAGCCACACCTGATCGGTATGAGGGTGGCCCTGAGTTGAGGGGAGAGGTCATGATGCAAGGGACTTACACAGCCACACCGGATCGGTATGAGGGTGACCCTGAGTTGAGGGGAGAGGTCATGATGCAAGGGACTTACACAGCCACACCGGATCGGTATGAGGGTGGCCCTGAGTTGAGGGGAGAGGTCATGATGCAAGGGACTTACACAGCCACACCGGATCGGTATGAGGGTGGCCCTGAGTTGAGGGGAGAGGTCATGATGCAAGGGACTTACACAGCCACACCGGATCGGTATGAGGGTGGCCCTGAGTTGAGGGGAGAGGTTATGAGGTCATGATGCAAGGGACTTATACAGCTACACCGCATCGTTATGAGGGTGGCCCTGAGTTGAGGGGAGAGGTCATGATGCAAGGGACTTACACAGCCACACCGCATCGTTATGAGGGTGGCCCTGAGTTGAGGGGAGAGGTCATGATGCAAGGGACTTACACAGCCACACCGGATCGGTATGTGGGTGGCCCTGAGTTGAGGGGAGAGGTCATGATGCAAGGGACTTACACAGCCACACCGGATCGATATGAGGGTGGCCCTGAGTTGAGGGGAGAGGTCATGATGCAAGGGACTTACACAGCCACACCGGATCGGTATGAGGGTGGCCCTGAGTTGAGGGGAGAGGTCATGATGCAAGGGACTTATACAGCTACACCGCATCGTTATGAGGGTGGCCCTGAGTTGAGGGGAGAGGTCATGATGCAAGGGACTTACACAGCCACACCGGATCGGTATGAGGGTGGCCCTGAGTTGAGGGGAGAGGTCATGATGCAAGGGAATTACACAGCCACACCGGATCGGTATGAGGGTGACCCTGAGTTGAGGGGAGAGGTCATGATGCAAGGGACTTACACAGCCACACCGGATCGGTATGAGGGTGGCCCTGAGTTGAGGGGAGAGGTCAGGTATGAGGGTGACCCTGAGTTGAGGGGAGAGGTCATGATGCAAGGGACTTACACAGCCACACCGGATCGGTATGAGGGTGACCCTGAGTTGAGGGGAGAGGTCATGATGCAAGGGACTTACACAGCCACACCGGATCGGTATGAGGGTGGCCCTGAGTTGAGGGGAGAGGTCATGATGCAAGGGACTTACACAGCCACACCGGATCGGTATGAGGGTGGCCCTGAGTTGAGGGGAGAGGTCATGATGCAAGGGACTTACACAGCCACACCGGATCGGTATGAGGGTGGCCCTGAGTTGAGGGGAGAGGTCATGAGGTCATGATGCAAGGGACTTATACAGCTACACCGCATCGTTATGAGGGTGGCCCTGAGTTGAGGGGAGAGGTCATGATGCAAGGGACTTACACAGCCACACCGGATCGGTATGAGGGTGGCCCTGAGTTGAGGGGAGAGGTCATGATGCAAGGGACTTACACAGCCACACCGGATCGATATGAGGGTGGCCCTGAGTTGAGGGGAGAGGTCATGATGCAAGGGACTTACACAGCCACACCGGATCGGTATGAGGGTGGCCCTGAGTTGAGGGGAGAGGTCATGATGCAAGAGACTTACACAGCCACACCGGATCGGTATGAGGGTGGCCCTGAGTTGAGGGGAGAGGTCATGATGCAAGGGACTTACACAGCCACACCGGATCGGTATGAGGGTGGCCCTGAGTTGAGGGGAGAGGTCATGAGGTCATGATGCAAGGGACTTATACAGCTACACCGCATCGTTATGAGGGTGGCCCTGAGTTGAGGGGAGAGGTCATGATGCAAGGGACTTACACAGCCACACCGCATCGTTATGAGGGTGGCCCTGAGTTGAGGGGAGAGGTCATGATGCAAGGGACTTACACAGCCACACCGGATCGGTATGAGGGTGGCCCTGAGTTGAGGGGAGAGGTCATGATGCAAGGGACTTACACAGCCACACCGGATCGATATGAGGGTGGCCCTGAGTTGAGGGGAGAGGTCATGATGCAAGGGACTTACACAGCCACACCGGATCGGTATGAGGGTGGCCCTGAGTTGAGGGGAGAGGTCATGATGCAAGGGACTTATACAGCTACACCGCATCGTTATGAGGGTGGCCCTGAGTTGAGGGGAGAGGTCATGATGCAAGGGACTTACACAGCCACACCGGATCGGTATGAGGGTGGCCCTGAGTTGAGGGGAGAGGTCATGATGCAAGGGAATTACACAGCCACACCGGATCGGTATGAGGGTGACCCTGAGTTGAGGGGAGAGGTCATGATGCAAGGGACTTACACAGCCACACCGGATCGGTATGAGGGTGGCCCTGAGTTGAGGGGAGAGGTCAGGTATGAGGGTGACCCTGAGTTGAGGGGAGAGGTCATGATGCAAGGGACTTACACAGCCACACCGGATCGGTATGAGGGTGACCCTGAGTTGAGGGGAGAGGTCATGATGCAAGGGACTTACACAGCCACACCGGATCGGTATGAGGGTGGCCCTGAGTTGAGGGGAGAGGTCATGATGCAAGGGACTTACACAGCCACACCGGATCGGTATGAGGGTGGCCCTGAGTTGAGGGGAGAGGTCATGATGCAAGGGACTTACACAGCCACACCGGATCGGTATGAGGGTGGCCCTGAGTTGAGGGGAGAGGTCATGAGGTCATGATGCAAGGGACTTATACAGCTACACCGCATCGTTATGAGGGTGGCCCTGAGTTGAGGGGAGAGGTCATGATGCAAGGGACTTACACAGCCACACCGGATCGGTATGAGGGTGGCCCTGAGTTGAGGGGAGAGGTCATGATGCAAGGGACTTACAGAGCCACACCGGATCGATATGAGGGTGGCCCTGAGTTGAGGGGAGAGGTCATGATGCAAGGGACTTACACAGCCACACCGGATCGGTATGAGGGTGGCCCTGAGTTGAGGGGAGAGGTCATGATGCAAGGGACTTATACAGCTACACCGCATCGTTATGAGGGTGGCCCTGAGTTGAGGGGAGAGGTCATGATGCAAGGGACTTACACAGCCACACCGGATCGGTATGAGGGTGGCCCTGAGTTGAGGGGAGAGGTCATGAGGTCATGATGCAAGGGACTTATACAGCCACACCGCATCGTTATGAGGGTGGCCCTGAGTTGAGGGGAGAGGTCATGATGCAAGGGACTTACACAGCCACACCGGATCGGTATGAGGGTGGCCCTGAGTTGAGGGGAGAGGTCATGATGCAAGGGACTTATACAGCTACACCGCATCGTTATGAGGGTGGCCCTGAGTTGAGGGGAGAGGTCATGATGCAAGGGACTTACACAGCCACACCGGATCGGTATGAGGGTGGCCCTGAGTTGAGGGGAGAGGTCATGATGCAAGGGAATTACACAGCCACACCGGATCGGTATGAGGGTGACCCTGAGTTGAGGGGAGAGGTCATGATGCAAGGGACTTACACAGCCACACCGGATCGGTATGAGGGTGGCCCTGAGTTGAGGGGAGAGGTCAGGTATGAGGGTGACCCTGAGTTGAGGGGAGAGGTCATGATGCAAGGGACTTACACAGCCACACCGGATCGGTATGAGGGTGACCCTGAGTTGAGGGGAGAGGTCATGATGCAAGGGACTTACACAGCCACACCGGATCGGTATGAGGGTGGCCCTGAGTTGAGGGGAGAGGTCATGATGCAAGGGACTTACACAGCCACACCGGATCGGTATGAGGGTGGCCCTGAGTTGAGGGGAGAGGTCATGATGCAAGGGACTTACACAGCCACACCGGATCGGTATGAGGGTGGCCCTGAGTTGAGGGGAGAGGTCATGAGGTCATGATGCAAGGGACTTATACAGCTACACCGCATCGTTATGAGGGTGGCCCTGAGTTGAGGGGAGAGGTCATGATGCAAGGGACTTACACAGCCACACCGGATCGGTATGAGGGTGGCCCTGAGTTGAGGGGAGAGGTCATGATGCAAGGGACTTACACAGCCACACCGGATCGATATGAGGGTGGCCCTGAGTTGAGGGGAGAGGTCATGATGCAAGGGACTTACACAGCCACACCGGATCGGTATGAGGGTGGCCCTGAGTTGAGGGGAGAGGTCATGATGCAAGGGACTTATACAGCTACACCGCATCGTTATGAGGGTGGCCCTGAGTTGAGGGGAGAGGTCATGATGCAAGGGACTTACACAGCCACACCGGATCGGTATGAGGGTGGCCCTGAGTTGAGGGGAGAGGTCATGAGGTCATGATGCAAGGGACTTATACAGCCACACCGCATCGTTATGAGGGTGGCCCTGAGTTGAGGGGAGAGGTCATGATGCAAGGGACTTATACAGCCACACCGCATCGTTATGAGGGTGGCCCTGATTTGAGGGTGGCCCTGAGTTGAGGCCTCGTGAGCCACCAAGGGAACTGCGGGTTAGTGAGGAGGGCAGGGCCAAGGGATCACGTGGGATAAGGTTTTGGCAGTTGGTCATTATGTAAAAGTGAATTTAAGACGTAATCCTTGGTTTAGCAGAGCCAGCCTGCCCCGTCGAGACGAGCCGTCGCAGTGTTGCTTGAGGACTCGGGGCTCTGCCCCTATTCTAGTGTTATGCTGTCACATTCGGAAAGGCCATTCCTCTGCGCATGCGCGCCACCTTTCGACTCCCTAAACCTATCTCTTCTCTCTGCGCATGTGCGGTAACTTTCCACCTTTCACTGCAGGGCTTGAGGGACAGTGTCTTCCCTCTGGGCATGCGCGTTACTGTTCTTGTGCTTGTACAGGGCTTGATAACGTGTCTCCTCTCTACGCATGCGCTAAGTGCTTGATAATCGGTGTCTCATCTCTACGCATGCGCGCTACCTTTATCCTGGCTATACAGGGCTGGCGGATCGGCGTTTCCTCTCTGGGCATGCGCAGTAGACGCCACCGAAGCTCTTTGCTATCTTGTGTTCAGAGGAAACTGCTGGTGTATTTGGGGTCCTAACACCGCTCCCACCGGGCACTGCAGCGGAACCCCCCACCCCACCTTTGAGCCATTCTCAGAGCTCTGTGGGACGGCATCCCGCCCTCGGTGCGGAGCTATGGGCGCAGATGAGGTGAGTGCTGTGTTGTGGGCACGGGGTGTGGAGATGCCTCGCAGACTAGACAGGGGGCGCTGCCGCCCTGTGCACCCCCTGCACCCCCAGCCCTGCCCATGTCAGGGAGATGTCAGCGGTTTCATACCTTTTAGGGGACTTTCGGAGTGTTTGTTGTCATTTCGGAGGATTATAAAAGGGAAGGTGAGGGAAGAGGGTATTGGGGTGCAGACAGAACCCCCGCGTTCATTCCAGTGACCCAGGAACTGTGCTCTGCTTCCTGCGGTCTCCCCAAGACAATTATCAGAATAATGGGTTACAGTGGTACCTTATACAGCACACTGTCTGTGAAAAATCGCGTAAACACACAGGAAGTTTGCAATCAGTTTTGTAGGGTAACTAACCCATGACAACAATTCTATCGCTGCAAGTCACCAACGGGGCACAAGAGCATTTCCCAACACTATATGCCAGTATAAAAAACATTTCCATGCTGGCTACACCAAGATAATACCAGAAAATGCTCATGTTTAATTTGCACATAATAGCAGTAATGATACTATAAGAAAACTTGTCCAGGCTGGCTCTGCTATTATTCCCAGGTAAGACCATACTCCTGTTGGCTTTGCTACTAAAATGCCATACCACAATAAGAAAGCATTTCCAAACTGGATGCAGCAATGTAGGCCAGTCTAGACACATAGGGCCTCATTACACGGACGGCGGTGGACCAGGGTGCTATGCCGGTAAAATACCGGCACCGCCTTGGTGGAAAAGGGAATTACCGCCCTATTCCAAGGTTGGTGGGGCGGTAATTCCCCCTCCCCCCCATTGCCCTTCCCCATTCCCATTTGTTGCCCCATAGGCCATAATGGTAATGGGAAAGGTGCTAATTACGGCACCGCAAATTGCGGTACTGTAATTAGCTCCCTGGTCCCTTTGGGGGTTGGTTTTTAACGCCTGCAAAAAGCAGGCGTTAAATTCTCCAACCCGCAAAGGGACCTCCTAGTAAGGCGGTAAGGATTTACCGGTACCGGTAAACCCTTACCGCCTACCGTGTAATGAGGCCCATAGTCTAGACTGGCCACTAGACGCCGTCTGCCCCTCTTCTCCCTACCACCCGGTATAGCTGTCCCCCCTCCTCTATGCCCCTCTGTATCCTACCCCCACTGTATATCTGTACTGTTGTTACCTATGAAAAGCACTCCTTTATGCATCTGTATTGTTCTATACCTCTGTAAAGTGCTCCGTTGCTTCTCAAAGCTTGGCCGTGTGCCTAAATTTGATCCTTGCAGCAACCGGGAGCCAGTGGAGAGATTTTAGGGCTAGAGAGATACAGTCCCAAGGCTTGAGGCCAAGGATAAGTCTTGCAGCCCTATTCTGGATTAGCTGGAGGGGTCTGATAGAAGAAGAAGGTAGATTGAGGAAGAGGCTGTTGCAGTTGTGAAGCCTGGAGCATACCAGCGCTCTGGTGACATTGAGCTTCTGGGGGAAGGAGAGGATGCCCCTGAGTAGGTAGAGTTTAAAACAGGCCTTCTTGGCAAGCTCCAAAATGTGAGGAATGAAAAAGAGAGAGGGGTCAAAGATAACTCCCATGTTTCTGGCCTCCGAGGCAGGAAAGGGGAGAGAGCCCATTGAGGGTGGCCAGAGTGATGGGAGAAAAGAGGGAACAGGAGTCCCAATAGGAAGAGTCGCAGACTTTCTGCCATTGAGACCGAGGCTTTGGAGGTACACAAGGACTGGATAGCGGACAGCCAGACAGGGATGACCGAGGAGGTTAGAAGAGATGCAGAGGGTAGTCGGAAGAAGAGTTGGGTGTCATCTGCATAATCACGCCCCCACATTCACACAACATTCACTCGCTCAGTCTTCTGTCTATTTATCACACAAAGAGCCACCCACCCACACAGTCCTTGCATGCACACATTCAAACACTTTGATAATTAAAAAAAAAGAAAATGTCCGATCACCAGTGGCTCGAAGCTCCCCGTATCACTTGGAGGAAGGAATGCCCTCTGTGAGAGAGTGCTTCCAATTCAGAAGGGAATGCTGTAGGTTTAGTAGCTGCCTATAACTGTTTCAGGTAAGAATATATTTAGCTAAATGTACACATTTGTTCCACAATATTCACACAAGTCTATCCTGGGAGGTCTGATTACTTTCAGAATAGCACACTGGTTACATATTATTATATTATATTATATTATTATAACAAATTGAGAAATAACAAATGCAATTTTACTGAAAGGAAAAAATAACAATAAAAAAAATAGGTGGTTCCCCCACCAAATCTCCCTGTTTACCCATGCTTCTAACCCACCCGAACCACCCTCACACCTTTTAGCCCCTTGCCCCCAACCCCTATATATATAGAATTCTGTGTTTCTTTCCGGTCATTTCTGTCATGATGCCTACCCCCGGGCACCCGGATCGAGTCCATCAGCCCCGGGAGCAGGCATCCAGATACTCATTAAAACCCCAACAGCCCCGGCTGGGGGCTGTTTGGATTCAGTCCTGGCGCCATAGGCGCCAGGCTCATAGACTTTACTTACCTTATGCAGACCATGCTGCAAATGAGTCCAAGCCAACGTGAGGCCGCGATCTGACTATTTTATTACAGGGACTATTTTTTTACTCGGGTGTGGTTCTGGGAAACTTCTTACCTGGGACTACTTTGCAGGCTATTTAAACCACGCCTGAACAGCAGCTCATGCTTCGTGTTATTCTGCATCCAGCAGCGTAAAACTCACCCTGTCTGCAAGTCAGCATCCAGTCTTCTGCCACGCCCGCCTCGAATCCGGAGCTCCTAGACAAAAGGAAAAGAAAGTAGAAGAGGTTAGATCACGGACATTATTTGATTCCTTACCTGATTCCGGACCCAGCACATCTCCGAGCCTGGAAAGGACATTATTTCAGCACGCGTCGCTTCGCCAGCAGCAGCGCCGCGTTATACTCACCAGTCCACCGCATCTTTCAACTCGGCGCTGCCTCCATCATTTTCTTTGTCGAAACCCAGCACCTGGGGGGAAAACAAAAGGAATAACAAGGTGAGCTGAGAAAACTGACAAAGACAATCTCTTTGCCACCATAGGTTTACCTGCTTTACCACCGGAGGTATTGTCCTTTAATTCGCCGCATCTTTCTATGCCGCACCTATAAAGGGAGAGAAAACGGCAAGTTAAACTCATGCAACTTTTACCGGACAGTGTTTGGTAATACAGAATCTTACCTGAACGCCATCAGCTGCCTCCAGGCAATATTCTTTTGGACCCAGCTGCAACCTAACGAGGGAATGGAACAAGAGTGAACATCGGACATATTGAACTCTTTGAACTTTATAGACACTGTAGTCAATATTCCTCTGGAACTCCTCCAGTACCTTCAAACCAGTGAAGTAACTGGTATCTACGCGCCCCTGCATGCCATGCAGGATGGAGAGCTCATCATTTAAAAACGTAAGGTGAGGTTAACAAGAGGGGATATCGCAGCTGATTAGTGGGGAGAACGAGAACAGTTGAGGGGGCCATCACTAAAGTCCAGGGGTGGCTAAATCCCTTTCTCCACTTGCAGGAAATTACTTGTACGAGTCCAGCAGACAAGATTAGGTGGGCCAGTCCAGACTGTCATCTCTTCACTATGCATCACGTTGGTGGAGACCGCAGCTGTCCGGGTCCGATCGACCCCCCCTGTGGGAACCAGGTGAGCGTAACAGAACACGAAGCCTACAGCGTAACAGTTTCCTATTCAATATAATCACTTCATACACAGCACAATAATCTTCATGCAATGAGTTCATGCCCGGTCAGTGGGACTTTACTGAGTAAGGACAGAATGTTGAGACGTAGGACACCACCTTATCTTTGTATAACATACCCAACTGCTTTAGATTTTTCATACATTTTATAGGCCATAAGGAATTTCCCAGGGTATTGAAAATGTTCAGTACTTAAACTTTCTAGACCTTTTACTCCTCTAGCTGCACCACTAAGATCACTAGATAGTTTGTGTTAACGCGCCCTGATGCCTGCGGGCTACCGGCGCTATATAAGCGCACATTACATTACATTACATTACTATGCGTTGAATGGTTATTCACATAGATACCGGTTTTTGGGTTTGTAACCTGACTGTCATGCGATGAAGTATTGGGTGCTTGACAAATACCCTTCTTGGTTCCCTCCTCCTCCTCACCTGTACTGGGTTCTTCTGAGGAACTGTCTGTGTCTATGGCTCTTCTTTCTCTCCAGAGGTCCAGTCCTTTCTTGTTGAGTTTAGGACGAGCTCCACCGGAGGCCACCTTGCCTGCTGGCAGACAGCAAGGCAGAGGGGGCCCTCAGAGAGTCTGCCCCCAAAACCAGGGAAAAGCGTGGCTGAAAAACCCTGGTGTGCTGGAATGTGGTCAGCACTACGGATGTAATGGCGCGAGGCTTTCCGTTGAAGAAGATGAGAGGACTTCAATTCCCAGAAGACACTGCTGGAGGCGGGCTAGCGTGGGTATCCGGAGCGGCTGCTTGGAGGGATACAGTAGCCGAGGAATGAGGAAGAGGGCTGCAGAATGCTGCGGTGGAAGGAGCGTACAATGGCAGCTGTACGCACATAACAGGGAGAAAACAAGGAAAAGCACTCGAGCGGGGGAAGGAACAAGGGCTGCTCGAGCGGGGGGAAAAGAGGAGAGGAGGAAGCACCAGGAAGGAAAAGGGCTCAGAGCCGAGCGGGCAATCACTGCGGGCGGACAAGAGGAAGCAAGCGGGGAATCCCAAGCGGAGCAAGAGAAGAGTACTAGCGTACGAATCTGGCGAGGAAAGCAAGGTTGCAACGCGTCGACTTCCGCGTGTGGCGCCTATTTGTATGCATCATGACGGTGACGTGCAGTGCGTGGGAGACTGGACCGCTGGTGGAGGAATGGGATCAGCCCTTCCATAGCTTCCACGGAGCGCGCGTCATGACAGTATAACCCTTTCGCCAAGGCCTTCCTTCAGGCTTACCTGGATGGTGTCTGTGGAATATGCGTAGGAGTCTGGAGGCATGTAGATTTTTGGCTGGTTCCAAGATCTTTCCGTCCAAGGGTATCCTTTCCACAGTATGAGGTATTGTAGGACTCCGTGTTTGTATCGAGAGTCCAAGATGCGTGAAACCTCATACTCTTGGGCGTCATCTTCCACACTGGGTATCTTTCATCTGGTGGTTCTCGAAAAAGGATCAGGTTTATAATCCTTAAGAAGCGAGGTATGGAATACTGGATGTATTCTTCGAAGAGAGTGCGGGAGGTTTAACCGGAAGGCCACAGGATTGATCCGTTGCTCTATGGAAAACGGTCCAATATATCTCGGAGTGAATTTACCTGGATGGACTCTCCTGGGGAGGTATCTAGTGGACAACCATACCTTGGGCCTCATTACGACCCAGGCGGTAAGTTACCGCCTGGGCCGTGACTTTACCACCATGGCGATGGTGGTAGGCGGACTTACCGCCCCATTCCGAGGTCGGCAAGTCCCCAATCCCCATTTACCCTTCCCCATTCCCATTTTTGCCCCATAGGGCATAATGGGAGTGGGGAAGGCGTTAATTACGCCACCGTAAATTACGGTGGCGTAATTAACAACATGGTCCCTTAGCGCCATGGATTTTAACACCTGCTAAAAGCAGGTGTTAAATCCGCCATGGCGCTAAGGGACCTCGTACTCAGGCGGTAAGGGTCGGCGCTGTTTACGGCGCCGTAAACCCCTTACCGCCTGAGTTGTAATGAGGGCTCTTGTCTCCTTTCTTCCAATGGGGATTTGGTCTTCTGTTCTTGTCAGCCCATCTCTTGTAAGTCTGACTACTGGCTAACAGAGTTTCTTGAGCAGACTTATGAGTTTGCTTAAGAGTGTCCAGTAGTAGGTCTATGGTAGGGACATTGGTGGGTTGAACTGTAGGAAATGGGATGTGTTTGGGTTCGTACCCATAGGTACATTTAAAAGGACTCATTCCTATTGCAGTATGTTTGGTGTTGTTGTATGAGAATTCTGCAACCGATAAGAGATGATACCAGTTGTCCTGAGTCTGGTTGCAGTAACATCTTAGAAACTGTTCAAGTGTTGAGTTGAGGCGTTCGGTCTGTCCGTTTGTTTCGGGGTGAAAGCCAGAAGACAACGCTCTCTGAATATGCAACTGTTAACACAAGGTTGTCCAAAACTTGAAGGTGAACTGTGTTCCTCTATCAGACACAATTGAGGATGGTAGACCATGGAGATGGACTATCTCCTTTAAGAATACGTCCGCTGTGGTAGTGGCAGAAGGAGTGCCTCTAAGGGGAATGAAATGAGCCAGCTTACTGAAGGAGTCGACCACTACCATGATAGCTGAACATCCTCCCGATTTGGGTAACTCAATGATAAAATCCATGGATATATGTTGCCAGTGTCCGGCAGGTGGTTCATCTTGTTGTAGAAGCCCCAATGGTTTAGCCGTACTGTGTTTGCTTTGAGCACATATGGGACAGGAAGAGACGTACTCTACTACGTCCTTATTCATCTTTGGCCACCAGAAATTCCTCTTCAGTAGATCCAGTGTAGCAGTACGTCCTTTGTGACCAGCCATGGGCAGATCATGGCACCACGAAAGGGCTTGGTTCTGGAGATCTTGGGTGGGCAGGTAAAGCAAGTCGTCTTTAAACAGGTATTCTCCTTTGTAGGTCAGAGAGGGGTTTCTTGGAAGAGAGGCGGTCTTTTGGGCTTCCAGAACTTGTTGTAAATATTTATTTACTGTTCCTGTGAATCTCTTCCCATTGAGCAGACATTCCTGTTCTTTGTAATTCCCTGATCCTTTTTCGTGGCTGCGGGAGAGTGCATTGGCTAAGTGGTTTTCTTTACCAGGTAGGTATGTGAGTACGAAATCAAATTGGGAGAAGTAATAAGCCCAACGAGCATGACGAGAGTTCCTGCATTCCATCTGTTGGAGAATACTTAGGTTCCTGTGGTCAGTCCGAACTTGAAACGGGTACCTCGCTCCTTGCAACAGATGACGCCACTCCTCACAAGCCTGTTTGATTGCTAACAGTTCCTTTTCAATCACTGAATAGTTTCTTTCACTGGAGGTGAGTGTTCTGGAGTAATAGGCGATGGGATGTTCGAGTTGATCCTCCTTCCGTTGTAGTAGAGCTGCCCCAATAGCCCCTTGTGAGGCATCAGCTTCTACAATAAAGGGCTGAGACTGATCAGGCTGCCTGAGGATAGGTGCAGAGGTGAATGCTTGTTTGAGCTGATGAAAGGCGGAATCTGCTTCTGGCGTCCAATGGAGCTTCACCCCCTTCTTTAGCAAAGCTGTAATAGGTAGGACTGTGTTGGAGAAGCCTATGATGAATTTCCGATAGAAATTTGTCAGCCCCAAGAACCTCTGGATGTCCTTGACTGAGCTGGGAACAGGCCAATTGTTAATGGATGCTGTCTTGTTAGGGTCCATCTCAATGCGGTTTTCTGACAGAAAAAAACCCAAATACGGAACTGTAGAAACCTCAGACATTTCTCAGGTTTGGCTAATAGGTGGTGGTCTCGGTGTCTCTTGAGCACTTCCTGTACATGTAGACGATGTTGTTCTAACGTGTGAGAGTAAACCAAGATGTCATCCAAGTAGACTACCGTCGATTTAAACAGAAGATCACTGAAGACTTTGTCCATAAATCTTTGGAACTGGGCTGGCGCGTTGACTAACCCAAAGGGCATCACCTTGTACTCGAAATGACCTAAGGGAGTACGAAAGGCGGTCTTCCATTCGTCCCCTTGTTTGATTCGTAGGAGATGATAGGCCCCTCTAAGGTCTAGTTTGGTAAACCATTTCGCCCCTTGTACTGCTTCCATGATCTCCTTTATCAGAGGCATCGGGTATCTATCTCAAATGGTTTGGCTATTCAGGCCCATGAAGTCAATACATGGTCTGAGTTCCTTGTTTCCCCTTTTTGGTATAAAGAACAGAGAAGCTCCAGCCGAAGAAGTTGATTCCTGTATCAAGCCATTCTGTAAATTGCTTGCTAGGTAGTCCCTTATGCTTCCTTCTCCGGAAGGGATAATGGATACATTCTCCCAAATGGAACCACAGCATTAGGTATAAGATCGATCTTACAATCCTCGGATCGATGTGGAAGAAGAGGTCTGGGTAGAGTGTCTGTAAAGATGTCGGTAAATTCTTGATAGGTCACAGGAATGGAGTTGATACTCCTCGCAGGCACTGTATTACCCTTATTTGAATGTTGCCCTTCTTCTTTCAAGCAGGATTGCATACAAAGGTCTGACCTGAATTCCACAATGTTAGTTACCCAGTCAATTCCCGGATTGTGCTTTCTTAACCAGGGTATCCCGAGTATCAATGGAAAGTGGGCTGCCTTTATCAGATCAAATACCAGGGTTTCATGGTGCGTCTTCATCTTAACCATGACTTATGTGGTTTCTTGTCGGATGAGACCGAAAGACAAGGGGGTACCATCCACTCCTTCTAGGGTATCGGTTTTGGTTTTTCTCTTCTGGGAATGGCGTATCTACTAGCCCATAGGTCGTCCATAAAGTTCCCAGCTGCACCACAGTCAAGCATTGCGAGACACTCTACTGCTTGGGTTGAGGTCCATTCCAGGACGATCTTCAGGACCATAAATTGGTTTGAGGGGGTACAAGTTATGGGTGGACTTGTAACACAGGGATTAGCCAGCGAAGCCCCTTTCGTGTCCCTGCTCAGGGTCGGGGTCTTTCGTTTCCCGATCTTCTGGGAGGTACGTCCAGACAGTCTCTTAGAAGGTGCTTCTCAGAACCGCAGTACATACACAAGCTTAGGTCTTTTCGTCTTTCTTGCTGCAGCACTAAGGGTAGCCCTCGCTGCACCTATTTGCATGGGCTCTTCAGTCTGGGGATGAGATCTGTCTGGAGCGGTTAGCGAGTAGGAGGAGGGTGTAGAAGGCGGATTGGGTCTGGTCTTTCTTCTTTCTGCTCATCTTTCGGATATCCGAAATTCCATCTGGAGGGCCAGGGCTACCAGTTCTTGGAAGGAGGACGGTCTGGCTACGCGATAGTGTTCATCCTTCAAGCCTTCATGTAACCCTCTCCGAAAGAGAGTTTGTTTAGCTGAGTCAGGCCATCCTGTCTCCAAAGCTATCCTCTGGAAGTTCGAGGCATAGGTTTGTACATCAGAAAGACCCTGTTTAAGGTCTAGTATGTTTTCATAAGAAGCATATAAAGCTTCGGTCCTTTCAAAGCGTTCTCTGAATCGTAGTACAAAGGCATTGTAATCATTCAGCACAGGGTCAGCTTCTGTGACCAACGGGGTGGCCCATGCTAGGGCGTTACCCCCAAGGTTTGAGACGAGGAAGCCAACCTTTGCCTGGTTGAATTCATACATCTTAGGGCGAAAAGTGAAGTATACCCTACAGGCGTCGAGGAATTCCTTAATCCTCTTGGGGTTCCCTTCATACTTCCCACAGGGTAAAGACATAGGTGGGAGATCTCCCCGAACTTCTTCTCTCAGAATCATTTGTTGTCTCAGAGCGGCATTGTAAGCCTTAAGAGCAGTGTTTTCTACCTTCATGGTTTGAAGCTCGGCAGTTATCCCCTGTATGGCATTGACCAGTTCTTGATACTGCTCTAAGCTAGCCATCCTTGGGCGTTGCAAACTGTCATGCGATGGAGTATTGTGTGCTTGACAAATACCCTCCTTGGTTCCCTCCTCCTCCTCCTCCTCACCTGTACTTGGTTCTTCTGAGGAACTGTCTGTGTCTATGGCTCTTCTTTCTCTCCAGAAGCCCAGTCCTTTCTTGTTGAGTTTAGGACGAGCTCCACCGGAGGCCACCTTGCCTGCTGGCAGACAGCAAGGCAGAGGGGGCCCTCAGGGAGTCTGCCCCCAAAACCAGGGAAAAGCGTGGCTGAAAAACCCTGGTGTGATGGAATGTAGTCAGCACTACGGATGTAATGGCAGGTGGCTTTTCCCAGAAGACACTGCTGGAGGCGGGCTAGCGTGGGTATCCGGAGCGGCTGCTTGGAGGGATACAGTAGCCGAGGAATGAGGAAGAGGGCTGCAGAATGCTGCGGTGGAAGGAGCGTACAATGGCAGCTGTACGTACATAACAGGGAGAAAACAAGGAACAGCACTCGAGTGGGGGAAAGAACAAGGGCTGCTCGAGCGGGGGGAAAAGAGGAGAGGAGGAAGCACCAGGAGGGAAAAGGGCTTGGAGCCGAGCAGGCAATCACTGCGGGCGGGGAATCACAAGCGGAGCAAGAGAGGAGTACTAGCGTACGAACCTGGCGAGGAAAGCAAGGTTGCAACGCGTCGACTTCCGCGTGTGTCGCCTATTTGTATGCGTCATGACGGTGACGTGCAGTGCGTGGGAGACTGGACCGCTGGTGGAGGAACGGGATCAGCACTTCCATTGGCTCCATAGCTTCCACGGAGCACGCGTCATGACACTGACAGTCTGATAGTATATTGTAAGTTAGGGAAACTCTGCACGCCATGGCGAAGTTTTCAGATCTTGGACAAATAAAACAGATGAATATGGATGCTTCAGTCTCAGACTCCATACTTGCCTTTTAAAGCAATATAAGATAGGTAAGATAGCTCAGCAGGATGAGCACTTGCTGCTGCGATCTAGCGGTGAGCTTCAGGTCACAGGTTTGAATTACGGCAAAGCCAACTCAGCCTTTCATCCTTCTGAGGTGGATATGATGTGATATTTTATTTGTATCGCGCTCGTACACAAGTGTTTCAGAGCGCGACTAGGCAAGGGAGGGGAACAAGGGAGAACACAGCACAACATAAAAACCCTCTTACTAGGCCCAGTGACATTGAGAACACGCAAGTGCATGGAAGGGGGAGAGTGGAAAGTGCAGAGCCGAGGAGTGCAGATAAATAAAATAAATAGAAAATGGAGGCAAACTGTGGTAGTGCAGCCAGCAAGTGGCAAGTGCTGTGTTTAAGGCAGCAGACTGGGTAAGTCTGAATAAGTGCAGAAAAAGAAGAAAAATGGGGGGGCTGTCTGGGTACAGATACAGTCCCCAGTGCAAGGGGTGGCCAGGAGGCAGTGCAGGAAGGTGGCAGGACGAGCAGGTACCTGGGCCCAGGGGACAGAAGGTGGCCAGGTGCACAGTGCCAAGAGAGCAGATCAGCAGGGGAGAAGGGGAGCGAAGGCAGAAGCAAAGAGGAAGGTTTTGAGGTGCTTCCGGAACCGGAGATGGTTCTCCTCAGGTTTTAGAGTGGCAGGGAGGCTGTTCCAGAGGGAGGCCCCAGCCGAAGACAGAGAGCTACCTCCAGCTAGTTTCTTTGAAAAACGACTGATCCTGAGGGAGTTGGAGGTAGAGGAGCGAAGAGCTCGAGAGGGGAGGTATTTGCGGAGGGATAGCTGAAGGTATTTTGGACCAGGCCTCAGAAAGCCTTGTGGACAATGCAGAGGGTTTTGAATTTAAAACTTGCATCCACTGGGAGCCAATGGAGAGATTTCAAAGCTGGAGAGATACGGTCCCAGGGCTTGAGGCCAAGGACAAGTCTTGCAGTCCTGTTCTGGATAAATTGTAGAGGGTGGAGAGTAGAGGCAGGTAGATTTAGAAAAAGGCTGTTACAATAGTCCAAGCTAGATAGAACCAGAGCTTGGAATACCATGAGCTTCTGGGGGAAGGAGAGGAAAGGCAGAGTACCTCTGAGGAGGTGCAGTCGGAAGTTTGACTTTTTAGAGACATCAGAGATATGGGCCGAGAAGGAAAGTGTGGAGTCAAAGATGACGCCAAGGTTCTTAGCCTCGCAGGTAGGGGTAGGAGGAGGGCCAAGGGAGGTCGGCCAGAGAGTGAGGGAAAAGGATGGAGATCGTGTGCCGATGAGGAGGATCTCCGTCTTGCTGGCATTCAGACAAAGATCATTGGCGGCACACCAATTTTGAATGGCAGTTAGGCAATCGGAGATGAGAGAGGGAGAGGAGGTGGCCGAGGGCAGCCGGAAAATGAGTTGAGTGTCATCAGCGTAGCACTGGAAATTTGAGCAGAAAATGGCAATGCAGTGGGCGAGAGTTGCCAGGCATTGGTTGAAAAGCCAGGGCGAGAGGTTAGACCCCTGGGGAACCCCACAGGTAGAGAGGAAGATAGATGATAGGAAGGACCCAAGTTGGATACATGAGCACCAACTTAGGATGATTAAAGTATGTAAATGTGTTCTATGTACAACGCTTAGGTGTAAGTGCTGTATACATAACAAATCATTATCAACATAAGACATACATGTTTGATTAACACTTTTTATTCCTGCCGAAAGTACGCTGAGTAATTCTTTTATAATTCAGCAATTGAGGTTTCTAAAGCAACGTATAATTACAATTTCTCTCCAGTGTGACAAGCCCCCCAAACCCCCCATCAAGTAATATCAATACCATGTTGAGTAACTGATGATGCTTTGAAGGGTGCAGTGTGCCTCATCAATTGTTGAGCTGTCACTTGTACCACCTGTTCATTCCTTAAAATAAGTGATCGAACTATACATCAATAAATCAGAATTTGCTGACTTTGTGGCTTTTGTTGGACTTTAATTTTGGGTGTTGTTTCTGCAACGTATGATGACAGTCATACGTGTTTCTATGTACTTTTGCAAAATCGTCATTCCTACCTTTGTGGGCCCCTTATTCAAACTAAATGTGAAACCCACCTGATCAAGCTATTTATCACACCCTCATAACTTACACTCGCCACTGGAGAGTGAAAATGTATTTATTTTTTACATTTGTGAAATGCCCAGACCCGTAGGTATCGCTGTGTTTTACCTTATTTAAGTGAGAGAGCGGATAATACAGTGATCATTCAAGATAATTAGACGTAGGGCAAACCACATGTATTCATATTTATCGAATAGCCAGTGAGGTGTTTCAGAACAATTTGGGTGATGCCATTATTAAGGTAGAGCAGGGTCTCATTGTAAATGCAGTGATGCGCTATGGTTTTGAATTTCACTCTGGCTTTGATGGGGAGCCAGTGGGATTCTCGTCTCGTAGCTGAGATGTGGTCAGATCGTTTAAGCCTGTGTGCTGATCGCAGGGCTTTGTTTTGGAGCAATTACATTTTAGACAAGTTAGTGAATGAGGTGCCTATGAGGAGGATATTGCAGTAGTCCAGTTTTGATAGGATTAACGCCCGCGCAAGTGTGAGGCAGTTTACTCATGGAGAGAAACTGTCCACTCAGCAAGATCAGCCTAGCTGTGTAGGCCATGCACGAGACCAGGGCATTAATGTGTCTGGTCATGGTAAGATCTGCTTCAAGATGTACCCCTAGGGTTATTTGTTTTAGCACTGGAATAGCGGTACTGTCAATGCAAAAGGATGAGTTGGAGGGATCCACTTGTCTAAGTCGGTATGGGGAGCCAATGATGAGGAGCTCAGTTTTTTCGTCATTAAGGCATACATTATGAGTGGCCATCAAGGTTTGGATGGTACTGTAGACGGAACTGATTTTGAAGGCGTCGAGTGGTGGTCCCCGTGAGAGTGATAAGAATTTGCGTATTGTCCACAAAGTTGGTATAGATGATTTCTCTAGAATCAAGAATATCAAGAAGGGGTTGTATTATAGAGGGTGGGTGATAGGCAAGACCCTTGTGGGGCAGGAATGGGATCAGCTGCTGACTCCCTGATGGAGACTTGCGTGATCTGGCCACTCAGAAAGGAGTTGATCCACAGGGTGGTTTCCGGGGAGAAGTGCAAGTACTGGCAGACAATATTGTGGTCAACCAGGTCAAATGCTGCAGAGAGGTATAATAGGAGTAGGATAGCTAGTTTGCCGTTATCACGGTTGAAGTCCATTTGTATTTTTAAGTCCAGTAGGGCAGTTTCTGTACTATGCTTTGGCCGAAAGCCCAATTGCCTTCTGCCAAGCAGATGGTTTTGCTCCAGGAACTGTTGTACTTGGGCATAGGCTAGGTGGTCATAAGAAAGGGACTAAGGTAATGGGGCAGTAGTTCGTAGGTATAGAGGAGCCAAGGAAGTTTTTTTGTAGGGGTGGGATTCGGGCAGATTTGATGTTGGCAAGCACCTTACAGGTGGCAAATGATGTATTAGCAAATTCAGTTGTGACGGGGCGAGTGTAGGAGCGCAGAATGTAACTATGTGGGTGAGGCAAGAGTCTCCCCTACAGTTAGACAGTTTCAAGGCTCTGATTGTTGCAGCTACTTGTTCTTGTGTAAAAGGAGAATAAAGGGATAAAGGTGGTTTCATTGATGGATGGTTTGCAGGCAAGCATATGGCTCTTTAGGTACTGATCTTGGTTAGTAGAGATTCGATTTTGAAGGGGAGGGCGTTCTGAATGGTTGTGCACCAATCTTTGTCAGAATGTGTGTTCACGACCAGTGGGTTCAGCGTTTACAGCTTAGTATTGCAAATAATTCTCTGCTATTGGAGCTGGCATTAGCGATATGATCATTGTAACTATTAGCTTTGCAGGAGAAAATCGTTTCTTCGTAGGAGCAGGCTGCTTTAGCAAGTCCCAAGCAGATCTCAGAAGATGGATGCTTTTCACAAAGGTGTTCTAGAGATCTTTTTTTCCCAGCGTAGGTGGACAAATTCTTCGGTTAAACCAAGAGTTATTTCGTATGTGAGGTTTGGGATTTTAGTTGCGATCGGGGCATGCCAATCAAGGGTCTGGAGCAGGCAAGTATGGTATTCAGTGGCAAGGTCATGGGCTGTGTGTGTTTGAGATTGTACCGTGACATTGAGTCCGGCGAGGAGAGAAGGATTGAGGTCCTTGTGCTTGACATTATGTGTATTGCGGGTTTGTGGCGGTGGCAGGGTCTTATGTAGCTTTGTCAGAGATAGGGAGAAGCAGATAAGGAAGTGGTCGGCCAGCGTACTGGCTCAATAGAGGATATATTAATGTTGGCATTGGCTGTGAGGATCCAATCTAGAATACGTCCTTTTGAGAGAGTTGGTGAGGAAACAAGCTGGGAGAAATTCATATCAGTGAGGGCAGTGTCAAGTGTGGTGGCTTTGGGGTCTGTGGCATCGTTGTAGCCTAGATGGAGGTTTCCCAGGACGATGCATTTCGTGGCTGGTTTCATGAAGGGCGTGCTAAGGAATGGGATGTCACTCTCAGGTGCACTAGGTCCATTAGGTTGCCTATAAATCAGAAGAAGGTTGAATGTGGTTTGTGGGTCTGTGGTGAGCTTCACTGGTACGATTACATACCCTGGAGTGATTGGAGGGCAAGGCCTAATACGTAGGTTGGATTTGGCTATGAGGGCAACTCTTCCACCTACTGCGTTGGTTCTGTCAGTTCTGTAGACCACAAAGGTGGGAGGGAGGGCCACAGAGGGTATGCGGCCAGAAGCGCCATGGAGCCAGGATTCTGTGGTGGCTAGAATGTCAAGGTGTTACTCTAGGGCCAAATCCTGGATATCGCCTGCATGGGCTCCTAGAGCTCTGGCATTCATGAGTGCGCAATTGAGGCAGCATTACTGATATGTGTGCTGTGTAGGGTCTTAGGAGGGGGCATTTGGGGGGTGGGATTGGTCAGCGGTATAGATATGGGGGAGTCAGAATAAGGATGAAGGGAGTCACTGATCATGGCTAATATTCTAGATCAGAGTCTGAGAAGGTGGTGAGCATCCAGGGAAGGTTGTGTGGGTCCCAGTGGGAGAGTCCTGGAGCAGGTGTTTTTAATGGGAATTCTTGTTCTGAGTCTTAGTAGGTGGGGCGTTCACTGGCTTGGTAGGGTACAGTCTAGGATATAGGAGCGGGGTCCTGGGCTGGAGGGTGCAAGATAGTAGGCAATGGCTTGCTTTGCTTGAGCATGGGTGCCATGGTGGTAAGTGCCTGCCTAGAGTGCTTAAATGGTGGTTGAAGCAAGGGCTGAGGGGTGATATGCCCCTTGGCCGGCTGCAACCGGATTCTGGAATGGGGGGGGGGGGGGCAGGTGGGTCATCTGGGGCCAAGTAAAGGGGCCAGAAAGAAGCAGTGTGCATGTGGAGAACTCCAGGGCGAGTGACTTTATTCCTGACTACCAATGTGCAACTTGACATTTGTATTGTATTTGTATTTTATTTATTTGTATAGCGCACAAGGCCAAGGGGCAACCGGGCACATCACTTAATTACAACATAAGAAAAACGGACAGAACCATAATTACAAAGTTTACAAGTATAATACAGAATTTACAGGTATGATAATAGCAATGAGAGGACAAGCAGATTATATGTACATGTGCAAATTAAGCAGAGAACCCAGAGCTAAATGTCCTGGGCGTCCAGCCAGGTTTTCGTAAGGTGTTTGAATCTCGGGAATGAGGGTTCTGCTCTAAGCTCATTAGGAAGCGTGTTCCAGAGTTTAGCTGCCAAGATGGGGAAGCTAATTCCACCTGATCTTTGGAGATTGAAACGTGGAACCTCAAGGCAGTTTAGATGAGCCATTCTGCGGGGTCTAATGGAGTTGTGGAGGGCAAATCAGTTGGCCAGGTAGCAGGGAGCTTGCTTATGAAGGCATTTGTGGGTAAGAGCCAGGGTTTTCAGGGAGATATGGTGTGGGACTGAGAGCCAGCGAATATTGCGTCTGGTGTCGGATATGTGTTGGCGCCTGGGAATGTTGAGGGCAGCTCTAATCGCATTGTTTTGGACAATTTGTAACTTGTTTAGGTTGCAGCAATTGGTGCCTAGGTACAGTGCATTGCAGTAATCAATCTTGGATAATACAAGAGTTCTAGCCAGGGTGACACAATTGGTTGCGGAGAGGAAAGGGCGACAGGCTGTAATAAGCTTGCAGGTATATGCCGCTGCGGAAGAGACTGAGTTAGTTTGTCTGGTAAGGGATAGAGTCGAGTCAATGTAGATCCCTAGGGTTTTTGTGTCCTTGGCAGTTGGGATAATATTCCCATCAATGATGAAGGACTTGAACGCAGGGTCGAGTTTGGTAAGTTTTTGTGGCGAACCAAGAATGAGGAGCACAGTCTTTTCATCATTAAGACGGAGTCCGTGTTGAGCCATCCGCGCCTGAATGACCTGGTAGATGACATTGATAGCGAGGGAGTCAGCCGTGTAGTCACCTGAGATAGGGATTAGTATCTGGGTGTCGTCGGAGTAGTTGGTGTAAGTGACACCCAGATAGTCCAAGATATCGAAGAGAGGTTTAGTGAACACGTTATACAACGTGGGTGAAAGACAAGATCCTTGTGGCACGCCACAGGAGACAGGTGCAGGTGGGGCGGCTGCTAGTGGAGAGAACACGTACATAGATCTATTGTCTAAAAAGGAGCTAATCCAGGTTGTAGCTTTATCGGAGAAGTGTGCAGCTGATTTAAGGTGGTGGCAGAGGATTTCATGATTGACGAGATCAAAGGCCGCCGAAAGGTCTAAGAGGAGTAAGAGAGCAAGTTTGCCTTTGTCTTTTAGATCTTCTATCTGTGTTTTTAAATCTATGAGGGCAGTTTCAGTGCCGTGACGTGGCCGGAACCCAGATTGCCTAAGTCCCAAGAGTTTGTTAGATTCAAGGTAATCTTGAATTTGTAGATATGCTGCACGGTCGAGGATTTTTTTGTAAAAATGGGACCGTGGTGATTGGCCTGTAGTTTGTGGGTATACTAGTGTCCAGGGTAGGTTTTTTCAATAGGGGGATGACCCCCGCGTCCTTTAGATTGTCAGGTACGATCCCAGAGCTAAAGGAAGAGTTGATGAGCATAGCAATGAATGGCGCTAGGTCATGAGCTGCTTCCTTGATTATAGGTGCCGGACAGAGGTCGCCTTGGCAATTGGTCGGTTTAAGGCTGGTGGTGATCTTTTCCACTTCGGAAATGGAGCGTGGAGAGAAGCTAAACGGAGCCAGAGTCTGGGATGGGGTGGTTTAGGGTGGGGATAGGGTTGGGTTGTGGGTTGGATTGTAGGCTTGATTGTTTGTTATTGATTTTAATTTGGAGGGTGGCAATCTTGCCGAGGAGAGCCTCTTGGATTTTGGTACACCAAGTGCTATCTTTGATGCAAGTGTCTGGTGTAGTGACAGGGGTTTCAAGGTCTTTTAGGATTCTAAACAATTCTTTGGTGCTGGATTTGGCTTGTTCGATACGTTTATTGTGAGTGTCTTTTTTTAGCCTGGAATATGACTTCCTTGTAGTTAAGGGTGGCCAGGAGGAGGCACGATTTGTTGGCTGTGGACTGGTTGCTTTTCCAATGTGATTCCGCAATTCGTTTTTCTTTGCGCAGGGTTCTGAGCTGGGGTGTGAACCAAGAGTTCAGATGGGCTCGAGGTTTGGGTTTTCTCAGTTTGCGATGATATCTAAGGCTTTTTGCAGAGTGAGGTTAAAGGTGTCAACCATAGCCGGGGGGGGGGGGGGGGGGAGGAGGAGGAGGAGGAGGAGGAGGAGGAGGAGGAGGAGGAGGTCGCAAGTGATGTCACGTTTATTGCGGGTGGCAGTAGCCGGTGCAATGGTAGGAGAGAGGCTGGCAGGTATGGACTGAATGTTAAACGTAATTAAGTTGTGGTTGGTCCATGAATACTGTTGGTTAGAGATGATATGGATAGGACAATTGTGGGAGGCTAGCCAGTCGAGGGTTCTGCCCTTAACGTGGGTAGGTTGGTTGATAAGCTGTATGTATCCTGCATTCATAAGCATATTATCAATAGTCATGGCAGCAGTGTCATTGGGATCAGCGAGGCCCAGGTTAAAGTCCCCTAATATCGAGGCTTGGGATTTGGTTTTGGTGTTATGAGTGATGATGTTGGAGAGGTCCTCAGCGAAGGTGGATGGCTGCCCAGGTGGCCGGTAAAGTAGATGGAAGGTGATAGAGTGGTTAGGAGTGACGGCTAGTTTGGCTGTCAGTGCTTCCATAGAGGAAAAGTGATGCACAGAGGAGAGGTGGAAGTTTAGAGCATTTTTATGGATGATGGCAATGCCACCACCTTTGGCATTGTTACCCCTGTCCTTATAATGTGCTTAGGCGCTAGTCGGACTTAGATTTGTACTTGTACTTGGTCCCAAATCTCATTTGCTATTACCATTTTAATATTTCTAATTTATTTGTATGTGGTTCTTAGCTACGAGAGTGTGTAACTTTCTTCATCTGCACCTGGGATCCACACTTTATCAGTTTAGTGCAGCCAGTAAAATAGCTCAGTGGGTTAAGTACTTGCTGCTGCAATCTGCGTGTGATCTGCAGGTTTGAATACCAGCAAGGTCGACTGAGCCTTTCATCCTTTCGCAGTCGATAAACTGAGTACCAATTTCGATTGGGTAATAATAATTGTAATATACATTTTCTATGTAAAGCGCTTTGGATACAAGTGCAATATAAATATCAAGTTATTATGACTGTGACGTAGAGTATTTCTGAAGGCAGCATCTGAACTGATACCTGTGTCTTCTAATCTCCTGGCCCCATTCACATGCACTCCCCCACTCTCCAGAGCTGTTCTTTAGGAAATACCCGAGAAGCGTGTGGCTCAGAGGGCGACATGGGAGAAGGACTATTGCACTGAAAGTAACTGCATGTTCCTTATTAGAGCCTGTTTCACTGAATGATGTCGCTGATGATGTGTTGGAAACTTTCTTCTCCAATGCACAGGTTTCATCCCATGATGCATCTGCCTGTTTCTCTGATGAGGAGTGGAAGCTTCTACAGGACTGGCAGAAGGAACTTTATAAGAATGTGATGAAGGAAATCCACCAAGCACTGATATCACTAGGTAAATTATAAATGACTTTTATTCCTGCAAGTTCTGCCAGCTGTCAAGTTTATAACTCGTTATTACAGCATTCTCTGAACTGACATAATGCTCATTGAGGAAGAGTAGAATCCACTTATCCTGGAAATAGCAATGCATGCTGGAGCTGGTTAACATTGCACCACATTGTAGCAGGCGGTGTATGTGTGCGACACCGCATCGTAGCAGGCGGTGTATGTGTGCGACACCGCATCTTAGCAGGCGGTGTATGTGTGCGACACCGCATCGTAGCAGGTGGTGTATGTGTGCGACACCGCATCGTAGCAGGCGGTGTATGTGTGCGACACCGCATCGTAGCAGGCGGTGTATGTGTGCGACACCGCATCGTAGCAGGAGGTGTATGTGTGCGACACTGCATCGTAGCAGGAGGTGTACGTGGGAAACGCCACATCGTAGCAGGCAGTGTATGTGTGTGACACCACATTGCAGCGGTCGGTCACTCCTCCTTTCTGTTTATTATGGTATTTAATGAGCCTGGGACTTCAGGGTGACAGCCTTGTAGATGATGTAACAGAATTTGAAGTTGATACAGGCTTGCAGCGGAAGTCAGTGCAGTTCAATGAGGATCGGGTGATGTGGCCGTTTCTGCAGAGTCCTTTCACGAGTCATGCTGCAACATGCAGGACGCATCTCGGGAGTGCCAATGTAGTCACTGGTAGGCCTTCCAAAAGAGCATTGTCTCTATCCAGGTGAGACAGAGCCAAGGCTTGGCCATTGGGCCTGTAGTTGTTTTCTGGGAGGAAGGGCTTGATATTCTGCAGGAGAGAAAGTTGGTACCAAGTGATTTGTGTCTTCCTTGCTACATGCTATTTGAACCTGAGGTGTCCATCGATGTTGAACCCAATGAACATGGCACACGTGGCCAGCTGCGATGTGAAGCCCTTGTGGTTCATAGTAGAGAGCCAGGGCTGGATGTCAGGGTGTTTGGTGTTGTTGGTTAGCATTTGGAATTCAGTCTTGGAGGGGTTGAGCTTTAGTTAAGCGCTGGACATCCAGGACTAGATCAATGTGCGCAGGCCTTGAGCCAGTAATTGTCTTACATGGAGGATATCTTGAGGTACATCTGCATGTCATCTCTGTATCGGTTAATGTTAAAAGATAATGGATATTTGTACCGCGCACTATCACCACCAAAGTGGTCCCCTGGTGGCTCTGAAAAGGGGAGGGGAGTGAGTTAGTGGGAATAAGCGGAAAAAGTGCATGAGAGCAGTGATGTGCCGTTGGCGGCCTCAACACAGTTAACACCGCTCGCTGGGCTTGGGGTATTTTTTTTTAATTTTTATATTTTTGTATTTATTTTGTTCTTATTGTACATGTAGTCAAACAATGACTTTATATAAATTCCATATTGAAAACAATACATTCATTAGAAACAAACATTCAAGTTAAGAATATATAAATCCAGTATACAAAAAAGGAGAAAGTGGATGAGCACTCTGTCCGCGGAAAAGGGGTCGACACCAGACGGGGGGTGATAAGTGACAATAGTAGAACAGGAAAATAATGAATGAGGAAACATGGTTGAGAATCCCTAGAGAAAGAATAAAAGGCTAGAAACAGTAGAGATTGGGCAGAAAAGGGGAGTCTAGACTTGAGGCTAGCTAAGGGTTTGCGGACCACAGTCCAGACCTGGGGACACGACTAGAAAAGTCGGAACCTAAAACCCAGCGTGATCGAGAGGAAAAATACATGAACACTCTGTTTCATTCAATAGACTTGAAACAGTCCTGTCATTCACTAGACACTGACGCCTGACCCACTAATAGAAAGATAACTCCACTGGTAATCCGGATGCTTGTGCCTAGAGACACAACCGTTGCTACTGCTAGAAGGGCAAGAGCATTTGGGAAACCATGAAGAATGGGGGTTCAGCACAGTCAATAGTTCAACTAATCATTAACACTAGATGAGCCTGGCAAAGCTGCAGATGAGCCATAGCCTGGAAGCCTACTGTGGCACTGTACCACAGGGCGGAACCGACTGACCATCGGCAAGGGCCAACTGTCCCCACTACCGGACAAGAACATCACAACAACCTAACAGCAGCACAGTAGGCAAGAAAGCCTGAAGAAACTGAGCAAGCTCTGTCTGCGAGCCCTACAGAATCCCAAAGACTGTGGAGGGCTATTGAACAACTAAGTTGACCCAACCTTACTCAGGAAAAGCAACATACTGGACTACAGTCCTTAAAGGATAGAGAACCACATTAAAAACCCTTACCAATATTTTTTTTTATCTAATTTTTCTGATGTTTTGACAGTTAAAATATAACAAAATAAACTCATATAAATTGCGGTACTTCTGGAGCATAAAATGTTAGGAAAGATTTCTTTTTGCTCTGTTTATTAACCTGTCCTGACTTTTTGGGGGAATTTAAAGCCTTCAGCCTTTTGCTCATTTTGTTATGAGGTAACTAATCAGTCCATCAGACTATCAGTACGGGGAAACTGTTTCCCTTTTACTTTTGTGAATTTTTTAACCAACTTTATTTTCATTTTTTTAACTTAACACAATGGTTGAGCTTTCGTCACAACATGTGTTAAGAACATTGTTATCAACATGAACATTTTATTCAACACCCTTGAACTTTCTTGTAGAGTCTAGTATTGTCTTCATACTTTCCCCCTCCCTTTTATTAATTGAACCAATCAAAACCATGGTTGTAACCAGAACAGTTCCAAAAGGGAACCCCTAGCCATATCTTCTGCTGCCTTTATCTGATATGGATGTTTCTAAGAGCCCGGGTTTTAAAGTATTGATTCTCCCGCTCTCCCACATAGTCCTGAAGTGGGTCCCATATGGCCAAGAATTTCAGATATGACCCTGATTTTGTGGCGCAGATGTTTTCCATTGCCATAACTCCCCACACTTTCACCCACCACCATGGAGTTGTAGGGCCCTCCACTGTCTTCCATCATTGGGCCACTGTCATCCTTGCTGCAGCCAGAAGGTGGGTTATGAGGGCCGCTCTGTTTCCTGAGGCTGCATAGTTCCCTTCTGCCACTGCCCCCAGCAGAATGACTTTCGGGGACCATGGTAGGTCTGCGCCCGTTATGTCCCTGATCAGGCTCAGTATTTCTTTCCAGTATATTTTTATCCTTGGGCACGACCACCACATATGGAACATGTCTCCTCTTTCTCCAGACTGACGCCAGCATTCTGGGGGGTACGTGGGGATCATTTTGTGTATTCTACTTGGGGGTAAATACCAGCGGTAACATAGTTTGTATGCCGATTCTTTAATTGCCGTGGATTTGGATAATTTGTGCGCCCTCCTCCAGATTTGACTCCATTCTTCCTGCGTAATCTCCTGTCCTATGTCCCGCTCCCAATCTTTCATGTACTGGAGGGAGTCATCTGTTTGCGCCTTATCCAGTAGCTTGTATAGTCTAGTGATCCCTTTTTCATGTGTCCCCTCCCGTATTCTTAGTTCTAGGCCACCGGGGGTCGAAACCCTGCTCTTTTCACCTCTGGGTGTGAGATCCAGTGTGTTAGGGAGAATTCTCTGTTTAGGCTGAATTTCCTAACCTAGTGAGTCCCCCAGCAGCTTTGCTGGATTTTTGGGGTTTATTTTTTTCTCCTGCTAAGAGTGAGACTCTTTTACCCTCACTCTTGGGCATGATTTGAGTGTGTTTCTTTGACTCTAGATGTGTTTTATGGGCTATGGGGTCCTTTACTCCAAAGGGTCTCATGTGTTTTTACTATGTGTGTTACACAGCACCCTCCGTGCAGTAACACAGGGGTGTCATAGTGACACCCCACCATAGACTCCATAACCTGGGACTGACTACTGTCTCCCACGGCATGTAAAGTCACCATTGGCTTTACTAGTCCCAAATTATTAACAGAAACCAGTACAAACCATCATATTGTGGACGTACTGGTCGGGGCAATTCGATTGCCCCGGGGTCTGTTAGTCGAGGGGCCATGTCTCCGTCCCCCCTGATCGAGTTTTGGCTGGTGGCAGTGGAAACTACTTTTTATATTCGACCGAAAATATTTTCCTATGGGATTTTCCCATTGTTCGAGGCTACCAACTTTAATTATTTAATTCTCATAGCCTCGAACATACCGCCGGTTTATTTAATTAATATTAATTTGCCGGTTGGTATTTTTTGCCAGGACTCTATTCGAAAATGGCGTTTTTGTTCTCTTCTGTGACTCCAACCCAAGTCGTGCCCTTTGTTCCACTTTTTGGCAGGCTTCTCCACAGAAGCCTCCAAAAGTGGTGCCACTCTGTCTGGGTACCACAGGGGGCTTGGGAGGGGGGTTTAGGCACCCTGGACTGAGTTACCTTGGTAACTCAAGTCGCACTCTTGTGTGATTGGCCCAAGTGGTGACCCGGCCGGCTCACCACTTAGCATGTTTGATTGACAGCTAGGCTGAGTGAATGGGGGTATGCTGCATAAAAGCAGGGCTTTGGGGACTGGAACTTCAGAAGTCGCCACAGGACCTGAGAATCCGACGAGGGAGAAGCTGAGCCGACCTGCTACGACGACACCACCGGTGGAGCCCTGCTGAACAGTCTCACCACTTTTCCCAACGACAGAGGAGATCTCCAGCCCGGAGAGTCTTCTTCCTTCGACTGGTGGGGATAACCAGTCTGCTTCCTTTTTCGCTTCCTGGAGCATCTCGTGGCCGCCTTGCCTGTGCCAAGCACCCCGGCAACCAGGATACCACGTTTTACCACTACCGCGAATCAAAGGGTAGTACCTTTAACCGGAAAACTCTGCGGCTGGTTTCTTCCCTGGCAGTGCAACGACCTTCATCTTTCCTCCACGTCGAGATCTTCTCTTCTTCTGGACGACGCTGCAACTTGTACCCGCTGCCAGGAACAACTGCCCCCGCTGGAGGATCCTTTCCACATAAGGTACCGTGTTCCGCCTGGCTTCCCTTGAACCGACTGTACGGGGTAGATTTAGCCCCCGGCTTTCGAACCTGGGTTAGCCTGGGACACCCTGGCTAAACCTTTCTGAGCCTAACTAAAACCTTTCTGAACTCCCTGCAAGACTTTTTAAGCCTGTTGTCATTGTGTGATCTTGGGTGCATTTGTGCCCTGCTCTCTCCAAGAGTGGGCCCGGCCTATGGACTTTGGCTCACAAGTAACTTTTGACTTTCCTGCCTTGCTTAAGAGTTCCTAAGTATTAGTGTGGTGTATTTTCCTACATTTTGCCTTTTTCCCTCCCTTTTTCGTTAACTTATTGGAGTGCCATCTATAGTTAAGCGCTCACCTCTGTCTGGATATAAGTGGTGTTAACTAAGACTTGTCTGATAAGGAATAAGGGATGTATATATAATAATAGTAACTGTGTTGAGAGTGATTTACAATAATAGTGCTGGAGTGTTTCAATCAGTGTGTTTTTAAATAAATAATTATATACATTGATACCAAAGCTCTGGTCAGTGTTTGCGTGTGCTATTGTGTCTGAGTGCCTATCGTGTATACTTTGCTTACTGCCTAACTCTTCTTGAGGGAAGTCTGACTGCTCAGCCACAGCTACCAGGTACATCTGGGTGGTACAGACTGCTACCAAGTGGGTTTACTGCTACCACCTGTAGTCCTAAATCTTTTGCAGTGTTCCCAAAGGGAACTGCACAGGTTTCTGCCTAACACAGTGACGCAATTGAATATATTTGAATCTGTGGTTTTCGACGAGGCCGAATCTATGTTTACATCCTTCGAAGGTGAGTGGGGCGTCATCCTGATACATATCTTGTAGGGACAATGTGCCTGCTTCGTTCCAGCCTTCCCAGAATCTTTTGTGAAGGCCAGGTGAGAAATCTGGATTATGCGTGATAGGGGATAGTGGGCCCAGACCTAGTTTGACCCCCCCTGCTACGGATAGCTTTATCCCAGCTGTGTAGGGTCGTTTTAGTGGCTGCTAATGGGATACCTCCCGTATCTCTTGCTTTTGTTTTTAGGAATGGTAGCTTATTCAAAGGGATATCTGTCGCAGTCTGTTCTTTCCCCAAACCTGGAAGAGGGTCTTTACCCGCCCATTTCGATGGTGGTGCTAATTGGGCTGCTAACGCGTATCTCCCCATATCCGGGACTCTCAGCCCCCCAAATAGTGTGGGCCACATCAGGATCCTTTTTTGGATCCTCAGCTTCTTATTTCCCCAGATGAATTTAAACACCGCCTTTTGGAGTTCTAGGATCTGTTTTGGGGGATGTCCACTGGGGTTGAGCTTACTACATACAGTACTTTGGGTAGCACGGTCATTTTTATCGCCGCTATTCTAGCAAACCAGGACAATTCCTGGGCATCCCATCTCTGCAGGTCTTCCTGCAGGCGCTTCCATAGGGGTGTAATGTTTGCATTGAGCAGATTCTTGACGGTTCTAGTGATATGGATTCCTAGGTATTCGAGGGACTGTTTTTCCCATTTCAGGGGATAATGTTCCTTCAGGAAAGCTATGGCCCCACTACCTTCGATTATATTCAACGCTTTGGATTTTGAATAATTTATTGTGAACCCTGATGTCTTTTCGAACTTCTGCTGTTCTCTGATTATTCTGGGTAATGTGTGTCTTGAGTCTGCCATATAGAGCATGATATCATCTGCATAGAGGGCTATCTTGTTTTGAATCTCCCCGCTGCGCACCCCTCTAATTCCCGGGTCTTCCCTTATTCTGCAGGCAAATGGTTCCATTGCCATGGCAAATATGAGCGGGGATAGAGGGCACCCCTGCCGAGTACCCCTCCGGATATTGTTTCTTTCTGAGGTGTAGCCATTCACCATTCGTTGCGCAGATGGATGCTTGTAATTTGCCAGAACCATCTTGGTGAATATCGGTCCACAGCCAAAACCCTCCAATATCAGTTTTAGGTACCTCCAATCTATGCTGTCGAATGCTCGTGTGGCATCTAATACGGCGATCGAGAATTTTTGGGCTCCCCTGGCCCCCCCAGTCTATTATGTCAATTACGCAGCGGACATTATCCTGAGTTTGTCTCCCCCTTACGAAGCCTGCCTGGTCTGCGTGTATTATTTTGGGCAGTACTGCTGCCAATCGAATCGCCAGTATTTTCGCTTACAGTTTTGCATCTGTGTTGAGGAGAGCTACGGGGCGGTAACTGGTGCATTCTACTGGGTCTTTCCCAGGTTTAGGGGTAATATCGTGGTTGAGTGTCCCATATCCTTTGAAACTGCTCCCCTATCCCTGATTAGATTGAAAAGGCGAGTGAGGGGAGTTGCCAATTGTGTCTGGAATATTTTGTAAAACCCATTCCCTAGTTGGTCGGGGCATGGGGCCTTTCCCCTGGGTAGTGCTGCTATCGCATCACACACTTCCTGTATTGTGATGGGGTCCCCCAATTTTTCTTTTTGTTCCGTTATCTGTGGCAGTTTTACGGCTGACAAATAAGACACTTGTTCTACTGCATTCAGGTTCTCACTAATCAGCAGTTTTTTGTGAAAGTGGACCATCATTTCTAGTTTCTCCTCATCTCCCGTCTGCAGTTCCCCTCTACTATTTCTTAGCCGGGTAATATGATTACGCGCCTTCTGTTTGCGTAATCATATTACCCGTGTATGTAATATGATTGTTTCGTGTTTAGCAGTATTTGCACCGTCCCATCTGCGGTATGGTTTTCTAGTTTGGCTCTGGCCTTTTTAAGGTCTCGTCAGGCTCTGGGCGTCTGATGGGTCTTATGGAGCTTTTCAGCGTTTCTAACCTCGTCTTCTAATTTGTGCGTTATACGGGCTCGCTCCCTATAGTATTGCGTTGCTTGTGCTCTGAATTTCCCCCTAATTACTGCTTTCCCCGCGTCCCACACCACCCTCCAGTCCACCTCTCCGTTGTCAGTTTCCAGGAAGTAGTTCCCTATGGCTTCTTCCGTATGTGCCCTAAGTGCAATATCCCTCAGGATTGTGTCATTTTGCCTCCATTGTGGTCGGGGTCTATGTATTGTCCTTTGCAGTTCTGTGCAGGTCACAATTGGGGGCTTGGTCGGAGAGGTATTGGACTCCGATTTCTATTTTTTTGACATAGGGGATCAATGTAGAGGACACCAGGATCATGACTATTCTAGAGTAACCCCTGTGTACTGGTGAGTAGTGTGTGTATTCTCGGGTGTCCGGGTGGAAAAATCGCCACGTTTCTATCACATCCAAATCTCTGAAAAGCTTTCCAAGGGCCTGTCTATTTCGCTGATCTGCTGTGGTTGGGGGGAGTGTTTTATCTAATTGTGGGTCCATTACACAATTAAAATCCCCTCCTATTATCACTCAGCCTTCGCACCATCCTCCCACCTTCTGGAGTAATTTAGGGATGTACTGGTCCTGTTTTTCATTGGGGGCGTAGAGTGCTAGTATTGTATACAATTGACCATTAACAGTACCCTTCACCCCCAGGTATCTACCTTCCTGATCCTTCAGTGTTTGTTGTTTGCGAAAGTCTAAGTCTCTGCTACATAGGATTGCCACCCCTTTTGTTTTTGTTTGGCTTGAGGCGAAAAACTGAAGAGGGTATGTTCTGCTCTGCATCCTTTTTTCATCTTTCTGGAGCAGATGCGTCTCCTGTAGGATCGCTATCTTTGATTGCATGGCTTCCAATCTACCTAAAATCAAATGCCTTTTAGCGGGGGAGTTTAACCCCTGGACATTAATCGAGACAATGTTCACTTCTTCCATTACTCCCTAGGTGGAGATTGTCTGCCTGTGGGTCCCTATGTTCTCGTTCGCTATAGCTTACTCTGCCTGTTCTTGCTTCCGTTACATACAATCGTGGAGTTGGCTCCTTTTTCTTCCCGGACTTTTGGTTCCCTGCTTTCCTGTCCTTCGTTCCAGTTGCCTCCCTTACCCACCCCCCTCCCCCGTCCCAATCCTGGGGGTGCATGAGGCCTGGGCTCCCAAGGGGCCCCCCGCTGGTCACCGCAGGCTTAGGGCCTCCGACCCTTCCCCAGTTCACAATAGTCAGGAATTGTATTAACTGACCCTGCTTCCAAGATTTATGACCTCCTACCTCCATGCAGGCGGTTCCATTCAGCCGTGCTGTTTTCTCACATTTGGTTAGCACTTTACTTGTTGTCTGTGTAATGGGCCAAGTCTGGATCTGTTGGGCCTCTCCGTTCCCGGTCATGAGCCAGCTGTGAGCTCCTGGGTCTTCCTCTCCTCCCTCGTCTTTGCTTTCGCTCCGTTGACCATTCCCATGGTTTGCTAGACGGGCCGTTCATGTTTGGGCGCAGGCGCCTCTGGTTGCTCATCTTCCAGGTGCAGCAACGCCAGGCCCTCTGCGCAATTCCCGATTCTCCTGTTTTCCTTCCCATGTAAACGACAGGCCAAATGGGTACGTCCATCTATATCGGATTTGCTGTGTTTGAAGGGCCTTCGTAACAGGTTGCATTCGCCTTCTTTTGTGGAGAGTAATCAGGGCCAGGTCCTGGTACAACTGTATACGGGACCCATTAATCGTAAGGTCTCCGTTTGTTCTTGCCGTGGGTAGCACCTCCTCTTTCAGACCATACAATGTCATTGCTATCAAGACATCTCTGGGTCTCGACCCCGGTTCATTGCGTATTGGGCCCACGCGGTGTATCCTGTCGAAGCCGATCGTCTCCGGTTGGACATCTGCTAGCAGGCTGCTGAAGCAGAGTTGCATGGTATCTTTTAGATCCTTGTCCTGTACCGATTCCGCCAGGCCCCTGACCCTAATATTGGATCTCCTTGAACGATTTTCCAGATCCTCCGCCTGGAGTTCTAAGTTGTTTGTTGCGGTCGCCAACTGGTCCAGTAGCAGGCTATTTTGGTTTGTTTCTTCCGTGACATTCGAGAGGCCTCTTTTGACTATGTCCACTTTCACCCATCTCTGCCATTTCTTTATTGACCTCCTGGAGGGATGATTTCAGGTCCTCCCTTAATTGTTCCATTTGACTCTGGAAAGCTTTGGTCATTCCTCGCCTCCATGCCATTCAAGCAGTTTAAGAGTTCATCCTTGTCTGTTGCCATTATGCTAGTTGGGAGGTCCTTTACTGCAGGAGTCGGCCCTGGAGGAGGGGATGGTGATTTTGCATGTGTTTGTCGCCTCTGCCGCCAGCACTTGTCAATTTGCCCTTCCTGGGGTCTCACTGGAGTTTTTGCTCTGGATGTGCCCGTTTTGGATCTGGCGCCCGTCATCTGAGTTGCTCTGCATGGATGTTGCTCCTGCGTCGCCGGGTGCCCAGTACCTCGCTCCTATAACTGTATATTGCTGGAATGGGCTGTGTCCTCCCACGTATCTAGAACACGGGGCTTGCCCTCTGCCGTTGTGTACCTTGCCTCGGCGAGTTTTATTTCTTGTGTTGCCCTTGCCGTGTCGTTCCAGTAGGGGGTTACCCAACCAGGCTTATTATCGTGGATGATCCCACTATCACAAGTCCATCTGAATTTGTTGTTGCCTTGTGCCAAGCCGTTTTCGGGGATCGGGCGACAAACACCCCAGGCCAGATCCTGTGGTGTACGTTGTTAGGCGTGCTGCTCCGGTGTGCCAATGGGGACAGGTGGTTCGGGATAGCAATAATATTGTCGTTTCAGGCGAGTCCCCACCTGCCGCTCACTCCTGGTTGTTTTTAGGCAGGCACATGCCATGGGAGTGAACCCAGGGGCCACCACCTACTTTTCGGGGTAATATGCCACTGCCCCTCTGTCTGTCTGTACTGTTTATGAAGGCCCTGTGTCCTCCAGGGCCTTTCGGGGGGGGGGGGGGAAGAAGGTGGCCCCTCCCAGTCAGACTCTGTGGTGGAGGGCGTCCGCTCCGCGGGGCCCCCATTGGTCCGCGTGATCTTCTTGTGGGGGGAGTTCTGGGGCAGGGCAGTCTCCCTGGGCCGCGCCGAGTCCTATCACGGCTGGCGTCTGTCTTCGGGCCAGCGAAGTTGCCGACCCGCGTCTGCCACAGGATCCGAGGGGTGATGTTACCTGGCTCCCTCCGCTCCAATGCCCAGGGTGGCAGTTCCTGGGCCCTGCGGCGGTGCCAACCGCTGGTCTGCGCTCCCTGGACAACTTTCTCCCGCTTGGTTGGGGGTATGGGGGAGGGGCCCTGCGTCCCGAATGGGGGACCCGCTCCGGGCTCTCCGGTGCTGATGACTGCTCGCCGGGCCCCCTCCGACGTGTGCGATGAGCTGGCTGAGGGGGGAGAAGGGCCCGGCTTCCCCCACACGTCCCTCGGGCTCCAGCGGGTCGCGGCTCCACTGGCAGCGTCACGGCCGTGTAGCTCTCCAGCACTTCTCCCCGTACAGGCCGCGGTGCTCGATCTCAGCCCTACAGGGGTCCCCGAGCGTCGCTCGTTCGAGCGGGGGAGGCCCTGGGGGGGGCACCAGCCGATCTGGCTGATTCTGACCACCTGGGAGGGTTGGGGGGGGGGGCTAAATCTCCTTTGCCGTCCTGGCTTTGGCGGAGCTCTGCATACAGGCTGCGACTGCCTGTGCGCCCCGGGGTATTTTATTCCGGTCGGGAAGCCGTCGTGTGTTGTTGTGCGAGTCTATGTGTGGTTTGTTTTGTTGTTGTGGTGTAGTGAAGTTTGTGCTATAGGGTTGCAGTTGTGTTTGGTTAGCATTCAAGAGGTGTATGCAGACGGGTGAGGTTGTTAGTGGGTTAGTTATTGGTATCGCTGCCTGGAAGCGATGTGCTAAAATTTCCACGTTCATTCCAGTTGTGGCGTGGGAACATCTCTGCATTTCTGTCTAGAACCGGCATCTGGCGATATTCATAATCCCTTCCTTATATGAGGCCCATCACTATTCACAACTGTGTCTAAATTCGGCCCCCATATTCTATCCAGATGTGGCGACGGTCGGCATCACAATCCTATCCAACCGGACATGCCGCTCATGCATGCTACCGCTCATACCCCACCCCCACGTGGCACATGCCAACACCCGCAATTACAACCAGGCGTGGCATCTGCCATAATTCTCAGCTCTGTCCGTGCCCGGCTCATGCCAGCATTCACAACTCCATCAAAATGTGCTTACCGCCAACATTTGGAATTCCATCCGAGAGTGGCACTTGCTAGCCTTCATGGAGTGGGAGGGGTTGCTAGATGGAGTTGGGCCGGGATGCTGAGTGCTGTCCTTATGGGGTGGTCGCTTGTGACGTATTCCACTTCGCGTCATCTCTTTGTTTATTTTTGGGGTTTCACTTGGGTTGTAGGAGGGGGTTGGGCAGGCATGCTAATTCTGTCCTCGTGGGGTTGATTGCTTATGTCTTATTACACCTAGCATTGTCTATCTTGTTATTGTGGGAGTTTCCCTTAGTCGGTTCTAGGGTTGTCTGTCTCATCCTAAGTTCTGTCAACCTGTTATTTATGTTTCCTGTTTGATTGTTAAGTTGTTTGAATTTGATTCTGTTGTGTTGCAGAGCCAGGTTTTTAGTAGTTTTCTGAATTGTAGGTGGTCTTTGGTGTTTCTTATTTGTTTCAGGATGATGTTCCAGGTTTTTGCGGCCAGGTGAGAGAAGGATGAGCCCCCTAGTTTTTTCTTGACGGATGGTGTTGGTTCCAGGTGGATTTCATTGCTTGATCTGAGGAGTCTTGTTGGCTTTTAGATTATTTTCTTTTGTAGGAATTCAGCTCCCTGTCCGCTGATTGCTCTGTGTGTTATGCACATTGTCTTGAAGGTTATGCGATGTGTGACTGGGAGCCAATCTAGTAATTTTAGTGCTGGAGTGACGTGGTCTCTTCTGGATAGTTTGAGGAGGAGTCTAGTTGCTGCATTTTGGATGCCTTGTAGTTTCTTCAAGAGGTATTCTGGCATCCCGAGGTAGAGGCTGTTTGCGTAGTCGATTGTTTTTAGGTCATCCCAGATGGCTAGTAGGGCCAATTCTGCTCCTCTTTCGGGTCTGAAACCGACTTGTGCTTGGTCTAGCAGGTCATGTTTTTCTACGTGTTGTTTGGTTAATTTGTATACGTACGTTTCTAGGAGTTTTGCCGGGTAGGGAATGTTTGAAATCGGTCTGTAGTGGAGAGGTCCTCCATGTCGCCACTTGTGTTTTTTAAAAGTGGTTTGATATATGCTGATTTGAAGGATCGTGGTACAGATCCTGTTGTGAGTGAGAGATTTAAGAGGTTTCTATAGTGTTCCGATGGCGTTCCTTGTGCGAGGATTGATTTGTAGATGCCGGGGGGGCAGGGATCCATGGGTGATCCCGCTTTCTTACTGTGTTTTACCAACTCGGCGAATGCCTCGACTGATATTTCCGGAATGTTTTGGAGTTTGTGCTGTGGGTCTTCGTTGGGTCCGGTTGGTTGTGGATTCCATTGTTTGCTTCCCCCAGGTGAGCTGGTGCGCTTGTGACCCTCTGGGTCTTGTTTTCTGCCCACGGAGTATTGTATTTGCTGTCCCTCTGCCCCCGCATGCAGCGTGGTAGTCTCCTTTCCCTTCCCCTCCCTCCACCCGTGATAGGCTGACTGGTCGATGTGGATGTTGTGTGGAGTGAGGAAGATTCTGAGCGGTTCCATGTAAAGACCATGAGGGGCAGGATGGATCCTCGCAGGACTCCACAGGTGATCGGTAGAGTTGGTGATCTGGAGGAACCCATTTGTATGACCTGCTGGCGATTAGCAAAGTAGGATTTGAACCAGCTAAGGATGATCTCGCTGATCCCCGTGCAGTAATGTAGATTGTCGGTGTCTGCGGGTCTGCTGTGTTCATTGGATCAGAGGTTGGGAACATTTTAGTACACAGCGGGCATTGGTTTGTATGCAGAGTTCTTGTAACAGGTGAAGTTAGCAGGCCAATGAAGGAGACGAGAAAGAAGCGTAAAGAGAAAAACATTAAGCACGTGGCTCATTTTTTACTAGAAGCCAAAATACACTTTTCTGACAACGTGATCAATGTTTAAATAAGGGGTGTGTGACGAATCGGCCAATTCATCTCTTCTTCCAGGGGGGAGCCACTCCCTTTGGGACTATATGGGAATGACCTAAAAGTAGCTAAGGAAGTGAAGACCCTAGGCTTCTACTTGGACGCCACCCAGAATTTCACCGAACAAGTCCTCTCCCTAGCCTCTGCCACTGCACACACGTGCAAACTCATCAGAGCTGGTAAACAATTCCTCTCCACTGACGGCTGCCTCACGCTGGCCAGGGCCCCTCATACTCTCTAAATTGTATTATTGCAATGTGCTTTACCCTGGTGCGAACAAACAGATTATACAACAAATACAGGTACTCCAGAATATTGCCTTGAGAGCAGCACTCAAGATTAACAGAAATGAACATATTTCTTCCACTAGAAGAAAATACAAATGGCTATCTTACCTTTGAAAAAATCCAACTTAAAATTGCTTCCCTTACCAACAAGTGCCTCAATAATCAAGCACCGCCATACCTCACTGACAGAACCAGCAGGAAAACCTCTCTCAGACCGACCAGAACAGCCAACTCCAATTGCCTCCTAGTGCCACGCTTTAAACTTTCCACTATTGGGGGACATAGCTTCCCAGTTAAGGCTGCTCAATTGTGGAACTCCCTGCCTCCCGGTCTTAGAGAATACCAATCCTTCACCAAATTTAGACAGCACATGACTGGCTGACTGACTGGCTGAAAGAAAATGACAAGTAATTAGCCTGATAACCATTCACTTGACTGTGTATCCTCTTCATCATTGTATATTGATTTGCTTACTATGTGTTAGTCCACATTGGACACTTTCTTTGTGTTGTACCTTGATCACTTTGTATTTAGCCGCTCATGTAATTTACACCATCTATTCCTATGTATCCTATGAACCTATGTAACTAAGCTGCACGTATCCTTTATATCCTGCACCCTGATGCCACACGGTCTGGTGCACATTATAAATCAAACAAACAAACAAACTAGGGAGATGAGCCCCCTAAGCAAGACCCTCCATAGGGGTCTGGGAAAGTGGGACCTCACTGGAGTGACTCCGCTCAATGGGACAAGGATTCGCATTCCGATCAGGAACTCCCCACAAAGAACACTGTGTCTGCTTATATGGGGATAGAAAAGACTGCTATTATTGCTGTGGATTGGCAAATACCAACATATAACATTACTCTCGTATAATTGGTGGAAGGCAATGCTGGTATCCTCATGAAGTCAATAGCTAATGGAGATTAACACGCCCCGCGGGAATATGGCACAGAGAATAAGAGATAAGAAAACTGGAATGGAGTGTGAAGAATCCTATGCAGAGGCGAGCCACTGACATTAGAACGTCCCGGAGGGGGGTAGTCTTGCTACAGCACACAGCCAACGGTAGTGTGGAGAGAGAGCAGAACGAGAGACACAAGCTGGAAGGCTGGTGTTATGAAGAGCGACAATGCCGAACCGGAGACAGTGATGAGAGGGAGACCATTTTCAGTGGACCTGGGCTGGTTAAGCGACGTCGAGACCAGGTTGCAACAGGGTGACCAAATCCCCAGTCTCCAGACGAGAAGTATAGCGACTGCCGAGCCGGGCAGGCAAAGGGAAGCGAGTGCCACTGAGAACATAAAGCAGGGCGAGGGACGGCCGGTTAAGTCCCTGAGTTAAGCAAATCCAAAAGTAAAAGGGGCTTAACTAAAGAGCGAGATGAGGAGCTGGAGAAACCATGAGGGTTACGGGAGCCAGAGAAACCAGATTGCTGGGCACAGGCAGACGCCCAAGGGAGACCCTGCTGAGTTGAGCCAATCAGAAGGCTTTGAGGAGACCTAAAAATATAAGTAACATTTTTCAACACTTGGAAAACAGGGAACCTGGAGGATTCCATTAATCCTAAATCAAGAACAATATCCATGTTGGTGGAAAATCATTTCTCTTTTTAAGGAACTGGAAGCGTTGGACTTGTGTAAAGACTTAAAACTTGCCAAAGGAAATCCGAAGAGAGGACTGAAAACCGTACTTTGCTAAACTATTGAAAACCTGATGAACGGTACTGGGGAGCAACAGCAAGAAGAAGCCCAAGTGGAAAGGCTACTGCACTGGGATGTTTTTCTGTTAGGTTTTCTCTAAAAGTGGTAGGGCAAAATAGATTTCAGACTGAAGACTATTTTTGATCTGGACAGTTGATGAACGCCTTAGTTTAGTTTTTAGGCAGGGAAAATCGCTTATAGCAATAGGGACCGATCAAATAAGCGTCCTTGAAATATTCGTCTCTAGTTTGACTCCTGTTTCGCCACAGATGATGGTAAGTGGTTTGTGGAGGGAATTAGTTGAGTAAAGAACCGAATGATAGGCCGTGAGTGTTGGCAAACTCACTGATCCTCTCAAAGAGAACCTCAGTGGCCCTCATTGGCAAGGAACTTTCTTAGAATCACCCATGTCTTATTTGATGATACCAGCAACATTTAAATAATGTTTTACTCCTTTTGATGCAGAAGGAAGCCAAATAAATATGCAGTTGTCTGAAATCTAGGATTAGTATCAAGCAGAGACAGAGTGTTAGCAGTGAACTATGCAATGTTAATCAATACTCTGTTTAAACTGATCGGCTCTAATTAGCCTCCACAGATACTGTCCAGGCATGTGGTTGTTGCATTAACTTATTTGGTATTCCTTTTTTGGAAAGCACCATTGGAGCCGCCAGATAAGGGCTTGGAATGGCTTATGCCCTCCCCCACTTTAAGGCAGAAGGCAGCAGTCTGCTGTGATGCCCAGCGTGTGGCTCTGATGGCAAGTGCCGGTCAATGACATCTTTACTTACATTTAAACCATCATTAACGTGAGGGCAGCTGCAAACGTACAGTGGCAGAGGAGAAAAGCCTGCCCAGGCAATATCAATAGACCCCCTATCATGAAGCCAAAGGGTTCATTGCTGGACCAAAGGAAGGTGAAGTAGCTATTCAGCCTCCGGGTCTTAGAAGCAGAGGTATGTCAACAGAGCAGTGGACTTAATGGCCCTATTCACTACTAGCTTTCAAAACTGCCTTTCAGCCCCCTCAACATTTTGGGGCTGCCCCTGTGAAAGCTGTGATGAATCCCAGGGTTCTGTCACTTCTCCCCTAGCTGCGAGCCCCTTACCGTGAGGCCAAGCATGTGAGGCCGCTACCCGATACTCAGTGGGTGGCTCTCCCAAGGAGGGATGCCCTCCACGGGACCAATGACCATCACCTTGGGAGAGCACAATACTCCCCTCCTTCCTTTCACCCCACTTGGTGACCTGTGGTCCCCCACACGTCCATCTATCTATGTAGAGTTCATGAGCCCAAATCACCTAAAAACACTAAGACGGGGGAAGAGTGATACTGAACTCTATGGTGATCATCAGTCCAGTACTGGGACGAGGAGGAAGGGTGGAGTAATGAGGAATACTTATAAGAACCGAAGCATGCAGTCTAGTTATTGGAACCTGCCCATTGGTTACCTGAAATATAAGTTAGAGGAAGGTTTAGAACATTTGTCAAGCCTGCCCCGAGGAAACGAGAGTGAAGTTTGAATGCTGGAGACCAAGAGACACAGGGACAAGCTGCAGACCGCGTGACAGTGAAATGGAGTCACTGTCCTTAGAAGCGCTGTCAAGGACAGGCAGAACAGCAGAAGGCAGAAAACATGCAAATGGGTCAGACACTTGGGATGCCTCACAGAAACAAGTCATGCAGCCCAAGCCACCGAAACTGAATCAGGGATCCAGGTGGCAGGGGGAAGCTGTGAGAAGAGGTCCAGGAGATCGCCCAGAGAGTCGGAAGAGCCTGAGTAGGAAGGCATGCATCGGGAACCCAAAAACAAGGTACGGGTGCTGGCCGGGTCCATGAGATGGGTTGGGGACCGAAAGAGGGCAATCGAATGAGGGTTGGGCCCAAAAAGAGGCTGAGGAAACGTGGCTCAAAGACCCTAACATAAAGATAGCGACACAAATATACACATAGACACTTGGCAGGAGAGTAACCACGTGTCTCGGAACGCCAATACAAAGGGGTCTGGGACATGAGGCAATATGAGGCTGATAACATACGGGTTGAGAACCCTTAGAGAAATACAAGGACACAGGAATATGCCGCACCAGTAGACACTTCGCAAGAAGAGTAAACCAAGTGTTGTGGGAGACTGGCACAAGAAGGTCTGGGGCCCATAGAATATCAGAGAGCGAACTTGGGACATGTTTGGCAGGGGCCAATATCCCTGGAGAAGGAAAGGGATAACAAACATATCAGAAAAGTTGAAATAAACATTATAATGCATCCTATGTGGAACAGTGCCTGGCAGGAGAGTCCACCAGGTCTGTTCAGTTGGATATTGAGTGGCAAAGGTGTAGGAAACCCACATCAGCAAACCACCAGGGTCTGGGACCCATATGAGGTTGGGGGAGGGCCACAAAAGCAAAGCAAAGCACACAGGTCTGGGACCCAAACAAGAGTGAAGAAATATATAACCAAAGGGCGCAGGTCCAGAGCAAGTCTGAAACAGCCAAGATGGAGTTTGAATCTATGTGGAAAAGAACTGTAAAAAGCTGAGACCAAGCTCAAGTATCCATTGCCAAATGAAGAAGATGTTTTCAAAGTGTGAGTGCCAGGCGTGGCAGAGGCGTGGCAGGATAGTGCGCCAGGTGTGGCAGGATAGTGCGCCAGGCCTAGAAGGATAGCCTGGCAGGAGAGGGTGGCAGGATGGTGCCCCAGGCCTGGCAGGATGGTGCCCCAGGCCTGGCAGGATATTGCCCCAGGCCTGGCAGGATATTGCCCCAGGCCTGGCAGGATAGCCTGGCAGGATAGTGCCCCAGGCGCCTGGCAGTATAGTGCCCCAGGCGCCTGGCAGTATAGTGCCCCAGTGTGATGCTGGAAATGCATCGGAGGGACAGGGCCTCCGTATCCTTGTCCTTTACTGCCTTTTTATCGTGTGTTCTGTCATATTTTCCGCGCAGGAGTTCATGTGGGACTCCTGGGGGTGCAGCTCTCTCTCTTTTTTGGTTTGGTGAACAGACCCGTGGGATACCCTTATGGCACCCGTGGGTGGGGGTACAACCCTGTGCCCCTAGTGTATGTTTTTGGGCACCTGTGGGTGGTCCGCAGAGCAGGGTATATGCTTGTGGCAGCTCCATGCTGACTGTGACAGGTGTGCTGAGTATCCTCCATTTTGGGGATCCCCAGGCCCTGCCATTGGAATCAGTTGATTCCTGATGGAAAACAAGATGGCCCCTGTGGCTTCTTGCTTTCTGTTACCTATTACCTTGTTTTCCCAAAGTCCTGGGAAGCCCTGACTCTGTCCCTTCCCCCTGACTGGCTGTTGGGTGGAAGTTCCATATATGGTGTTGTTGTGAAGTCCAGTCCAGACTGACTGGAGCCTTCCCAGTGACTGTATGTTGTGGGTACGCCCTGTGGGTGGGACCTGGGTGAATGGAGTGTGTGACCAATATGCACTTCTTGTTGTGGCTGTCTGGTTCCTGGTATGAGAGACAAAGACTGAGACAGCCCTACCAGAAACTGGCCTGAATGCAGTGTGTAGTGTTGAATGGCTGGGTACTTGTCCCAATCCACGTTCCTTGTTGTGAGTGTCTGAGAGGGAGGTGGATGGCCTGAATGCACTGTGCGCCTGATTGGCTGACTGACTGCATGAATGCCCTTCTGTATGATTGGCTGCTGAGAGTGACCCAGCAGTGTGGATGAGAGACAAGATAGTATATCTGGGGACCTCTCACCACTGGAAATTGTTCAGAAGCTGTGTCTACACTTGAAGAGTAACTGGAACTGCTGATCCTCGACGCCCAGCTGGAAGACGAAGACTTGCTGTTGCATTTGCTTCGACCTGATCTGAAAGCTGCCGAACTCGTCAGACTGATCCAAGAGAGGACCTGGTAAGGCACCCTCTTCCCGTGCTCCGAGGGACCATCGAGCACTGCTAACCTTCGCCGAAGCTCCCTGGAAATCAGACCCTCGAAAGGCTGCCGACCCGAGACGGGACCGCTGAGGAGAACGAAGCAAAGCACCCAGACTTCGCCGCTGTCGAAGTCTATTGCCGTCGACCAGGGTTCGTAGGTTTGTGTAACCGCTGGAGGCCCGTCGAAGTTGTGTTGCCCAGCCGTGGGGACCACTTGAGGCTGTGCTGCTGACGACCGGAGCCGCCCGCTCCTTTGCCTAAGAACATTTGAATCCAAGGACTCCCTTGTCCGCAACGTCGACCGTTTTGTCCCGCCGGAGAAAGTCGAGGACGAACAACGTGCCGAGGAGAATCCGCCGGTGGGTTTCCCGCCACCTGAAGGCCACAAAGACTTTGACGACTCGACGCCCTTGCTGGGCCACAGTTCTTCTGAAACTCTTTGCGGTCCTGAACAATCCATCACCAAGGGGCCCCGCACACCTCATCCTCGCTGACAAGCACCGCCTGGAGCGACATCGGGGTCTCGGCACCCTTGAACTTCTCATCGCCGCCGTCGACGACAAGTTCACCACCTTGGACGATCCATGGCTCCTGCTTTAAAGGGAGTCACTCAAGAAGGATCCTTCGACGCGTCTTCGAAGAACTCTACTCCACCAGGTACATTGGGGGGGGGGGGGTAAAACCTTAATAGGAGGAAATAAGGCTATTGGACAATATATGGACTGGGCTTGTGCTATGTATCTTTATTTTACAGGTTGCCCAGGTGGGGGGGATCTCCACACAGAACTGTGTCTAGGTAACGGGGCCCGTATTCTGCCAATTGTGTCAACCATCTTACGTTCCTTCCTATCTCTGTTGCTGGTGTCCTCGTTATTGATCTGTGTGACATTTTAACCGTACAGTTGATGCACTTTAATGAGATTCGATAACATTGGTGGTACCACTTTAGAATTGTATATATTTATCATTGTTGATTTCCGAGTACAAAGTGCGTTATTGTGATTGTGTACATACCTTTGAATATTAATTAAAGACACTGTTTTCAGTAATACAGTGTGTGGACATTCCTTTGTGGGGGTTCGGGGACTACACTGTACTTAGGAACCAGCCTGCATCATCTCCTGAGAAGCTAGGCCTTGATTGCTTGTCCATTGCTACCGTAATAGAGAATCTTGGCTGGGGTCTTCTGTGCCTCTCCTCTACCATATAGAGAGCAGAAGTACAGACACCCCCCCTCCAGTCTTTACACCCAGGCCTAGCAGGAAAGTGCCCCAGGCCGGGCAGGATAGTCTGGCAGGACAGTACCCCAGGCGTGGCAGGCTCGTGCCCCAGGCGTGGCAGGCTCGTGCCCCAGGCCTGGCAGGATAGTCTGGCAGGATAGTGCCCCAGGGCGTGACAGGATAGCGTGGCAGGATAGTGCGCCAGGCGTGGCAGGATAGTGCCCGGGCCTGGCAGGATAGCCTGGCAGGATAGTGCCCCAGGCCTGGCAGGATAGTGCCCCAGGCCTGGCAGGATAGCCTGGCAGGATAGCGCCCCAGGCGTGGCAGGATAGGGCCCCAGGCCTGGCAGGATAGTCTGGCAGGATAGTGCGCCAGGCGTGGCAGGATAGTGCCCCAGGCCTGGCAGGATAGCCTGGCAGGATAGTGCCCCAGGCCTGGCAGGATAGTGCCCCAGGCCTGGCAGGATAGCCTGGCAGAATAGTGCCCAGGCCTGGCAGGATAGCCTGGCAGGATAGTGCCCCAGGCGTGGCAGGATAGTGCCCCAGGATAGTGTCCCAGGCGTGGCAGGATAGCCTGGCAGGATAGGGCCCCAGGCGTGGCAGGATAGGGCCCCAGGCGTGGCAGGATGGCCTGGCAGGATAGGGCCCCAGGCGTGGCAGGATGGCCTGGCAGGATAGGGCCCCAGGCGTGGCAGGATGGCCTGGCAGGATAGGGCCCCAGGCGTGGCAGGATAGCCTGGCAGGATAGTGCCCCAGGCATGGCAGGATAGTGCCCCAGGCCTGGCAGGCTAGCCTGGCAGGATAGTGCCCCAGGCCTGGCAAGATAGTGCCCCAGGTGTGGCAGGATAGCGCCCCGGGCCTGGCAGGATAGGGCCCCAGGCGTGGCAGGATAGGGCGCCAGGCGTGGCAGGATAGGGCGCCAGGCGTGGCAGGATAGGGCGCCAGGCGTGGCAGGATAGTCTGGCAGGATAGTGCCCCAGGCGGGGCAGGATAGGGCCCCAGGCCTGGCAGGATAGGGTGCCAGGCCTGGCAGGATAGTGCCCCAGGCGGGCAGGATAGTGCCCCAGGCGTGACAGGATAGTCTGGCAGGATAGTGCCCCAGGCGTGGCAGGATAGTCTGGCAGGATAGTGCCCCAGGCGTGGCAGGATAGTTCCCCAGGCCTGGCAGGATAGCCTGGCAGGATAGTGCGCCAGGCCTGGCAGGATAGTGCGGTAGGCATGGCAGGATAGTGCCCTGGGCCTGGCAGGATAGTGCCCCAGTCGTGGCAGGATAGCCTGGCAGGATAGTGCCCCAGGCCTGGCAGGATAGCCTGGCAGGATAGTGCCCCAGTCGTGGCAGGATAGCCTGGCAGGATAGTGCCCCAGGCCTGGCAGGCTAGTGCGCCAGGCCTGGCAGGATAGCCTGGCAGGCTAGTGCCCCAGGCCTGGCAGGATAGTGCCCCAGGCGTGGCGGGATAGTGCCCCAGGTCTGGCAGGATAGTGCCTGGCAGGATAGTGCCCCAGGCTTGGCGCTACAGTTTTGTGTTGGGTGAAGAAATCGGGAAAAAAAGACGCGTTTACCCCCTTTTTTTGATAGTTGGGAACTGTCTTTAAAGAAACATTCATTGTGTTTTCACAATACAAACAGAACTTTAACAGTCCTTATCAGAACGAGAGAAGCCTCCTCCTGGATTAAGAAGCCCCCCCCCCCAGTTTTCCTTAGTTTAGGGTCAGGGATGGAAATAGGGTTGGACACAGGATGGTGGACTTGATACGTTACAAGACATCCTGGCAGAGTCCTTAGTGTTTTAGTTGAGGCAGGGCAGCCCCTCATAGAAGTAGGACAAGGTAGGTGCTTCCCTTTCTTTACCTTTTATAATAAAAGTCTTTGCCAACAAGCATGCCAGTACTGTGTCTGACTTGTACTTCTGCACGCTTACAAAGCTCACACTACACTACAAATGTAAAGTATTCCAGTGTCTAGAATAAAATGGAGAAAATAAATGTCAATATTGTATATCACATATTTTGCCAGGTGTAGTTTCTGTATTTAGTGTCCATTTTCTGAAACATAAACCATTATAAAAAATCACACTTTTACACAGAAAAGTCCATTTTACAAAGAAGTCATATTTAAATTAAAGAATCGATTTTATTTTGTGGCATGTCACCATAATGCGTTTGAAAAATGCTTTCAACCACTAGAGGAAGAATGATGAGTGCCCAGCAGGGCACCCCCATTTCTAGTAGGAAAGGGCTTGTTTGCCCCAAACTATCACTTTCCTCTGTGGAGGGTATTTGTTCCCTGATAACCAATCACTTCTGATCTTCCATCGCTTGAAAGGTGACTCGCCATCTTCATCACCATTGGTGCAAGGGATACACACACGCCACTGGCCGGAAGCAAGTGTCCGCGAGAGCAGCTGGTGCCAGCTCTCCAATGCTCGCTACATGGCACACAACTTGAATGCATCAAAGGATTGGCATTGGTCGGCTCCTTCAAGAATCACCATGTTAACACATGTCCGTTCATGCGCGGCCTTCTCCCCGTGGGAGTGACGTGATCTACTTACTCGCCACTTCCAGGGGTGGGGGGGGGGGGGGTGTTGACCCCAGTTGCCTCCATCTTCACAATCAGCTTTTAATAGAATCTAAAGTTCATATGAAGTCAGTGAATGCTATGGAGCGACGGTGCTGATGGACACGTCAGAAGAGGCTTGACTGTAATGCAAGAAGTGGGGATTCACAGACCTAGGAATGTGGGCAGATGGTGTTAATTGCAGGTCTGAGATCAATTCAGGACTTTGACTGCCAAAGAGAGACCCTAGCAGTCAGCAAAGAGGCCTACGAACGTGCCCAAAGGCTCACCCATCCAGTGCACATCAGGCCCTTATAAAATATTTTAGGCTTCATCAATAATGCCTCAGGGAGTTTTGCTTTTCCTGATTGAGATGAACAAAGAACATACAATGCAGTCTTTAGCTGAATGAAGAGCTTAGTCCAATCTGACCATAGCCCAAGGCTGCCTGGAGGCGCCTACCTTATCCAGCCTCTGCCCAATACCGGGACTTGAGTCATTGTCTACTCTGGTCACTTCTGCAACTGGCATCAAAGATAAACCTCCACACTTCCATTTAATGACTTGCCCGCCTCTCATAATGGCCCTAGTATTTCTCCTCAATTCAGCCCTCCATCAAATAGACTCCCCAAATCAGTGCATGTGTATGTCCCGCGCTGTGCAGTGAGACTCGGCGGAGCACGGTGGGATGAGCGGAGTGAGAATGGGGTGCATGGACCCATCAGCCACCCGTACAGGGCCGCTCAGAGCTTAGCTCTTGTCTGGACGTTTGCTGGTTCTTTTAATGTGTGGAAAGGTCTTTGGATTCGACCATCATGACGGTCAAAAGGTGGAACGCAGTGAGACACTAGCTGCAAACTGTTCCACTTCCCAAAAGCCACAAGTTTGGGACAATTGATCATTTAGATGTGGACCAGCCTAAGAGACCGCAGAGGCAACCACAGACCGCAGTGATGACTCGGCTTGACTTCAGACCATGAAAGTGCTACTGACTCAACGGGTACTGGAGAATGATTCCACAATATGTGACCACATTGCTGACATTATCAGGCTGGCTGTTCCCAAAGGCACTTCACAGCAAGTTGCATTGAACTAAAAGATGTAGGAAGCATTAACCAACCAGTATGATCTGCTCACAAATCTCAACCTGCACAGGGTCATGGTGCAGAGTCCATTTGACTATGGTTCACAGGGATGTAGTCTTGTGTTCACTTGACACTTAATGTGACTGGTGTCACACACTCTTTAAGGCCATACTGGTGAATATTTAAACCCCATCGTGTCGGGGACGGTAGGGTAGGGGACGGTAGGGTAGGGGAGGGGAGGGGAGGGGAGGGGAGGGGAGGGGAGGGGAGGGTGGTGTGTGTGTGCTTGTGTGTGTGTGTGTTTGTGTGTGTTCTTGTGTGCTTTATGGACACTGACACATGCCCACGGTATCAGATCTTCAACCTATACAGAAAAAGTACCAACATATATGGTACACCCAACAGTGATTTATGTAGTTTCTATAAAGTGCTTGCCTTAAATATTTGTACACAATCAGTTCTCTCGTCTGAATAGGAAATGCTGTTGAGTTTGAGCCTGGAACACATCCTGACAGGGCATCTAGCAAGAAGGTCACATGTTGAATATTTGCAGCACCCTGCTGGCCGTTTCCTGTTATGAATAGACCCTGTGCATTGTGCCAATCATGTCCAGAGACATTTCTAAGGAAGCAGATGTGTGTTGTAGGGCTGTGATACTGTCCTGCGCAGCAGGGAAGACCCTCTGGGAGATGCTGTACTGCGTGTACGGCGTCTTGCCAGGACTGGGAAGGCAGTGTCTGCTCTCTATAACACATGTGTGTAGGTTTCTCTATTCATGTAGTTATCTGTATGACTGCTGCAGGCCAATCACTGGACGAGCTCACGTGTGCCTGAGAGCTCACGTGTGCCTGAGAGCTCACATGTGCCTGAGAACTTCGTGTGCCTGAGAGCTCACGTGTGCCTGCTCATTCATCAATTGGCGTAGCTTGTCAATAGCGTGCCCATCTCTGAGAAGTGTTATTTCTGGATCAGGCTCTATAAGAACCTACACAAGTACCAATATGTTCTGTCGCTACCTTAATTGGACTGTATAGCCCATGATGCAATTATACCTGCAGTTTATGGTATGGGTCAATTACCCTTAAGCATAGGTTTTCCTCTTACTTTTCCCCCATAACTTCCCCTGTTGGTCTAGGAATGTGTCTATTGGTACATGTTGTCTGGAAATAGGTAAACTTAAAAAATACATGAAACTAAAGGACCACCTCATGTGCTTTCCAAGAATGGGCCCCATGTGGTGTTTAGAGGACTGATTCTTGCCAGCAGCCTTTTGTCATGTTAGCAGAACACCCTCTATCAAACGCTACACAGTTTACAGACAAATAGGATCTATCATCCATCTATGCGGAAGTGTTTACACACCTTTGATGAGGTTCGAGCGTTCTAGTGGGAAACTGTTCTTTCAATGAAGGGGAGGACACTCGGCACGCTATTGCACAATGTTCCCAATGGGTTTGTTTAATCACTGCACTGGGTCATGTTTATACAATTAAAAATGTATCGACATATCTAAAGACGTGTTCCGGCATGTCTTGCAATCATCTGTCTTTTATCTTTAGGATCTAACCAAGCCCCATGGGTAAATGTCTTAAGCATAGCCTGGTCTTATCTGCTTCTGGAATAGGGGCGCATGTGTAAATGTCTTAAGCATAGTCTGGTCTTATCTGCTTCTGGAATAGGGGCGTATGGGTAAATGTCTTAAGCTTAGCCTGGTCTTATCTGCTTCTGGAATAGGGGCGCATGGGTGAATGTCTTAAGCTTAGCCTGGTCTTATCTGCTTATGGAATAGGGGCGCATGGGGAAATGTCTTAAGCATAGCCTGGTTTTAGGGGCGCATGGGTAAATGTCGTAAGCTGAGCTTGGTCTTATCTGCTTCTGGAATAGGGGCGCATGGGTAAATGTCTTAAGCATAGTCTGGTCTTATCTGCTTCTGGAATGGGGGCGCATGTGTAAATGTCTTAAGCATAGCTTGGTTTTATCTGCTTCTGGAATGGGGGTACATGGGTAAATGTCTTAAGCATAGCCTGGTCTTATCTGCTTCTGGAATGGGGGCGCATGGGTAAATGTCTTAAGCATAGTCTGGTCTTATCTGCTTCTGGAATAGGGGCGCATGTGTAAATGTCTTAAGCATAGCTTGGTTTTATCTGCTTCTGGAATGGGGGTACATGGGTAAATGTCTTAAGCATAGCCTGGTCTTATCTGCTTCTGGAATGGGGGCGCATGGGTAAATGTCTTAAGCATAGTCTGGTCTTATCTGCTTCTGGAATAGGGGCACATGGGTAAATGTCTTAAGCATAGCCTGGTCTTATCTGCTTATGGAATGGGGGCGCATGGGTAAATGTCTTAAGCATAGCTTGGTCTTATCTGCTTCTGGAATGGGGGTACATGGGTAAATGTCTTAAGCTTAGCCTGGTCTTATCTGCTTATGGAATAGGGGCGCATGTGTAAATGTCTTAAGCATAGTCTGGTCTTACCTGCTTCTGGAATAGGGGCGCATGGGTAAATGTCTTAAGCTTAGCCTGGTCTTATTTGCTTATGGAATAGGGGCGCATGGGGAAATGTCTTAAGGATAGCCTGGTTTTAGGGGCGCATGGGTAAATGTCTTAAGCTTAGCCTGGTCTTATCTGCTTCTGGAATGGGGGCGCATGGGTAAATGTCTTAAGCATAGTCTGGTCTTATCTGCTTCTGGAATAGAGGCGCATGGGTAAATGTCTTAAGCATAGTCTGGTCTTATCTGCTTATGGAATAGGGGCGCATGGGTAAATGTCTTAAGCTTAGCCTGGTCTTATCTGCTTATGGAATAGGGGCGCATGGGGAAATGTCTTAAGCATAGCCTGGTTTTAGGGGCGCATGGGGAAATGTCGTAAGCTTAGCCTGGTCTTATCTGCTTCTGGAATAGGGGCGCATGGGTAAATTTCTTAAGCATAGCTTGGTCTTATTTGCTTATGGAATAGGGGCGCATGGGGAAATGTCTTAAGCATAGTCTGGTCTTATCTGCTCTGGAATAGGGGCGCATGGGTAAATGTCTTAAGCATAGTCTGGTCTTATCTGCTCTGGAATAGGGGCGCATGGGTAAATGTCTTAAGCATAGCTTGGTCTTATCTGCTTCTGGAATGGGGGTACATGGGTAAATGTCTTAAGCTTAGCCTGGTCTTATCTGCTTCTGGAATGTGGGTACATGGGTAAATGTCTTAAGCTTAGCCTGGTCTTATCTGCTTATGGAATAGGGGCGCATGGGTAAATGTCTTAAGCTTAGCCTGGTCTTATCTGCTTCTGGAATAGGGGCGCATGGGGAAATGTCTTAAGCATAGTATGGTCTTATCTGCTTCTGGAATGGGGGCGCATGGGTAAATGTCTTAAGCATAGTCTGGTCTTATCTGCTTCTGGAATAGGGGCGCATGGGTAAATGTCAGTTCTTAGTGTTTCAGAGTCACTGAAAAAGTTGTGGCATAAGTCGCCTTCCTACTGAAGTTCAGCCTTCCATCTTCAAGGGATCCTGTTCTGGAAGGGTCAACCACGACTGGAAGGATGCCTACTGTTGCCCGTGTGCAGTAGCCGTTGCAGGATCTTGCCTTCCCCCGTCGGGTGGAGTGTCCTCAATACGGCTACATCGATGCCTTCTGCATTTCTTCTTCACAAAGGGTTGCACTCTGCTCCTGGAACCCACCGGAAGAACCCCTTTACCGGCAGCTGCTGGGCACCTCTTACTGGAACCCAGTGGTCAAAGTATACGAAAAGAAGTAGAGGAGCTATGTTCCCTGACAGTCTGCCCCGTTCTCCACAAAACTCATCGCTGTGCCCCCTCCCCTACACAATCCAAACCCCCAAAGAAACACACCTGTTATTTAAGGGAATGTTCAGTGCAGTGCACTGAAGTGTAAGCTTCAAATTCTTCCTACACTTTTATTTTAAAAGTAAACCGTTCCAGAACGGTTTCTTTTTAAAATAAAAGTATAGGAAGAGTGAAACCTAAAAATAAAAAGTATAGGAGCACCGCTCCTGCCCACTTCGACCTCTGCTGGAACCAACGGCAGTCAAACCTACCTCCAGCGGTGTCACCTCCCCACGGTGAAACAAATGATCATCTCTAGGAAAATTAGAGTCAGGGGGTAAGTTATGTCAATGCATTCACCGCCCCCAGTTCTCATTAGAATAAACCTTAGAATAAACTTTGGTTATTCCATCACTTTTTGATTGTTGGGTCTTTTTGTTGTTTTTTCATTTATTTTTATTACATACATATAGCAATATAAATGACCTTACATACAATTAAAACACCAATAACACAATTCATCAAAATACCACATATATAACAATCATACAAAAATAGAAAACATTACTTAATAGCATTCCAATTCATTTAAGATGCCCCTCATAAAATCTTAAAACTTAAAATTACAGTCATTTCCAGTCATGAATTCAACCCATGGGTCAGCAATTCTTTTATCCTCCATGCCCAAGAATGTTTTTTCATAAATTGGTGGCGTATAACTTCCAAGCTGTTACAATACGTCAACAAATGCTTGATGGTCCCGCGCACACAATCTACAGCTTCTGGATGACCTGCTCGAGCCCCTTCGTACACTTATAATTTCAAGAGTATCCACTTGATTAAATTTGATATAAATATAACGTCCTACTATTTAACCATGACGATAAGCCTTGATGTATTTAGGGTGATTACGTCTTCCAATGTAATAATCCAAAAATATCCCACTATTAACTTTAGTGGCTAAACAGACAGTGACCTGCTACATATCATAACTGTTTTGCACATTTTTCATTCGACCCTAGATGGATTTGTGAGGTAGATGAAATGTATGTACACCCACCACTGGTGTCCCAACGATTATGACTGATACCTTCTGTGCAAGCACCCTTAATGCCCAGGGATGAAGTGGAATAGTGTGTGTGTGTGTATGTGTGTGTGTGTATATATATATATATATATAGCTTGTGGAATCTGCTTAGATCACATGCTGTGCATAGGCCGACATCTAGTGGAAACTGCAGAGTATTACAGTTTGTTTTTCGAAACTCGAAAATGGGTGTCGACACAGGGCGTGCCAGTAATACTATCCCTAGTGTGACGTCCACTGTACTCAAGATCCCTCACGCGTCTAGGATCCTCAGATTGTTTTTTTTCCGCCATACTGGTCGGAAGAATCTTGCGGAGTCCCCTGGCCTTAGCCATACTTTTGCTAAAATTTTAAATTATTAATCTATTGACATCCTTCCCCACCCCAACGTCGAACTTCGACACTCCACGCTGGCTGGAGAAGAAATCGACCGTCGGCTGCTGCACGACGGATTTGGGCCTCGGAAGGCCGCTGGCCTCGGCCCGGGCCTGGTAGGCCGCTGGCCTCGGCCCTGCAAGTAGGGAGAGTGGGGGGTGGTACATACTCTACACTCTTGGTATATAGGTACACCTTATACATTTCCTACACTTAACAGCCCGCTGCCTCAAGGTGCGTATGGAGGGTACCCCTTTTCAATTCTGCCCCAAGTGCAACCGCAAATACCCTTGGGTCGACAGGCACGCCACGTGCAATCTCTGCTTGCCGAGGGACCACCCCGAAGCGAACTGCAGAGCGTGTAGTAGGTTTAAACCTAAGACACTTAAGGACCGTTCGACGAAGCGTTGGGCCCACCACGCCAGGCAGGCGGCCATGGCAGCGGAGGGCGCCTTCAGCGATGGCAGCCACGCCGTACTTTCGGACGGCGAGGGCATTACGGCGTCGAAAGACAGCCGAGCGCAGGTCCCCGACCTCGGAAGGTCGTCCGGCAGGGCGGCTATGGGGAAGACTCCCGGCGACGCAAGCGCTTCACATACTACACACACTAAACACACTAAGTCCAACCGAGACTCGACGACGTCGAGTTCTCGGAAAGAGGCACAGACAGAACGGTCCGATTCGGTGTCCTCTGGGCGCTCTCGATCAAGATCGCCGCATGACTCCAGGCAATCATCCACTCTTGCCAAGAGTGCCTCGCTCCCTAGGCTAACAGAAGTTCGATCGTCGGAAGACGAAGAAGACTTCCACCCCCAGGCCGCGCTCCAGGAGGCGGAGCCCGCAATTGAAGCCAGCGAGGCCCCACGCTCGAAGGACAGGGACACCTCTCCCGATCCTCGACGCCAGGCGTCGAAAAACTCCGGAGCCACTAAGGGACACGGAAAACATTTTTCTACGCACAGGGAGGGGGGAAAACAGCAGAAGAAACTACCTGTACATTCTTCCACACCTGTGAAACACTCCACCCCCCCTAAACAGACAGACAAGCCCAGGTCTCCTGATAGTTTCACAACCAGCAAAGCTACTCAAGATAAATCCCATAGACTTGCTGAGAGTCATTCCCAGTTCCAAAAAATGGTCCAGTGAAGACATTGATAGGGTCATGTCAAGAATGTCTTCTTTGGCTGATTTTTATGATAAAAATCCAGAACATTTCCTCTCGTATGATCCACAAGGGGCAACACCCTCAGGCTCTACTGATCCTATTCCCCCCCCGAGTAAGAAGGCCCGGTTTGAAACCCCGATGAGGTCTGAACCCTTCGAGGTACAACCTTACGCAACACCATACTCACGGTATCAAGGAGAGGCTTCCTTTTGTGGAGACCAAGAATTTGGTATGATAGAAGAGCAAACCGGGACGGGCTACTATGGGGATGATGAGGAACAGGAAGAAGAAGAGGATGACCCGGAAACATACAGAGTAGATTCCCCGGTAGAGAACGAAGCCCCGGTTACCGACTCCCCGGTCGATAACCAGCCCCTCCTAAATGAGGTTCTCGCTCGCGCAGCAGAACATTTCCACATTGACACCCACGGTGTACAGGAGGAAAGGGACTTTGCAGAAGAGTTAGTGGGAGGAAGGAGGCCGGTTGCCCAGACCATCCCTATCCTTAAATCCATTCAGCGGAGAATAGATCCGTCCCTGGTGAACCCAAACCACACCAGAGCAGTCAATCCCAGGGTTGAAAAACTTTTCAGGGCAGCTCAGTCTGACCCTCTCTATATAAGAGGACATCTGAAGCCAGACTCCCTAGTTGTTACCAACACTCGTAAGAGGGCTGGAACACCCTTGTCTTCGTCAGAAGCTCATCCCGACAAGGAGAGCAAAAAACTATACGGTTTCGGCAGGAAGGTAGCCTCAACGTCCGCCTATCAAGCAAGGATTGCTAACTCCACCACCCTGTTGGCCAGCTACAACTGCCATCAGTGGGAAGAAGTCGCGGCTCTCATAGCCTCTGCTCCTGAACCGTTAAAGGGCCAATTAGCTCGGATTTCCGCAGAGGGTAGAGCCGTGTCTGGTTGCATTTTGAAAGCAACCTTCGACGCCGCGGATAACGCAGGCAGATTGATAGCAGAAGGTACTGTTATCAAGAGACATGCGTGGTTACGGCAGTCTGGTTTTAAGGCAGAAACTCGGGCATCATTGTTAGACAAACCGGTGGAAACCGATCTGTTGTTTGGTAAGGCGGTCGAAGACGCACTGAAAAATGCCAAGGACGAATACGAGACACTCAAATCCCTTGGCCAGTTAACCAATAAACCCCCTAACCAGAGGGAATAGTAATTTTCGTCGCCCACGCGGCCAAAATTCCCAGAGAGGATCTAACTATTCCCAGGGGCAGGGTACACAGTGGAACAACAACCAACAGTCTACCCAGGGTTACGGCAGAGGTAATAGGAGAGGTCGTGGTAAAGGCAGAGGCAGCCCCAGCAAGGGAGGCGGCACGCCTCCACCAAAGCAGTGACGCTCAGTTCAGGGTCCCTTCTCACGCAACCCCAGTAGGGGGGCGCATTTCAAACTTCACCCAGGCTTGGGAAGGGATCACATCAGACAGATGGGTGCTGTCAACAGTATCCACGGGATATTGTATAGAGCTACTGCAGCGTCCCCGGAACCATCCTCCACGACAAAGAGTACACTCCTTAGAACATCAGAAGATTCTCCTCGAGGAGATCGCCATTCTTCTAAAAAAGGACGCGATAGAACTCGTCCCGGGACACCAGGTAAACAAGGGTATTTATTCAACTTACTTCCTTGTGCCAAAGAAAGACTTGACAATGCGCCCAGTATTGGACTTACGGCCTGCCAACAAGTATGTCAAGCCCCAAAAATTTCATATGACCACGCTACAAGAGGTAATCCCCCTCCTAAAAAAGGGGAATTACATGGCAACCTTGGATATGAAAGATGCTTATTTTCATATTTCCATGTTCCCAGCGCACAGAAAGTACTTGCGCTTCAAGGTGGACAGTCGCCACTACCAATTCAAGGTACTGCCCTTTGGGATAGCTTCAGCACCAAGGGTATTCACCAAGGTACTGGCGGTGGCGGCTGCACACCTACGCAGGGAGGCAATCCCAGTGTACCCTTATCTGGACGACTGGCTCATAACGGGGGAAACCCCAGGAATTTGCAGGACAAACATTCAAAGGACTATCGACCTCCTCCACGAATTAGGCTTCTCAATCAACGAGAAGAAGTCAAGCCTGGTGCCAAGCACTTCAAAACAATTCCTAGGAGCAATCCTGGATACCCAGGAGGGGTTGACCTTTCCTTCAGAAGAAAGAATTCGGAATATACTACGGCAAATTCCGCATTATCAGTCCGGTCAACAAATAACGGTACGCAAAGCAATGCGTTTACTGGGCATGATGGCGTCATGCATTTACCTGCTCCCCCACGCGCGCCTGCGTCCCATGCAGGAATGGTTGGCGAAACAGTGGTCTCAGGCAAGTGGTCAGTGGGACGATCTAGTGGTAGTTTCGCCAACACTGGAACAAAGCCTTCACTGGTGGACAAGAGAGAATCTCGCAAAGGGGAAACCCTTTTACGATCCCGAAGTACAGGCAGTAGTCACTACAGATGCATGTCTGATGGGGTGGGGAGCTCACCATCTCCACCACACAGCTCAGGGTCTCTGGTCTCACTCAGTGGCCAAGAACTACATCAACCTGCTAGAGCTTCTGGCAGTATTCAGAGCGCTTCAGGCGTTCGAGCCCCATCTACTAAACCTGTCCGTGCAAATCCGGACGGACAGCACTACAGCCATGTTCTACCTAAACAAGCAAGGAGGGACTCGCTCGCCAAATCTGTCCAAGCTTGCCCAGAAAATCTGGATATGGGCACTCAGACAGAACATCTTCCTGTCATCACAACATGTTCCGGGGGAGCAGAAATTCCCTAGCGGATGCTCTGAGCAGAGACTCCCTCCCAGAGGAACACAAATGGGTTCTTCACAGAGAGGTCGTAGAAGATCTCTTCTCTCAGTGGGGTTTCCCCACTATAGACTTATTTGCCACAAGCGAAAACAAACCATGCCCAGGATTTGCATCCAGGTTCCCCCAACCAGACTCCCAGGGGAACGCCCTGTGGATGAACTGGTCAGGGATGTTTGCGTACGCTTTTCCACCAACTCCTCTCATCAGGAAAGTGGTGAACAAGATGAACAGGGAATCGATGACGCTCGTCCTAGTTGCTCCCATGTGGGCAAGACAACCGTGGTTCCCACACCTACGCAGGATGGCGATGTGCGAGCCCATCAAACTTCCAGCCTGGTACAACCTACTGTCCCAGCACCAAGGTCAAACAGTGCACCAGCAACCCAACTCAATGAACCTGGCAGCATGGCTCCTGAGGTCATAGAGTTTGGACACCTCAATTTGCCACAGAGGTGTATGGACATCCTAAAGGAATCTAGGAAGCCAAACGCAAGGCACTGTTACTTTGACAAGTGGAAGAGGTTCGTTATCTGGTGCCAGAGTAAACAAATCAACCCAGTTGATTGCACTCCTTCCACTATTGTTACATACATGCTCCACCTGCTAGATGCAGGATTGGTTTTTAACTCACTGAAAGTACACCTGGCAGCTCTCTCGGCTTACACCACTTCCCATAGCAAGGTGTTGTGGTGGAAAGTACCAGTAGTTAAAGCCTTCATGGAAGGAGTAAAGAGACTTCACCCTCCTATTTCAAACCCACCGCCAGGGTGGGACCTTAATGTGGTGCTAGCCAAGCTCATGGGCCCCCCTTTCGAACCCATGCATAAAAGCAGTCTCAAACACCTGACTTATAAAACGGCCTTCTTAGTAGCTATTACTTCTATAAGAAGGGTCAGTGAAATTCAGGCTCTGTCAGTGCAGGATCCCTTCTTTACTATCCATAAAGACAAATTGGTTTTACGCACACACCCTAGGTTCTCACCTACATTTATATCAAAATTCCATGTAAACCAGTCCATAGAGCTTCCGGCTTTCTTCCAGAACCCGCAAAGCTCTGCTGAGGTGAAACTACACACCCTAGATGGGCGTAGGGCGGTCCTCTACTATGTAAATAAAACAAGACCGCTAAGGAAAACAGATCAACTGTTTGTCTCCGTAGCTACAGTCAGAGAGGGGGATCGCGTCTCTAAAGGTGCCATCTCGAAGTGGATTATTAACTGTATCCAGCTGTGTTACTCACTCTCTGAAAAGACTCTGCCTTTTACGCCAAGGGCCCACTCTACTAGAGGCATTGGGGCCACTCTGGCTTTCATTGCAAATGTTCCCCTTGACACCATTTGCAAAGCAGCTACTTGGAGCTCTATTCACACTTTTACTCAGCATTACTGCATTGACACCCATTCCAAGACAGATACACAAGTGGGACAAGCGTTTCTAAGACACTTATTTGCTCATGACCCTTCTCAAATCCCACCTCCTTCTTCTGGTACTACTCGCTAATCTATGCACAGCATGTGATCTAAGCAGATTCCACAAGCCTCAGAAGGGATACATTACTCACCGTAATCGTATTTCTGATGCTTGTATCTGCTTAGATTCACATGCGACCCACCCTTCCTCCCCTCCGAGAGAAGGCGCATGATTGCTTGCAGTCTTACCTTTCTGTCTATCTGCTTGGATTATCTGTACTCACACTACTCCTCATGCTACCTCATGTCCGAAAAAATACAATCTGAGGATCCTAGACGCGTGAGGGATCTTTGGTACAGTGGACGTCACACTAGGGATAGTATTACTGGCACGCCCTGTGTCGACGCCCATTTTCGAGTTTCGAAAAACAAACTAATACTCCGCAGCTTCCACTAGATGTCGGCCTATGCACAGCATGTGAATCTAAGCAGATACAAGCATCAGAAATACGATTACGGCGAGTAATGTATCATATATATATATATATATATATATATATATATATATATATATATATATATATATATATAGCTTGTGGAATCTGCTTAGATCACATGCTATGCATAGGACGACATCTAGTGGAAGCTGCAGAGTATTACAGTTGTTGTTTTTGAAACTCAAAAAGGCATGTTGACAGGGCATGCCAGTAATACTATACCTAGTGTGACGTCCACTGTATCCATGATCCCTTACACATCGAGGTCCCTCAGATTGTTTTTTTCCACAATTCTAGACGGACGCTTATAGCGGAGTTCCTCTTTCGGGTTATTGCCATTTACTATTTTTCAATTACCGATAGTTTATTCTTACTATCCTTTATATCACCGAATATCGAAACATCAGACGCCGCTAAAGACAAGAAAAATGACCGTCGAAAGACTCCCGCGACGGATCAGTTTCGGCCTTGGTAGGCCGCTCCGGGCTTCGGCCCACACAGTAGGGAGAGAGGGGTGGAGAGAATCATTTTAGGATGAATATGCCACTTTTCTTACACTACACTCACATTCGCCTAGCTGCTGTATCATTTCATTATGGACACAAGCCCCTTTACATTTTGCACCAAGTGCAGTAGGACAATTCCGTGGGTCGATTAACAGCTAGTCTGTAACCTGTGTCTTCCGAGAGACCACGTTGAGGGTTCTTGTCGAACGTGTAGGCTCTTCAAACCCAAGACTTTGAAGGACCGATCTACTAAATGCTGGGCCCACTACACCAGGCAGCTTGAGGCCATGGAAGTAGAAGGCGCCTTCAGCGACGGCAGCAATGCCGCCGTTTCTGACGGCGAAGGCGACGGGGTGACTTCAGTTACCCAAGCGCAGGCCCCCAACCCCAGAAGACAGGCCAGTGGCCTTGTTATAGGGACTACACCCGGCGGCGGAAGCGCTATCACCTCATCCTCCACTAAGCACACAACCAAAAGCCGAGACTCGACACACGTGTCGAGCAGATGGCAACGCATGACGTCCAGGGAAAGGTCTGTGGAATCTGTCCTCTGGGCACTCTCGTTCAAGATCACCACATGTCAGGTCCCAGCCATCGAAGGACGGTACAGACGTTGTGTGAAAAACTCCCACGAGGGCCGATCTTTCCGCGGACGAGGCTCCGGTTCAGCCTGCACCCGAAATTCGATGTTCTACCTCAATTCAGGTACTAGACGCCAAACATTCGGGGAAACACACTTGACAGGGCCGGGCTAAAGAGAGGGAGTCCAAGGAAAAGACCTCTAAGACCCCTCATAGGGATAGGACCCCTCATAGGGATAGGACCCCTCATAGGGAGAAATCTCAAGATGCTAGGCCCAAAGAACCTGTATCTCAGGATTCTCTGTCTCCCCCCCTGAAAAAGAAGGCTCCTCCTTCTACCTTACTTCCTCCCACAGATGAAGATTTAGGGCTCCCTTCTCAACTATTAGTCATCCCTAGTTCTGCCCAATGGTTGGCTGAGGACATAGACAGGGTCATGCGGAGGATGTCCTTCATGGCCAACTTCTATGAAAAGGACCCCGACTATTTCAAAAGTTTCCACTCCACCCCCCATTACAACCTCCTTCCACTCAGTCACCCTTCTCAATCATTTTCAGTCACACTGCCTTAATCTCCCTTACTCACCTTGCAAGCACTCTCATACACTCTATTAGCAGCCAGCCCCTCACCTTGCACACGTTCTTCATAATTCTCCTCCATGCTCCTCTGCCTGGTCTCTTGGTCCTCCTCCCCTGACTTAACTCGAACACGCCACCATGCTCTGGTCCCACTGCCCCCTTTCATTCTCCCCCTTTCCCTGCTATTGGCCTCCCCAGCAGCTGATTCCTCGGGCCAAGCACAGGCTTCCTTTTCCCCAGGGGCCAGTTTACAATGGGAACAACCCATGTAACTGGCCTGAAGCTCTGCCCACTTTTCATGTGTGGGTCCATTAGGGTTTAGTAATGGTGGTCCGCTCAAAGCAGAGCCAAAGCCCAAGTTCATATGCCGGCCTGTCTTTGTAGATGGTGGCCAATAGCCAATTTAAAATGCAGATCGCATTGCCGTCCCACTGAAGGCACATTCAACTTCCTTGTTGGTGTCCTTGTCACCAGGTGCATCTGGATTGTCAGCTTGATGTGTGGATCACTCTACAGTCCTGCAGTTCCTCACCAGCTCTCTCCTGGCTGGGTTGCTTGCTCTTTCCTCCATTGCCATGCCTTCTGGGTATTGTAGTCTTATGGGACAAGAAGAAACTGGCCAACATTGTGCACAACAGGTATGAGGCAAGAAAAGTTGGTTCATTTAACCAGGCACAGGTAGAATGGACAGAGACTGGGGCCCTCCCAGCTCCCATACCCCACCTCTGGGGAAGCACTGGCTTGGGTAAACCCCCTGGCAGAGCCTCCTTTCCAGGTTGAGGGGGGTCCCCATCCCTACTTGACAGGCCAAAATGAGACATATGAACATCATAACAATTGTGCAAACATTTTCAAATTATCTTGAAATGTAGTCTTTCCTGTTGAGATCACCATACAGTGTAGATCTGGCTTATTGCTTTAACCCTAATCAAAATCCAGAAACGAGGATACCACAGATGTGGGATGTTTACCCAATCGTGATCCCTGTGCTACACCTGGGCGATTGTGTATTTTGCAGTAATCTCCTCTTTCACTTGACACCGGCTTTGAGAAGTAGAGCCTGTGTTAATCAGCTGGGGGCCAGGGCCGGGGAGGAGGCTGGGGGGGGGGGGCACTTGTTTGTCGCTTTCCCAGATGTTCCTTTAGGAAGTTACATTGGAATTGATCTACTGGGATTTCTCCAACATGAATTTACATCCTCATGAATATTCCCCGTTGTCAGGCTGGGAATCCACGGTAAAAAAAAAGCAGTTTCGCTTTAGACTGAAAACTGCTTGTCTCCTCTATAACCAATCATTGTCCTTTAGGTCATACTGACCCCAACCAATGACACTCCTCCTCCTATGCTCCTCCACATGTGACCATCTTCAGATTTCTACTGCATGTTTCAGTTTTGGGAGTCCTCTCACTTTGCTCCTCGATAATTGTGTATTTGATAGTTTTCTTCATCCTTTTCCTCAGCTACGGTCACGCGTTGACTACCGGCAACGGGGACAGATTGTCAGCGAAGATAGTACTTTCCTTGATGGATCTTCTCTCCGTGAGTTGGTGGGCCCAGGCTTGGGCCTACATCTCACCTCGACGATGTCTGACATTGCCAAGGAAAGTCGCTTCAGGGCCTGCAAGTCCTGTGGCCTGAAGACCGTTTATGTTGAGGATCAGCACCTCAAGTGCCTTTTTTATTATCTCCACCCAGAGCACGACAGAGACTGGTGCGAGGTTTGCCGTGGATTCCCAGCAGAAACCAAGAGGGATCGCTACCAGAGGTTGGTAGCTTGGATCAACCAGGCAAAGGCCTCTCACGCGACCTCCGGGCGCAGTCATGCCTCGTCAAGGACCAGCAGGTCCCACAATCGTGCTCCCTCTGAGAAAAAGAGGTTGAGGTCCTTTGAGGATGCTCCTTCCAAGGGGATCCAAAAGAAGACAAAACATCACGCATCTGCTCCCACCAAGGTCGATGCTGCTGCAGGAATCTGGTTCAGGAAGCGGTCGCTCCCCGTAATTGTAATTGGTTATTTATAACGCACTTAATACCCAGAGGTTTCTTAGGGCAGACCCGGGGATCGAGCCTGTGTTGCTCCCCGTCGTCTTGCTTGCAAGGCGAGCGCGTTGCCCCTGAGCTATCCTCCCGAGACCAGCACCGTTGACAGTTAGCCTACCAGATGGTGGGTTGCCTTCTGCGAGGAAGTCCCTAACCCCTTCCAAACACAAGTCTTCTCCGAAGGACAATTCGTCAAAGGACCGACCTGCGGCAGGCCCGTTGGCAGCACCCTCATCTTTGTCAATACCGGCAGCTAGGGCACGGTCGACGACAACTTGGTCTACCAAGACCACTACCTGGTCAACGGCCTCTCTGATGATGACCATGGCACTGTAGACGGCCACCCCGTCAAGCGACCTTGTCGACATCTGCCCAGCCTTTGTCAACTAACAGTTTGTCAGTGACCGTCGTTTCCACATTCACGCCAACGCCAAGGGTGTCTACGCCTCCATGGCCTCCATTGGCGATACCGACCATGACCAATTTTGCAGGTCCCCATCGCCTCCTTCCCAAAGGACTCGGGTAGGGTGAGGGAGTAGCTGCCTCCATCGAAGTTCCTGCCAAGACCCGTTAGGGTATCTCCTCCAGCTCCTGTGGCATCGCAGAGGAAATCTCCTCACATCTAAAGTAGTTCTGAGGATGACCTGCCTGAGCATTTCTATTAGACCATCAAGGGGGCCAAGGGATCTCCATCCCAGGAACCGTACCAGCCGTTTGCCCCTGCAAGCGATTTTAGCCCGACTGCATTCCCGGCTGCCCAGTTCGCACCCCAACCAGCACCCAGGGATATGCTGCTGGACATCCTCACCACCCTGCACACTCTGGTGGCAGCAATTCAACAGAGGCTGCCAGTTGCTCCTGTACCTGAGCTGGCCCGCACTCCTCCCAGGCCTTTAACCAGGAGTCCCCACCACTCAGCCTTTCAGCCCCCAGCCCAAGTCCTCCCAGGTCAAAGCATCAGCCGATACCGCCCCATAGGGCCATTACCCAGGTGAAGGAAGAGCCACCATGCGCAGACACTGGCACGGACACAGATTTTAATTATTTATTGGGGGTTTATAATGCGCCTTTACACAATCGGCCTCATTACGAGTTTGGAGGTAGCCATGCCGTTTTTAGCGGCATGGCTACCCCCAAACTGGGTAGCGGGTCCGGGTTCCAGAAATGGGGAATTACCGGGCTATTCCGACATTGGAGGGCCCAGTAATTCCCTTTCGCGGGACCCGGTACATCCCCATTCCCATTTGAGCCCCCATAGGGCTCAATGGGAATTGGGAGGATGCTAACAACGGGCCCATTAATGACGGGCCCGTTGTTAGCATCCTGGTCTGCTAGCGGGTCCTGCTAAGGACGCCTGGTCTGACCAGATGTCCTTAGCTGGACCCGTTGCAGACCTCGTAATAGGGCGGCCCGGAATGAACGGTGCGGGTCCCTTACCGGCACCGTTCATTCCGTGGCCGCCTACGTCGTAATGAGGCCCAATGCGTTTCCACAGCATACTTATAGAGACATCAGTTGCGGGCGGAGGTGTTGTATATCTTCACTGACAACCTCACTACCATGTTCTACTTCTGGAAACAGGGCGGGCCGCGCTCCCCCACTCTCTCTCTGGAAGCCCAGTCCCTCTAGCGCAGTGCCATTCTTCAGGACATGTTTGTTGTCCCCTTTCATCTGTAGGGCACCAAGAACACCATTGCAGACTCGCTCAGCAGGGAGCTGTGGTCCTGCCACAAGTGGGGACTCCAGCAGGCGCAAGTATCCCATCTTTTCAGCAAGTGGGGCCATCCCCAGATTGACCTCTTGGTGTTGGCGGCCAACTCCAAGTGCTGGAGGTTTCTCAGCAGGTATCTTCAGCCAAGGAGGCTGGGGTATGCCTTCTCATTCCCATGGTACGGACTCTCCCTGTACCCGTTTCCTCCAATTCCACTTCTGCTACGTTTGATCAACACACTGAGATGTTGCATCTGCAGAGTAATCCTCATTGCGCCGGTGTGGCCAGGACCGATCTGGTATCTGAACCTGCTCCATCTGTCAGTGGCTCCGTCCATCCAGCTGCCTCTGCTTCCCGACATTCTCTCCAGAGAAGGCGGAACACAACTGCATCACGACCCGCTGTCGCTGAGCCTCACGGCTTGGCTCCCGCAGTACTAGAGTTTGGGCACTATTCCCTGCCGCTGAAATGCAAGGAGATCCTGGCCAAGGCCAGAGCTTCCTCTACATTGACTTGTTACAGTCATAAATGGAAGGACTTCACAGTGTGGTGCAGGAAATGATTACACTTCTGCAGGTGACTGCTCTGCAGCTCCTCCCATACCAGCTATCGCTGACCAAGGCTGAGCTAGCTCACGCCTCCATAAAGGTTCACCTGGCTGCCGCAGCAGGCAAGCCCTCCCTGTGGTCGCACAGGCACGTGAAGGAGTTCATCAAAGGCCTCTTCAGGACTTTCACGCCAGTGAAGGCTCCTGCCCCGGCTTGGGAGCTCAACGTGGTTTTGATCACGCTCGTGGGGCCTTCATTTGAACTGATGCATCATGCCCCTTTGAAGTGCTTTCCTGGTGGCCATCACTTTGGCCAGACGAGTCGGGGAGATACAGGCCCTCTCCTGCAAGTAACCGTACTTGACCTTCCACACTGCAAAGGTGGTACTGTGGACCCATCCCACTTTCATGACGAAAGTTCCTTCGGAGTTCCATCTCAACAAGCCTTTTGTTTTTTCCAAACCCTTCTTTGTCTGCTGAAAGGGCATTGCATTCACTGGACGTTGCTCGTGCCTTCAATTTTGATGTGGCACGCACAAAGGATTTTCAGACGATGTCTCAGCTGTAAGTCAATTTAGGACCAGTGGGGCATGGGAAGGACCTGTCTAAGGCCTCCATATCGAGGTGGCTCTTCGGCTGTATCATGCACTATCCTCGGCTGGCCAACAGACCTCTTCCAGGCCAGATGAGAGGCCACTCCACCTGAGCCATAGCAACAATGATGCTGTTTCTCTCTGGTGTTCCCCTGCTCGACATCTGCAGGGCTGCTACGTGGTGGTCTACCCACACCTTCACAGAATTCTACTGTGTCGACAAGGATTCCAGGGAGGAGTCCCGGGTCGGTCATACTCTGCTGCGCCACCTGTTGTCTTGAGGTACGTCTGTTTCAGGGGTAAGTGTATTGCTTCTGTTGAGCCCTGCACCTACCGTGGTGGTCTATTTGTACTGCTGTGTAATCGTATTCATGTGCATGTGAATCCATGCAAGACCCCATGCAGGAGAACGAACCTGTAACTCCTGTTCTGCAGCATGGGTCTTGCATGGATTCACATGCGAACCCTCCCTCCTTCCCCTCTGTGGCTCTACTTGGTTCACACTGCCACTTTGCGTGCACTACTAAATCTGAAGATGGTCACCTGGGGTGGAGTTTAGGAGTGTCATTGGCTGCGGTCAGTATGACCCAAAGGACAATGATTTGTTATAGAGGAGACAGGCAGTTTTCAGTCTAAAGCAAAACTGCTTTCTTTTTCAGAGGATTCCCAGCCCGACGACTGGGAATATTCGTGAGCATGTGAATCCATGCTGGAGACATCCCAGTAGATCAATTCCAATGTAACTTCCTAAAGGAACATCTGGGAAAACAAAGAAGAAGCCAGCCCCGGTCCCCAGCTGATTAAAACAGGATCTCCTTATCATAGCCGGTGTCAAATGAGAGAGGAGATTACTGCAAAATACACAATCGCCCAGGTGAAGCACAGGGATCAAGATTGCGTAAACATCCCACATGACGGGGAATATTCGTGAGCTTGTGAATCCATGCCAGACCCCATGCTGGAGAACAGGAATTACAGGTAAGTAACTTGTTCCTTATCTCTAGCAGAAGCCGTGTGCCGTGGCTTTCCATGGACATTCAGTTTCTTTGGGGGACTTGTGTTGGTAGTAGAAGCAAATAACTAGTGACTTTTATAGGATGTTTTCAGGGCTGTGAGTGGGTGTTTGATGCAAACTGTACTTTTGAGAATTAATGTCCTGGGGATTCATTGTGAACGGGGCAAGGCCAATATCACTGTTTAGGTTCTTGTTGTGAAATAGACATAGGCCCTCATTCCGAGTATGGTGGTAATAATGGCGCTGTTTGCGCCATGACTGCCTCCCATACCGGTACCGACTCCGGTTTGGCTCAATGGAGACTTACCGGTCCATTCCGACCTTGCAGGGACCGGTAAGTCCCCATTTGCCAAACCATTCCCCATTCCCATTTGAGCCCCCATAGGGCTCAATGGGAATGGGGAGGGTGCAAATAACGGGCCGGTGTATGCCTAGCCTGTTATTTGCGCCCAAGTCCCTTAACGGGTCCCGTCCTTAACACCTGGTCAGACCAGGCGTTAAGGAAGGGACCCGCTAAGGGACCTCGTAGTAGGGCGGTAAGGGATTACCGGCACCGGTCTCCTTACCGGTGCCCGGTATCCATTACCGCCCCACTCGTAATGACCCCCATAGTCATAATACAGTTCTTAGCCAGCAAAGGTTACATTTTTATATCTTTATTGAAAGTTGGCTTAGGAATAATGTCAGGTTATCAGAAAGAATATAGTCCTTTCGAGGTTTCTCCAAATTTGACCCACTTCTGTCACAAGCTCAGAGTTCCTCACCACCCTCTGGCCTTTTTCCCAGGAGTGGCTACATTCAGTGACGGCTTGTGAGGGTCTTTTACCAGCCCCATGCTTATTTGCGGCAGACATCCTTCAGAGCCATCCACCAGACCTTTGGCTTTGCCAGAGAACCGTATGGTAATGTTAATTTGTATAGTGCCTATTGTATTGTATTGTATTGTATTGTTTATTTATTTATAGAGCGCGCCTGGCCGTTAAGCAACTGGGCGCTTGCAGTGAAATAAATCTTAGGTTACAGGATCATATATTACAGGCTCATATGTCGAGCATTACTTGCAAGGTGTTTTTACTTAGAAGATAGATATGTTACATTTATAAACGGGCAAGTGTTTGAAAGCGCTCAAGGAGGGAAGGAACACGGTGAAAAACAGTCTCTTAGAGCCCTTCAATTTCTGAGACGATAACGGTCTGCACAGGCCATTAAGTGAATATTATACATTTAACAGTTTAGATATAGCAAATCGGCCTGCCGGTGATTCTGCAGTTTTTTCAAGTGCACATTAAGGGGTGAAGTCAAGGGAAAACTGACAACTATCTTCAGGCAGGGCTGTATACAGATCGTGCAGTGCGGGAGGGCAAGGGAGGGGCAGGGGAACAAGTGCGCCCTGTCATTAGAGATTGGTGAAGTGCAGAGACAGAAGCTATCAAGGTTGTATTACAAGTGTGCTGGGGTGAAGCCTTGTGGCAAGTGCAGAAGGACTGGCAGGGGGGCCTGGGACCTGTGAGACTCTGAGGTACACCAGGCGGCGAGTCAGTAAGCTGTGTGGAAGGAGGGAGAGAAATAAGAGCAGAGAGCTAGGTTAGCAGGATAGGGTGAGAGAGAAGGAAGAGAAGAGGAAGGTCTTGAGGAGTTTCCGGAACTTAAGAATTTCAGGCTCAAGACGGAGGGTGGCAGGGAGCTGTTCCAGAGGGAGGCACCTGCTGAGGGTCTCCCTCCAAATCTCTGCCTGGAGAACCGGCTCATTCGAAGAAGGTTGGAGGTAGAAGAGCGGAGGGCTTGAGAGGGGCAGTATTTAGGAAGGCAACGTTGAAGGTAAGTAGGTCCCAGGCCCCAGAAAGCCTTGTGGACAATGCAAAGGGTCTTGAATTTGATCCTTGCAATCACGGGGGCCAGTAAAGGGATTTCAGCACCAGAGATGCGATCCCTGGGCTTGAGGTCAAGGATAAATCTTACGGTTCTGTTCTGGATGAGTTGAAGAGGGCGCAGGGCGGAAGCAGGGAGAATGAGGAAGGGGCTATTGCAGTAGTCCAGCCTGGAGAGAACTAGGGCTCTGGAGACAGTGAGATGCTGAGGGAAAGTGAGAAATGAGTGTCTCTAAGGAGGTGTACTTGATAGTTAGACTTTTTTTGAAACGTCAGAAATGTGAGAAGATAAGGAGAGAGTGGAGTCGAAGATGACCCCAAGGTTTTTGGCCTCAAAGGTGGGAGTAGGCACAGGGCCAAGGGAGGCCAGCCAGAGTGAAAGGGGGAAAGCGAGAGCAGGTGTCCCAATGCAAACAATCTCCGTTTTACTGGCATTGAGACAATGGTCGTTTGCAGCACACCATGACTGAATAGGGAACAAGTCTGGTATGAGTGAGGGGGGTAGGCGGCTGAGGGTAGCCTGAAGGATAGCTGTGTGTCATCCGCATAACACTGAAATTTAGAGGTGAAAGTATCAATCACACGTGCCAGGGCAGCCATGTAGACGTTGAAGAACCAGGAAGATACTTTAGAACCATGGAGGATGCTGCAGGTTCTGAGGGTGATAGTTGAGAGGAAGGCACCAACTTCGAACTGGGATTGGTGGTCGGAGAGAAAAGAGGTTAACCAAGCCAGAGCCTGACCTGTGATTCCCAGGGTGTCACGAAGCAGTGAGATCAGGATGTTGTGGTTAACCATGTCAAACGCAGAGGAAAGATCAAAGAGAATAAGGACAAAGGGAGTGTTGGTGTCAAGATCTGAGAGCAGGTCTTCACGGGTGTTCAGAAGAGCAGTTTATATGCCTCTGGATGCTCTAAAGCCAGACTGATGGTCATGGAAACGGCTGATTGATTTAATGTGGAGGTTTAGCTGAGAGATAGCCAGCTTCTCCAGGAGCTTGCCCAGGAAAGGAGTGATCGAGATTGGGTGGTAGTTTGATGGAATGGATGGGTCAGCAGAGGGTTTCTTGAGAAGAGGGTGCACAAGAGAGTGCTTGAGAGCAGTTGGGAAAACTGAAACTGCAGTGGAAAAGGGGAGGTTGCAAAGGTCGGCCAAGGCTGGTGTGAGGGAGTCAATGTTGTCCTAGATGGTTTTGGAGGGGCAGGGGTCAACTTGGATGAGGCCTTCATAGACCGGACTTGTCTGGCGACCTCATCAGGTGTGACGGGAGAGCGAGAGGAGAGTGGAAGTGTAGGTTGGGGCAGGGGGGGGGCACTGGTGCTGGTGTGTGCTGTGGTGTGGGGGGAAGGGAGTAGAGGATGTCTAGGCTTTTTGTGGTGAAGTGTGCTGCCAGGGCCGAGCAGAGGTCCTGGGTGGGAGTGACAGAGGAGGAGGCTGCTGCAGGATTGGCCAGTTCCTTGCAGACTTTGAAAAGTTTGTCCGTGTTGTTTGATGCCGCGGAGATGCAGACTTGAATAAAGACTCTTTTCTTGGAGCGGATGCAGTCGATATTGCCTTTGAAAGAGGCGGCAGGCCAGTTTCAAATGGTCCACCTGACTAGTTCCATTTCCGCTCAGCTGCCCTGCACTTGCGTTTTAGGGCAACCAGGTCGCAGTTATACCAAGAGTTGCACTTTTTGGAAGGCTTCAGTCGGACCCTCATGACTGGGGCAAGCATATCAAGGGTTTTGGAGATGGAGAGTTTAAGGGCAGTGAGGGCTGTATCAGGGTGGGAGTTAGCCACAGGACAGGGAGGAGGAGAGTAGGTGGAGGCAGAGGCAGCCACTGTCACTTTTATCATGGGTCTGGTGATCTTGAAGCCCACTGGCTGTGCCGGGTGAGTTGCTGTCAGAGGGGAGGAGAGCTTCCAGTGAGTTGATCGAAGAGTGGTCAGTCCAAGAGAGAGAGAGAGAGAGGTAGTGAGAGGGGTATGTCAGTGGAGATGAGAGCATCCAACGTGTGGCCCGCGGTGCGATGGGAGCCAGAGGGTAGAATAGAGAGGGATAAAAAGTTGTATAGGTTGCGGAAAGGTCCAGACAAGTCGGGAGAGTCAAGGTGGATGTTGAGGTCACCCAACAGGAGGATGTTAGGCAGAATTATATGCAGTACCCTTTAGGAACACCACACACAATTAGGACTACAAGTGACAGTACAAATTCACCTTTGGTACAAGCCTGTACTACACAGTAAAGTGGTAGCGATGGCTGAACAGCCAGACTTATCTCAAGAGTAAAGTGAATAGTATCAATAGTTACACAAAGGACAGCAATTACTATGATTCAAACTAACACTGACTAAAGGTTTTTGAGTAAAAGAATATACATTTATTTACATATCAGTTATTAAACATTTCACTATTATCAAGCAGTTGAAAAATCACAATTCTAATACACTACACCACACCCAATAGATTCTGGACAAGTTAGGCTCAATATGAAGTGTGAGCAAAATGGCACTCCAGCAATAAAAAGGGAGGGCAAGACAAAGTTAGACAGACGTTGAGCAGCACCAACAAGTAAGTAAGCAGGGCAATCTAAAAAAAGGAACTACAGTGAGGGAATCAAATTAAAGCGGCCAGGGCTAAAGTCAAGGGACCAATGTCTTTGCAGAGGATCACACAGTTCAGGCTAGTTCGCGGTTAAGTCTTTGCCAAGAGTTCAGAATGAAGTTGGTCGGACAAAAATTTACTTTAAAGAATAGAGAAGGACAAGCCCTCGGTTTGGCGAAAGATTTCACACACTTTCACCATGGCTGGATGAAACTAACAATTGGGTTTGAACAGTTTCTGAAATGAAGAAGGCTGTAGCGGAGGCAGACGTTCCTGGCAGGTCCTGCAGGCTCACGATTCCTGAATCGACTGCCGGACTGACAAGAAGGAGGAAGACTGGAGGGTCCTGCTCTGCCCAGGGAAGAAACCAGAAGCAGAGAAAAGCGACAAATAAAAGGTGCGCTCCTTTAAAACCCAAGCAGGGTCCGATCCTCCTAGCTATCCGGTTCACTGTAGCTCTGTACAGCAAATTCGACCAGAGGAGGGAGGCCTGGCTTGCAGTTTGGCGAACTGGTTGGTCTCACCAGCTCAAGGGGAGAAGATTCCTTGCAGATCTTCCCTGTCGTCGAAGTTTGACGATTCAGACCCGCAGCAGAGCTTCACCAGGAGGTTCAGTCATGGTAGAGGTCCTCTTCTGTCAGCTCCTCGTTGGTTCTTTTGTTCCAGTGGCGACTCTGCCTTTCCAGCCCCAGAGACCTGCTTTTTATGCAGTGTTCCCCCATTCACGCAGCCTGGCTGTCAATCACACAGCGGGGTGGCTGTCCCGCTGGGACAGTCACCACAGCCAATCATACCAGAGTGTGACATGGGTCTCTAAGGAGACCCTGTGCAGGGAGTCTGAAACCCCTCCCTCACATCCTGTCCCCCTCAGACATTCAGGCACCTAAGGAGGGCTTCTGTGCAGAAGCCCGCCAAAGGACGGTGAACAAAGGAACCAAATCTGGTTTGGCGCGCAGAGAAAAACACGAGAGACTTTTACAAAAAGAAATGGCGAATAAACCCAGCCGGAACCATATAAGAGAGCCTAAAACAATACCAAGGCTATTTAGAATAACCGCGGTAGGAAAAATAGGGTAGTTACCATTGCCACCAGCCAAGTCTTGATGAAAAGGGAGCAAAACAATGCTCCAAGAGAAACGGACAAAAAGGGCTAAGTATTAACCCTTTCCAGTAAGATGGTTTGTACTGGGTCTGTGGTTTTACAGAGGCTAATAAAATGAATGGCAACTTTATATGTTCTGGGAGAGTCTGAGTTCGGAAGTCTAAAGGACAACCCTTTGTCACTGCACTGAAGGTGCTGTGTAGCACACATAAAAAGATGATGCCGGTGGAATAGGTGAAGCTCCACAGTCTATGAAAACAAAAATGTTAAACACACAGCAAAACACATGTAAGAGTGGGGAAAAAAGGCTCACGCTCTTACCAGGTGAAAAACATAAATCTTAGAAATCCCGCAAAGCTGCTGAGGGACTCGGTAGGTAAAGGAAATTAGCCATTCTGGAGAATTCTCCCTAACAGAGGAGGAGGAAGAGAGTAGAGTAGGGAAGAGGCTAGGTCGGCCCATTCCGAGAGGAAGAGCGTGAGCTTTCTAGGAGGCCATGAAGAGAGAACAGTTAGGAGAGAGTCTGCAGACTAGGCACTCGAAAGAGGAGTAGTCTGAATAGGGATAATAGACACAGGTATCCATTCAGGGAAGATCAGTGCTACTCCAACACCCGCCTTCTTCATCCTGGGCGCAGAAAGGATTTTGTAGCCTTCAGGGAGAGGAGCCTCAAAGCTTGTGACAGAGCTGTTCGTGAACCAAGTTTCAGTGATGGCGAACACATCAAGATCCATGAGTTCGAGGAGGTTGCAGATATCAGTTGAGTGTTGAACAGCAGAGCGAGTGTTAAGGGTGGCCATGTGGAGTCGCTTGTCATCCTTAAAGGTCTTCCACAGGGGAACACATGGGACAATGCCCCCCCAGCCCCCCACGAGGGTGGCAAGAGGGCCAGAGAGATAGTGGATGGAGGAGGAGTCAAGGCCGACAAGGGTGCTGGGACAGAAGTGCAAGGCCCAGGCAACTGAACGGAGGAGGCGAAAGGTGTAGTGGGCAAGGGGGCCAGCATAGAGGAGGAGGAAGGCACAGTGGGCAAGTGAGCCTGGCCGGAGCTGGAGGTAGGATTAGAGAGGCGAGGGACGAGCTTATCAAAGGGGAGAAGGTTGAGTTGAGGTCCCTGAACCATGTTGGTTCAGTTGAAATAGACATTAATGATGACTCTGGAAATGGTGAAGAGGTCAAGGAGGATCTCCCAGTGAGTTCCACCATTAATGGGAGAAGAGGCGATAGGAGAGAGAAGACCGACCATCTAGCGAGTCCATAGGTCAGGTGAGTTTACGAAGAAGAGGATGTCAGCGACAGTCTCTCTGGCGGAAGCCTTGTCATGGGTGTCTGCAATAGGAAGGCCTAGGTTGGAGCTCAGGGTGTCCTTAAGTTTCTTCTGGACAGTTTTGGTGATTGGAGACTGATAGATGATCATGAAACAGTTGGAGAGGACAGGAAAGATAGATAGCGACATGGTAGGCAGAAGAGGGGGGGGGGGCACTTGCCAGGCTGAGCCCTAATGCACTTGAAGGAGGGGGTATAGGGTGGGGGGGTCAAGTAGCACAAACGGCTGCAAGCAAAAACAAAATCTGTTATCCAGCAGGGCAGGTGAACTGCAGCACACTAGACAGGCTAAATTCGACTTTACGACAGGGCAGCCTATCATTTCATCAGCCTCTTGGCTTGGTCAGGCAAGTACATTTCAGAAGAGTTCACTGATGCTTGGCTTTGCCCCACCATGCTGACTTCATTTGTGGCCTTTCAGCACTGCCTCATTCCATCATCCATCACTGATATGAAAGATTGCGTCTTGCCTCTCTCCACTATCTTGCTTACGGCCACTAAGAGTTATAATATTGTTTGTAGAATGATAAACTTGTTCTTGTTTTGCTTTTCTGTTTAGCTTCACAGTAAATGTTGCTTGCTTTCCTCCTATCCCGTTAAAGCATTGGCTGCCCTCTGTATGCCAAGCTCGTAGAATCTTTAATTCGGTATTGCTCTTTTTTCACTTCCTATATGCACTGCCTTCCGGGTGTCTATCGCGACATTACTCTAAATATGTATTGTGATACCAAGATTATTTTCACTCATTGTAATCCATCATGTGCCTGGGGTGGACCGCGCTTGTGTTCTTACTATGCTGCCAAATGATCTGGGCTGTGCTTTGGCTTTGATTATTACTGAGCCACTACGTAGTACAGTGCAATCATTCCTGTCCTCACATGCCTGAAAGTTGATTATTTGTTGTTTTCTGTTTACATTATCAGGTCCTCTTATCGCCACCACTGTCTCTTCATTACGAGCTAAAGAAAAAGAAGAACTCTACCCATTGGACAAACAGGACTCTGAGAGCAGACAAGGGGTTAATCGTTTACTAGGTGAGTAAGATGTGCATGAGGCACAACTTTACTGCCAAACACAACGTTTTGAGTTTGGCAGTAAGAGTAAAACAGGCTCTACTTCCAATAGCACCTGTTTTTACTGATCACCTGGTTATAAGTTAAATATTGCATCTAGAATAGAAAGGAATCTGCTGCCAGGTGAGACAAATGCTACAAGCATGAATAGAAGACCCTACATGGATGACTTGCACATTGTGACAAATCTAACAACACCATCACTGATTCCCTGAATGGAATCCTCTCCTACGGGGCCAGGGAAAGGCAGAAGCCACCGGACACTCATCCTGGGGGTGCTTATCTGCGGGAGGACCACATAGGGGAAGACAAACTCCAGGGAGGTAAGAGAATGTTAGATTTAAGCAACCCTTCAGTGGTAAATCCTCATAACACCCAAGGACTTCTACCACACGCCTGTATGGCTTGTTGTAATCAAAGCCAAGCGGGAACGAAGCAGCACCACAACAAATGCCAGATATGCAGTGTACCACTGGTAAGCTCAGGGAGAGCACATGGGTTATGTCGAATTCTGCATGCCGAGCCCAAACGGAGAAGGCCATGTAATTGATACAGACACAAATATTGCAAAATGCCTAGGTGAAGGCAATAGAATTGAGACAAATATTTCAAAAAAGCCAAAGGGAAGGCAATATCATTGATACGGACACGAACATTGCGAAAAGCCTAAGTGGAGAGAGTAGAATTGGCACAGAACCAAATGGTGTTAAAATCCCAAGTAAAGACAGTATAATTGATGCTAAACTTGCGAAGAAAGGGTCAATGGCCCAGTGCTGGAGAAGTGTTTCATGGGCACAAGAAAGAGTGAAAAGAAAGCGAAGAAGTCCTGGCAGGATAATGAACCAGGCAAACCGTGAGTCTGGGACTCGCACGCAAATCAGAAAGTTGTAACACCCTGGCAGGAGAGTAAACCAGGGGTGAAAAGGAAGTGTGCAAAGAGGGTTAATAACCCCACCTTCAAAGTATGGATCATTGATCAAAGGGAGGACCCACACCCCTTTGCAAGAATAAACTACAATACCCTGGCAGCAGAGTATAGCAGGCAGAAGAGAAGAATTGAATCAAGAAACCATAATGGTAGATGCAGAAAGGGAAGAGCCTTACCCCTTCGAGTGATGGAAGAAACAAGAGAAGTAATACAAGAGTTAAGGTCTGGCTGGAGAGTAAATTCGGGGTAAGAAGATAATTGAAGAAAACCTGAAGTTGTGGAGTAGTGACAAAAGGGGAAGCCGTACTCCTTGAGAGAGGAACAAGATCAAGAAAGAGAGAGAGACAGTAAATATCCCAAAGAACTGTGACATTGAAAGGAAACAGAGGGCTATGAAGGAAATCCCTGTTTCTTCTGAGTAACAAGAAGACCATTGAATCGGTGAAGATACGAAGGATTCAGGGGTGGAAACGTTCCCACTTTTCTCCCTTTTAAACTGTGAGATAAAGTGGATAAAAAGAATATTCAGTGAGAAAGTCATCTTGCAAAATATTGGAACATTATTCACTTTGCCAGAAGTGCCGGGCTAATTGTCAGAAACCATATCCCTTTAAGGAGAAGTGTAATTCAAAAGAATGGTATATTGTGGAGGAGATTCTAAGGATGAGCCTGCCCCCCTGGATAAATTGGCACTGTGATAACACAATATTTAAAACCACTAGAAGAAATTTAGGGGAAGGGAGAACCGCTTTCCTAGTCGAACATTATTCCTTTTTGTTTCTGCACTTTAGAACTTTGTTTGAAACCGCATGACTAAACTTGACGCTGGCGGTAGCCGTGCCAGTAATTATCGGCATTGCTGCCGCCGGAGTCGTTTTTTGCCGGCACCCAGCAATGGGGATGTACCGGGGCATTCCAGCCTTGGCGGACCCGGTACATTCTCATTGCCGGGTGCCAATAATGATTACTTCCCATTCCCATTTGAGCCACATAGGGCTCAATGGGAATGGGGAGGTTGGATGCACCGGCACCATTCGTGAATGAAGCCGGTGCATTCGACATGCTCTGCTCACGGGTGCCGGTACGCCCGCCAGGTCAGACCTGGCGGGCGAAAAGGCACCCGCCCGCAGAACTCATAGTTTGCCGGTCCAGTAGTAATGGCACCGGTAGCTTACCGGCGCCATTACTACCGGACCAGCAAACTTGTAATGAGGGCCAATAAGTTCATAGGTCAGAGAAATCCCTTTTCACCTTGTATTTAGTTTAGCACGTAAGGGTCAGTTTAGGCTTTTGGACACAGGACGAGGACGCATTATTTATTTAACATCCTGACACAGACGTTCCTTAGTTTTGTTGAGGGCGGGAAACCCCTTGTTGAGTTGGGGATAGGCAGGATTTTCCCAACCCCCTCTCATTATTATGGCAATAAAAGTCCATAACCAACATCTAACATGTGACTGGGCGTCTTTACGAGTCAACCGGTCCGGATGAAATGCAGGTTATTCCGGCTCTGGCAATTTTTCCTGTACGGGCTACTCTGAGTCTGCTTGTAGGGACAGTGAACCGGCAGGCCTGACCTGCTGGTAGTTCAGGCCGCTACCGGCGCATAACACCATCTCGATGTTCTATCAGCGTCTAGATGCCCTCTAGCTTGTTGCGTTATATACATTGGACAGGGAAACCATCGCCCACATCCTTCAGATGCAGCATCTGCATACGGACTGCCCTAGCCCCTTGGCATAGGCTGCTGGCAGCACTGCGGTTATTTGCTATGGGAGCTTTCCAGCACACCGCTGGACTGATACTTGGAATGTCACAGCCCACGGCCTCGGTAGTACTCGAACAGGCCCTCAATGCCCTCCCGACACAGGAACATCACTCTATCTCCTGCCCACCACACAAGCTGACATCAACCGTGCCAAAGCCAACATCAACACCATCCATTGTTGTATCCTGTGTCATAACGATGATCTCCCCTGGCAACGGAGCACATATACAGGAAAGGAAAGCAACAGTGCTCCCTCAATGTGCAGATAACCTTTAACGCTTCCTTGTTCATCACGCAACGCTGTGCTCCTTTCACTAGATCAACCCAAAAATCCATGATCCTGTGGAATAGCTCTCGTCCAGGGTTACATTTGGTCACGCAGCCAAACCCTGATCACATAGCTGCTACTCGTGTGACAGAGGACAATCATTTAGAACCACACACACCCCCTCCCATCACATCCCTACACGCTTTCCCCTCTTCACACTTCCACCCACTCCCCCCCCCCCCCCCCACCTCCTGCCATGGCTGCTGTGTACTGTAGCCGTGGATCTGTGGTGAACAGGTTGCAAATAAAAGCAAGATATTAAGCGTGTGAATGTATTCCTACAGTATTTGACCATTTTTATTGAACACATTGAGAGAAGCGTGACCCTTTGTGAATTCCTAATTATTGGTTTTAACATGTTGCTCTTGCAACACATGTAACACACACACAACAAATTGGAAACCTTCTCAATTGCATTTGATGCTGATTGAAGTAAACACAAGTCAACAGAAAATGACATATGGGAAGCTTTGGTGTAGCTGATGCGCTCTCTTACATCTAAAATAATGTTTTTCTGTGCAGAGACTGCAGAGCACAATACGAGTTCCAAGGGCAGGGTTCGCAATTTAGGGGAGATGGAAGCTATTTAGCTCCTGCTTCTAGCAGATTAGAGCCTGGTTAGGCTGGAACCAGCAGCTACTAGGAACTACTGGTGCTTTCCAAACATGTAAATGTGACAGTAACCATGAGTATTTGAGAATGTTAATAAAGAAGAATTAGAACACATGCAATGCACATTTAAACACAATGGTTCTTACAAACTGAATACAAAGTTAAAGGAGCATCTCTGGTAGCTCAAGGTTCCCCTGCAGTAGCTCCTGCCTACAGGGTGATGCCCGACACCCGGGAGCTGCTTTCAGCTCCTGCCTACAGGCTGATGCCCGACACCCAGGAGCTGGTTTCAGCTCCTGCCTACAGGGTGATGCCCGACACCCAGGAGCTGGTTTCAGCTCCTGCCTACAGGGTGATGCCGACACCCAGGGGCTGGTTTCAGCTCCTGCCTACAGGGTGATGCCGACACCCAGGGGCTGGTTTCAGCTCCTGCCTACAGGGGGGATGCCCGACACCCAGGGGCTGGTTTCAGCTCCTTCTCCTCGAATCTCAATTTTGAACCCTGAAGGATTTCAGTATATTCTTGTTTTGCATGATGAACAAATTTTATCTACCTTTTTGAAAAACACAGCAGAGCTATTTGTTAAACACAATCAGCATTTTGAGAAGCAGAAGCGTAAAAACAATGCATAGTGCCTTTATGCCCCCCATTTCCCACTCTGCCCCATTTTGCAGCATTAGTGAGATGGAGGCGTGGCACACAGAGGGGATACTAGCTCAGCCATGCAGTCTTCCTCCATTTTGTGAGTGTGTCTCATTGTTCACCTGCATGAGATTTCGGTTTTGCACCTGGTCAAGACCAGGAAGATTCAATTGAAATCCATTATGTAATGACTCTGAGGATACCGTCCCTTATCCCCTAGGCGAAGACTTCCCCATGGGGCCAGTGCAGTGCATCCACAGTACAAAAGTCCCCCCGGCGGGGGGTGCACTGGGGCAGGATCACATGGGAGAGGAAGCCCCTTATGGGATTAGGGACGACCATTCCCTGAGAACGCGGTATACCTCCGCTTTGTTAGACCCTCCGTCTTCTTCCCAGCCTAACTCTCCTTCCCTCTGCGCAACTAGTGCCAATATATTTTATTGTGAAGGCAGCCAACCTATTATGCTAGAGTTGACTTAAGCACCAGAAAACATATTGTGCTTTCCATATAGTTCCAATACAGGTACTGTGAAGCTGATGCCCAGGAGTATGAAGATCACTCAAGTGAACGGTCTAGTCTTTCACAGCATTTGATTGGTCAAAGGAAATGGAAAATAGCAGAGGGAAAGCAAGATGGAGAGAGCTGTCATCTGAGGCAGAAACCCAGCAGACGCCAACCCGGCAAGCAAGGAAGCGTACCACGAGACACTCTGCACAGAGGCGAACAGAAGCACAAAGGTAGTCCAGTAAGAAGGAGCTACTTTGTCTGCTTTCCAAGCATCCCGCCAGGCATCCCAAAGTCTGGGGCGCTGCTGGAAAGAAGAACTGTGGGCCAAGAAGGAACCAGTGACTGGTGGAGCAACCGCTGACAAGGAGAAGAGATGCCCGACCGTGGCTGGAGATGGAAAGCACAGACTGAGAAAGGAGGAGTGACCGGCAGAGCCACTGCTGACTCGAGAGAGCAACCGAATGCTACCGGGGCCCCTTAGTTGAGCACCACTCGGAACGATGCGAACCACTCAAACGGGTACGCAGTCAGACTGAGAGGTACTAGAGGTCCGAGACGGGAATCGGGGAACAACTGCAGAAGCAAGATGAGAGGGACTTGGTCCCTGGGAATAACAGAAAGATAAACAAACAAGTATATGCATGGCAGGAGAGTAAACCAAACAGGCCAGAAACATTATTTTGAGTCTGGGACCCACACCCGTATGAGATCTTGAGAATAAGAGGGTCTGGAACCTGTGAGAAAGCGGAAGGTGTCTCACCCACTAGTCCCCGGGGATCTGTCATCCAGGTGGCCAGGAGACGGCCATTGCTTTTGGATCCAATTCCTGGGGGTGGACCAGTGTGGGTGGATCACCTGGGTGATCCTCCCCAGTAGGTTATTTAGGAACTCTACCTCCCCACTTTTACAACACAAACACTTTCTCACGGACAGCGCGCTATAAGAAAAAACAGACTAACACCCGAGCCGTGCACCTGACATGTCCCACACTTGACTTCCATCACACTTCCCCACACAGATAAAAGGTGGAGCACAAGAGCACACTCCGAGCAAGGCAAAGCACACAAGGAAACAGCAGTTTTGAGACAGCAGTTGAGCACGAGGGGAAAGACGGCAAAACTGAAGAGTATCGCAAGGAGGGAAATTCGCTTGACCCTTTTGACAAGGAACAATTACTTTCCAGAGACCTCGAGAATAGAACGCGTAAGACCAGGAAACCAGGCGGAAGAATTCTGCATTGTTTGTTTGTTTATTCATTTATATTGCGCACCAGACCCGAGGGTCTGAGGGCGCAGAAACATCAAGGTTATTCTCTGCTTGGTTACAATGAATTCTGTACAGTAATTACAATAGGTACAGAGGTAATACAGTTATGAAGGATACAGTAAAAATAGGTTATAAGTATACATATTTACAGGATTTGCACAGGATTTACACAGTAATTAGACAATTGTGAGTTTGTGTAGTTTGACAGTTATTAGTCGTTGTTCTTTAACCACTGAATATAGTTGCGTCTAAAGTGGGGATATGTTTGAGGTGTCCCTAGAGAGGGTGGTAGAGAGTTCCAGTGTTGAGCTGCTTTCACCTGGAAGCTGTTGCTGCCCATTTTGGTTTGTTTGAACCTGGGAACTGTGAGCAGGTTAGCATTGGTAGTTCTGGTGGGACTGTTAGGGGTGTATCTTATTCTGTCAGCTAGGTAGCGGGGGGCAGCATTGTTGAGACATTTGTGGTTTAGAAATGTGTTCTCTTTTGGGGATGCAGAGACTGCTCTAAGAGCATTATTTTGCAGGGTCTGGATCTTATTGGTAATCTGTTTATTGGCTCCTACATCAAGGGCGCTACAGTAGTCCAATTTCGAGAGCACAAGGACTCTGGCTAGAGTAATGCAGTTCTGTGTTGATAGTAAGGGTTTGGCTGTTCATATAAGCTTACAAGTGTTTGCTGTGGAAGAGGCCTTGGAACCAACCTGTTTGTGGAAGGAGAGGGAGGAGTCTAGGTAGATTCCTAGGGTTTTCACTTCCATAGCTACCTTGATGGGATTGCCGTCAATAGTGAAGCTAGTGTAGTTGTGGTCCAATTTATTTAGATTGGCGGTGGAGCCGAGGATAATGAGTTTAGTCTTGTCATCATTCAGGCATAGACTGAGTGAGGCCATCCATGCCTGGATGATGAGGTACACCTTGTTCACCAAGGCAAAATCCTTATTGTAAACTCCCATCAACGGGATGAGGATCTGGGTATCATCGGCGTAATTAGTGTAGGTGATACCCAGACAGTCAAGATCATCAAACAGGGGCTTCGTGAACACGTTGTACAAAGTGGGGGAGACGCATGAGCGCTGAGGGGCCCTGCATGTGATGGGGATAGGGTCAGCGGTGGAAAAAACACGCATGGATCTATTACTCGGGAACGACTCAATCCAGCCGATGGCTTCTTGTGAGAAGTGTGCAGCCGAGTCCAGGTGGTTGCATAGGATTTTGTGATCTACTAAATCGAATGCTGCAGAGAGTTCTAGAAGAAGCAATAAGGCAGTTTTCCCATTGTCTCTCAGAGTGTCGATTTGGACCTTGAGATCAATAAGAGCAGTTTCTGTCCCATGTTGGGGTCTAAAGCCTGATTGCCGGATTCCCAGGAGATGATTTTGCTCAAGGAATTTTTGAATTTGTTGAAAGGCTGTCTTATCGAATATTTTGAGCAAAAAGGGGACGGTGGTGATGGGTCTGTAGTTGGTGGGAATAGAGGGGTCTAAGGAAGGTTTTTTGAGAAGAGGGAGGACCCAAGATTCTTTGAGATTATTGGGTATGGGACCTGATGAGAAGGAGGGGTTAATGAGTTTGGTAATAAATGGTGAGAGGTCTCTTGCCGCATCTTTGATGATTTGTGAAGGGCATGGGTCGCCCTGGCAATTTGACGGTTTGAGGCTGAGTATGATTTTTCCACTTCTAGCGTAGAAACTTTGGAGAAGCTGAAACAGGTAGGATGGTTGGGTGTAGGGTTCTGGGGTATGGGGCGTTGGGGCGTGAAAGTGGCATTGGTGGAATTAGTTAGAGATTCTTTTTTGTTATTGATTTTGATTTGAAGGCCTGCGACTTTGTTGGAAAGGGCGTTTTGGACACTCGTGCACCATTCTTTCTTTCACACAGGTGTCTGGGATTAGAACCAGCGTTTCCAACTCTTTGATAATAGTAAACAGTTCTTTAGTGTGAGAGATACTCAGGGCCCTCCCACGTCTGTAATCAAGGCAGGGAGAATCACCAGCCGCCGTGGTACCTTCCCTGGCTCCAAGAACAAACAAAGTGGCATCAGTGATGTCAACAAAGCCAGTGAGTTGGGAGACCCATACAATTCCGGTCTGTTGCGAGCGTCGGAACAAACATTGTTAAAATGTGTGTGATAAGAGACAGGAGTGAAGTTAAACTGCCGAAGAGTGATTGAACTATAAAGCAAGCTACAATACCTTTGACGGAATGATCCGACACCGCATGGGTGCTGTGAGAAACCTGAGGGTATTCTCCCAAGTAGACCTCAGGAATCCCTCATTAAGGTGGCCAGGGAAGGGCTGGCACTCACAGATCCCAACCCTGGGGGTGGACGAGTGAGAGAGGATCACCTGGGTAGAGGAACCCAGGTGTGTGCTGGGGGGAAGTGCCCCAGGTGAGACGCGGTATAGCACCAGACAGGAAGAAGGAGAGTAGGATGAGATTGTTAAGATCTTTATAGGTTATAATACATATGCCTCGCTTCCTCCCAATAGAATTCTCCTGCCTAGAGCCAACAGGCTCTTGCTTTTCCTTTGCATGCCACTGTAGCCACCCTGGCAGCCTGTCCTTCTACCTGTCTATTATATTATATACTTCTTTGTATACATTATGTAACCAAGCTTAAGTTGTCTCGACTTCTGCTGCGCCCGGCTACCTAATGGGTTTGGCGCGCATTATCAAAAAAATAAACAAACAAACACCTCCTCCATACATAACCAATCCTCATGTCCCAACCCGGTTGCACCCAAAACGTATATATCCTCGAATCCCTGTTTCCTATCCGGATGCTCCCAATAATTCTTCTCCTTTTTATCTTCCGAACTCCCAATCTGCTTTGACAGCACACTACCATTCCCACAATTCCCCCTATTCAGGTCACGCTAAGAATTCCGGTCATTCTCGCCTGTTTCATAAACCCCACCATTCCCACCCTTCCAAAAATACCTTTTCTCCATCGTACCCCGTAGGATAGTCAAAAATCCTACCACCCTCTTTTTCTGACACAAACACTTGCTTGCACGGTAACCGAGAAGGGGCTAATGTTAAAACTGTTTACCTGACATGTCCTGACACAAGGGTCAGGCAGAGTCAGGCAGTTAACCAGAATCACACACACCGGACAGCCCTCTCTCATCCCCACAGTGATAAAAGGTGGAGGACCATGACAAGCAAGGCAGACCGCACGATGTAAGAGCTAAATCAGTTCAAGAGGAAGCGTAAGATGTATACCGAGAGGGTGACGAGGAGAGAAGCGACCTTGCCCTTTCCGACCAAGGCCTGTGAAATCTCTGCAGAAGGAATCATAAGACCGGGAACAATATCCAGCGTGTGTTGAAGCAGATGTCTATAGAGGCTGGTCTCCGTGGCACCAACCTTGACTTGAAGAGAAAGAAAGGCAAGCGGCTCATCACAGCCGGTCAGTCGAGGGGAGTGTTGATAAGAAACTGAACTGTGTTGAGGTAAAAATAGCCAACGGCTAATTTGAGCTTTAGGGAAGCTGAAAGATATTATTGATGAAAAAGGGGGAAATCCAGCAACGGAGGAGTCCGGCACCACGTGGGTGCTCAGGCAGAAAACTCTGGGCGATTACACAATGGTAGAATCTACCGTAAACCGGGAGCCCTTGGGAAAACACAAGAAGAGGTCAAAGTGTTCATACAGGGGTCTTGTAAAATCCTCTGTACTGTTGAGTCTTTGACCGACAGATGATTGTGAAGCTAAGGGAAGTGAGTTCTGTTTGGTAAAACGAGTGCATGAACATTGTGTAGCTGGCAAGAGTGAACCCGGCGGAGGGATGCTGATGAAAAGCGATGAAGCCTAAAGTCCCAATGGTGAGTGTGTTGACAAGAGTGGACCCGTTTGAAGGATGTCCACGGTGTATTTTTTGATAAGACATTAAGACTCGAGAAAGTGAGAAAAGACATAGTGAACCCGAAAGAGGGAGGCTGACATCTGAAAGGGGTCCGAGCCCAAAGGCGGGAGATCCAGGGGTGGAAAGTTAACACCCAAAGTTTATTGAAAAAGGAACTGTTTAGTGGATTTGTTGAATACGATGTGAGAAGGGTCTATGCCGTAAGAGGGTGTGAAGCCATCACCCAAACTATATGTGGAACTGAACTTTGTGTTTGTTTCTTGGATACATCAGGCCTCGAAGGAAAGACTTTTTTTTATTGAAAAGAGACTTAGCCATCGGAGAACCTGATAGCTGGTACCGAACTGTTAGCTCGTGCTGGGAATGCTAGAGTGTGTGCTGTGCTCAGGAATCCACCTTGTCCCGTGCTCAAAACCTGGGGACGGGAGACCCCTGTCAATCACATCCTGACTTATTATTTGTGAACACTTCTTTCTTTATTGGAAACCCTATCCCACACTCTTTCTGTAATTAGTTTTATGGTTTTGGCAATAGATTTCTTTAGCATAGGCCTTTTTATTTTGACACAACACCACAAGGGCTGCCTTATTTTTCATTTGATGGTCGAAGCTTGCTCCCATCTTAGATTTAGGTTTAGATTAGGCGTTTATTGCACCCACTTTTGCAGTTTAATAAACACCTTGAACTGTGTTCACTTATGTCTGTCTTTACTGTTGCCACCATGAGCTCCTTACAGTGCTCAATTGAAGGTCTCTGTAAGGCAGCCAGCTGAGAAGTAAATGGAGTAGAATGTAGTCTGAGCCCGGCGGAGGGAGACAAATTAAAAGGGAACAAATAAATGTGAATCGAAGTGGTCCTGCGACGGGTCAAGCTAAATTCAGCGCACAGTTGAAAGTCTTCGATTTTGATCAAACAGAGAAAATTAGGAAAAGTGTGTGAATTTGGTCCGAACTCGGCAGAGGGAGACAGTTGAAGGTTTTGTGTTAAAGTGGGTCTGAGCCTGGTGGAGGGGGGACCCAGGGTGACTCGAAATTCACCCGAGAATTTGTAAATGTGAAATCTATTTGAAAAAGGAACTTTGATGTTTGTCATGCTTCATCAGGCCCTCCGAAATAAGAGAATTTGAATGGCAAAGAGACTTTGGCACAGAAGGCCTTGATGTGGAAGTTTTTAACTGCATCCTTGTGCTAGAGAAGCCAGAGACTGTGCTAAACTCAAGTGTGCCACCTTGTCCCGTGCTGAAAACATGGGAATGGAAGCAAATGGCTTGAATATCCTGACATATCATTTCTTGAACACTTCTTTTGCATAAACATTGTTTCCTACACTATTTGTATTTAGAAGTAAGGATTGACAATAGGTTTATTAATATAGTCCCTTTTATTTTGACAACAGACCACTAGGACTGCGTTATTATTATTTGATGGTTATAGCTTGCTCCCAGATTTAGATTTAGGATTAGATGGGCGTTTTTCCAAACCTAATTGAAGTGCAATAAACACCCTTGAACTATGGTCACTTGTGTCTGTCTTACTGTTTGATACCATGCCTTCCTTACGGATCCTGAAAGCAAAGGAGACAAAGAAGAATGAACCAACTGCTTGGCAGGAGAGTACACCAAGCTGTTATAATTCATCCGTTGCAAGTCTGGGACTCCCACCCATATGAAGGCCTAAAGGTATTGGGAAGAACATTCAAGAAAGTACAGGGTCTGGGGCCCAAGAAGAGGAAATCCGTTATAATTTCCTGGGATATATTTGTCAGAAGAGTTAACCAGACAAAAACCCAGAAGGGGAGACAAGCTCCAAGTAGGATAAGACGAAATCCAGGGGAAAGGAGCTAATTCCTAAACGTTGGAATATTACATTGTAGAAAAGAAACCTTTGTTTTGTTTGACAACCCGACACATTGGGAACTTTCTGTTGACAAGAACTGTCTTCATCACTTCTGAATGTAGCATCCTTGCACATTAGATTTGAGTTACTATTGTTGGGCTCAGAAGTAGGGTTTTTGGACCCGACCGTGACTATTTATTTGACATCTGGACATTTTCATTAAATATCTTTGACCCCTCTTAGCTTTAGGCGTAGAGAGACTGTTTTTCCAACCTTTTTACTAGTTAATGAAAGTTTATAACCAAAACTATGGGGTCATTAGGAGTTTGGAGGTAGCCATGGTATTATTAGTGCCATGGCTGCCTCCAAACTTGTGTCCGGGTTCCTTGAATGGGGACTTACCGGGTCATTCCAACCTTGGAGGACCCGGTAAGTCCCCATTCAAAATACCATCCCCATTTGAGCCTCTATAGGGCTCAATGGGGAGGGAGCTAATAATGGGCCCGTTATTAGCAGGCCTGTTATTAGCTCCCTGGTCCCTTTAGAGGCTCTCGCTAAGGGACCTCGTAATGCGGCGGTAAGAGGTTAACGGCACCAACATCCTTACTGCCGCACTCGTAATGAGGCCCTATGTCACCTTTGTGTCTGAGCCTTACCTCTGCACCCTTACAATTAGTAAGCACAGCCAGAAAAGCATATCTGCGGGGAGGGTGGAGGTTTACTTTTCAACTCAACAGCGTGGAAAATGGAAACAGTATAAGCGAGTTCACATTCCTACAGGGGACCCCACTGCAAGTAAGTCCTAAAGTAGGCGGTGCCATGCATGCAATTCACATTTCTTATAAAATGACACCAAATGTGCATTTGTTGACTAGTTCCTATTTGAAGCAATCCACGTTAACCTGAAATTTGGCAATCTGCCAACTTCTTAATCTGACAACATGGAGAAAACAAAAGGTATCACAATTATGAAACATATATTTATTTGCTAGAATTGTAATGAGGAGAGCGTCTTTAGCCCTTATCCGAATTGTGTGAAAACATTTTTGCACAACCAATGTTATCCCATGCAAAACCTTTCCCACTGCTTTGAGATAGGATAATGAAATAAGATGTGTAAAGACCATACTTCTTGGATGCATTGGCAAGATTGTTGACTTTGTGTACACATTTCATTTTGTGAAAATCAATGTGATCCTAAGATAAACACATCCTCCTCTTAACAGCTTCTGATCAAAATGGGGCATTGAAATGACAACAGCAACAAGTCAGCACAGGTTGGTAAGGAAAAGGAAAAACCACCCTCAAGTCATGATTGGCTGTCAAGGAAATGAGGGTGGCTCAGATGGTGCTGATGGGTTGGCATGTACACCGTTTAATTAGCTGCCCAGGAGAGCAGCGTGACACAGAACGGAAACAGCACTACTATCCATCTGGGACAACCTCAAAACTAATGCAGACTCAAACACTACCTCAGCCCTTATTCTGCTCGACCTCTCCGCAGCCTTTGACTCAGTTAGTCACGACCCCCTGACCAAAAGACTAGAAAACATAGGCATAACAGACACAGCATTACGGTGGACCAAATCATACCTAACAGACAGAACAGAAACCGAATGGCTAAAACCTTTCAAATCCACTCCACGAGTTAACGACTGTGGAGTACCGCAAGGATCCTCACTATCTCCACTATATTTCAACATCTACCAGACTCCGGTCATCAGAATCTTCAGAAAATACAACATTACATGTTACAACTACGCAGATGACACTCAGATCATCTACAAAATCAAAGACACCGATGCCGACCATTGAACCCTTACCGACTGTCTAAAAGAAGTCTTCGACTGGATGGATGCCAACAACCTGAAAATCAACCCAGGAAAGACAGAAATCATGATCGTATCCAAAGACCAAGAGAACGAAACCACCTACGGAAATGGGAAACGCACCAACACCATTGAAGGTAGTAAAAAATCTGGGAGTCCTAATGGACAACAACCTAACCCTGGAGCCACAAATAAATGCAACAGTGAAGAAATGCTTTTTCCTCCTCCACACGGCAAGAAGAATTCTACCTTTCCTCTCCTTCGCACACACAACACTCACTATCGTCGCCCTAATCATGTCTAAAATAGACTATGCAAACATCCTCTACCTCGGAATACCTGAATACCTCCTGAAGAAAATGCAACAGAACCAAAATGCAGCAGCAAGACTACTCCTCAAACTATCCAGAAGAGATTGCATCACTCCAGCCCTAAAAACCCTACACTGGCTCCCAGTTAAACATCGCATCACCTTCAAAACAATGTGCATAACGCACAGGGCAATCGGTGGACAAGGAGCAGAATTCCTACAAAAGTAAATAACAGTCTACAAACAAACGAGACCCCTCCGATCGAGCAACGAAATCCGCCTGGAACTGAAACCATACCTCAAGAAAAAACTTGGAGGCACCTCCTTCTACCACTTAGCCGCAAAAACCTGGAACAACATCCCAAAGGAAATAAGAAACACTGAAGATCACCTAAAATTCAGGAAATCACTAAAAACCTGGCTCTACAACACCACAGACTAAACCTGAAAAACGAAACTGGTAAAAAGGATAACTAAACAGAAAAGACACAGACATCCCTGACCGGGGAGAGTAAAGCCCACGGCAGCTGGACGGGTGACATCGGATAGACAGGAACACAGGCGGCACACACGGAGACTGAGTCAACTAACCCAGACAATCCCACCAACTCTATCGCCCGCCCCGTAATTTAATTACCGCCAGGTACCACGTTGGTGTGGAATTATCGAGACATTGACAATCCCCCCACTACCTGAGAGGTTGTCATTAGCAGATGCACTGGCAACTAGAGTCTAAATGGAGGATAAGGGGAGCCAGGAGAGAGCATGTTAGAGGTGGGGGCCCAGAGGAGTAAGGAACCTGTAGGCCAGTCAGACCCAGATCATGACAGAGCCGCAACAGGGGAGACTAAGCAAGCCGAGCGCTTCAATTCAGGATAGAGACGCAAATTAACCAACCCTACTAACAACTTCCCTTTCTGCATACACCTCTAAAACTCCAAACCAAACACAACCAAAACCTACAGCACAACAAACCGCACAAACTTCACTACATAGCAACAACAAAACAAAAACACACATAGGGCCTCATTACACGGATGGCGGTAAGGATTTACTGGTACCGGTAAAATACCGGTACCGGCAAATCCTTACCGCCTTACTACGAGGTCCCTTTGCGGGTTGGGGGATTTAACGCCTGCTTTTTGCAGGCGTTAAAAACCAACCCGCAAAGGGACCCAGGGAGCTAATTACGGTACTGCATTTTGCGGTACTGTAATTAGCGCCTTCCCCATTCCCATTGAGCCCAATGGGCCAAAAATGGGCATGGGGAAGGGCAATGGTGGAAGGGGGAATTACTGCCCCACCAACCTTGGAATGGGGCGGTAATTCCCCTTTCCGCCAAGGCGGTGCCAGTATTTTACCGGCATGAACCATGGCGCTAATAGCGCCATGGTTCTCCGCCATCCGTGTAATGAGGCCCATAGCCTTGTACAACAGTACATGACGACTACCGGCCGCAAACACCCGAGGCCCAGCCAACGGACCCACCGGGCTGAGGCCGCCAACAGCACATCACTGCTCTCTTGCATTTTTCCTGCTTCCTCCCACTAACTCAACCCCCCCTCTCCCTTTTCAGAGCCGCCAGAGCGCCAAGGGACCACTACGGTGGTGATAGTGCGCGGTACAAATGTCCTCTAACATTAACAGACCACTGAAAAACAGAGGCAGCTGGTGGCTACATTCCTGAGAATCCAGGCGTGGCAAAACGTGGACGCCTAGCTGATTCACAAAGCTGAACTGTCTGTGAAAGAGAAAGGAAGCAGCTAATTTAAGAGCATCTGTCTATTACCCTAAAGCTGGCAGTTTGTCATTTATTTCACATTTGTGTGCATGCTTTAATAAGTTGGAGGCAAAAACCACAAGGCTGAACTGCTTTGATGAGAAGCAACCCGATTTAAAATGCCTTCTCCAGGACAGAATCAATCTGGTAATCGGCCTAAAACTTGTCACTTGCAATTTATTTTGCTTGATTCTAATTTTTGGGAATTTCAGTATTTTGGGGGCAGAAATTAGCCAATTCTACCCATTTTCTCAACATATTTGTTCTTTTCCATGGTTGCAACATTAAGGTACACCATGAGATATTTTTGTTAGGTAGCCTTTCAACTATCCCTTTGTTGGTTGCACACAGAGTTTATCATGCCACTGAGTTTTGGCACAGTGCATTAATATCCGCCTGTGCTCTCCCCCGTTTTTCTTTGGTTAGGATAAGTGGATCCATCGGTACTGGGGGCAGAAGAGAGGAATCCTTGCAGGCGATTTACAATGGTTGACGTGTAATTATTAAACCATGGCTTTATGTCACTGTAAGATTCCCTGAGGACATGTGACAGAGATTTGTAACCCTTTCCATTTAACAGGGTTTTCAAGGGTTTGTATAATTCCCCCCTATCTCCCCAATCCTGACAGCACTACTGTGAGTATCATTTTAAGTTTTATTGTTCCACGATTTCGATCACTACAAATGTTGCTGATTGGTTGCTTGTGCATACCAGAAGTGATTAGAAGTGTAGAATGCTAGAAAACTCCATTATCACTAATAATCGGTAACTGCATATTGTTTGAATATACTATTTCTAATTCTCATATATTATCACTACAACAGAATAAATATACTTAACTACTAAACTTACTCGTGCAATGATGTCCGAGTTCCTTATATCTTTTTTCTTTAAACTGATCAATAGTTCTTGTTTTGTAATTTTACAGTCTGCATCAAGCCTAGTCTCCTGTTGTAACACACTTTACTAGATGGTTTTGTTGTTAGGGTGTGATGTTAATAAGGTTTTCATTTCCGTCGATGTTCTGACAATTGTTTGAAGGGTTGCCAAATGCTGTTCCTATGAGTGGAAGAAGCGTTTCCAGATATTGTCCTATTCTTCCTCTTTTGTGCACCTTTGGTCATTTGAGCTTGAGATTATATTTTCTTTACTGAACTTGACCATTGTAATACCCTTGACCAAATTTAAATACTAATCCATTGGGGTGTGATCAATTTTGGGTCTAGTTAGAATTAAATGTTGGTTGGCTAAATGCCACATATGCACATTAGTTGTTATATAATCAATAAACCTACTTCTGGATCCACTTGTGAATGTAGAAGTCGCGTGGATATCTCCCAGTACGTGCATGGAACCTGTTATTGTTGATGAAGTGTGCCACCTGTCATGCATATGAATGTTGTTTCTTGGATTTGTATTTCTTCTCCCAATTCTCTAAGAACCGATCCAGTTTATTTGAAATATCGTTACTGTTGTGGTTATTAGGTCAATGCTCTAGATTAAATAACGAAAAACCTATCCTGCAGATTAATATATATTTCCATTGAATTTCATAGGTTTTTGCTAGTGCAATTTAACCATAATGTCCCTTTAACAATGTTTTTGTTAGTGATGACATACATTACTTACCGTAATAGCATTTCTGATGATTGTATCTGCTTAGATTCACATGCTGTGCATTTGGTCCGACATCCAGTGGTAACCGCAGAGTATTGCATCTTGTCTTTCGGGGACCGAAAGGAGACGTCGGCATAGGTGTGTCTGTAACACTATCCCTATCGTGACGTGTGGTGTACCCAAAATCCCTCATGCACCGAGGTCCCTCCGATTGTATTTTTTCTGCCATGAGGGAGCCCAAGGCTATAGTGAGTGAGCACATAAAGTGAGAAAGTAGTAAGACGTCTATGTTCCTTTCACCTCGAGCGGGGAGGCAGGGTGGGCGCATGTGAATCTAAGCAGATACAATCATCAGAAATGCTATTACGGTAAGTAATGCATGTCTTCTGATGCTTGTTAATCTGCTTAGAATCACATGCTGTGCATAGACTAGCGAGCAGTACCCGGATTTGGCGGTGGGTTGTGAGAAGGAACAGTAGAAAAAAAAAAGATGTCTTAGTACTGCTTGTCCCACCTGTGAATCAGATCTAGAATGAGTGTCTAGGCAATAGTGTTTTGTAAAGGTGTGTACAGAACTCCAGGTTGCTGCTTTGCAAATGGACTCGACAGGAACATTTGCAATGAATGCTATGGATGCCCCAGTGCCTTGAGTAGAGTGTGCTCTAGGCTTCGAGGGCAGTTATCTCTGAGCAAGAGTGTAACATAGTGTGATGCATTTGACAATCCACCTGAGATATCTGATTTAGTGACAGGATCCCCTTCTCTACCAGCTGCCACTGAAACAAAGAATTGTTTAGTCTTCCTTAGTGGTTTAGTTCTTTCCAGGTAAAACATGACTGCCCTGCGCATGTCTAGTGTGAAGGCTTCTTTCGGCCATGTTAGTAGGGTTCTGGAAGAAAGTGGGTAGTTCAATTGATTGTTTCACATGGAACTTCGAGGTGAATTTAGGCACAAACCTGGGATGTGTGCGCAGAACTACCTTATCTTTGTGGACTGTAACAAGGGGGTCTAGAACAGAAAGAGCCTGTAGTTCGCTAACCCTTCTGATAGAAGTGATAGCCACTAGGAAGTCTGTCTTATAACTCAGGTCTTTCAGACTTGCTCTATGCATAGGCTCAAAGGGAGCTCCCATGAGCCTGGTCAAAACCACATTCAGATCCCATCCAGGGGCTGGGTGAGAGATGGGAGGATAAATCCTTTTAACCCCTTCCATAAAGGCTTTAATCACCAGTATTTTCCACCACAATACCCTTTGTTGCGATGTGGTGTAGGCTGACAGAGCAGCCAGATTAACCTTTAGGGAATTGAAGACTAACCCAGTGTCCAACAGGTGGCCAGTGTCCAACAGGTGAGTTAGATACAGTACAATGTGTGAGGGTGAGCAATCGATGGGATTGACGCCCTTGGAATTGCACCACATGACAAAACATTTCCATTTGCTGGCATTGCAATAACGTGTGTTAGGCTTTCTTGCCTCCCTCAGTATGCCCATGCACCTCTGAGGGAGTTGCAGCTGTCCAAACTCTATGACCTCAGGAGCCAGGCTGCTAAGTTCAGAGTTTGTGGGCATGGGTGTAGGGTCTCTCCCTCCTCCCCCTGTCCTGAGGCAACATGTTGTACGGGCAGGGTAGCTTGACTGGTGGGGAGAGGGACATTTCCATCAGGTGAGCGAACCAGGGTTGGTAGGCCCACATCGGGGCCACGAGTATCATGGTAACTGGTTCCTGGTGCATCTTGTGCACTATCTTGTTGAGACGGGAAGTCGGGGGGGGGGGGGCGGGGGGGATAGGGGGGAGCATAGACAAATTTCCCCGACCATGTTATCCAGAGACCGTTCCCCTTGGATCGGTTCTGGGGGTACCTGGAGGCGTAGTCTTGGCATTGGGCGTTCTCCTGAGTAGCAAACAGGTCGATCTCTGGGAAACCTCATTCTGCAAAGACATTGGACACAATGGGCCTCATTCCGAGGTTGGTGGTAGTCATGGCGCTATTAGCGCCATGACTAGCACCATTGCCGGTACCGTGCCCGCCCTGGTTCAATGGGGATTTACCGGTCTAGTCCGACCTTTGCGGGACCGGTAAGTCCCCATTGAAAATGTCAATCCCCATTCCCATTTGAGCCTCCATAAGGCTCAATGGGAATGGGGAGGGTGCTAATAACGGTCCCGTAAATTACGGTTCCGTTATTAGCTCTGAAGTCCATTTGCGGGTCCCGTCCTTAACACCTGCTAAAACCAGGCGTTCAGGAAGGACTCGCAAAGGGACCTTGGAATAGGGCGCAAAGGGATTACCGGCACCAGTGTCATTACCAGTGCCCGGTATCCCTTTGCGCCCGGTATCCCTTTGCGCCCGGGTCGTAATGACCCCCAATGTCTTCGTGCAGTCTCCATTTGTATTCTTCGGGCAGAGGAAAATCTCTGCTGAGTACGTCTGCTAGAAGATTGAGTTCCCTTGGAACATGTTGGGACAATAGAAACATCTTGTGTCTGAGAGCCCATATGCAAATGTTCTGGGACAGCTTGGAGAGCCCTGGAGAGTGAGTGGCCCCCTGTTTGTTCAGGTAATACATAGCTGTAGTGCTGTCTGTTAGAATCAGCACTGTCTTCCCTTGCAGTTGCACCTGAAAGGCTTTCAAAGCTTTGAACACCGCTAACAGCTCCAGTAAGTTTATTTGGTTGGATGCTACTTGATGAGACCAAAGTCTGTGTGCTATCTGTTGAAGCAGATGAGCTCCCCCCCCCCCCTGTGAGAGATGCGTTTGTCGTGAGAGTGGCTTCCACTGCAGGGGTGGTGAAGGTCTTCCCCTTCAAGAGGTTTTCTCTTGACCACCACCACTACAGAGGGAGAACGAGGGCTGGCGAGACAACTAACAGATCTTCTCATTGTCCGTTGGCCTGACACCACTGGCTATTGAGCCACTCTTGCATGGGCACATGCGCAGCCGCGCCTGGGGAACCAAGTTTCTGATGTTTGTTAATCTGCTTAGAATCACATGCTGTGCATAGGTCCGACATCCAGTGGTCACTGCGGAGTATTGCATTTTGTTTTTCGTAGTCGAAAAGGGGACGTCGACAAGGCGTGTCTGTAACACTATCCCTATAGTGACGTGCGTTGTACCCACAATCCCTCACGCGTCGAGGTCCCTCAGATTGTTTTTTTCCGCCTAGTTTATGGTCGCCTTACGCGGAGCTCCTAGAGAGACATTGCTAAACAATTACTACGGACCTCGGTCCTTAATATATACTTACTGTTAAAAGATCCCTCCCCTCGACGTTAGCTGTGAAGCTGTTTCTCCGCCGAGCAAGTTTTCGACGGAGGAGAAGAGACGGAGGGGATCCTTCGGCGCTGCCGAACACGTGGCCAGGCCTCGCCGGCCAACATACAGTAGGGAGAGTGGGGGTTTCGAACTTTTACCTTCTCGTCGAGAATGACTTTCTTTCTCCCCTATCTTTCCCTTGGGGTTGTTATCACCAGTTTTTATTGCCTCAGCTATGGAGAGGACACCTTTTAAGTTTTGCCCACGCTGTAGGGGCAAATACACTTGGAAGGACAAACACAAGCTCTGTAATCGTTGCTTGCCCCTCGATCATAAAGAGGACAGCTGCGCGGCCTGTAAGCTCTTGAAACCAAGAACTCTTAAAGAACGGAAAGTTAAGAGGTGGGCAGACTACGCTATGTCGAAGTCAGTTTCCTCACCCGCCGCCGCTGTTACAGAAAGTGACGAGGAGGGTGATAACTCGACGTCCGTTACGGAAGTCATTAACCCCCAGAAGGAGCGCTCGCGCTCCTCGACGTCCGTCCCCGGCCCCGACGGGCTCGGCTCACGCCCTGCTTATGGGGATGAACACCCCGGCGACAAGGACGCACACAGACCCCATAGGCCTAAGCACACAACCCACGGCTCTTCTTCGTCCAGGACGAAGGATCCACCAGCGCCGAAGGGGACGCAGGGCACTCCGGCGTCGACCTCAGACCGCAAGGGTCTCAAGCCCCACCCGCAAACGCAGCCGCGACCAGCGATTGGGCTTTCATCTAATACGGGCGCTACCTCAAAAACATCCGACGTAACGCTCCATAGAGCGGCCGTCGAAAAACAACGCGCAACGCAGGCAACGCCGACTCCAGAACCCTCGACTGACAAACTCGTCGTCGAGAGTCTGGCGAGAATTGTTTCCGAGGACAAACGTAAGCGGACGACGAAACAGACGTCGAATACCGCATCCAAGGAAATAGAAACGCCGAAAAAGCACAAGAGTAGCCAGGAACTGCCCCATCCATCTAAAGGCAGTTCTGAACTACCGGAAGGCTTTTCTGAGGGCGACGGAAACCTTTCGTCGACGTTGTGGGAGCGTTCGAAGCGTTTTGAAGGTGATAACACTGATTTCCCCCCTCTAGACTATTCAGGGGTTCCCCATGAGACCATGGAAAGACTCCATTCTTGTATGGAAAAGATGGAGAGGTTTTTGGGTAGCCAAAACCCACCCACACCCAAAAGACCAAGAGAATGGACCCAGGATGACCCTAGGGTCAAGATTCCTAGGCTGTTTCCCCCTTCTACAGATGCATATGACCTCACTGAAGAGGAGCAATACCTCCAGGAAGATGAGGAGTGTTTAGGTGGAGAGGAAGAACATGAGGAGGAGAGGTTTGAGGAAGACCCTTACACTAGCGCAGGAGCTTTTGAGGAAGATACAGCTACCTCACAGCCCTGGCACTCCCCATCAATGCAGCCTTAGCAATCCCCATCAGTGCACTCAGACCCTGATGTCTTTCATCCTTCTCCTCCCAAGGACTCACCTATTGGGAACACCTCCCCCATAGATGACCAGCCTTCACTTAATGCACTATTGCGCAAGGCAGCAGCGCATTTTGAAATAAACACAGGGGAGACTCTTCCGGACATAGACTTTTGTAGAAAAAGTTATTAAAGAAAAAGCCCCGGTCAGCCAGTCCATTCTGCTCCTGGCTTCTATAAAGAGAAGAATAACTCCTTCCCTTTCCAATCCGGCCTTAGTCACAGGGGTCAACCCTCGGATAGAAAAGCTCTTCAGCCCTTCGTCTTCTGACCCTTTGTACATCAGGGGACATTCTATTCCGGACTCTCTGGTAGTAACAAACACAAGAAAGAGAGCGGGGGTACCACTATCTACTAGTGAGGCACCACCTGACAAAGAGGGCAAGAAGCTCTACGCACTTGGGAAGAGAATCACGACCTCCGCCGCCTTCTCAACCAGGATCGCGAATAACAATTCCCTACTAGCTAGCTACGCAGATGCACAGTGGAGCAAGCTGCGCAGCGAAGCAGAGGACGCACCAGAACCCCTGCGTTCACGCCTGTTGGCTACTATATCAGAGGGAACTCTTGTAAACCAGGGCATCGTAAAGAACTCCTTAGATGCCGCAGAGACAGCTGGCCGTTGCCTGGTTCAGGGAATACTTCTCAAACGCCATGTCTGGCTGCGCAATTCGGGATTTAAGCCAGAAACTCAGGCTTCCCTAATAAATAAGCCCATAGAGCAAACACATCTGTTTGGGAAAGCAGTTGATGAGGCCCTAGAACATGCAAAGAAGGAGTTTGATACCATCAAGACTCTTGACCAAATTTCTAGGCCACCTAACAGACGCAGCTATGGCAATAGACGCTCCTTTCGTGGCCAACGCCAGCAGCAAAGCCAACAACAATTTTACTCTGCTACCAACTGGCCCTCTAACCAAAGCACCCAGTTCAGTCAAAGAGGCCAACGTCGTGGCAAAGGAAGAGGGCGCGGCTCCAGTCCAAAAGGCCCCACGCCCAATACCAACAAATGACCCAAAGATTCGGGTCCCCTCCCATGCATCACCGGTCGGGGGCCGGCTAACATCGTTCCTTTCAGCATGGGAGGGAATAACGTCAGACCGCTGGGTATTATCCACCATAGCCCACGGATACTGCATCGAATTCAACGGTTCCCCGAAATACAGACCCCCACGGAACCGACGCATGACACCGGAACACCTCACTATTCTTCTTCAAGAAGTAGAAGAGCTACTGAAAAAAGAAGCTATAGAGGCTGTCCCCCTATCTCAGGTAACAGAAGGTATTTATTCAGTGTACTTCCTTGTACCCAAAAAGGACTTAACCATGCGCCCTGTATTAGATCTGCGCCCAGCGAACAAGTTTGTCAAACCCCAAAAGTTTCGTATGGTGACCTTGCAGGAAGTAATCCCACTGTTATCACAGGGGGATTACATGACAACACTAGACATGAAAGATGCATACTTTCATATTTTAATGTTGCCAGCGCACAGAAAATACCTCAGGTTCAAGATAGAGAACAAACACTATCAGTTCAGAGTACTACCCTTCGGGATAGCATCTGCACCAAGGGTATTTACGAAAGTACTGGCAGTGGCAGCGGCCCACCTGCGCAGATTATCCATCCCGGTTTACCCGTACCTCGACGACTGGCTCATAACAGGGGATTCTTACGAAACATGCTTCTCCAATACCCAAAGGACCATAGACCTTTTGTCCCAACTGGGCTTCTCCATCAACGAAAAGAAGTCCAGCTTAGACCCCAGCCAAATCAAACAATTCCTAGGGGCTCTAATTCGAACAAAGGACGGCCTCGTCTTCCCCTCCAACGAGAGGGTCCAAAACATGCTGTTTCAGATCCCCCAATATGTGGCAGGTCGAGAGGTGACGGTACGCAAAGCAATGCGCTTGCTAGGGATGATGGCGTCATGTATTTATTTGGTACCTCACGCGCGCCTGCGCATGCGCCCAATGCAAGAGTGGCTCTACAGCCAGTGGTGTCAGGCCAGCGGACAATGGGACGATCTGGTGGTGGTCTCGCAGGCCTTGGTTCTCTCGCTACGGTGGTGGACAAAGGAAAACCTGTTATTAGGGAAAACTTTTGCCACACCCGCAGTGGAAGCCACTCGAACCACAGACGCATCCCTTACAGGATGGGGGGCTCACTTATCCCATCAGACTGCTCACGGAGTGTGGGCTCCGAGCTTAGCATCCAAGCATATAAACCTACTGGAACTATTAGCAGTGTTCAAAGCACTGAAAGCCTTTCAGGAACACTTACAAGGAAAGACAGTGATGGTCCTCACAGACAGCACCACAGCCATGCACTATCTCAACAAGCAAGGGGGCACTCACTCTCCAGGACTGTCCAAGCTGTCCCAGAATATATGGAAGTGGGCTCTCAAACACAACATGTTCCTACTATCATAACATGTACCAGGGGAACTCAATCTGCTAGCAGACAAACTCAGCAGAGACTTCCCCCTACCCAAAGAGTACGAATGGCAATTACACGAAGACATCGTCTTAGACGTCTTCACGCAATGGGGTTTCCCGGAAATAGACCTGTTCGCAACCGTGGAGAACTCACAATGCCAAAGTTACGCCTCCAGGTACCCCCAGAACCAGTCCAAGGGGAACGGTCTGTTGATTCAATGGTCAGGGAAATTTGTTTACGCCTTTCCCCCGACTCCCCTCCTCAACAAAGTGGTGCACAAGATGCACCAAGAGCAGGTTACCATGATACTAGTAGCCCCAATGTGGGCCCGGCAGCCATGGTTCGCTCACTTGATGGAGATGTCCCTATCTCCCCCAATGAAACTTCCCTGCCCGTACAACATGCTGTCACAAGACAAGGGCAGGACACTGCATCCATGCCCTCAGACCATGAATTTAGCAGCCTGGCTCCTGAGATCATAGAATTTGGACATTTACATCTCCCTCAGAGATGTATGGACATCCTCAGGGAAGCCAGAAAACCTAATACTCGCCACTGCTATTCTAGCAAGTGGAAAAGATTTGTCATCTGGTGTAGAAGTAAGAACATCAACCCGGTTGACTGCTCTGCCACTAACATTATTCTGTACTTGACCCATTTACTGGATTCAGGTCTAGTGTTTAATTCCATTAAAGTCCACCTAGCGGCACTTTCTGCATACACCACTTCCCAACTTAAAGTGTTGTGGTGGAAGATACCAGTTATCAAGGCCTTTATGGAAGGGGTAAAGAGAATACACCCCCCGATAGCTAACCCAGCTCCCGGATGGGACTTAAACGTGGTACTTTCTAGACTCATGGGCACTCCTTTCAAACCCATGCACAAGGCAACTCTTAAATACCTCACTTTTAAGACTGCTTTCCTAATAGCTATCACCTCCATTAGGAGAGTAAGTGAACTACAGGCTCTTTCTGTACTAGACCCCTTTGTATCAGTCCACAAGGACAAGGTGGTTCTTCGCACACACCCAAGGTTTGCACCAAAATTCATCTCGAAATTTCATGTAAACCAATCTATAGAACTACCAACGTTCTTTCAAAACCCTTCCAGCTTGGGAGAAAAAAGTCTGCATACACTAGATGTACGCAGAGCTGTCATGTTCTACATGGAAAGAACCAGATCACTGAGAAAGACTAATAAGTTCTTTGTCTCGGTGGCAGCAGGAAGAGAAGGAGATGCAGTCTCTAAGTCCACTATATCTAGATGGATTGTACAATGCATCACTCTCTGTTACACTCTTGCTAAGAGAGAACTACCCTTCAGGCCAAGAGCACATTCCACTCGAGGCACGGGGGCTTCCATAGCATTCATTGCAAATGTTCCCCTTGAGTCCATCTGCAAAGCGGCTACCTGGAGTTCGGTGCACACCTTTACAAAACACTACTGTCTAGATGCACACTCTAGATCTGACTCCCAGGTGGGACAGGCAGTATTAAGACATCTTTTCTCTACTGTTCCTTCTCATAACCCATCGCCAACTCCGGGTACTGCTCGCTAGTCTATGCACAGCATGTGATTCTAAGCAGATTAACAAACATCAGAAGACAATGCATTACTTACCGTAAAAGCATTTCTGATGGTTGTATCTGCTTAGATTCACATGTGCCCGCCCTTCCTCCCCGCTCGGATGGAAGGAACATAGACATCCTCTACTATATTTCTCTCTTTTCTGTACTCACTCACGTCTAGAAGGCTCCCTCAGGGCAGAAAAATACAGAGGGACCTCGACGCGTGAGGGATTGTGGGTACAACGCACGTCACTATAGGGATAGTGTTACAGACACGCCTTGTCGACGTCCCCTTTTCGACTACGAAAAACAAAATGCAATACTCCGCAGTGACCACTGGATGTCGGACCTATGCACAGCATGTGAATCTAAGCAGATACAACCATCAGAAATGCTTTTACGGTAAGTAATGCATTGTCATATGCATGACGCTATCATCCCTAGCAAACGCATGGCTTTGCATACCGTTACCTCCCGACTGGCTGCATATTGAGGGATCTGAGAAAGCATGTTCTGAACCCTCTCGCTGGAGGGGAAGACGAGACCGTCTTCCGTCCGAATTAGAGCCCCCGGAAATTGTTTTACTTGGCTGGGGACTAAACTGGATTTCTTTTCGTTGATTGAGAAACCCAAGCTGAAGAGGCGATCTACTGTTTTTTGGGTGTTCGAAAAACAAGTGTCGAACGAGTCCCCCGTGATGAGCCAGTCTTCGAGGTAAGGGTAAACTGGGACTGATAGCCTTCGCAGGTGTGCAGCTGCCACTGCCAGGACTTTGGTAAACACCCTTGGTGCTGAGGCGATGCCGAAGGGGAGTACCTTGAATTGGTAATGTCTGTCCTGGATCATGAACCTTAGATATTTCCTGTGCGCTGGAAACATTGAAATATGAAAGTATGCATCTTTCATGTCCAATGTTGCCATGTAGTGCCCCTGTTTCAGCAATGGGATCACCTCCTGCAGTGTTACCATGTGAAACCTCTGGGGTTTTATAAACTTGTTCGCTGGGCCCGGTCTAGAACAGGGCACATGGTGAGATCCTTTTTGGGTACAAGGAAGTACACTGAATAAATACCCTCGTTTACCTGAAGAATAGAGACGGCTTCTATGGCATCCTTTCCCAGCAGTGCTTCCACCTCTTCGATCAGGATCTCCAGATGGTCCGGTGAAAGGTGCTGTGATCGCGGCTGTCTGAACTGTGGAGGTCGGGTGAATTACACGCAATAAACGTGGGCGACCGTCTTTAAGACCCACTGGTCGGAAGTTATCCCCTCCCATGCCTTGAGTAAAGATGTTTGTCGCCCCCCCCAACTGGGTTGACATGGGAGGGGACCTGGACTTGGTGGTCATTTCTGACCAGAGGCTGTGTCTCCTCTGTGATTGGGGCCTCTGCCTCTACCCTTGCCGCATTTCTGACCCCTTGAGGGGTAGTGTCATGATGCATACCCCCAGGCATCCGGACCAAGTCCATCAGCCCCGGGAGCAGGCATCTAGACATTTAGTAAAACCTAAGCAGCCCCGGCTAGGGGCTATCTGGTTCAGTCCTGGCGCCTTAGGCGCCAGGCTCATAGTAGGAATCAGTCCTGGCGCCTTAGGCGCCAGGCTCATAGTTATTACTTACCTCAGGCAGACCATGCTGCAAATGACTACAATCCAACATGAAGCCTGAAAGGGACTATTTTTCTACAGGGACTATTTTTTACTCGGGTGTGGTTCTAGGGACTTCTTACCTGGGACTACTTTTGAGGCTATTTAAACCACGCCCGACCAGCAACACACGCTTCGCGTTATTCTGCATCCAGCAGCGTAACGCTCACCGTGCCTGCAGCCTGCATCCAGTCTTCTGCCACGCCCGCCTCGAATCCGGAGCTCCTAAAACAAAGAGGAAAGAAAGGGACAAGGTTAGAAAACAAACTTATTTCTATTCCACACCTGATTCTGGATCCATCTCGTCTCCGGACCTGTAAAGAACATCATTTCTGCACGCGCTGCACCTCCAGCTGCAGCGCCGTGCCATACTCGCCAGTCTTCACAGCATCCTTCGGGTCGGCACTGCCTCCATCATTTCTTTGCTGAACTTCGGCACCTAGGAGACAAAAGAAAACCACAAGGTGAGCCGAGGGAACCAACAAATATAATTCTTACCACCATAGACTTACCTGATTTACCACCGGAGGCATCCTTTTGTGACTCTCCATATTTTCACGTGCCACATCTGTAAAGAGAGACAAAACAACACGTTTTCCTCGTGCAATATTTACCGGACAGCGCCAGGTAATACAGACTCTTACCTGAGCGCCACCAGCTGCCACAAGAGCATCTTTTCACGAGCCAGCTGCAAGACAAGAAAGGAAGGGGGGACCAAGAGTGAACATCGGACATATTGAACTCTATGAACTTAATACTTACTGGTCCTCACCAGGAACCTCAGAGTCAATACTCTCCGGAACTCTCCCGAGCCTTCAAACCAGTGAAGTAACTGGAATCGACGCGCCCCTGCAAATCCACGCAGGATGGAGAGCGCATCTTTCAAGAATATAAGGAGAATATTTCTACGGGTTAAGCAGCCAAGATTAGGAGGGCAGATCTAGTCAGTCATCGCTGCACTACGCATCACGTGGGTGGAGACCGCAGCTGTCCGGGTCTGACCGATGCCCCTGTGGGAGCCAGGTGAGCGTAACAGGTAGTAAGTGGAGCTTCCAGATGTTTGATTTGTGTTGAAGTTGCCCCTGCTGTAGTTGTTTTGACCAGCCCGGGCTTGCCCTCGAAAGGACCGCCGAGAGTTATTACCCCTCTGAGAGGAGGGTTTCTGTGTAATTTGGTGCAAAGACCTTATGGTCTCGTGCTCCTTCTTGGCTGTTTCCAAAGCCTCATCCACTGCTTTCCCGAAGAGGTTAGTCTCCTCAATGGGTTTATTAATGAGGGAGGCCTGAGTCTCGGGTCTAAATCCTGATGTACACAGCCAAGCGTGTCTTTTCAGTAGGGTCCCTTGAGCAAGAGACCTGCCTGCAGTTTCCATTCTGGTTAGCTAGTCTTCCCTCCGTTACAATGGAGAGAAGCTTTTTTTTTTTTTTATTTTTTTTTTTTAAACTTTATTTTTAGGTATTTAAATCACGATACAACTTCACACCCACATTAGGGTGGACTTTAAACTTTGCGTCATGACCCAGGACCCACCCAATGCACCCCCCACCCCCTCTCAGCCACATCCCCCTGAAACAGCATCCTCTTTAGCTGAGAAAGTGCCTCTTCCAGCAATCGCTTCAAGGATGTGGAAATACCCTGGACCAGTCCTCACCGAGGGGTATCCTCCACGTCTGAGGATTCAGATGCGTGCTCTGCCGCTTCGCCCATTAAGAACAGTGTCAATGGCCCCCAGGTGTCTGGAGGTCGGGCGTGCAGAGGAAGTAATTGAATTAAGTCCGTTTCCACATCTTGGTAATACAACATGTCTCTGTGCCAGGCGGCGACTGTCGGGGGGGGGGGGGGGGGCCGTATTGGTTGTATTGGTTCTTCCACAACAGCCGCTGTAGTCTCCAGAACTTGTTTCCAGAAAGGCGTAAGCTCGGGACACTCCCATGCTAGGTGAACAAAGTTTGCTGAGATTGGCCTGCATCTGATGCATTTCGCTTCTGCGTCTGGGTGATGCTTGTTGGTTTTCGCTGGTGTGTGATATGTTTGATGGAGAAAGTTGAAGTGTATAAGTTTTAGGTGTGAGTTAAGCGCCACTTTTTGAGTTTGTTTCAGGCTATAGAACCAGTCTTCATCTGAAATCTTAACCAGTAATGACTTCTCCCATCTAGCCTTTGCACCAGAGATGGTGGGGGATGTACTGGGAATGAGGGCTTTATAGATCTGTGACACCAGCCTGCCCTCGCCTTGCGCTTGGATGACGTTATGCAGTAATTGTCACGTTGGTGGCTGACGTGGGAAGTCCGGCAGTAGAGCCTGAATGGTGTAACGAGTTCTGAAGTAGAGGAACACATCCAAGGCAGTGTTGCCCCCTTTACTTTTTGCTTGCTCTGGCGTTAGAAAACCCTTTTCTGTGAAGAGAACTCCCAGGGTTTGTATGTTCAGTTTGTCGACCCACTTGTGAAACACCGTCTCTGAGGACAGTGGGACTCCGGGAATAAACTTCGCAGGTAGGAGTGGGGAGTACCGTGACTGCACACCTAATTTCTGGGCCAGCGTCTTCCAAACTTTGTACGTCGTGAGCATCACGTTCATCGTGGAGCTGGGAACCGGCATGTGACTAAGGACGACTGCAGTTAGAAAGTTAGGTGTTGCGAGGACTCGCTCAACTTGTACATGTTGTCGGATAGCTTGCGAGGCATACCAATGGCTGAGGAACTGTGCTTGAGCAGCCCAATAATATCTCTCCAGGTCCGGCAGAGCCAGTCCCCCATTGGTGACCGGGAGTGTCAGCGTGGTGTATGCCACTCTAGCTGGCTTACCCGCCCAGAGTAGTTCGAGGACCAGGCTTTTCAATTTTTTCCAGAAGGATTGTTGCAGCATCATAGGAATATTGTTGAATAGATATAACAGTTTGGGTAAAATCACCATCTTCTCTAGGGAAATCCTACCCCAGAGGGTTAGTGGAAGAGACTTCCAGCAAGAGATCTTGGGCCTCATTACAACCTGCCAGTCCGGGACCGTGCAAAATCCGTGACGGCGGTAAAAACGTTTCCGTGTCCGTAAGGTTGCGGAAAAACCGTCCGATTACACGCTGTGGGTCGCGCGCACCACACGGACTCGGAAACGTTGTTACCGCCGTCACGGAAAACCCCACGGAAATGGAAATAACGCAGCCACAAGTGGCGCAAAACCCGTGTCCGCATCCACCGCCACGGACACGGAACCGGAAATACCATGATCGCCAAAACAGGAAACAGAGAGGCGGCCATCATATAAAAGCACAATCCATTGCCATCCAGAGCCAGCACAAGCACAATCGTAACTCTGAGAAGCCAAAGGGGACCATCAGCATGTCTGCAAGGATTCCTGCTCAGAGGCAGCGCAAACAGCGCTTCAGCGAGGCGGAGCTAACCGTCTTGGTGGAGCACATTGTGGACAATGCGGAGATGCTGTTCAGCGCCGACCAACGGCGTGCCACACAGCAGCGGAGGAAGGAGGTGTGGGCCGAAGCTGCACGCAAGTGCACCGCTGTGGGCGTGACCGTGAGGAGCGTGAAGGACTGCCACAAGCGGTGGGACGACCTGAGGCGTAGGGTACGCAACCTCATTTCCACGCACCGCCAACGCAGCAGTGGGACAGGCGGACGACCCCCTTCCCCACTGAGGCTGCAAGCATGGGAGGAGCGTTGCAGCAGCGTCCTCCACTTAGAGGGAATCCATGGGATCGGGGAGGCTGAGGCAGGAGTGAGCCCACCTGCAGATGCCGGTAAGTGCCCAAACATGAATGCCACATGAAAATATGCAGTTGTGAGTACTGGGCCAAAGGACCCATTAACAACCCCCCCCCCCCCATGCAGTGCATGTGTGGGCCAAAGGACCCATTAACAATCCCCCCCCCCCAGGCAGTGCATGTGTGGGCCAAAGGACCCATTAACAACCCCCCCCCCCCCCCCCCAGGCAGTGCATGTGTGGGCCAAAGGACCCATTAACAACCCACCCCCCCAGGCAGTGCATGTGTGGGCCAAAGGACCCATTAACAACCCACCCCCCCAGGCAGTGCATGTGTGGGCCAAAGGACCCATTAACAACCCCCCCCCCACCCCCCCGGCAGTGCATGTGTGGGCCAAAGGACCCATCATGATCCGTATGGCAACCAATATCACAGAATGCATACACCAGCAATCAGATGCATGTGACTAACACTATTCAATGTACAATCTTAATGACGCATGTGATGCACCCATCTGCCACCACAACAACACTAATTGCATGCCCTTTGTGTCCCCACAGCCGTTTCAAGTGACAGTGATACTGCACAACAGGCCAGCCAATCTGCACCGGCAAGTACACAAACCACCGCCACCACACAGGAGGATGCTGCCGGCAGTTCTGCACCTCTGGCCACATTACCAGCCACTACAGATGTGCCGCCCACCACCACCACCTACATCCCCACCGTCTCCACACTGCCTGAGTCTAGACAGGTGCCACGGGAACCTATCATGGCCACCCAACACAACACCGAAGGCAGCAGCACTGCAGAGGGGGTGGCCTGCAGTGATAAGAGTGCCCCGCAAGAGCACTCGGAAACGGGCCACAGGGGGAGATGCCCACATTGGAAGACCTGGGCTCCTTCCATGAGCTAGAGTTCAGCCCCACATCACTGAGGAGTCCCATGAGGTCGCCCACCCCATCCATGGCCGAACTGAATGCCCGCATGCAGCAGATGGAGGACCAGCAGGCTACCCTCACCCAGCTGGTGGAGAAGGCAGCTAGAGGAATCCAGGCTGCAGAGGGAGAGCTACAGCGCCTCAGTGCGTCGCCTGTCGAGGTCAATCGGACGCTTTGCGAGCACTATAGTAACCCTTGCACGCCATGTGCGGGAGGGCAACGACCACACCTCCAGGCTTGTAGAGGCCATGTTGGTTGGCCAACAGGCAAATCTGGCACGGATGCCCTTAATCCCAGATTCTGCACAATCAAACACAACCACCCCATCCAGCTCCACTACTGCCAGTCCAAGGAGGCACTCGAGTAGGCTAACGGGTCCCTCGGGCAAGGTTGCACAGGCACAGAAGCGCACACGGAAGTGATGGCATGTGTGTGGGGCAGTGCAGGACACATGTGGACTACAAGGGTGTGAGAGGGGTGGGCACGTTTTGGTGGTGGGGTAGGTAGTTTTGGGGGTTTGAACAATGGGGTCTGGGTGGGGGTGGGCACGTTTGGGTGGTGGGGTAGGTAGTTTTGGGGGATTGAACAATGGGGTCTGGGTGGGGTGGGCACGTTTGGGTGGTGGGTGGCCCCGGGTGTACAGCTTCCCTAACCAATGCACCTCCTTCCCTGTTGTTATTACATCAATACATCACCATTTCGAATCAAGACATACATGTGTGGACATTGATAATTTATTTTGCAGTGCAACTATTAATTCATTGTCGTGCATTTCTATGAATGTGCTGTGACTCAAAAGTAAATGCGGATCAGGGCATCCCGTGCTCTCTGGCCATCATGTGGACCCCCAGGGGGAGGCGGTGCCATCCCATCCCCATCCCCATCCTCCTCATCTGCGTCTGGTGGCATTGGGATGTTCCTGCGCAGGCATATATTGTGCAGCATGGCACATACGAGCGTGATTTTACCTGTCTTCACCGGGCTGTACAGCAGTGATCCGCCAGATCTGCTCAGACAGCGGAAACGGGCCTTCAGCAGTCCAAATGTCCTCTCAATCATTCCATGTGTGCGGATATGTGCCTATTGTATGCCTCTTCATGCCTGTTCCTTGGTCTCCGTACAGGTGTCATCATCCATGGCGTGAGTGCATATCCCGCATCACCTACATGGGATGTAGATGGGGGAACATGTCAGTGTTTGTGGCATCATGTCCTCATCTGCTGCTGTGCATTCTTGTATCATCATTCATTCATGCATATGTACCATGCAGTGTATGGAGGTATGTTTTGGGCATCACGATGTATGTCGCTAACTGGATATGGGCCTACACATTAACTTGCATGTTTACTGTGTCCTGCGGGTGACATTTGATTGTGTGCATGTCACGGTGCAGTGCTGTCCACACATGGCAGAGTGACTACACTGTACGGAAGTAGTAAATACACGTTGTCTCATTTACACGCCTCTCGTGCCTTTTGAGGCAGTGTTTCAATTGAGGGTGGGTGTCTGCAGTGGCACAAGGTTCATGGGACAATGACGGGATTGGCTGTGCCAGCGTGTGCACGGGCACATTGTGGTGCCCTGTCATGTCTTCCTTCATGATGTTTGGCATCTGCTGTGTATTTGGTAGATGGAAGGGGGGTGATGCATGTGCGGTCACAGCGGCACACTCACAATGCTCATTGGCCTGGACACACACACACACCACTTCGACAGGGTTGTAGCATTGTCAGCTGTACTCACCCAATAGCCATGTGCTTTGTCCGGCATAGCGTTCCATGTACCGTGGCAACGTGGAATTCCGCAGTACCATTGAGTCATGTGATGAGCCTGGGAAACGTGCGCAGCAGTGTGTAATCAGTTGCATGGCATCACAAACCATCTGGACATTCAAAGAGTGATACTGTTTCCTATTGCGGAACATCGCCTCAATTGCACGTGGTACTGTCAGCTCAACGTGGGTGCAGTCAACTGCGCCTATGCAATTTGGCATGCCTGCTATGGCATGGAAGGCCAACTTGGTGGCAATGACCTCGGGGAGGGTGCGGGGTAGGGCTATGTGTTCCGACACATGGCGCAACAGGGCATCCAGTACATGTACCAGGATTTTTGAGAAAGAGGGTTGTGATATGCCGTGCAGCTCACCAACCGTGTGTTGATAGTTGCCAGTGCCAAGGAAATGCAGTACTGAGACAACCTTCAAGAGGGGGGGGGGGGGGCAGTGGGGGTGTCAATTTGGCTGCTGATGTTGTCCTCAATCATGGCGGTGATGTGCAGGATTGTTGCACGGTCCAGCCGGTATAGTGTGTGGATCTGTCCTGGGGTGAGGTTCCAGGGTGAGGCCCTGATGCATGGTATTGCTGGCTGGCGGCGGGGTCGGGCTGGCTGGGCAATGGGGTTTTCCATAGCTGCAGGGTTGGCTGGTTGCCACCTGCGCCTCCTCCGCCTCCACCTCCTCCTCTGTGCCATTACTGCCACCATGTGCAGTGCTGCCTGTTGGTTGAGTAGGCCCAGTCCCAGTGCTACTAGACCTGCTGCCTGCATGGTCCTGTGTTGTGTTGGGCTGGGTGTGGCCCTTTTGCTAGGTCCAGCTGGGCTGATTTGGTGCACCTGTGCCCTGATTCAGTTCAGCAGGCAGTGTATAACGCCATGTTCGCGGTGGCGGCGGTTCCGCCACCGTGATCACGGTATTTACGCCATGTTTTTGCCGGTATTTCCGTGTCCGCGCTAGTTGTGATGCTCACAGTGTTTCGTGTTGACAGTAACAGAGGGGTTTCCGTGCAGACGGACTTAACGGGACCCCTATTTCCGCGGTGGCGGTTGAGGGTGGTGCTAATACCGGGGCCGCAGGTCATAATTGTGCGACATGGAAATGGTGCCGGTATGGTTTTACCGGCAGTGTTAATTCCGGACCGGAGTACTTGTAATGAGGCCCCTTGTCTTGAAGCGATTTGACCACCTCTTCATAGTTATCCCGAAACACTTCCTGACAATTTAGAGATAGTTGTATCCCGAGGTATCGGACTCTGGAGCACTTCCATGTGAGTTTGAAGTCGTCTGGAAACTGTTTTGTGGCTAGGGTGAGAGGGAATACAATGGATTTTGACTGGTTGATTTTTAATCCTGACGCTGCTCCAAACTTGATGACTTCCCTCATGACTGGATTTAGATTGTCTTCAGGGTTTCGGATTAACAGTGCTACGTCATCGGCGTAGAGAGAGATGATGAGCTTGTGAGGACCTATAATGAGTCCCCATTGCTGTCTCTGTTCCCGCAGTTTGGAGGCTAGAGGTTCCATCACCAAGGCGAATATTAAAGCCGATAGTCGGCAGCCCTGTCTCGTGCCTCGTTGCAGAACTATTGGGGCTGATTTGGCTGTACCGACAATAATGTTGGCACGTGGCTTGGTATATAGGAGAGACAAGGTTGATGAAGCGGGCTCCTAGGCCCATCCTAGTGAGCACCGTGAACAGAAACGGCCACTCCACCGAGTCAAATGCCTTTTCAGCGTTGAGAAGAACCGCCACAGCCTGCAGTGAGGGGTCTAGTGCGGCCATGACACCGAACATTCTCCTAAGTCCAAACGTCGTGTTGCGGCCCGAAATGAAACCGGCTTGGTCTGCCAGAACAAGGGCAGGCATCAATGGCATTAACCTCCCTGCCAGCACCTTGGCAAGTATTTTATTGTCAAGATTGAGGAGAGATATTGGTCGGTATGATGAGCAATCTTCTGGAGGTTTGCCAGGTTTGAGTAGCAGAATAACATTGGCTTCACAGGTGGTAGGAGGCAGGTTCCCTCTTTCCAGCGCTTCCTCATATAGTGCCTCTAGGAGGGGGCCAGGATGCCCGCGAATGACTTGTAGAATTCTCCCGTCAGTCCGTCAGGGCCTGGCGCTTTGGAGCTGGGGAGGGACTTTATGGCTTCAATAATCTCTTCTTGCGTGATCATTTCGTTTAGGGGTTCTCGGAGAGAATGTTCGACCCAGTAGAGTTCCGTGTCTTCCAGGTACTCCAATGGGGCTGTCGAGGACTTGTTAAGTTTAGCACGATATAGTTCTTGATAGAAGATCCTGAACTCCTCCGCTATCCTTTCATCGGTATAGACCGTCTCTCCCAGAGTGGTCCAAATCGATTCAATGTGTGCAAGTTTGTTGTCCGCTCTGATTAAATTTGCTAGAAGGGCCCCGGGTTTTTGGCCTTCTCCGTATTGACGAACTTGGCCATTGCGATTCAGGAATTTGACCTCATGGTCTGCTGCAAGATTGAATTTCATCAATTCTTCCTTCAAGGCTGCTGATATTTTGGGATCCGCCCTGTTAGTGGCTTGGCGCTCAAGGATCTTTAGCTTCTCTTCGCTGCTTGTGAGCTCGCATCTGATGAGCTTGTGGATGCCGTTTTCCTTGGCATGACAGACTCCTCTGATAAAGCATTTTAGGGACTCCCAGATTGTGCTTGCAGATGGGACTGAACCAACGTTGGCATCAAGAAACACGTTGATCTCGTCCCTTAGTTCAGAGGCAAACACTTCATCTCTTAAAGAGCTGTTCTTGAAGCGCCATGGCTGTAGCGGTGGCGTCAGAGTGGATGGCCTTAAGTTGAGGAAAATAGGGGAATGATCGGAGAGCGTTCTTGGATGTATGCAGCATCGATCACTTGTCAGAGGACCGCTTGCAGAGACGAAGAGATAGTCGATACTGGAGCTCGAATTCATTCACCAGTACACAAATGTGAATTCTCGTGAATCGCCGTTCGAGACCCTCCATATATCTATCAGGCTGAAGGCATTACAGATTTCTTTTATTTGGAGTCCAGCTTTGGTAGGAGGTAGTGGTGAAGCTTTTGATCTGTCCTTTAATGGATCTAGTACAGTGTTCATGTCTCCCCCCCAGATTATGGTTGCTGGATCCTGTCTGGAAAGCTGGGTGAGTACCCATCCAAAATTGTCAGGGCCGTCTGTGTTCGGAGCGTAGGAGTTGACAAAGGTCACCTTCTGTCCGGCTACGATACCGCTCACTATGATCGCTCTCCCCTCCGTGTCCTTCGCCATGCGTATCAAGCGGAAGCTCATCCTTCTGTGTATGAGTATAGCGACTCCTCTGGAGTAGGTTGAGTAAGAAGAGTAGTATCTGTGGCAGCCCCAGCTTTTCCTGGTAGAAGATGAGTCTCTTGAATCATAGCCACGTCAATTTCGTGACGCCTGAGGTATTGCAGTATTTTCCTGGTTTTAGCTGGAATATTGCCACCTCTTATGTTCCATGTTAATACGTTGAATGGTTCGGGTAAAACATTCTAATTGACCACAGTTCGTTTACTGCTGCTAGCCATGGAGAGGCATCGAGAAGAGACTTGCTAGCTTTGTTGCTGAAAGCTTTGTAACTTGCTTGACAAGACACTGGTATCTGCTTAGGAGATGGAGAGTAAGGGGAGGGTTGAGAACTGGTGGCGCTGAACTTTCCTAATGAACTTTGAGGGCACCATCCGTGGGCAAACCCCCACAAGCCCGTGGCGTTTCTCTTTCAGGTGGGCAACCCCCAACTGGCCCACAGGGAGATCCCTCATTAACCCAATAAAACAAACAGCGAAACAAGTGGAATCCATGTCGCTGTACAAACTGTACCCCCAAGGAACTCAGCTTAGAGACCTACTGGCAGCCGAGTGAACCTTGGAGAGTGAACTGGTGCTATGCTAGGGGCCCTGGGGCCCTCCAAGCTTCCCTGCCCCGTGTTATAATCACTATGTATTGAACCTGTTTCTTTTGCATCTTCTTGCGAGTTTGTACTCTGCCTCTGGTCACTCCGGTTTATGGTGGATTCCTGATGCTTCTGTCTCTTTGGGGCCTGGGACGGTTGGGATTCGGATCTGGGCAGCCCATCTGGTCAAACATGCGTGCATCCTCGGGCGATTGGAAAAAATGGACCCTCTCCCCGTGCTGTACTCTGAGCCGTGCTGGGAAGAGCATCGAGTAGGGTAATTGATTGGCTCAGAGTCTTTGTTTGATGGCGGTAAAGGATTTCCTCTGGGTTTGTACCGCGGGAGAGAAGTCTGGGTAAACGTGAATTTTGTCCCCATCATGAAGCAGCTCTCCTTTCTCTCTTGCCTGGCGGAGGATGGTGTCTGGGTCCTTGTAGTTGAGCAGCCTAGCGATGATTGGCCACTGCCGGGGACAGGTCGGGCCAACGGAATCCTGTGAGCCCTCTCAACTATGAACATTTGAGACAATGATTCTCTACTGAAGAGTGATGTGCAGAGTAACTCCACAAACTCCTCCATTCTACCTTGCGGCTGCTGTTCCCTCACCCCGTTGATTCGTATGTTATTCCTCCTTGAACGACTTTCAAGGTCCTCGCATTTAGCTATTGTTGATTTCATTTGGGCTTCGAGCTGCGAACCTTTGGTTGATAGGGATGATGTGCCATCATCTAGATTTGACACTCTTTGCTCGACCTCGTTTAAACGTTCCGAGTGTGTGTCAATGCAGTGTTGAAGGAGGTCCGCCTTGGAGGCGAGGCCGTCCATTTTGTTGTTTAGATTTCCGATGCCAGCCTTCAGGCCTAAAAGGAGTTCTTTTATTTCAAATGAATTAACTTCTGATTCCATCTGGGGCGAACTGCTGGGGGCAGGAGTCTGGTCTTCCCGCTGAACGGGGGCTTTTGGTGTTGCACCGCCCTCGAAAGTTAATTTCCTCTGGGACTTGTCATTTTTCCCCATTTCAAATGTGGAACAGGTGCACTTTATATGAGAACCGCTATACTTTGTAGTGCCTGGGGTGTTCCGAGGATCCACCTGAGATGGCTACGATTTATCCGGCTGCTCGAATTTGGATGGATTACAGTTCAGAAGCAAAATGGAACTCCTCTATTGGGCTGCGTTCCATGCGCTCTACAGCGCGTAACGTGGGGGCTGACTTGTTTGATTTGAGCGGGGGGTTAGTGATTTGCTGTGGTAGCCAGGTTTGCTACTAACGGACTCCCCCTGGGATGATGTTGACACTGGGGTGGGGAGACAATGGGCAATGGATTTTATCAAGCTTATTGCTGGAGTCCCAGTAGGTGAATGGAATACAGCATTGCATTGGTGACTCTCCTGTCTGGCAGTATGGTGTGTGTCGAGATGCAAGGGAAAAACACCACAAGTGCATTGGGCAGCCCACCGAAAATGAAGCAACAGTCCAAAGTGGGGGGAGGGGGGACCTCTTATCTCAGTTCACCCATCCTGCGCTGGGCCTCCAGGGCGCCACACTGATTCCCTTTAAGGCCGTTGTTCCGGTATGTAACAGGAGACACCACACGCCTCCCAGCCCCCAAACTGGGCCTCCAGCGGGCCGAACTGGGCCGGCTCCGCGCCACGCCACCTGGAGCAGCGGGCAGGACTCGTAGCTGAAGTGGCGAGGGGATAGGGGAGGAGGAGGGGGGTGGGTTGGGCCGGCCCGAGACCAACTTCAACGCGGCGCGTGACCCTCCCCCCCCCCCCCCACCATACTTGGTGTCCCAGCTGTTCCTCCGGCTTCACTCCACTGGACTCCGATGGACTTCGGCGCTGGGGAGACTCCCCGCGGGCACGGCTGACTCGGATGCCGGGGAGCCTCGTGGGGTGGTGGGCGGGCTCCGGTGATGGCCGCGCGCCGGGAAGGCGGATGCCAAACCCGCACTGCCGCCGAGCCCCTGCGGCTCGCCCCAGCGCCAGGGAGCAGCGCTCCGGATCCGGCCCTCCCGCAGGACACGGTCCAGGCAGAGTGGGGGAGGTCCCTTGGTGGCGCGACGCAGGCAAACGCAGTCTTCAGGCCGGATGTGGTCTGCGGTGTAGCGCCCTTTGCTTCGGTGGGCCAGATGTGTAGGGCTCAGACCCAAGGCCACGGGGGTCCCAATCAGGCAGGGAACGGCCGATTTTCACCAGAAAATTCACTGGCAGGCAGCTGGGCAGATCGGGAGAACGGGAGACGGGGAATTGGGACTATGCAGTTCAGGAAACAGAAGGATTATTTAGGATTGATGCGGGGCAATTTCGGGAGCTCAGACCAAAGCGGCCATCTTGGATGGCCCTCTAGCGCCCTCTATGGAGAGAAGCTTTAACTTGGCGGGTTTGGGAACCTCTTGGAGGCCTTCCTGGAGCAAATTTCATTGGGCATCAGCATAGCTTGCTAATAGAGTAGTATTATTAGCAACCCGTATAGTGTATGCAGCTGCTGACGTGATTCGTTTGCCCAGGGCATACAGCCGCTTCGACTCCTTGTCCGGTGGTGATTCTCCCGTGGCAAGTGGTACCCCTGCCCTCTTTCGAGTGGTAGTCGCTACCAGTGAGTCTGGCATGGCGTGCCCTTTGATGTATAGAGGGTCGGAAGGGGAAGGTCGAAATAATTTTTCAACTCTTGGGTTCACTGCCCATGTTTGAGCAGGTGACACCAACAAGGGAGCTACCCTTCTCTTAACAGAGTTAAGGAGGAGGTTGGATTGACTCGCCAGAGATTTTTCCTTAATGATATCCTCCACAAAATCCTGCTCAGGTACCGCCTCTTGAGTGCCAGTTTTAAAGTATTCAGCTGCTTTTTTCAACATGGAGTTGAATGCCATTTGGTCATCTACAGGAGAGGCCTGGCGAGCCGGGTTGGACGGAGGAGAGTCTAGGCACAAAACATCAGAGTCCTGATCTTGCTGTGTCCATGAGTCCTGACCTTCCTGCTGGGTTTCATCCCAGTTGTCCGTAGTTTTCTGTTGGTCCTCCTCATAGTTTTTCAGAAAAGAAGCTTCTTCATTATAGATGTCTCTATATGTGTCCATCTGGACCACGTCTTCCTGTTGGAAAACATGAGACTGATCTTCCTGAATTTGAAGGTTTAGATCTACACAAGCCCTTTTCCGGGGCGGATGATCAGAAGAACTGATAATCTGCTCCAGCCGATCCATACACCCTTTGAATTTTTCTGTAGTCCATTTAGAGGACCCAAACGGGCCTACGTGAGGAGAAACTATGTTCTCCGCACTGCGGCGTCGAAAGGAATCTCTCAGGGTGTCGGAAAGAGGCTCTTGACTATCCTCGTAAGAGTCATCAGAATCGGGAACCCAATCCGCCGAAATTTTTTCCGCGGCTTGTCCCATAACCTTAGGCGGAACCGGAGTAAGGCCCACCGCTGCTGTAATTCTTCCGATGCTGCTTTCGATAGTCGCTGAATCGTCATTAGACAATGGCTCCGATGATTTATCGGCAGGTGTAATACCTTCCGAGGCGCTAGAGGGCCTAGCCCTCGGTTTTCCGGGTAGAGGCCTAGCCGTAGTTTTCGAGCCTACTGACGCCTTGGAGATCGTCGAAGCGTCGGGCTCCTGCGCTTTGACGCGTGTAGGTTTCGGAGTAGCGCCCTCAGCTGATTTAGATTGCCCAGTCACAAAACGCTGCTGCGGATGCGGGGAAGGCTTTGGATCTGAATGATCCGAGGGAACTGGCGAAGTTTTCGGCGGCCCTGTTGGCGCTTTCACCTTTTTCTATGAAGACATCGAAATCGGCATAGGGGTTGTGTGCTTAGTGCAATGCGCTTGTACGCCCCTGTCGCCGGGAATTGTTCCTGTAGCAAGAACAGTGCCAAGCCTTAAAGGGTCAGGGACGGGCGTGGTGGACCTAGAAGCGTCCGCCTCG